>NC_134701.1:194983600-195583600 GCF_043290135.1 Rhipicephalus microplus
TTGGTATGGCATAACATGACTGTATGAAGAACATATTTGTTGTAACATGAAGATCATGACATCTATGCCATGAATGTCATTATTTACATTTCATGGTCTTGTAGGTCTTACGGTGGTTCCGTTCACATGCATGGCATGTTGCAGAACTGGTATGGCATGATTGCATGACGAAAACAAGCGACAGACTCTAACATAAAAATCATGACATGCATGTCATGTGACAACATGACTACAAGCCACGGCCATGATGCGCTCGCGGCCGTTTCGCTAGCGTTACATGTACCAAATTTGGTAGTACGGTACGTGAATGGATGACGAATGTATGTGACTGGTGCAAACATGATAATCATGAGATGCGGGTCATGTAACAACATGACTACATGCCACACTGATGATGCGCTCGCGGCCGTGTTGCTAGCTTCGCATATGCCAAATTTGGTATTACGTGACTTCAATGGCGACGATGGTACGTGACTGGTGCAAACATGAAAATCATGAGATGCGTGTCGTATGACAACATGACTACATGCCACAGTCAAGGCACCAATACATTTCGACGTGACGCGGTGCGCGTACTCACCGGCGTTCATTTCGTTGCGTCACGCCGGCGTTGCCACGCGAGGCACCGATCCTGCCATATAATCGCAGGCGCACGCTGCGCTGCGTTGCTTGGACGTATGCGCGTTTCAGCGCGCCCGGCAGCCCTCTATCACGAAAAGAGGGAGACGCAGCGTTGTCTGGGTTGCGAAATGCAGCATGTTGCATTTCGCGCTGGTTGCCGTAGACTGCGCCGACGGACGCTGCTCTCACCGGTCGCGCCTGGCGTTTAAGTATAAAGTGCTCGCGTTTTCCTAACGCAGCGTCCCTGTGCCCAGCGTGCACGCGTGTCAACGCTACATTGAAGTATATTGGGCCCCTAAGGATGCGCTCGCAGCCATTTTGCAAGCTCTACATATAGCAAATTTGATGTTACGTGACGTAATTGGATGACAAAATATATGACTGGTGCAAACATGATAATCTTGACCCACGTGTCATGTAAGAACATTACAACATACTATGCTCATAGCGTGCTCGCGGGCGTTTCGCTAGCTCCACATCTACTAAATTTGATACAGGTAAATGATGCCGTACATGTCTTCCGTGTCATGATTATCATGTTTGAGCGTGTCGTTTACCTTCGTCATCTATTCAGGTCACGTGATACCAAACTAAGCATATGTGGAGCTAGCGAAACGGCCGTGAGCACGCCATGATCGTGGTATTTTGTCATCTTCTTACATGATGCGCGTGTAAGGATTATCATGTTTGCACCAGTCATATATTTCGTCATCCACTGACGTCACGTAACACCGAATTTTGTATATGTGGAGCTAGCAAAACGGCCACGAACGCATCATGAAGGACCCAATATACTCCAATGTAGCGTTGACGCGCACGCACTCTGGGCACAGCGATGTCACGTTAGCAAAACGCGAGCACTCTATGGTCTGACGGCAAGTGCGACCAGCGTCCCTCGGCGCAGCCCAATGGCAGCCAGCGCGAAATGTGACAGGCTGCATTTTGCGCCGACGTGTTACCCAGACAACACTGTGTCTTCCTCTTTTCGTGATGGAGGGACGCCGGACGCGCTGAAACGCGCATGCTTCAAAGCAACGCAGCACGGCGCGTGCCTGCGACTATATAGCAGACCGGCGCCTGGCGTGGCAAC
The DNA here is from genome assembly GCF_043290135.1 of Rhipicephalus microplus. NCBI lineage: Eukaryota > Metazoa > Arthropoda > Arachnida > Ixodida > Ixodidae > Rhipicephalus > Rhipicephalus microplus. The sequence continues at coordinate 194,985,312 of NC_134701.1, forward strand.
GCCGGCGTGACGCGACGAAGTGAACGCCGGCGAGCACGCGCCCCGCGTCTCGTCGAAATGTATTGGCGCCTTGACTGTGGCATGTAGTCGTGTTCTCACATGACACGCATCTCATGATTATCATGTTTGCACCAGTAACATACCTTCGTCATCCATTGGCGTCACGTAATACCAAATTTGGCATATGTGAAGCTAGCGAGACGGCCGCGAGCGCGTCATCAGTGTTGCATGAAGCCATGTTGTTACATGACACGCATGTAGTGATTATCATGTTTGGATGTGTCATTTACTATTTTTTACGTTCGCGTCAAGTAATACCGAGTTTGGTACATGTGAAGCTAGCGAAATGGCCACCAGCGCACCATGAGCGTGGCATGTAGTCATGTTACTGCATGGCACGCATCTCATGATTATCACGTTTGCACCAGTCACATACCTTCACCATCCATTCACACACTGTAATACCAAATTTGGTATATGTGACGCGTGCGAAATGGCCGCGAGCGCATCATGATCGTGGCATGTAGTCATGTTGTTACATGACATGCATGTCATGAATTTCATGTTAGGGTCTGTCGCTTGCGTTCGCCATGCAATCATGCCATACGATACCAGTTTTGCAACATGCCATGTGAACAAAACCACCGCATGGGCTGCAGGACCATGAAACGTAAATCATGACTTTCATGACATACACGTCATTATTTTCTTGTTATGGTTAGTCAAATATGTGCTTCATACTGTCATGTTACGCCATACCAAGTTTGGTATCGATACCATTATCGAAACGGCCAGGGAAGCTAAAAGTCGTAGACGGCTAGATAGATAGATTGATAGATACGCTCTAAGTCAGTGAAGTTCGCTTAGAAATGCTTCACATTTAAAATGCCATTGCACACGCCACCTTGAGATTCCCGTCGCACACACAGGGACATTGCAGAATTTGACGGCGTCTTCTGGGTTCCATGTAGCTTCTAATCAATAAAAATGAAGTACGTTGTCATCTGAGGATGCTATGAACGTAGCATAAGAACTTTTGGAAATTTTTATCGAGCCAATGTCGTTATATTGTCAAAATTTATTTTGAATTTGGTGACATTACATGGGGAAGCTTGGGTGCGAAATCTAAAATTTAAGCTGTGATGCTGAAGCTTACGTCGTTAGAGCTCTCACAGTACAGTTTGAGACCAAGTCACTGTTTCTATTTAGTGTTTTGTTAAGAACGAAGTGTCTGAAACTCTAGCGCTGTGCCCAGTAGTTTATGTAGTGAGTGGTCGGAAACCGAAAAGAAACGTGCTCTTGTGTTGCAATCCTCGAACTTGAATCAACTCTTTGACAAGCAAACTTGCCATTGGGAAGACAGCAGCTGCTTTTCGGGCAAATGGAAGCTAGCTTGTCGAAACGTTGGCTAAGCATCTTAGGTTCTCGGCTTGTCAAGTCGTCGTCACGGTGCATAATAAACGGGTACGCACCTCACAAACTGGGTAAATCCTACTATTTGTCACCGGCACATACTAGGCACATTATGGGTTAGAAGTTCGTCGTTACTGCCTAAAACATTAGCTTAGGCTCAGCAGCGGTGTCAGAATTCTCGACGAAATTCACCAAGGCGCTCAAGTTTCTTACATAAAACCAGAGACACAAACTGGCATCTGCACGGTAAAGTAATCCATTCAAAGCGCCAGGTTTTGACACAAGGCAGACTATTCAGACACTCAGGGCGGAACTCCAGCAGAAACTAAACGATCTCATAGGTGAACTGAAGGCCCTGAGAATAGGACAGACCATTGCTGACCCCCAATCAGACTTATACCCGTGACACACGGGCAAAAGTAAAGTACTTTGAAGTAAACCCCTTTTGTCGCCTAAGGGGACCATTTGCAGAAAGGAGTGGCGCTGATGACACACGGCACCAGACTACTGCTTTAGGCGGTCCCTCAGAAGAACGCTGCATAAAAAATGGCGCTGTTGGTTGAAGCAGCAAGATTGGAAATATTAAAAAGAATCTGCGCATGTACATCACATTCAGCGACGCCGGAGCATAAAACCGTTTTTTTTTATTGTCTGGTGGCTTATAATGCACATACCTGTAATTTTCTTTCGCTTTTTTGCGTTTTTAGCAGCAACTTAGGTTCGTCTGGCAACTATAAACAGTCGGTGGTTTGCTGTTTTTGTTTTTGTTTTTGTTCCTCGATATGCGAGGTGCCCATGCATGCCGGGTTTTACAGGCCCGATCTCAACACACGCTAAATAAGCAAGCGGGACGCGCGCGACAACGCGTAGCGTGAGTGATCGTCTTATCTGAATGTCTGTGTCAAGCTGTCAATTTTGCTGTCAACTTGCGCCCGTGTACGAGGAATACCGGCGTCGGTGAGGCTCTCAGCAATCGCCTGGTACACTCCACCGTCGTGCTTTTGCCCTCGCAAGGCGTCCCAATGGCCCTCCCATAGCTTTATCAGCGCCCAGGTCTCCTTTTCAGTCCACTGGACGCGCGGTTTATTCTTCACCGACTGAGCCGACTCCATTGTTACAAGATACTACGTCGCCGACACAGCAACTGCCGCGGCTAACCCTAACATGATCGCGCTAGTGACGTAATGCAGGCGTTTGAGAGTATGGACAGACTATAGGCCTTCACTTTTCAACAAATCGCACTGCTGCTGAAAATGAAAACATTTTCTCAGCGAAAAAAAGTACTGACAGGGCACCGCAGTATTGCGACACGTTTTCATCTATTGATAAATTATGCACACTGTATGCGAGAGTACTCCCTTCCTGCCAGAAAAGTAGATGTGGGATCTGCTTTTGCGAAAAGGATCTTTGCCGGAAAGGAGTTACTCCTTTGTCGTGTGTCACTGCGCCCGAACGCCTTTCCGAAAGATGTCCCCTTGTCTAAAGGACTTCAGGGTGCCCGTGTGTCAGGGGCATTAACGCTGACAGCCACCGTAGGGCACCAGGAATTCACAACTACCATGCCTGCCATAAAAAATGCGCTAGCAAATCTTGGCAACCTCATCTCTTACATCCAAGATGAGGCGCGCAAGGATAGAGAGCGTCTGGTGCAACTCACGGCCATGAAATCCAGAGGCAAACCCTACGCTCGGCCATCACCTGAATATGGCGAGCAGCCGTAAATGCTCGGTCAAGTTGAAAACCCTCAAAATATGGCAGTGGAACTGTCGTGGAATCCGTCGAAAGCAAGGTCTTCTGAATCAATACATCAATAAATGCACAACTCCACCAGACATCATCGCCCTCCAGGAAACCGGCTGCTCACCGAAACTCACTGGCTTTTCGGTTTATGAGGGTCTTGGCCAAAGTAAGGTCGCTACTTTGGTTGCCAAAGCGGTCACCGCAATTAGACATGACATCGATGCAACAGACATTGACCACGTTCTCATTGAAATCATAACGAGACAAAGAACCGACGAAAGCATATTTCTCCTCAATATCTACAGCCCAGCAAGCCAGCGGAAAACCAACTTCAGCTCCCTTCTGCGCAAGGCAGAACAAGCAGCAGGCAAAAAGGGTCTTGTCATCCTTGGAGGCTTTAATGCGTGGCACAAGAACTGGGGATATGTCAAGGAAACTCAGAAAAGCAGAGATTTGGCCAGAGAAACTGATCGCAGAAGGCTAAGCCTCATTACAGACCACACTCAACCAACGCGAGGGGGGAATAGTATCAACCGAGATACGTCCCCGGACTTGGCGTTCGTTAAAGGTGTCAGGGAGGCCCGATGGGAAAACGGCGGGGATACGCTTGGAAGTGACCACTGCACTTTGCGTATCCAGATAGAAACCCTCCCGGTTAAGAAACGACATGGCCTGGCTCGACTTACAGACTGGGAAGCTTTTAGAAAAACTAGGGCAGAATTCGAGGATAAAGAAATTGCGGACATTGAGAGTTGGGTCTCGGGAATCAAGGCAGACTGGAAACGATTAACCCGAGAAGTTACCCTATCTACAAACACGCCCGAGGTGAACAAGCATCTCCTACACCTCTGGGACGCCCGCCGGGGCCTAATAAGAAGATGGAAGCGGCAGAAACACAACCGTAAACTGAGACTTAGGATCGCCGCAGTCACCAGGGAAGCCGAAGAGTATGCGATGGAGCTGTCAAGGCGCAACTGGGACCAAAAATGCAACGAGCTACAAGGTACACTAGGTTGGAAAAGGACACGGGCCTTGCTGAGGGCCCTCATAGACCCAACCACGACCAAGACTGAAACCTGTAAGACGACTCAAAAGATTGCACACCAATTCAAAGGCACAGACCGGGAACTGCTAGAATACATAAAGCTGCGCTATATTGGCGATACAACGAATACTGACTGCAACCTGGCATACACTGGTGCAGCTAATCCCGCTCTGGACGAACCTATTACCACAGAAGAAGTTCGACATGCTATGCTGTCGCCAACAAAGAACACTACGCCAGGAAAGGATGGCATTAGCAACGCTATGATACAGAACCTCGATGACAAATCTATCACACGGTTTACAGAATTCATCAACAAACATTGGGAGAAGGGTACCGTTCCAAACGACTGGAAACATGCGGAAATAATAATGATTCCCCAATTCTGGAAAGGCTCCAAGCTAGGAAAACTTAAGACCCATTTCGTTGACTTCGTGTTTGGGAAAAGTATACGAGAGAATCGTGCTTCAGAGGCTGGAGACCTACCTGGAAGACAACGAACTCATGCCGCACATTATGTTTAGCTTCCGAAAATGCCTCTCAACACAGGACGTCCTCCTCAAATCAAGGAGGAGGTGCTTACCGATGTTCCAAAATATGGCGATAACGTACTACTTGCACTAGATCTTAAGACTGCTTTCGACAATGTCAGTCATAAGGCTGTGCTAGAGGGCTTAGCGAATTAGGCTGTGGAAAGCGAATACACAACTACATCAAAGCTTTTCTCAGTAACAGAACCGCCACAATTGGTATAGGAGGCATCCGCACTGACACGTTTGATACGCCCACAAAAGGAACACCCCAAGGTTCTGTGATATTGCCGATGCTGTTCAACATCGTTATGATCGGCTTAGCTCGGAACCTCCAAAACATTGAAGGACTCAGACATGCCATCTACGCAGACGATGTTACAATCTGGGTGACAAGCGGATCTCTAGGTCAAAAACAAGATCTTCTGCAACGCGCAGCTGATGCAGTTCACGACTACGTGCGTCAATGTGGCCTCGTGTGCTCTCCGGAGAAATCAGAAGTTCTGAGAGTCTACAGACGAGTATACGATCTGCAAAACTCCAAAGACGTCTATATAGGGGAGAAGAATATTCCAGAAGTGTCCCGAATCAAGATTCTCGGCATGTGGATACAAAGCAACTGTCGTATAGACCACACCATCAGACAGCTGTCAAACACTACAGCGCAACTCACGAGGATGATCACCAGAATCTCTAACAAAAGACGGGATATGAAGGAGGAGGACACTTGTAGGCTTTTACAGGCCCTCGTGGTCAGTAGGATTGTATACAGTGTCCCCTACCAAGCACCACTCCCACAGGAAAAAGAACAATTAGAGGCAATCCTCAGAAAAGCCTACAAGTGCGCTCTTGGTCTACCTGTCAGCACCTCGACAGAGAAATTCCTTAAACTCGGGATAAGCAACACAGTGCAAGAACACATCGAGGTGCATCTTGTTGCGCAGAAAATGAGATTAATGTTGACTGCTACGGGCAGGCATACGTTGCAGACATTGGGCATGAGGGATGCTTGCGGAGAAATTAATAACACGGCGAGCATACCAAAGGACATTCGCCAGATCATTGAAGTCAGCCCAATACCTCGAAACATGCATCCAGAAATCCATAAGGCTCAAAGAAAAGCCAGATCAGAAGCACAAGAAAAAAATTTCAAGGCGAGAACCGACGTATTGTACGTTGACGCTACCACATACGGAGAGCACTCCGGGACAGTTGTAAGCGTTGTTGATCACCAACTTAGGGAAGTCAACACCGCTTCGATCAAAAGCCACAACATCCTCGAGGCTGAGGAAGTAGCGATCGCGCTCGCCATCACACACCAGAGCGAAGAGTATACTACAGAAATAGTTACTGACTCGCATGAAGCGTGTCGACGGTACAGCAGTGGACGCATATCCAGTGCTGCCATCCGCATACTCAAGGGAAGAAAAATCAACTTCTCGAGCTGCTCCATTACGTGGACACCAGGCCATGAAACTGTGACGGGGAACCAGCGTGCTGACGCCATTGCCCGAGAATACGCCGACCGGGGGGCGCACAACGACGAGGAACCAGCCACCGTTACTAGACGCTATGGAGCAATTTTAGAACACCAGAGAGCACTGAGGAGGATATACCCCCCTCCCCACAAAGACCTCAACAGAGAGCAGTCGGTTGCCTGGAGACAGCTGCAGACTAATACGTACCCCAATCTCAGTCTTCTGAGTAAAATCTATCCGGGAATATACACCAACAAATGCCCGCTATGCAGAGAACATCCCACACTTTACCACGTGACATGGGCCTGCCAACACACACAGGTAGTGCCAAGAAACTGTACACCAACACCGGAGCAATGGGAGGCTACGCTGTCCTGCTCTAAGCCTGAAGAACAGCTCAAGCTGATCGACAGAGCTTGCAAGATGGTAAAGGCCACAGGGGCCCTTGACTGAGGGCTCCACCTTCACCGGAAAAAATTATTTGTAATAAAGTTTTGCATTCCATTGACACAAAATCGAAAAGTGTGGGAAAGAATCGGTGTTCGTGGCGTCCACGGGACAGCTTTATGCTCTCCCATTGCAGAGTACGTAGTTCTCTAACTCGTGATGTATTTTTTCTAAACACATACATCGGCCGTGGCGGAAAGGGCCTCATCAAGTGTGAGGCTCGCGGGACGGCTTTATGATCTCGCATAGTAGATTATCTAGTACTCCAAATTGTTACCCACTTTTAAATGCAGAGCATTTCTTAGCTAACTTATGCAACTTTGAGCGCATCCATCCATCCATCCATCCATCCATCCATCCATCCATCCATCCATCCATCCATTCATCCATCCATCCATCCATCCATCCATCCATCCATCCATCCATCCACCCATCCACCCACCCACCCATCCATCCATCCATCCATCCATCCATCCATCCATCCATCCATCCATCCATCCATCCATCCATCCATCCATCCATCCATCTATCTATCTATCTATCTATCTATCTATCTATCTATCTATCTATCTATCTATCTATCTATCTATCTATCTATCTATCTATCTATCTATCTATCTATCTATCTATCTATCTATCTATCTATCTATCTATCTATCTATCTATCTATCTATCTATCTATCTATCTATCTATCTATCTATCTATCTATTTGTCTGTCTGTCTGTCTGTCTGTCTGTCTGTCCGTCTGTCTGTCTGTCTGTCTGTCTGTCTATCTATCTATCTATCTATCTATCTATCTATCTATCTATCTATCTATCTATCTATCTATCTATCTATCTATCTATCTATCTATTTATCTATCTATCTATCTATCTATCTATCTATCTATCTATCTATCTATCTATCTACGACTTTTAGCTCTCCTGGCCGTTTCGGTAATGGTATCGATACGAAACTTGGTATGGCATAACGTGACTGCATGAAAAACATATTTGACCAGTCATAACATGAAAATCACGACATATATGTCATGAATGTTATGATTTACATTTCATGACTCTGCAGCTGTTGCCGTGGTTTCGTTCACATGGCATGTTGCAAAACTGGTATGGTATGACATTATTGCATGGCGAACACAAGCAACAGACCCTAAAATGAAAATCATGACATGCATGTCATGTAACAACATGACTACATGCCACGATCATGATGCGCTCGCGGCCGTTTCGCTCGCGTCACATATACCAAATTTGGTATTACAGTGTGTGAATGGATGGTGAAGATATGTGACTGGTGCAAACGTGATAATCATGAGATGGGTGTCATGTAGCAACATGACTACATGCCACGCTCATGATACGGTCACGGCCGTTTCGCTAGCTTCACATGTACCAAGCTCGGTATTACGCGACGCGAACGGATAACATAAGTAAATGACACCCAAACATAATATTTACGACATGCGTGTGATGTAACCACATGACTACATGCCACACTCATGATGCGCTTGCGGCCGTTTCGCTAGCTTCTCATATGCCAAATTTGGTATTACGTGTCGCAAATGGATGATGAAGGTATGTGTCTGGTGCAAACATAATAATCATAAGATGCGTGTCATGTGAGAACATGACTACATGCCACAGTCAAGGCGCCAATACACTTCGACATAGATAGATATGTGGGGTTTAACGTCCCAAAACCACCATATGATTATGAGAGATGCCGTAGTGGAGGGCTCCGGAAATTTCGACCACCTGGGGTTCTTTAATGTGCACCCAAATGTGCACACGAGCCTACGACATTTCCGCTTTCATCGGAAATGCAGCCGCCGCAGCCTGGATTCGAGCCCGCGACCTGCGGGACAGCAGTCGAGTACCTTAGCCACTAGACCACCGCGGCGGGGCCCGCTAAATTTTAAGGATCACAGACAGGGCAAACTCACGAAGGGGAGACATGAAGTTTTATTTATTTATTTATCTTATTTATTTATTTCTACATACTGCTGTCTCGTTTTCGAGACATAGCAAGAGTGGGTACATATTTTAGTACAAACAACAAAAGAAATAAACCCTAAAAGTATACAAACAGATCAAGTTGTGATGTGCTTACATAGCTGTACAACAAAATCTTTCATCAGGTGCGAGTACAGATGTTGATGGAAATACAGAAAAAAGACAACCGCTAAAAAATGCAAACAGATTAAAACAAGATGGGTATTCGTAGTTTCTCAATGAACTCATCATGAGACAATGCGCGAAGCGAACCATCCAAGTTGTTCCAGGTTTCAATAGTGAACAGAAAAAACGAAAATTTAAAACAGTCCCGAAAGGAATAATGTATGTTCCGTCTGTGGGTTATTCTAGTGGCATGTGTATTAGCGGGTACAAAAAAGAAGGCTGCCTGAATACCGGATGGGGTGTAAACGATCTTGTGCAGCAGAATTACGCGTTCGCGTTTGCGCCTATGCCCCAAAGTCTGCAACGATAAGATGTGAGCATGTGATGAAGGTGAGAAGCTGCGATCATAACGACCGAAGATGAATCTGATAGCTTTTTTTGGATTGATTCCAGCTGCATTATGTCGCACGTGAGGTGAGGAGACCATACAGTTGAAGTGTAATCTAGTATCGGACGAACTAGTGATTTGTAAGTTAGGTGAGCAGATATGATTAGGAAGTTCGCAGGTTTAACGTGGCAGCAGAAAGCACAAGACCGGGTTGATTGGCGAACCATGGAGAGGCCTTTGCCCTGCAGTGGGCGTAGTCAGGCTGATGATGATGATGTCGGCGAATAATTTTTCTAAACATAGAGTTAAAAAATTGGAGCAGCAGCACACCCTGCATGCTTCGAGCATTCACCCTTTTCCAGCTCTCAGTTTAGTAAAGGTGAAACAACCTTTTTTATTGCGTAGTGTTCTCTCCCAATTTTACCACCTCCTAAAGTTTCCATATTCATCGGAACTACCTCATTTAGGTTATTCAATAATAGTATGTGAGGTAGCGTTCATAGCCTTAGTGAGGGAATAGATAAAGAGCTTTGAATGAGTGCCATCTGCGATTTAAGAGTCGCGGGGTATTTTAACTCAAGCAAGACGATATGTACACTACCGCGCTGTGCTACACTGTGAATCGTGAGTTTCAGACGCTTTATGTGCTCGGAGATAGACGAGAGCACTTACCATCACGCACGAACAAATTTAGCGAAGTACAAGTCGTAAATACATGAATTTACTGCCTGTATATAGTTTACTGCCTGTAAACTGCGTCATTTTCGCAGAGGCAGGACTGCATTGTTATTTATTTACAATGCAGTTAGACCAGAGGCATTGCTGTCCAGCTCTATGAACAGTCATGAGTGTATGTGAAGGCGCCGAGGTGCCACCGACAAACGCAAGTGCGAAATGTGGAGTCCTTGAAGTCTAGACGGGATCACTGCTGAATAATCTGAGATCATGTTGCAAATAAGAAGAAAGAAAGAAAGAAAAAAAGAAAGAAAGACAGAAAGAAAGAAAGCGTACGCGACGCTTTCTTTCGAGCTCCACAGCTGAACGTTAGTATAGACGATAAGCTTGAATGGTGTCACTATAGGTCCGTTTGCTTGCACCATGCTCAGAGTAAGTGAAACAGTGAAACGTCTCGACTATCTAGTAAATGTAGTCTCTGCAACGCACAACCAAAATACAAAGTGGGTCCATTTGACAAAGTGCGAATCGTGCGAAGACAAGAGAGATGGGGGCCGACAGAGCGACGGTTTCGATTTGAAGCGGAGTGCTGGCGTTACATAGACTTGCACGCGCCAGCATAGTAAACTAGATAATATTCAAGGTGAAATAACAGTACCGTCACCGCTTTTTTTTTGGTAAAACCTTGCTCATTTGTGATATATAGTTGTTTCCAGCACTCGACAGGGACATCTAACAGCCCAGCTATGACTCTGATAGATACGGAAATGAGCCTTCGCAAACTATCGCAGGGAAAACTGACTCGAGCATCGCAAGTTTCCTTTTTCTTTTTTTTCTTTGGCTAAACAGACTGAACGACAGGTGATGACTGGCCTCAGATAATGCTTTTAGACAGGTCCAATGTCATGATCTAATACAGGTCATTACAGACTCTCTTCCCCCCTTTAATTCTCTTTCACCCTTTTCCAGCACAGGCCAGCCAGCCAGAGTTCTTCCTTTTAAGTCTTCCTGTCTTTCCGTTGCATTTGTTCTTTATCTCTTATTGTTTTTTTTCTATCTGTATCACGTGATAAGTTCCCCCAATCGGCTGTGGTGCATTCTGTCTATCCATGTTTTCGAAATAAACGGCCCCTTTCTTAATCGCAGCTTTCGTTCACATGCGTTCTTTTATGGTATTTACTGTATTGTTTTTAATCGAATTCACTACAGCGATGCTTCTCAATCATTTCGGTGCGCTACGCACCCTTCAAGATTTGTCTTATTGGGTGAAGACACTACATCTCCCACCAAATAAGTTCCCGTTGTTCAGAACACACGAAAAGTAAGACTTAACACACACTTGTCCATTAAAGAGTACGTATATATGGTATGCGAAGTTCAAGTTAAGTTAGAGTGCGTAAATGGAGCTGAACCAACAGGTTGTTGCCGACTCCACGCATATTTCGAAGAATTTCCGTCTTAGTAACAGAACTTCGTAGCATCGAAAAGCTGTAACGGGTACATAGTAAGACAATATAAACAGGTCATTTACACTCGACATGACAATGGCGACAAATTGAGCGGTTCTTTAATCTTTATCACGATTATTCTACACAGGCGTTGTTCGAGAAAAGTTGCGTTTTCAGCGAAGTGCTCAGCATTCTTCATAAACAGCGTGACTACTCACACGCTTGCCAAACCAGAAAGGCAAAAAAGAACGTCTCCGTTTATTGAAGGTCAAGCGAGGGAAGAAGGGAGAGTGATGACCACTTCTAGATTCATGCATGCTATGAGAGATAGTCCCTGAATCAAAGTTACAGTGCTAGGTGCACCTTCTCTGCCGGTATTTTAAATGCGAAACATTTCTTCTATCTATCTATCTATCTATCTGTCTATCTATCTATCTATCTATCTATCTATCTATCTATCTATCTATCTATCTATCTATCTATCTATCTATCTATCTATCTATCTATCTATCTATCTATCTATCTATCTATCTATCTATCTATCTATCTATCTATCTATCTATCTATCTATCTATCTATCTATCTATCTGTCTGTCTGTCTGTCTATCTATCTATCTATCTATCTATCTATCTATCTATCTATCTATCTATCTATCTATCTATCTATCTATCTATCTATCTATCTGTCTATCTATCTATCTATCTATCTATCTATCTATCTATCTATCTATCTATCTATCTATCTATCTATCTATCTATCTATCTATCTATCTATCTATCTATCTATCTATCTATCTATCTATCTATCTATCTATCTATCTATCTATCTATCTATCTATCTAGCCGCTTACGTTTGGGTGCTCTCGTGGTCACCCCCTTAACTTGGCGTGAACCAAAATGAGCCTGGGAGGGTAAGATGGCTGGACAAATATGACGCGCTAGTCAAGACATGAATAATGTCACAATCCCGTCGCGTACGTCGTCAAACACTTCCCGCAGACAGTCGCACATACCCACGGGCGGATATGTGGCGCTGGTATGCGGGCATGTGCCACAGGTGATTGACACTTAGTGTCTACCCAGGAATGGCGAGAACACATATGGGCAATTTGAACGCGCGAGTGTTTAGAAATACCCTAAATTGGTAGCGTGACCTGATGAATGCAAAGAATAAATGTCAGGGTCCCAGTTGGAATCGAACCCAAGCATTCTGCGTGGCAATGAAGCATTTTACCACAGAGATATGCCAGGTCTTGGAACTAGTTTTCGAATATACGCTAATCTCACGTCAATAGTAATTGCAGTGCTGCCTACCCAATTTTATGAACATTACATATGTACTCCTTTGATACAGCCGTCAGGTCGGGTTAACGTAAATTGAGGTTAGTTGCCATGCGCTGAAATTGATTTATGTAGCAGTGTCCAGGGCCAGCATTCTCGCGAGTATCAGCGCTTCATATCAGCTTCTGGTGTTTGTAATACACATGTTCCAGTTGGCATCGTTGCGCAAGTGTAAAGAACTGGTTATATAAACATCTGCATATCTTCAACATATGTCTGAGGGTGCAACATTTGTACATATATTTAAAGTCATTTAATGGCGTGTCGCTCAACAAAAAAAATATGCGACACGGTCACCTTCCCTTCACAGGCTTTGTATAACGTCGATTCCCAGGTACGTGGGGTCTGCCGAGTTTTTTAATGCAAGTAAGAGGCTTCGCATAAAATGCATGCGTAATCTTCAAAAGAGAGGGGCAGCGGGTCAACTTCTCGGAAGTTTATTTCTGAAATGTTGGGCGCCTGTTGCGAGACGTGCGCGTTATTTCTCTAATCCGCCTCATCTTTGCAGTGCTAAGCCACAGCGTGCATGCATGCTATAGGGCTCATAAATCCTTAGCCAGAAAAGTATTCAATCTTGTAATGAAAATACACGCAGCAAAATTACTTCACATTAGAAAATACACATAGCACAAGGTGACTGACAATAGGACTAAGACCGCTACCATGAGCAAGCGTACGATTGACATTTGTGTAAAGTTTGTCCTCGTTAATACGTTTCCGTTTGTCGCGAAACTGGTAGCGGACACTAAAGCCCGCGGTGACTGGCGAATGGTTGTGGTTGTCATATTCGCTTTGTTGCAGTGTGGTGTTCGCTGATTTTGCGTATAGTCGACGAATGTGCTCACATTGCTGAACCACTAGAAAAATAAAATCTGTGACCTTCGGGTCACCAAACTAGCCTCTTATTCACGATGACACTCTGGCTGACGAATTTACGTGGGCAAAATATAAGCTTAAGAAAAACAAAAATAAAACAACCAACAATGTCCTGCTCGCTACATCGAAGTATTGCAGGCTACCGAATTAAAAAAAAAAAACGTGAACAGGACAAGTGTCAAATGTTAATTTTGAAAAAGAAAAGCGAGTGAAAGAAAAGAAACAAAAAGTTAAGCATAGAGTGCCCCCACATTGCCAACCGGCTCCATGGGATCGAGCGAAGGCTCAGTAATATACTGTACAGAACAATCTAGATGTAGCGGTCTATAAAATATTCGGCGCACCTCGGGTAGTTTGTACTACAGGAAGCACTTTTAAGAAATTTTGTTGGAACGTGTACAACGACTGCCGTTCACATCTCTGTGCAAAACAAGGGAGCCACTGAGAACACCCCAGGGTGACAAAGGCACTACGGCACCGTGTTGTGCTCAAGCAAGGACTGGAGATCCTGTCATTTTCCCTCTGGCTTAAAGGACCCTGTCAGAAAAATGTTTGCGACTTTTTTTGCTATAGTTTTTAGCCTTGCGTAATGTGAACACGGAATCGCAAATTATCGAACGCACCGTATAAAAAATGCCAGCGTGGTTAATTCTGTCAAATTTGAGAGTCAACTAAAAACGTCCGTCTAAAAATGTTAGACCCTAGCGCCCCACAGCGGGGAAGCTCTTGGTTCCTCGTGTTGATTGATTGATATGTGGGGTTTAACGTCCCAAAACCACCATTTGATTATGAGAGACGCTGTAGTGGAGGGCTCCGGAAATTTCGACCTTGGGACCTCGTGTGTTCAAGGTATACAGTGACATTGAACGCGCAGCTTTCAAACTGCGTGCTGTGAAGAATAAATCATTTGTGGCATAAGTAGTCTAAATCACCTCGACAGCCACATGACAACAGAGCGAGAAGGACGAAGATCAACAGCCCTCATTCGTTGCCAGTCATGGTCTCGTGTGCATCCAGTGAAGGTTCTGCAACGTCGACAATGTTCGCTTTGCTTGTAGAACGTCACACGTGCTCTCTGTCTACGCCATGCTAGTGGTGATGTCGCAAATTTTTGAGATCTCAGATGAGCCTTTCCGCTTACTTCAGAATAACCGAATAACGTATATCCCAAGACAGCGTTTGTTAGTAATAATCGGTCAAAAGGTCCCACGCATGCAGGACTATCAAACAACACAAGTATAGCGGGCTTCCTAATTCAGTGTCAGATCCTTTAAGCAGCACTAGGCAGACTGAAGACGCCACAACCAAGGCCCTTCACTGAGGTCATAGTTTGAGCCCCACCGAATAAAAATGGTGCGAAGTAAAGACTCTCCCTACTCGTAGAGCCTGAAGGTACTTGTTTTGCGATGACTGTTAATGAATGGAAAACAAGACAGGGGATGCACTCGCATAAAAGGAGGTCTACCGATGGTCTGCGTTCACGAGAGGCATCGCAACCCTTTTTTTTTTGTCGTGCCCGTATGATAAGCGGAAAGGGGCATTTCATCAACACCTTTTCTCCTTTAACTCTCACCCTTCCCTAGAAAGCTTCTGAGAACAGCACTCACCCCCACCACGACCTAGAGCGTCGAAAGCAGACAGTGAGCACGCGCCTGCCAGCAGCAGCAGTAGTGGTGATGACTGCAGCCGAACCTAGCAGCAGTGTCCCAGAGTGCGTGCTTGAGAAGGAGGTGGCAGAGAACTGATGGGAAAGAGGGATGTTTAGTTCGAGGAGGTGAGTACGTGGTTGATGGATACGAACGAGTACGGGGGAAGGGCGACGTGTGGACCGCAGTTCGGGTGTTGTGGCCTGCTCTTACGTAGCTTCGGCTTTAATTACGGCAGAAGAGAGCCCGCTAGCGGATTTTACGGCATCCCGCTATACGACGGGGTCGCCGACGGTGGCTCATTCGTTCGCCGAGAGAGCGACACGCGAGAAGTCTGACGGGCATGACAGCCTGCGCGCCGGCGCTCTTCCGTCCTCCCGACAACCCTGCGAAGTCTCACTGCAGTACTCGGTGCATGGAGAGAAAAAAAACAGTGGGAGAGGAACGGCGTTAAACCATTGCGTTTGTGCCGGTAGAAAGAAAGGAATGCGCCATTGCGTGCATGCACTAAGCTGAGGTTTCCGTCTATTTCTTTTTCTTTTGCTTGCTTTAGAAGGAAGTGGAACGAAGACGAAGGAGGGGATGCAAACCGAACAGTGCTAGCACCACCTTTTCGCAAGCTGGGCCCGGAATCAACGGAACCAGTTATTATTCCGTTTGGGGCCACTGCTATCGTGTAAAGCCCTGGGGAGGTTCGTCACTGCGGAATTTCGCGTTGCGACTAAAAGAATGTCTTGCCTAACTCTGCCGGCTTTAGATATTTCAGTACCGATAATTGGAAGTTCAAATCAATATAATATTTATTTATTAACACACCACGTTTATGGTACTCGACGGTTGACCCGAAGGCTGCGGGTTTGAACCTGGCAGCGGCGGTCGCATTTAAATGTAGGACAAATGGTAGAAGCCTGTGCGCTGTCAGTGCGCGCAAAAGAACACCAGGTAAATTTTTTTCTCTGATCTTTTGTCTCACTCCGCCTTGTAGAAACTTAGCGATATAGGACCAGCCACCTCACGGTCCGATGCCGCTGTAGTGTCTGAACCGGATTTAAGAAAAAAGAAAAAAAAACACGTTAAGAAAAGAGCACAGCCGAATACGTAGCGCAGACCTTCCGGTTGTGAAACGAACACATAGCCCCTCGGCCCCTGATACGTCACTAGAGTGTGCAATCTGAAATGTTAGGCTAACCTTGTTATTTTAGATTTTTCCAAACTGACAACAGCACATGAACTTCAAAAATGGCACCTGAATATGGGAAGTGATGCCATTGCGTACAGTGGCTCAGGCTTGTAAACGAGCCATACAGTTTCAATTAAGAGCTAAAATAGCGCACAGTCTCAAACGAATTTATGTTGGACATGAGAATGACAACGGGATTCGAACCACTGACCTACCTTTTATGAAACGAGCGTGTCATAAAGGCTGTGCGTTATTTTAGCTCATAGTTAAAGTTATATGGCTCGTTGCCTAGTGGAGCCACTATTCGTAATTGCATCGATTGTCCAATTGAGGTGCAGTTTTTCACGCATTTTCGAAGGTCATATGTTGTTATCAGTTTGGAAAGATCTAAAAGACGAAGGTTAGCCTATATTGCAGGTCGCGCACTCTTGTAACGTACCAGTGGTCGATAATTATTCTTGCGGCTGCAATAGCGAACTGACGGCGGATCATGTGCACCGATGGAACGGTGATAGCAGCCCGTGCCAGCCGCGGAAACAGGATGGTGGCCGATGGCGACAGCGATTACGAGGTTGTGCTGCATATTCCGCTGACTAGCCATGTTGTCCACAGCACGTTGTTTCTGCACGGAGACATGCGTGAGCGGCCTTACAAGGTCGAAGACTTCAGAGACGCCGTCGCGACGGCCGGTGTGCTGCCCGACGTCGTCGCGTTAGGGGCGTACCAGATTGATTTCGTCTGGACCGTGACCCTCAGCAGCGAAGAAGCTATGAAAGCGCTTAAGGTCAAGGGCCGCTGGTACATAATAATTAATCCTGAGGATCAGTAGGTCAAGCTTCGCCTGCATTGAATGCTCTATGGCGTCCAAGATGAAGACATCCAGGGAGCCTTCGCCG
Organism: Rhipicephalus microplus; assembly: GCF_043290135.1. Lineage (NCBI taxonomy): Eukaryota > Metazoa > Arthropoda > Arachnida > Ixodida > Ixodidae > Rhipicephalus > Rhipicephalus microplus. The sequence goes on from NC_134701.1 coordinate 195,002,533, forward strand.
CGTTTGGCAACGTCACTGAAGTGACTCGAGAACGGTGGCGTGTTCAAGACGTGAGGGAGAAGGGGTCGGCCAAGAGCTCCTAAAGCTGAAGCCGGGAATGAAGGTGGATGACCTGTTCCCGGGTGGGCAATGCAGTGTTGGCGTTGCCACGGCACGGGCCACATACGCCGAGACTTCAGGGTGCCCGCTGCTCAATACGCCGGCGTTACGGACACGTGGACAGTCCAAATCTTTTTGAGAGTGCATACAGGAGCGCGTGGCTTGCGGCGCTACTATAGCACCGTTTGTGGACACGCCAGAGTATCTGCGCGCATGCGTGAGGAGGGTAGCTTCCCTTCGCGCGCATCACGTCACCGCTGTGCTTTTGTGTCGTCTGCTAACTGATTTTCGGCATCTTTGGTGATCAAAATAATATGGCTACTAAAGCTTATATGCTTGCAGTTCAATCGGCGCAATTATTATGCCTGCTGTGTCACTTGTTTTTTGTCTTTTTCCTGCGTTCTTGAAGACGTACAACGAAAAGGCAAATAAACAAAACCACACGAGCGGTCATTTTGTGTACGTTCCACGAAAGATGAATTAGTTTAAGGAAGTTCTATCAGTAATCTGGTGTAGCTTATACCTCGATGTTACGTTAGTACTTTGGCATGTTTACCTTCGAAAATTAAGACCACTGCTGCCATCCTGGAAGGTTGTGAGGAGTACAGCGCTGGCACAAAGTAACGATGCGCTCGAAGATTCTGCCACTCTTGTCGAACCTTCAGTTTCTCCGCAGCCGCCGCGTTAACAGAGTGCCGCACAATAGCCTATTTTATGTATATTGCCATATGTTTTCACAAATGCTCAAGCTTGCCAGAAGAGGACCGCAACCATGCGATTTTACGTGTGCTCGTTCATAATAAGTTTTGCCGAGTGCCCCGGCGCCAGGCCATGCTGGAACACAAAATGTGCGTCGGGGAAAGCGCCCAGTGACAAATCCACGATGATCTTGAGAACATAACGTTTATTTGTGAGTTAGGTAGAGCATAATTAGACGTTCAAGATTCTTGCCACTTTGAAGTACCCGGTTTTCCTACAGCAGTGCGCGTGCAGCAGACGACACGCGCTAGCTCGTCTGACGAAATGTGCGCGCCGCTATCATTTTCGTAGCCTGGCCGCACTGCACATGAGCGATGCTTTTGAGTGCCACCGCTTAACAGCGCTGATATCTCCGAAAGCCACGCACTCCCGTGCTCACTCTCAAAAAGATTGCGACTGTACCTACGTGTCCGCGACCGGGCATCCAAGGCTTAGGAGGCTGCCTGGGGAACCGGCGAGACAAACAAGCAGGCGGAACCACCTGTGACCTCATCGCCTTCCGGTGGTGACTCCTCGAAAGTGGAGGCTCCGGAGGCCACACAAGCTCCAGGTGAATCGTCTGGGATGAAGGAAACCTGGCAGGAATACAAGCTCTACCATTGGCTTCAGGAGGTTACACCGGAAAGGTCCCAGCAACACCCCGAACAGTGTCTGGCGACTGCACTGTGACACCCCAGGTGACGGCGAAGGCCACGGCGAGCTCACTAGCACACCAGGCCGGCGAGCTTTTTGGGCCTGAACGAGCAGCCGCTCGAGAAGAGCGGCACACCTTCATCAACCAGTGTGTCCTACTTCGAAACGGCCCCACCCCTAGGCGAGCAATGGCGGTGCCGAAACGATAGTGCTGGGTGTCGATGAACTCTCCGCCAAAGCTGCCCAGGGACGGCGGCCATACCTTCAGCCGCGTCTTAACCTGACGGCCGACAAGCATGTCGGCAATGTGGGGAACGCAGGGCAAGTCCCCGCAGTTCTGCCAGACGGCAAGCCAGGGATAGCGAGGTCTAGACGTGTGCTAGACGCGAGAGGTAAGCGCCATCCTGCAGCTTTTTCTTCCTTTCGTTAAAATGGCGCCTGTCTTTACGTTCAAAGTCACTACCGTCAATTTTCGGAGTCTGTTTCGCTTTCAGATCGACATGCATGTGTGCGTAGCTAGGTTGACACACGTGCATGTTTCAATAATGTGCCCCGATTGCAACGAGTGTGTAAATATGAGGAGAGCTTGACATTGCGGCCGCGCATTTTTCAGTATTGTACTGGAAGTGGGATCTGAGCCTAGCACACGTAGTTGAGCTCGGTAAACCTGGCAAGCCAGTGATAGCGAGGTCTAGACGTGTGCTAGACGCGAGAGGTAAGCGCCATGCTGCAGCTTTTTCTTCCTTTCGTTAAAATGGCGCCTGTCTTTACGTTCAAAGTCACTACCGTCAATTTTCGGAGTCTGTTTCGCTTTCAGATCGACATGCATGTGTGCGTAGCTAGGTTGACACACGTGCATGTTTCAATAATGTGCCCCGATTGCAACGAGTGTGTAAATATGAGGAGAGCTTGACATTGCGGCCGCGCATTTTTCAGTATTGTACTGGAAGTGGGATCTGAGCCTAGCACACGTAGTTGAGCTCGGTAAACCTGGCAAGCCAGTGATAGCGAGGTCTAGACGTGTGCTAGTCGCGAGAGGTAAGCGCCATGCTGCAGCTTTTTCTTCCTTTCGTTAAAATGGCGCCTGTCTTTACGTTCAAAGTCACTACCGTCAATTTTCGGAGTCTGTTTCGCTTTCAGATCGACATGCATGTGTGCGTAGCTAGGTTGACACACGTGCATGTTTCAATAATGTGCCCTGATTGCAACGAGTGTGTAAATATGAGGAGAGCTTGACATTGCGGCCGCGCATTTTTCAGTATTGTACTTGAAGTGGGATCTGAGCCTAGCACACGTAGTTGAGCTCGGTAACCCTGGGTGTTACTTTTGGCACTCTCCTAGCAGGTTTGTGGGTGACATTGCGTTAAACGTTCATTCAGACAAGCGGTCACACGGACTCAAGAGCCCATTATTCAAGCGAGGCCAACGCGAAGAGAACGCTGTGGACGTTGAGGTACACCTTCAATCCGTAACGGTTATATTACAGTATACTTGAGCACCCAAACTGTAAAATGTCCAACACATTTTACTTTCTGTCTTAACTAGATGCTTCTTTTTTTCTGCGAACTGAAAGATAACCTTATGTTATCCTGCACCGAATGAGAAGGAATGACCACATGTTTCTTTGACCTGCAGCAGCTGCTACGACATCCTGTTCAAAAGTTGGAGAACAGTTCTATCCTGTAGATCGCATTAAAACATTGCTTTCAGAGAACGAGTAACACTACTTCCAATCGCAAAAATTTTATTTGTGTACACGTTTATATGCTTCTTATCTGTCAGGACTAGAACAGTTCTTCTTGAAGTAAACGTGGAATGCGAACATGATAAAATGTCTCGCGCTAATACGTGAGCTTCGTCGAAACTTCGTCACGCTTTAAAGCCTTGTCTCTATTGACGTCAGTGCTTCGAGTGATTGCGCCGGAACTATCCCCGGTTGACTTGGCCACCGTAAAAATGCACAATAACGACAGAAAGAAACAAAACAAGCGTACTGCTGTTCGTCTTGTCTGTGAGTACTGCTCGTGTAACGAACCTTTGGCCACTTCATATGTACTCCTGTCCACTCAGCAATGTACAATTCTAATGTTTAGCGCTTCGGTGTGCTTATAAAAAGTGGGTAACGATTTAGAGTACTAGGTTTTCTGCTATGGAAGAGCGTAAAGCCGTCCCGTGAGGAGCAGAAATAGCGCGAATAGTCGGTTTAAAGTTAATACCAATAGCTACTCTTGCTTCACTGAAATGGAGGATGGAGAGGAGGAGGATGCTGAAACTGCAAGGTCGGAGGCCGAGGATTCCAAGAAGTAAGCCTCGCTAATCCCTCTTATTTGTGTAGCGAAAATCGTGCTACTCAGATAATAGTAACCATACCATCAACGAAAGCTGATCTTTGAACAAGCGCTGCACTTTATTATCGTCGTCATGCCGTCTCCCAATTGAAGCAAGTGCTTCAAAGATCTAGTTGCTATAGGCAGCCTATTACTTTTATTGGAGTGCGAAGCTCGACAGGAATATATATATATATATATATATATATATATATATATATATATATATATATATATATATATATATATATATATATATATATATATATACACATATATATAATGCCTAGACCTTTACATCAAAGCTGTCTCGCGTGACGTGCTCAACGCTTACAAAACGCATAGCCCGTTCCGAAAAAACCTTTCTGCCAGTGAATTCGACGCTTTTAAAAGTTTGAATGCACTTGATGATATTATCGTAAAACCAGCAGGCAAGGGCGGCTCGGTTGTGATAATGGGCAAATAAAGTTACATAAAAGAAGCCGTACGACAGTTATCTGACACTACTTTTTTACAAACAACTTCCCGCTGATCCTACCACTGACTTTCTTGTCATCATAAAAGACACCATTAAAGCATTGGTAAGAAAAGAAAAGGGTCGACGATAAGACAGCACGCAGCCTCATTCCGCTTAGCCCTGTTGCCGGAAGATTTTACCTGCTCCTAAATATACACAAGTCCAGAAATCCAGGCCGTCCGATTGCTTCGGGCATTCGAACAGTAACAGAAAACAAATCTCGTTACACTGAGAGTTTGATAAAAGTTCTTCCGCCCACATTCGCTTCCTTTGTTAAGAATACCAACGATTTTCTCAATGGAATATCACACCTAACAGTGCCTGATGGTTCGCTTCTGGTGACGATGGACGTCGCCTCCCTCTACACTAACATACCCCACAAGGACGGTATACAGGCTGTTTTAGATTTATATGACCACTCCAAATCTGACAAGCTAATTGACACGTCAACTCTCGAAACACTGCTGAAGCTCATTCTCGAGTTGAATAACTTCGAATTCAATGGCTCTCATCACGTACAGATCAGTGGAACATCGATGGGTACAAAGATAGGCCCTACATACGCAAACATCTTCATGGGAGTGCTCGAAGACTCGTTTCTTAAGAGTGTGCCACTAAAGCCTGAGCATTTCAAACGCTACATTGATGACATATTTTTTATTTGGACACATGGTGAAACACAACTTCTAAACTTTATAGCGAAATTCAACCAGGTACATCCCGCTATAACATTCTCCCACACTTACTCACCCTTGTCTGTAGCCTTTCTCGACGTCACAATTACCATTTCCCATGGACGGCTAATTACGAAGCTTTTTAATAAGCCAACCGATAATCACCAGTTTCTTCATTTTGAAAGTAGCCACGTGCGCCATTGGAAGACTGCAATTTCATATAGCCAGGCACAGCGCTTTAGGCGCATATGCTCTGAAGATCAAGATTTTAATTTCTGCTGCCATGATCTGAAAAAGAAGCTTTTTAAGCGAAAATATCCGGAAAAAATTATTGACGACGCGATACACCGAGCCAGAGGACGCGATCGAATGGACTGTTTAAAAGGTAGCATAAAAAGCAACGGGCTTCAGCCAGCCAATTTAGTACTAACACACTCAGCGTCCATCCCCAAAGTTCAAGGTATACTGCGTAACCGTTACAACATCCTCACCCAAAGCGACAGACTAAAAGCGGTCTTTCCTGAGCCCCCTCGAGTAGTGTATAGGCGCTCAAAAAACATAGGTGACATCCTGACGTCATCTAAAATTGCTACCATTAACCGTACTGGTGGTAGCCGCTGCAACAAACCCCATTGTAAAGTTTGTCCTCATATAGAACCATCATTAACAGTCACCAGCACATCTAACCAATTCATTTTCGCAATTAGGGGAAGCTTTAATTGTGATTCATCCAATGTAGTGTATTTGCTTGAGTGTGGCACCTACCATATGCAATACATAGACCACACTGAAACCCCATTCAGAATAAGTTTCAACAATCACAGATCGCATGCTAAAACCTAACCAAACCTTCCATTATCAAAGCATGTGAACATGCCCGGCCACTTATTTAGTAACCTTAAAGTCACGATACTAGAATCGGGATTCCGCACCAGCCATGATCGTGAACTACGCGAGTCATATCTCATTCATAAATTTAACACTGTTTCAGTTGGAATCAACGAAAACAAAGGAAAACAGACCTGTCTTTCACTAGAATAAGAGCGATGATGCACTGGTTTCAAATTGTACCGCCTAAATCACGCCTTCTGACTTCCCTTTTTGTTTTTTTAGTTTTTTAAAAATTTATCTTCATTCATTTCACAGTGGCTTCCATTATACGTTCACATATCACTAAGATTGTTCTTATGCTGCCATGCAATGTGATTACACCACTGCGCTTCTACATCTCTTAACTGCGTATAAGCATGGTATCACGTCACAGTACATGTAAGGGAATCTTCAACCGTGTCTTCAGTATGTGTGTACCCTTCTGGTTTTCCCATTTTTTTGTCTTTCTTTTTTTTTCTGAAGCACATGACATTTTATGATGCGCATTGTAATGCTAACCAGCGCAGATGGCGCTGACTTGTTATTGAAAGGAGCTTTTAAAGCCATTTATGAACTCTTGTCACATTACTCTGACGAAGGCTGGTCCACCAGCTGAAAACGTTTAGTAAAGACGCTTCCGTGAAAGTTTCGTCGTCTCTTTCTTGCATACAATACGTCGGGTCCAGCGTGATTGACGTTCAAAGAATCTGGTATGTATATATATATATATATATATATATATATATATATATATATCCGCGCCCCCACTTTCTAAATAGTTGGTGGGGGCATTCGAACACAGGGGATCATGAATCATGGCCATAATAATGAAATATCACTGAAAGTGCGCTCAAAATCGGGTTAGTCTTTGAAACGAAGAAACTAACAAGAAACAAAGAGTTGAAGAAAATAAATAAACGCGCATTGACAATAATCGGGAGAGAACTTCATGAGTGCACTTGCATTTTGATGTGATTTTTTTATTCACAAAGCATTCTTAATACCATAAAAAAAAGGGAGAGCCAGATTCCAAGCAGCATGCGCTGGGACATCACATGCATGCGTTTCATGCATGCAATAGTGTAAGTGACGCTTTTTATACATTACCTCACAAACTTCCGCACGAATACATTGAGATTGATGGCAGCTTCCTTAACATTATAGATTTGTATCACTCAATAATGTTTTTTAAAATGCGAAGCAATCCTACGAACACCAAAGGTACTTTAGGTATTTTTATCCGCTTATCTACCTATCTGGCCAACTACGTCTTGCTGGTCTCGTAGTTGCCTCATTACTTCAGTATACACCAGAACCGGCATAGGGAGCACGACGGTATGAGATGTGACTGGTTCGGACATAACGTGAAAACCATGTTGTGTACGTCCTGAAGCTCTTTATTTCAGTCATGTATCGCATACCCGTATACTACGGGCTGCATTATGCGGGTATGCGGCTATGTGCATTAAACTTTGTATCTACCAAGAAGCGACGACAACAGTCGCCGGTAATTTAAGCGAGAGAACCTTTCGAAAATCCGGACTCGACAGCGTTGATCCGACGACTGCAAAGAATACCGTACATAAAAAAGGAGATGCTTCGTTATTGAATAACTACCGCCCCATTTGCATCTTAGCCTTTTTGAGTAAAGTAATTGAAAAACTGATCTGTACACGTCTCACAAATTACCTGAACAAATTTAATATACTATCGCCTTGTCAATTTGGCTTCCGTTCCGGCTACTCCAGTTACCTTGCGCTAATCTCACTTACTGACCAATTAAAAAAAGGCTATTGACAACGGTTACTATGCGGGCAGCGTTTTCATCGACCTAACTAAAGCTTTTGATTCAATCAATCATCATATTCTTTTCAATAAACTTGAAGCATTTGGTATAACTGGCCCAACATTACTATTATTGCGTAGCTATCTCTGCAACAGGACACAGAAGGTGGTAATTTCTAATGCATATTCGTCAACCAAATTAACTAATATTGGTGTACCCCATGGGTCCATTCTGGGGCCCCTTTTGTTTTTACTCTACATTAATGATTTGCCGAAATGCCTTTCTTCATTCAGTTGTATATTATACGCCGACGACACCACAATTTTTAACTCCGATAGCAGCATTACATCCTTAACTGGAAACTAAACTTTGATCTGGCACAACTCGTTCGGTGGTGCAGTAATAACATGTTAGAAATTAACACGTCTAAGACAAAATTTGTCGTCTTCTCTTCACCACAAAAACCCTTACCTTCTATCCCTCCTGTTATAATTGCGCGCAATGACATCGCTATGAGCGACTGCTGTAGATTCCTAGGCGTTGAACTCGACAGTAACTTGAAATACCACCGACATGTTGCAAAAAAAAATTACGTATGGCGTTCGACTACTGATTAAATCTCGTCTTTATTTCAATCCATCAATACTTATGTCACTGTATTTTTCTTTTGTTCATTCGCACATTTCTTACTGTATTACTTCATGGGGTAACACATAACCACTCATCTTATTTCAGTTCAGACAATTCAAAACCAAGCGGTAAGAATTCTCACGTCAAGCCCATATCTCTCTAACGCTAAGTCACTACTTCACGAAAACAATATATTAACTGTATCTGAGCTAGTTAAATATAACCTTGGTATTTACATGTATAGAACTATAAATAACCAACTTCCACACTTTACTACCATTCTCTCAAATAACAATGTCACAAGGTTTGCCCTTACCAATAACTTTCTACTGCCAAAAGTTCGCACCAATTATGGCAAACAAACCATTCATTTTTCCGGAATTTCTTTTTGGAATAGTTTACCTTCTGACATCCAAGTATGCCGTTCTCTGAAAGTAATTCAATCGAAGTTAAAAATTCATATCATGTCTACTAACTAGCCTGTTTTGCTGTTTCTTAATTGATTCCTGTTCATTCTGAGTTGCATTCTGTAATCACTTGTCATTGAAGTTAGCGCGTTATTCTTGCTCTTAAATTGTTTCTGTGAGATTACAAGGGTATATTCTTTTTTTATTTGTTTCAATTGCATTTTACTGTAGCTCTGTCTCCCTTCTATGTACATCACAATCATTCTCAATTCTACATTGTACAAGAGGTCACATTGCAGTCTCTGACTATGGGACCTCTTTCTGTATATCATGCACATGTATTGTTCTTCATTTAGCACAATAAAGCCTTCTGTTCTGTTCTGTTCTGTTAATAAACATCAGGGTCTTGGCAGGAATCCAACCCAAGCATTCCGTGAGTAGTCATGTATTATACAACTAAACCATGCAAGGTCCTGAATCTACTTTGTAAAAGGCAGACAGCAAGTCGGTGCAAAATGAGTGTGGTTACAGTGCTAGCAATCTAAATTTATAACAAGAAGATAAACATTGAGCATGTACTCCCGCATTAAACTACCTTTCGTTCCTTCCTAAGTGGTCGTTAGCTGTATAAGATTGGCCTAAATACGATGTGTCATGCACGCATATTAGCTTGTTGCGTCAAGCAACAAATGACGCGAAAACGATCCATCGCGTAATAGCCACTTATGGACGACTACGTAAAAAATAAGAGAATGAACTATTTTTAAACATAAACACTAGGGAAACAAAGGCGGTACTATTCCGACCTAAAAATAAGCCCGTTAATGAAAACATACGTCTCAAGTATGGCGATACTTATATTGAGCTTGTAAATAGTATAAAAATTCTTGGAGTCACATTTTCGAGCAATATGCTTCGGAGTGAACACATTGACAGTGTGCTGAGTCAGTTATCTCGCGTAGTGGGTATGGTGTACTGTGGCAAAACTGTTCTACCATACAAGGTAAAACACTTACTTTATAAATCACTTTTTTATTCACATCTTACCTATTGTTTCTTGGTATGGGGGACAACAACTTAAACGAACTTGCAAAAACCGTACCTGATGCAAAAGAAGTATATTGAATCATTTTTAACTTGCCGTATGATGCTAACACAAGTGAATTGTTTCAACAGGCTGGAATACTACCCATACATTGTCTCTAAAATTTTCAGTTAGCATTGGCAATAAGGCGTGGATTGAAAGAAAGTCGACATTTTTTGCATGACCTCTCAAAACTGCAGCCATATATTACATTGTTTGAAACACCAAATAAAGAAACGTGGAAAATAAAAACTTCGAAAACAAACTACTACACAGATAAGTTATCCTACATAGTTCCTACGTTAATAAATATGTGTAAGCTGGCATAGAATTTTTGCACTGTACAGAGATTCAATTGCACGATATACAGATGTTTCGTTTTTAGGATTTCTTTGCAGTTGCTGTATTATCATAGTTGCTGTATTTATTTTTGGAATTTCGACTTGATTTTGATATCTTTATTTATTTTTATTTATTTATCTATTTGGTGTTGTTATTGTTGTTGACTTTACATTGCTGATTGTTTGCCACTGCTGTCGTGCTAAAAGGTAGCTGTGGGCCCTTGTCCAGCTGCCTCTTTTGGAGAGCAGCTTTTACCTGCAGCTGTCCTTCATCAAACTATTGATGAAAAATAAACATCATCATCATCATCATCATCATCATCATCATTATTATTATTATTATTATTATTATTATTATTATTATTATTATTATTATTATTATTATTATTATTATTATTATTATTATTATTATTATTAAATACGCCATATTGTTTGCCATTGGTTCTTCGGCACTTAATATTTTCTGGATGCAATAAAATTGCCTGCTTGTTACATGACGTCCCAAATCTATGAAATGTCGTGATGTTTATTACAACGTATACTCAATAGACAACGCATTCAAGTGTTGAATAATACCATAAGTTTTATAGAGTTGCCGGAGAGCTTCTCTTTCGAAGTGTAATTCGAATAGGCTAGCCGCCAATGACAGTAGCAGCGTCTAACTGTAGCAGCTAGTGAGATGTATTGATATTAGTATAATAATATATTTTCACTATGCGGCATAACAGCGTTTAGCAGCTTGTGCGCATGTGCACCTCCGCGAGCTCACTCGTACTGAGAAAGAGAGGAACAGAGAGAAAGGAGCGCTGCACGCGTGCTTCTTTGCCGTACGAGTTATATTTTAAGATGTAAAAGACAAGTCATGTTAAATGAAAACCACCAACCAACCAACTAGCTCGACTCTAAATTAAGCCTCCATAGTGGTAAAAACCATACTTTTACCATCCTCTTGAAGTTGCTGGGCAAGCTTAAAAGCCGAGATTCCTACTGTGATGGAGTCCATAGCTTTATTCATTGCCACTTCGCAAGCTGCCGTCATCACTCCAAGTTGCCGTTAGCAAGGCTAGTAAGGTTTATGGGAGATTAAAGTGGAAAGCCTCTTTTTTTGTTTCCGGTATGGTAAAACTAAAACATTAAAAAAATTGTAACATTCGTGGGCTCAGCAGCTTTGAAAGAGCAGCGGTGATGCTACTTCTTTTCGATGAAAGAAAATTACTTTCCGGAAGCAGCAAATGATTTGACCGGTCGATAAAGTTTTCCCGTTCCCACCCATAGTTGCATCGGTCTGTCATGGCAAAATAAAAGCATTAAGTGATGCAATGCTACGGGGCCCCTGTTCAACGCTATAGTGCTGCACATATGAAAAAAAAAAAGGAAAAGACGACACAGACGTCAAGAAAGGTAGGCGCTAAACGCAAACTCGTGAACAGAACTTGCCGGTAGAGGCTCACTTGGCGGTACAGCTCCGATCATAGGATCTTGCATATGGCCCCTCAGCAGGCTTCATTCTGCCACCAGGACACTCGTCTAGGGTATGCAAGGTCCTACGTTCTGAGCTGTACCACCAAGTGCGTCTCTACCAGAAAGTTTTGTTTACGAGTTCGCGTTTAGCGCCTACGTTTCTTGACGTCTGTGCCGTCTTTTACCTTTTCTTTCATATGCGCCGCACTAATACAAGTAATGGCTCAGAGGGTGCTCACTTGAAGTACTGAAAGATTTTGGCTTTTCCCCAAAGTGAGCTCATCAATGTTACAGTGATGGTGTGTGTGTGTACGTGTGTGTGTGCCCGCGTGTGTGGTATGAGTGTCAATTCACTATAGCAGGCGTTACTATTTCATTAAAAAAAGGTTAACGAGCAAGTCCTTACAGGTGAGCAGAACAAAAAGAAAAACACTGTCGTAGACATGATCTCATGTCCTCTAACTATACCGAAACTTCGACGTCGTTGTAAGGCAAAGTGCTTATTGTGCATGTTGATGTGTTATGTCGATTTATGCATTCACCATCGTCAAGGTTCATTTTCCACCCCTCTTTTCGGCATCCCTAGGGAGATCTTCACGGACAAAGCTGGTTTGGCATTTTGCACCCCAAGGACATTACCAAAGTCAAAGACCAACTCTCTTCGTCGGACCTGGATCTGAAGGAAAGACTCATCGGTGCACAGAGTACGTGTTCGTTTCATTAACTATAGGTGGTGCCTCGTTATAACGGCAGTACTCAAGGCACTCGGCTGCTGACCAGCAGGTAGCGGGATGAAATCCCGGCCGTGGTGGCCGCATTATCGATGGAGGTGAAATGTCTTGGGGCCCATGTGCTTAGATTACAATCTTGTTAAAAACCCCAGTGGTCGAAATTCAGCCAACACTAAGGTGTCTCTTGTAAATATATGGTGGTTTTGAGACGTTTCACCTTAAGAAGTATTATTATTAGTAGTATTAGTAATGGCTGAAAAAAAAAACACATGTCGAACAAAGACTCTTAACACGACGTGTAATATCATAGTCTACAGCTTTCGTGGTGGCTACTTGTTTCGCTTTCAAGACAGAGGTGACAGTTTTTTTTTCTAATTCTTACTGTTGTAACGACGTGATACTTACACCCTCGAACCTAACAAGTTTTATAAAGGGTCACGAACGATTCTAACAGCACAAGAAATATGAAAAATATAGCAAATACATCAAACAAGTGTATAGACGATTTTCCGCTCAAATGAGACTGTGATACACTCGCGTATGCTTACCTCAGTTAGAGATCTTGCCTGTAGTTTTACGTTCTGCTTCTTCATCCTGTATATAGACCTGGTGAACAGCTTCGTGAGTCGGGACATCCAGACTGCCGGAAATCAGGGCTACAATGAATGAAACGACGAGGCGGTCATGGCGGTCATCATGAGCTTGCTGGAAGCGGACGCTGGACTTGGTGGACCGGTCGATTTCAGTGGCATGCCGCGGCCCTTGCCTTGAAACACCTATTCGCACTCCTGTTTACTCGGACCTCTTGCGAACCGTTTCTTGCGTCGAACAGAGAAGAATCAGCATCTATGGACTCTCATGCGAAGACAGTCTGTATTCACTCCGAAGTGTGTGTACGTTACCGCACAGAACTGTCACGTTTCGGTAAAAACAGTGCCAAACAGGAAACGTTTCAAAGAAGTGACGTCCATCTCTTCCAGCGCGCTTCGTGGTAAAACACGTGGCGTGCTTGTCGTAGAGTGTTGGTTTTATTATTAAGGCTTCCTGTGTTTAGCAGCGAGTTCTGCTTATATACAGTGATGTCGGTTGTGCTCCACTATTTCCCTGTCCACAGATTGACGTGGGACAATGTGATACAGCCACTTCACAAGCATCGTTAAGATACTCTATACCATTGCTGCACATTACCTCAATGCGTAAACGCACACATTTGGAATATCAGGCCTCAGAAAAAATATTAACTAAGGAGCACTGTGACGAAGCACTGACAGTGGTAGAGTTTACTTGCAATCTGACTGGAGCACGTTAGAAGCTGCTTGTACGGTGCTCGTAAAACAGGCAGAACGATCGTCTGATTTACCTCGCTTCTGCGTCGTTTCCTTTGCAAAGCGTCTGCCGATGTCCATACTGTGAGCCCTCGAAGGCACGGGATTTGATGTAGGCTTTGGCGGACACGCAGTTGGAAGTGATATAGAGGTACGGTTTTGTAGACGCATCATGTCATATTCGATAAGTCTAGTGGTTGCAGCTGTGTGGGTGACATGTGAGCTGTGTTACCACGGAATACACTGAAACAACCTTTGCGGCAAAAGGAAATAAAGGTAAAACCAAGCAACAGTCTGTCACGTTGTGTGTGTTTGAATGGTGTGCTTGAATCCTGTTGTGTTTTAGTCACGATGATCTTAACGATCATCGTGGAGGCTTTATTCATGTCTTAAATTCCACAAGCAAATGGAGATATGCAGCCAACTGAATTGAGCGATGATTCTGTGACCGCCTTAAAGTGTCCGTTGCGACGATTATATAATTGCGCAATGATATTCTTTGGTGTATATGAGGAAAACCCGTGGCAAGTGTGCTCGTAAAATTAGGAACCGAATATGCGAATTATTGTGTCAAGATCAAGGTTATTACATGACGTTGCAATGTTATATTTCCATAGCCCACTGTATTAAAGTTATTCGCTTTTTCCTGTTCAAAATATGTTTGAAGGATTATCACATGTTTGTTGCTGTTGTCGTTATTCTCTTACCCTTGTGCCATTGGAGGGTCGTTTGTTTGCGCGAGCTCCATGACGAGCGATCTTGTACAGAGAAAGAAGGTATTTCTAATGAGCCTAACTCTAGGCACTCATCGCACAGGTAACATACGACCCCCATTTGAAGCGTTCTATTTAGTGATGGCTTGGGCATTTGAAACTTCATTGCAAAATATTCACTTGGAACAGTGTGCTATGAAGCTAACCAAGGGTGCTACCTAATTGGTGTAGTTATCGGTGAGCCTTGTTAGAGCGAGTGTGGAATCCCGCAAAGTAGCGAAGGGTTATGAAAGGGAGAAATGACAGCCACACATTTGTGGAATGAACCCAAGGGAACATCCACAAGAATTTCTCGGAACAAATATCTTCTAGTTGAAGGAAAATTCGTCCTGGACCAGACTAAATTTTTTCTTCAACTAGAGCAATTCCGTGTACGCATTCTTATTTTGTTAATGCGGGAGACAGAGAGAGATGACCGAAGGACAGAGGCAGGGAGGTTAAGCTATGGCTTCGGTCATTGGGCTATTCTACTAAACCAGAAATCCATGGCTGAAAAATGACTCACACGGTAAAATATCTTCAATAAGAGAGGGTCGGCCTAACTTCTGCAAGTGTGCTTTTTTTAGCTCAGTGGCTGAGACCCTCGACACTGGAGTGTGGCACAATAGGTTGGAAACTTAGTATGGCCTCGAAGTGTTCCTTTATTTTATGTATATTTATCTTTAGCGCTATAATAAGGTTGAGAGATACACACGTCCTGCAAGCCTCGGTCTTTAGCACAGTGGGTAAGACACTCGCCTTTGGAGCCTGAGGCCCTAGGTTCGAAGCTCGGTGCAGCGTTGCAAATTCTATTTATTTGAATCGTGAATTTCGTGAATGTCTTGATGGCATATTCACGAGGTTCAGAGATAGTGATGCAGGGCATGCTGGGACCTTTAGCCTAGTGGATAAGGCACTCGCCTTTGGAGCGTGATCCAGTAGTTTCAAAACTCAACGTCACCTGCAAGTTTTATTTTGTTTTCTATATATGTTTCTTCAGTCCGATTTGAATTATGTTGCAGAAAGATAGATGAATGCACGGACACCGTTCGTCATCGAGGCGTCTTGCATGCCATCGACGTATGTAGGCACTCCGCTCACAGTCTCCTTTTCGAGTAGTGTGAATAAATGCGTGAAAAGCCATGAAATGTCGGAAAAGCCATGAATAAATATTCATTAGTCGAGTAAAAAAACGGTAATACAGTGCAGGTTAATATGCAGGTGATGTTCTCAGGTTACAAACTGCAGGCTGTAGGTGATCAATATGCGCGAAAATCGTTGTAAGACACTGTGATGGCTTTTCCGCCACGACTAGCGGGAAAGCCAGAGCATCAGAGGGAGCTTCTGCTAGGGACGCTCCTAGGCGCGCATGAGGTCTGTCTTTGCAGGGTGTGACGTTACACTAATCAGGGAAGCTTCAGTTTGGGAGACTCTAATATAAACGCACAGCATATCGTTCGTCACCAGTTGTGACGTCAGACAAAACTTGAGTCTTATCAGGGGTGATAAGAACCCCAACTTTTTCAACCGCTTTTTTTGACATGCATTGCGGGAAAGCCAACGCATTAAGGGAAATTTCAGCTCGGGAGACTCTAATAATAACGCACAGTATATCCTTCGTTGCAAGTTGTGACGTCGGAAAAAAGTTGAGCCTTATCAGTGGCGATAACGACCTCAACGTTTTCGGCCACTTTTTGACATTTACTGTGGGAAAGCCGATGCACCAGGGGAAGCTTCAGCTCGGGAGACTGTAGTAGAAAGAGGTAATATATCCTTTGTTGCACCGTGTGACGTCAGACAAAAGTTGAGCCTTATCAGAGGTGATAAGGGCCTAAACTTTTTCGACTACTTTTTGGCATATAATGCGGGAAAGCCAACGCATTAGAAGAAACTTCAGCTCGAGAGACTCTAGTAATAACTTACAGTATATCCTTCGTTGAAAGTTGTGACGTCTCACAAAAGTTTAGCCTTATCAGAGGTGATAAGGACCTCAACTTTTTCAGCTGGTTTTTGACATGCAATGCGGGAAAGCACACTCATGAGGGGAAGCTTCAGCTCAAGAGACTCTAATATAAACAGACAATATATCCTTGGGCTTGTGGTGTGACGTCAGACAAAATTTTAGTCTTATCAGGGGTGATAAGGGCGTAAACTTTTTCGGCTGCTTTTTTGACTTGCAATGCAGGAAAGCACACTCATGAGGGGAAGCTTCAGCTCGGGAGACTAATATTAACAGACACTACATCCTTCGTTGCATGGTGTGACGTCACACAAAAGTTGAGCCTTATCAGAGGTGATAAGAGCCTAAAATTTTCGGTTGCTTTTCTGACATGCAAGGCGGGAAAGCCAACGCGTCAGGGGAACTTCAGCTCGGGAGACTCCAATAATAACGCCCAGTATATCCTTCGTTGCAAGTTGTGACGTCAGACAAAAAATGAGCCTTATCAGTGGTGATAAAGGCCACGACTTTTTCAGCCACTTCTTGACATTTACTGTCGGAAAGCCAATGCATCAGGGGAAGCTTCAGCTCGGGAGACTGTAATATAAACAGACAACATATCCTTCGTTGCACGGTGTGACGTCAGGCAAAAGTTGGGCCTTATCAGGGGTGATAAGGGCCTCAACTTTTTAGTCTGCTTTGTACATGCAGTGCGGGAAAGCGATTCATGAGGGGAAGCTTCAGCTCGGGAGACTAATATTAACAGACACTACATCCTTCGTTGCATGGTGTGACGTCACACAAAAGTTGAGCCTTATCAGAGGTGATAAGGGCCTAAAATTTTCGGCTGCTTTTCTGACATGCAAGGCGGGAAAGCCAACGCGTCAGGGGAACTTCAGCTCGGGAGACTCCAATAATAACGCCCAGTATATCCTTCGTTGCAAGTTGTGACGTCAGACAAAAATGAGCCTTATCAGTGGTGATAAAGGCAACGACTTTTTCGGCCGCTTCTTGACATTTACTGCCGGAAAGCCAATGCATCAGGGGAAGCTTCAGATCGGGAGACTGTAGTATAAAGAGGTAATATATATCCTTTGTTGCACCGTGTGACGTCAGACAAAAGTTGAGCCTTATCAGAGGTGATAAGGGCCTAAACTTTTTCGACTACTTTTTTGACATGTAATGCGGGAAAGCCAACGCATTAGAGGAAACTTCATCTCGAGAGACTCTAATAATAACGTACAGTATATCCTTCGTTGAAAGTTGCGACGTCTCACAAAAGTTTAGCCTTATCAGAGGTGATAAAGAACTCAACTTTTTCAGCTGGCTTTTGACATGCACTGCGGGAAAGCCAAGTCACGAGGGGAAGCTACAGCTCGGTGACTCTAATATAAACAGACAATATATCCTTCGTTGCACGGTGTGATGTCGGACAAAAGTTTAGCCTTATCGGGGGTAATAAGGGCCACAAAGTTTTCGGCTGCTTTTTGAGATCTATTGCAGAAAAGCAAACGCACTAGGGGAAGCTCCAGCTCGGCAGAACTAATATAAACGTACAGCTAGATATATGTACCCTGGTAGCGTAGCTTCGATAGAAGCCCATGCATCAAGTAGTCCGCGGCTTGTTGCCACCATCGCCATCTATGTGAGGGAAGGATAACTAACAGCAAACGAAAAATAAAAATAAAATATGACGTCATAACCGGAAGCGGTAGCGATGTCGCGCACTTGCCCTATATTGCGCGAAATCGAAACTTTTCTTCACTGTTGACTGTTTACATGCCGTTATTACTACGCAGTACTATAGCAGCCTAATTGTGTGTAATTAATTGCATGCGAGAGAAAAAAATAAAAAAGCAAGGATAGTGAAAGCAAAATTGTTTTATTAGCCAAATGACGCACTTGCAATATGCACTGGAAACTTCGCAGAGGCAATTGTAAGACAACTGTTCACTAGCACAATAGCAAAACAGTTCGAAAACTCACGATGTCCAATCGTCGGAAACGACTGAAGCGAGACAGCAGCTTTGAAAATATAGTTTTGGCAGCCATAGAGTACAGCGTCTCGTTGCTTAGCGTGTCGTGTTCCCCGTCACCGGAGGCGATCGCACGCTGGCCGTGCACCAGCAAAAGCAGTCGGCAGTCACGTGAGTGGCTCTCGATACAGTATATTAGCTAGTCGAGCTCTGAAATGTCACACCAGCAAACAGTGCATAACAAATAAGTAAACTAGCGAAGGTACGCCCGAAATCCCCACAGAAAAGTGAGTGATCCCTCGTTAGCCTGGCAATGCGCCGAACCAAATACCACGCAAAATGAAACCCACGCTCCAAGGCGAAACCGTTGGCTCATGTTACCAGACTGCCTGCATCCGCCCGCTGTTTCTGAAACCAAACAAACAAAATTGGGCGCTCAACCACATACCCAATACTAAACTTTTCTTGAAGCAATATATTATTTTTTCTAAGAAATAAAATTAAAGCTAATAGAAATAAACGTTTCAATGTGCGTCCCCTCTTCATCTAGTCGCGCTTCCATTTTCAGGTGGTTGTCAATGTTGATCACAACAGGTTTCGGACCACTTTTCATTCCGATTTTAGCGACCTATTCAAATAGACTTTGCGTACAGTAAATTATTCGTTGCATGGTGTGACGTCAGAGCAAAGTTGAGCCTTATCAGGGTGATAAGGGCTTCAACATTTCCGGCTGCTTTTTTTTTTTACATGCATTGCGGGAAGGCCAACGCACCAGGGGAAGCTTCAGTTCGGGAAACTCTAATATAAACGTAAAGTATAACCTTCGTTGCATGGTGTGACGTCAGACAAAAGTTGAGCCTTATCAGGGGTGATAAGGACTTCAACTTTTTTTTAGCTGCTTTTCGACATACATTGCGGGAAAGCCAATTTATTGGGGGAAGCTTCAGCTTTGGAGAAAGGCCCAGCCGCGGTGGTCTAGTGGCTAAGGTACTCGGCTGCTGACCC
The DNA here is from genome assembly GCF_043290135.1 of Rhipicephalus microplus. Classification (NCBI taxonomy): domain Eukaryota; kingdom Metazoa; phylum Arthropoda; class Arachnida; order Ixodida; family Ixodidae; genus Rhipicephalus; species Rhipicephalus microplus. Next base: position 195,021,849 of record NC_134701.1, read on the forward strand.
GCAGGTCGCGGGCTCGAATCCCGGCTGTGGCGGCTGCATTTCCGATGGAGGCAGAAATGTTGTAGGCCCGTGTACTCAGATTTGGGTGCACGGTAAAAAACCCCAAGTGGTCGAAATTTCCGGAGCCCTCCACTACGGTGTCTCTCATAATCATATAGTAGTTTTGGGACGTTAAACCCCACATATCGATAGCTGGGGAGAAAGAATGGGAAAAAGGACAGGGAGGTTAGCCAGTACTTCAACCGGTTGGCTACCCGGTGCTTTAGAAGAGGGTAAGGGAAGTAGGCTCACCAAATCAGAAACAAAAAGAAAGAAGGAGTGAAGATCATTTTCTTCATCGAATTAAGTGCACTTGCCGTTCAAGTGCGCTCATTGTCACACAGATTTGTTACCCTGAAAAGATTCAAGTAAGGTGTGTCGCGTCACTAAGTAGTTGCCCATCCACAGCATGAGCGACTAGCCCATCTTGGAGATCATTTCGAAGTGGGAATATGTACATTAAGTTGAATACTATGGGATTTAGAAATGTATTAAGATTCCTGTAAGGAAATAGTAAAAGAAAGATACGTTAGTGGGGTCGGGTTTTGCACCTGGGGCGTAACGATTCAAACGTGAGTGTCTTCACCACTCAGCTAAGCTTCAACGTAGGCCGAGCGGCAATGTATTTTGACCATATGAATACTCTGTACCAGACATTAAAAACAAACAAAAGGGAACATTTTCTGTCATGAGACAGGAGCATTAGCATTCGAAGACACCGGGCGAATTCCGGCTTTGCCAAAGATTTATTCTATTGCAACAGCAATTATTTGGACACTCTCAACTGGATTTTGCCGCGAGCGTCGGTGTCGCCGTCATTCACCGTATATGTATACGTATCCATATGTATGAAAACGCAAGAAAGAAAAATAAACCAGAAAAATACTCCGACGCGCGGAATCAAACGTCTGACCTCTGAATTGTGACTGCGAGGCGCTAGCCACTGAGCCCCGAAGGAGCTCCTCCTTCAAGGTCGAAACGACAAGCTATTTATATCTACCACTTACCGCTGTCGATGGCCACCTAGGGGGAATGATCGTGTTTTCAGCATTACCAGTGAGATGGCACAATGAGCGTGCGTCGCCTAGAAAAAATGTATATGTTACCAAGTGATACTGTATAATAAATATATGCTACCTTTACATCTGCATGTCTGGCTTCCAGCCAAATGTCGGGATCTAAGTATCATTCAACCACACAGAGTTGCACAGGCTCTTCATTTTAAAAGTCTGGGTAGTCTGATTCGTTTGGGTAGTCCCTTCGTGAACTGCCTGTTTGATACAGTGATGCATAAAACTTTCTCTCGCATTTCTGCATTATTTAAAGTTCCTTCAGGCATAAAAAAGCCTCTTACGTTAATGCCGCTTTTCAAGGAAGTTTGCCTCACCCCCACCTTGCTAGCTTACCACTAGAAAGACTAAAGGCAGCGTTTTCCAAAGTTGTTGCGGCTAACCAGAATTCCATCTCGTGGAGATTCTCGCCCGCAACCATACCACTATCTCCAGAGTGGTGCATGAAAGGACCCACTGTGCACCTTGAAGTGCCGTGGATGTCTAAAAAGGCAAGCCTGTCCTCTGCAGCCCTCAAGCAGATATCATTGGACCTTTTGCAATTGTCGTATGCTAACCGAATGCATGTTTACACGGACGGTTTGGTCTCAGGAAGTTCGACAGGTGCCTTTGTCATACCATCTCGATCAATGACCGTCAAATTCAAGACATCACACTTCACATCTACGGGATCCGAGCTCGCTGCTCTTCAAGCCGTTGGGGAGTTTGTTACGCAAGAATCCCCTAGTAGATGGGCCAGGTTCTGCGACTCCAAGGCAGCCCTTCAATGCGTGCGAAGTCTACGACGTGGAACGTGGAAGCCACCAGATGGTGTATCGTATTAATAAAATTTGTCATCGCGCCGCTGATAAAGGACACGACATTGTTTTACAATGGTTGCCGGGCCACTCTGGCATGAGTGGTAACCACATCGCCGACGACGCTGCCTGATGTGCCCACGATGGAGCGCCCACACTGTTAATACCCTTGTCAAGAGTAGACGCAGCTAGAGAACTTCGTCACAACGCGCATAATGCCACGATTGCGCACTGGAATTCTCCACTTGACTCCAATCATCGCCCTAAAAACCTTAAGTCATTACTCCAGAAACAACTGACATCCAAGATTTCTCGACGTGACGCTACAATGCTTTGCCGGCTGTGGACTGGGGTAGCGTTTACTAAGTCATTCAGCCATCGCATTGGCATGCCAGATTCATCCATGTGTGAAAGCTGCAACTGTATAGGGACTATTGAACATCTCTTGTGCCCCTGTGCCCAATTTGATAAAGATCGCCGGACTCTCCAGTGTGCCTTGAATAGACTCGATGACCGGCCATTTAATGAAGCAATGATCTTAGGAGCCTGGTCGCGCAGCAAATCAGCACAGAAAGCCACACGAGCCCTCCTGAGATACTTGACAGCAACTTCATTGAGGGACCGCCAGGGAAACTCGGCATTGTGTGTGTGATGTGACATGTGTCAATCCTTCTCTCTCTTTCTTTTTTCTTTACTCCCCTCTCCCCCTCTCCATGTGTAGGGTAGCAAACTGGACGCATAGTCTAGTTAACCTCCCTACCTTTCCTACATTTCTTCGACTTCAGAAGGCAGCATCAGTGACATCGTACCACTAACGCAAACAAGGGCTCGAAATCACAAGTGAGAAGTGTGCAGTCGTGGCTTTCACCAGAAAACCAATGTCCGCTTACGGCATATCAATAAACAGGCAGTTGGTGTCATGCAGCCAGAGTCACAGGTTTTTGGGAGTCGTAATCGACCGAAACCTGTCTTGGACACCCCACGTAAACTACGTGAAAAAGCGGCTGACTGCCATTTGTCACTTATTCAGGTTTCTTGCTGGGAAAAGTTGGGAAATGTCTGTCGAGTCTATGTTACAGCTGTACAAGGTATTATTTACTGGATTCCTGCGGTATAGCCTACCTGTTATATCTAACACGTGCAAAACGAACCTGCGCACAATCCAAAATATTCAAGCCCAAGCGCTTAGGATATGCCTTGGTTTACCCCGCTGCGCATCGACAGCTGAAACAATTACCATTGCACAGGACTACTCGATCATGACGCACATCACCATTGAAACGATGCGTACGTACCTTAGGCAACATGCTAGGAATCCTTCCCACCACTTAGCAACCCTCGCTACTGAGAGGCCCTGCACGAAATTTAGTGCAATTGTCTGTGCTCATCGTGCGTCGTTTACGTCAGGTTTTACGCCTGCTGAGAAACTGGTGTATCCTCCGTGGTGCCTGACACTTCCACAAGTACGTGTTTTAATTCCAGGAATACAGAAAAAATCAAATTTGCCTTCATCAGCCCTAAAACAATTGAGCTTGAGCTATCTGCACGAAATGTACAACAACCACGTGCACATATACACCGATGGTTCAACCACAGCGTCTGGTTCTGGTGGTGCGGTGGTGATTCCAGCTAGAGGAATCACTCTGCGAATCAAACTGTCACATGTCACTACGTCTATGTATACGGCGGCAGAACTTGCGGCTTTGCGTGGCGCTCTAGAGTACATCAAATCCCAAAGACCGAGTAAATGGGCTGTGTTTTCCGACTCAAAACCAGCCCTACAGAGCATGCAGTCAGTCCTTCACGAGGTTGCCATGAACAATTAACTTACGAAGTTGTCAAGCTTGTTCACCACGTCACAGAAACAGGCTACGAAGTCAAGTTTCAGTGGCTTCCTGGCCATTGTGGGATCAGTGGCGATGATTCCGCAGACAACGCGGCTCGCACATCGCACCAAGAAGAACACACCCTTCCAATTCCTTTGTCAAGGACTGACGCTGCAAAGCAACTTCGTCACCTGGCACGTAGTCTGAGTCTGCAGGAGTGGAACACCCCAAGCATAAGACATACGAGACTATACCAAATAAACCCTCGACTGGAACTTCGACCTCCATCCGGACTTCGTCGACGTGAAGCTTCACTTCTTTGTCGCCTTTGGTTGGGGGTTGCCTTCACAAAAACATATAGAACCCTCATCGGATTGACCGACAATGCGGAATGCGACGTCTGCTGCACCAAAGAAGACATCGACTATCTGATATATGCCATTGCCCTCGATTTGCCTCTGAAAGACAGAATCTTTCGGACGCATCGCGACAATTGGACGATCGGCCACTCTCTGTGCAGATGCTACTGGAACACCGTCATCGCCTTTCGTCGGCTCAAAAAGTAGTGAAAGCTGTCTTGAGCTTTTTGAGGACTACAGGCCTACGTGACCACCTTTAACTTTTGTGTAGTGCCACCGCTGCATACGTGCCAGTCGATTGACTGACAATCCTCCTTTTTTGTTTTTTTCTCTCTCTCTTTCTCTTCTCTTTCCTCTTTCTCTCTCATCTTTATGCCCCCTTCCTCTTCCCCCAGCGTAGGGTAGCAAACCGGGCATGTGCCTGGTTAACCTCCCTGCCTTCCCTCTTGTTGTTTATTCCCCCCTTCTCTTTCTCTCTCTCTCTTCAAGAAGGTTTGCGAAAATGGTGGTCACGTTTGAAAGCAAATTACAACAACACAGACCTCCTAGCTCACCAACATCAGGCTTTATCTAATAAGTGGCTATGCTACGACTCGAAACTTTTAAAAGACGGGGTTTAAGAATGAGGGTGCTCAGACTGCGGACAAATCTATACCCTACTAAAGTACTAGCCAATAAACAAAGTTCGGGTCCCGCTTCGCGACTATGGCGTCGCTGTAATTAGAAGCTTGAAGCAGCCTTCGATACCTGTCAAGAATGTCAGTCGGTACACCTTTCTTGCAGGGAATGCCACAACTATGTCGCCAGGCAGGTCGCCAGGTTGATAAGCAACAGGAACTCGGCCGTCACGATCCGTGAGGAGCCGCGATTCACAACTAGGAATGGTGTCAGGCGCAAGCCTGACGTGGTTGTTCAGTCTGGCGACCAGATGTTGGTAATCGAACTGGTGGCCGTCTGGGACGCGAATGACGGGGTGCTTAAGCACAAGGCAAGCGAAAAAGCGGCTAACCCCCGTATTCAGAAACGCTCATCGACTTGATTTCCACCTTTCACTTGACCGAGTTGAGCACTGCGCCACCGCGCGGCTGAAAATGACGCTGCGCTACTCAAAAATCGCAGCAGATTATCGCTAATTTGCAGTGACTTGCTGTGCCTATACAGGGCGCTCCCATCGCCTTTCTCAAGTGAAGGTGAAGCGTTGAGTGAAGAGACGTTCTAGAATACGGGGGTAAGTATCAAGTTCTGTGTGATCTTTTAAGAACGAAGCTCCTTAAAGCGGCACCCGTTCGTCCCTCGTGGTAGTTCGTAACATGTCTTACACTTTGACCTGCAAAGTGGTGCCGGTGAGAGATTTCTCCTGTGCGTTGTTGAACAATAAACAATTCGCAGTGTGCGCGTTCCCTAAAAGCCGAATTCTCCTGTCTCTCATTCCCCATTAGCAGCCGTTGGCATGTACATTGAGCACTATTTCTGACAAGAAAGGGTTGCTACGTTATACTCGCTGGGCGTAACCTCCTTGGTTTTAGAAAGGTTTAGCGAGCGTTGGGCCGCAGTGCCATGAATACAGTGAACTAGTATATACTATGAACTCGAGGTGGTTAAAGGTGGGAAGTAGACCTGAAGCGCAGGCAGTAAGAAAGTGTGCGTGTGCCACCCCTCGTTTAGTCCTTGGAATGTCCGCTTGATGGCGGTGCTTCTATATGCGGAATATATGATGGAAAGATGCGAGATGGTGGTACTTGGAGTGTTGACTAGATGGACGAACGGACACACAGACAGATGCATGGACGGACACACGGATGGCTGCACGGACGGATGGACGCATGGATGGACGCAGGGGCGGATGCATGGCCAAACGCAGAGATGGACGCTCGGATGGACTTGTGGACGCAATAACAGAAGCTCGCAAGGACGGGCGGAAAGACGCACGGACGGTCACACAGACGGACGCACGGACGGACGGAAGCAAGAACGAATGGATGGAGGGATGCTACGTGTTGCAGAAATTCCGCCGTTGGTGTCGGCACCGTTGGCTGTGAGCGAAAAATCAAGAAAGAAGCAAATAAAATTAAGAAGAAAATTCTCGGTCCGATTGAGGATCGAACGCGGGTCGTTCGAGTGGCAAAGGTGTCCTACCACAAAACTACGACGTTACTTGCAGCTGCGTCAGAAAAAACAAAACGCTACATAAATGCCATATAGCGGAAGGAGTCTCCTTGACTCAGTTTGTTCAACAGGTGTCACGACGAAAACGAGCCCATTTGACGATTTGTAGGCACATTTGGGGGCCATCAAACTACGTCGAAAAAGGCCGGGATAGTGGAGCCATCGCCGCTAAAAACACACAGAAACTTTCAAACAGCTCTAAAAATGGACAACTATGTTTATCTAGCGGAAAAGATACCATGCCTTTCCAGAGGTGTTGATCAAGCAAACAGCAAACGCTAGATGATGTGCTGCTATCTGTGAGGCATTGTGAAACTCACTATACCTCTTATATGGCGAGCGTGCAGCGTATATCTTGGAGGGTATGCGACTCTTGCTTTAGATCAAAAACATGTATGTACTGCCATTCGCGCGTGCGCACGCATGTGTATGTCTGTGTGCCATCTGTGAGACATTGTGATAAACGTGTCTCGACTACAGCAAAGTGCCGTTCTAGCATAGGGAAGTGGTCACACTGCACAGTCCCTGCATTACTATAGATGCGTCGCGCTTGTGCGCGTTTGCGTGTGTGTGCGTGTGTGTAAGAAAACATATTAATAAATATGCACTTAGCGGTTGAAGGACGCACTGGTGGGCGGATTTCGCTATCGCGTTCAACTCTTTGAAGGAGAAGCTTAAGAGCCCCCAATTTTTTATCCAGTAAAGTACATGTGGGTATAAGTTTCAGGAAGGCAGTTTTAATGTTAGACGTTTGTGGGATATTTTATCGAAGGCTTTCGCAAAATCAAGGATTACGGAATAGGTTTGTTTGTTAATGTCGAGGCTGACATGAAGGTCATGAACAAAGGAGGCAAGCTGGGTCTCGTAAGAGTGGGCCCTACAAAACCCACGTTGAGAGTTGTGAATGAAGTTATCAGAGTCGAAAAAGTTCATGACGTAAGAGTAAATGACGTGATCCATGAGTTCGCAGGGTACGCTGGTCAAAGATATTGGTCGGTAGTTCAATGAAGAGTTTCTGTTACCGGAGAGGGTATAACATAAGCGGTGTGTTAGGATGCCTCATATATCGCGAAATTTGACCGTTGGCGTCGACATGATGTGATGACGTCATAAGATGATGCCAGATTCACTTGACTGATTGCCAGAATTTGTGACCTCTTTTCTGCGTCATTCTGACGTCATTGTACTGTCACCTAACATGGCACTACATGGTGACGTCATCACATGACATGGTCACTTGGTCAAAAGTTGACTAATCACGGAGGCAATGCGAAACTAGCTGAAGTACAGACAGCTTCGCAATGCCTTCGATCTTGGAGGCAGTGTGAAACCATGTTAGGTGCAGTAAGCTTTCTATAGTGGACAGGGGAAGACGAATACAATGACTGAAACTCGCTTTAGCGGAATGCATAAGAAACCCCGTGTGTTTTCTTGCGCCGGCGTTGCTCTGAGTTACGCAATGGAGCTTTGACCACGCTTTGTATAGAATTCATGCTTGTTGCTATCGCATTCATTGTTTCATCCTTACGGCGAGACTGTTATTTCTTTAATACACGACGTACGACGTCAGTTTGGAGGCTTTATGTTGAACGCCCACGTATGGCACAGTCTGTTGAGGCGTTAAGAAAATAAGCGCTGGCTGCTCATGAGAAAAACGTTCAGATTACCGCCAAAAAGCTTAGATCCGCTCACTAACAGCGCGATCGATACTGGCGGGCGCAGCTGCGTGGGCAGTCCTTGCGGCCGATGCCTTTTCTAAGCTGACGTTTGTAAGCATGCCACACCGTCTTAAAACTCCTCGCTTAAGTGTACTAACAACGACGCCTAGCGGAAGGGCATTTCTCCCCTGTGAAGCCTAATTTATTGGCGGAACAGTGAGCGATTGAGCTAAGATACGAGCAGCGGCTAACTAAGCCAATCTTTCGCGCTGCGAACCACGTTGAGAGCGAAGAACGCATTGAGCACGAACACAGTGCCTTGGCTGACTTAGCCACTGCCGCATGTAAAAGGTACTTCATATCTGCCAATTGTACATGGTTTCATTGCTGCGTATAAGCACTTGCGAAATCAGGTTATGTGAAGACGTCTTGCTAAAAGGGCACCAGAGAAGGAACTGTCGATTATTTCTATGCAGCTTCAGTGAAAGTGCTGACGAGAAAATGAACGCTCGTTTGCCACGACGCTGGAATGCCACTGTTTGTACAGCGTAGGCGAGGCCCTCCCACTGCTTCTGTCGCTTGAGAGAGCGAGATAGAGGGGTAATAAGAGAGGGAGATAAAAAGGACGCTATTTTCCACCTCCCATCGTGGGGTCACGGCTCAGTACCTTTAGAGATAGGGATGGGGAAGTAAAGATGATAGAAAGTAGACAACAGAAAATGAAAGAGTAAAAGGCATGACAAGCAATTGTCTTGTCTGCGCCGCCGATACCACGAAATTAAAGCGTTCACCTATAGGACCGCAGAAGCACAGAACTCGAGGAAGGCTCGCGAAGGGCTTGTGGTTCAGAAAAAGCACGGGAACGCGCAGCTCGTGTACCGTGTTGGCAACGTAGGTAATAGTGGTGTGTGCGCAGTAGGCCTGAAGACGACACCAACATCTCATTGTGTTTCCACTATGCGTTCTGTCGCTTTTCACCACTCACTCACTTTTGATTCCATCTCCGTGCCTAGCCATGCGCTGTGCTCCTCGATAAGAAATGAAAGGATGGGGGTTGTATGGATGGATGAATGAACTTTATTAGGTCCTCCGGGAGGCGCTGTATCACGTTGCGGGCAGCTCCTACGTTGGAACAGAAAGATCAAGTCTCTCTGCTGCGTTGCGGGCCCAATGGACTGCCCATAACTGTTGTTCGAGTTCGGGGCTGGAAATAGCACCCTTCCATTCAGAAGGCGTGATGACTTCACCACAGCCTATCGCGGTGCACTGTCATAGCATGTGTTCCAAATTAGCTATATTATTGCAAAAAGAACATGTATTATTTGGCTGTTTTGAGATAAATCTCGTGCAATAGCACCGGGTTAGGGTATGCTCGGTTTGAAGAAGCCTGAGTGTCCAAGTTTGAGGTCGTCTTAGTTTTCTGTCTGGTGGTGGGTATTGTCTCTGTGCCAGTTCATTATACGATTGATATGTGGGGTTGAACATCCCAAAACCACATTCGTTATACGAGATGGGAGGGCCCCAGTTTTCCAAAACATCAGCGCGGCACCCCCCGACAGCCACATGGTTTACTATAGTCCTCGCGCAGCTGTGCAGCTGAATTGTTGAGATTGGGCGTGGCTCCGTCAGTGCATCCCATGTGAGCTCGGAATCAAACGAGTGTGTCTAGCTCAATCTCCTTGTCCCGAAGGATCCGCAAAGCCGGTTACAATATTGTGCCCTTCGCAAATGCTCTGACCACCGATCTCGAGTCGCTGTAAATTGTGGACCTCCTGTTGTCCAGTAATGCCAACGCGATCGGCACTTGTTATGCTATTTCAGCCATCATTGTCTGGACCATTGCGATGTTTGTAACTCTGCCCTCGTGGTTGATTCTCGCTGTCGCATACGCCTTTCACTGGGAACACCGAATCGCTACGACAAGGCAACAGTTTCCGGCGTGTTCCTGAGCCCTTTGTAGTAGTGTCTTTGCCTAGGCCCACCTTATACCCTCGTTATGATCACAATGGACGTTTCGCAACGCGGGGACAACGATGATTTGTTCTCGATGTTGACGAGGAATGCTGCACAAGCGTGACTTGATTTCCATCAAGTCACGGCGGGATTTCCAGCTGCCGGAGATCCAGCTGCCAGCTGCTGGTGGGATCTCCAGCTGCCGCGGGATGTTTCTACCGGAACACGTGGTGGATAGCCTGGCGAATTGTGCCCGCACCTGTGCCTCCACAATTTCTTCCAGCGTGTTATGCATGCCGAGATGTTTCGTCTGTCCGAGCTTGTGTACATGGGAAGGCCAAGAGCTGCTTTGACGGCTTTTCTGATTAACGTATTGTGTTTTTCACGCTCCCATCTCTGCCAGTTGTGCATGACTGCCACGTAGGTGAAATGACACATCACAAAAGGTGCGTACAAGCTTTACCAGGCTGTCTTCTCCAAGTCTCTGTTGTCTGTTCGCAACCATTCTTATCAGTCTGATGGTATTGTCAGTTTTTCTGGCAAGTCTTGTTCATCATCATCATCATCATCAGCCTGACTACGCCCACTGCAGAGCAAAGGCCTCTGCTAGGATCCGCCAATCAACTCGGTCTTGTGCTTCTGTTGCCCCGTCATACCTGCGAACTTTTTAATCTCATCTACCCGCCTAAATTTGTCTCTCCATAGCCCGCTTGTTTTCTCTGCGGATCCAGTCAGTTACCCTTATTGACCAGTGTTTATCCCAGCCCATGTGTATTTATTCTTCTTGATTTGAACTATGATATCCCTAGCACCGGTTTGTTTCCTGATCCACTCTGCTCTCTTCTTGTCTATTAAGGTAACATTTATAATCTTCTTTTCCATCGCTCGCTGCACCATCCTCAATTTCAGCTGAAACCTTTTTGTAAGGCTCCGGGTTTCCGCTCTCTAGGTAAGCACCGGCAAGATGCAGCTGTTTTGTACATTCCTCTTTAATGTTAATGGCAGGTTATCATTGGTGATTTCAGAATGGTTGCCGAATGTTATCCACCCCATCGTTATCCTTCTAGTTATTTCACTCTCATGGTTCGGCTCCGCGGTTACTACCTGTCCCAAGTAGGCATTTTTTTCAACTTCCATCGTCTCTCCATATCGCAAAGGCCTGTTTTTCAAGTCTGGTAACCGTCAGGTTATTGGAGCTGTTCGATTGTATAGTCATACCCAGAACTCAAAGGGATTACACCTTGAGAATCATGCTGCTCTCACAGTCCTAAAAGTGACGCCGACGTCCTCTGATGGCTTCCATCCTCTCGGTTTGGGGCCCCTGTGCTCGGGACTGTACAGAATCAGCTCCTATTTCCACGACGAGCACCGAAGTTCAGTCGGTTTCAGGTAGCTCTCCGTGACCTCGTTAGCTTCATGAAGCACATATTCTATTCGTCCTTCGCTGCCTCCAGTACACCATATAGCGATGCTGTCTTCACAGATCGTATGGTTGATGCCATTGACTTAGTTTTTGAGACAAATCAATCATGGCGAAGTTAAAGAGAGTCGGGCATAAGACTGAACCTTGTGGCGTTGTTCTGAAGCCACGCTTTGCTGGATCCGAAGCAAGATCACCTATCTTGAGAATAGCCTCTGTGTCCGTCAGGAATAAGGGGGGGGGGGCAAAGCTTTATTACAGCGCCCCCACTCCACCCCATGGTCGATCCCAAGGATAACGTGCTTCACTAATGGACGAAAAAAAATTACGAGTGGCTTAGCTCGGCTATGCCAGGATGTACGTCGCCTGAGCTGGAGGGGTTTTTGAAACCTCCTTGCGTGAGCGACAGACAGACAGACAGACAGACAGACAGACAGACAGACAGACAGACAGACAGACAGACGGACAGACGGACGGACGGACGGACGGACAAACAGACAGACAGACAGACAGACAGACAGACCGACAGACAGACAGACAGACACCGAGACCAATGGACAGACAGACGGATGGACTTCAATCGCTCTTTTTCCCACATTCCTACGCAAATCTTTATCACGATTCTACTGGCGAAGTGGCGCTGTAATATGAAGCTGAGCTTTGATACGGATACGTCGTTTTCATACCTCATGAACAACCAGTGCTGGAAATTAGAGAGCTGCTACACCACCTCTTCGACGAAGGACACGGAACCACATTTAAAGGCTTCCAAGTCACTGTGGCATATTGGGCAAAAAATGTGCCGATGCAGCTGCTCGATTAGCACACGAAGACAGTAAGAAGAATCTATACCATTCTCAAGGACTGATGCTGCAATAAAAATCCGAAAAATTGCTAATGAAGACGTAAAATCTCTGTCGAACACTGAGTGCTTACGGCACACGCGAGTGCATAGGCTGGACTCGTCTCGTCGACTTCGGCCTCCGTCCGGACTTTTTCGAGTTGAAAAAACGGTGCCTTACCGACAGTGGATTGGTTTCGCTTTCACTATCGTTTTCGGCTTCCAAATATGCATGGAAGACAGTGCTGTTTGCGGTCATTACGGCAGCGATGAAACGATATAGCACGTTCTCTGTCACTGCCCTCGTTATAGCGTGCAAAGATGGCAGCTAGCTGCTGCGTTAGCTCACCTTGACGACAGACCTTTCTCAAAACAGTCGGTGCTTGAAAGCCGACATGATCTATCTTCGCACAGAAAATCAGTGAAGGCCTTATTAAGCTTTTTGCGTGGCCTACTGAATAGGCCACCCCCACTCGCTTTTTAAATGCGAAGCATTTCTTAGCGAACTTCGGTGACTTTGAGCGTATCTATCTATCTATCTATCTATCTATCTATCTATCTATCTATCTATCTATCTATCTATCTATCTATCTATCTATCTATCTATCTATCTATCTATCTATCTATCTATCTATCTAGCCGCCTACGACTTTTATCTCTCCTGGCCGTTTCGGTAACGGTATCGATACCAAACCTGGTACGGCATAACATGACTGTATGAAGAACATATTTGACTAGTCATAACATGAAAATCATCACATGTATGTCATGATTGTCATGATTTACATTTCATGGTCCTGCAGCTCTTGCGGTGGTTTCGTTCACATGGCATGTTGGAAAATCGGTATGGTATGGGATGATTGCATGGTGAACACAAGCGATAGACCATTACATGAAAATCATGACATGCTTGTCTTGTAACAACATGACTACATGCCACGCTCATGATGCGCTCACGGCCGTTTCGCTAACGTCACATATACCAAATTTGGTATTACGCTACGCGAATGGATGACGAAGGTACGTGATTGGTGCAAACGTGATAATCATGAGATGCGTGTCTTGTAACAACATGACTACATGCCACACTCATGATGCACTGGCAGCCTTCACTTAAACCAAACTTGTTATTACGGGACGTGAATGGATGACGAACGTATGATACTGGTGCAAACATGATAAACATGACATGCGTGTAATGAAACAACATGACTTCATCATATGCTCATGAAGCGCTCGCGGCCGTTTCGCTAACTTCGCATGTACCAAACTCGGCGTTACGCGAAGCGACCGGACGACATAGATAACTGACACATCCAAACATGATAATCACGACATGCATGTTATGTAACATGACTACATGCCACACTGATGATGCGCTCGCGGCCTTTTCGCTAGCTTCACATATGCCAAATTCGGTATGACGTGACGCCAATGGATGATGAAGGTATTGTTATGCCTGCGAGTCCACACTGAACGCCCGTGCCTCTGAAAAAAGCAACCTGTGTCAAGGCCAGCACGCGAGCTCCCATGACGCGAACAACTCAACGGCGTCATCACGCGGCGGTGCCTCTCTGCCGCGCACGCACAGTGAGTCACGTCAGCCAGCGAGCCCATCGAGCAAGCAATCGGCGCCTTCCTGTCTGGCGAGTCTGCCGCAATGCGTGGCAACGTCACTCGTCCTTGGGTGCAGCCACGTGCAGCGGCTCCCAATTCGATGAGAATGACGCGGCCCAGCGGCGACCCAATTGGAGGATTCTGACCTCACGGCCAGCGGCGCTTCTGGTTGGACATTCGGCTACTCAAATAATCCTCCCGGTGCATATAAAAAAACCCTGTGGTGTGTCGCGAGCAGTAGATTTATGTGTCAGAGAAGAGAGCTCGGCTCCTCGAGTCTCTAAACTGTCGGCCCCAGTGCCAAGTTTGTAACGCCTCTGTATCTATGCTGTACGTAAACCTTGTTTAACTCACCGTCGTCTCGTCCGCTCGTCTATCAGCTCTGCGCAGAAGCAGTCGCGAGCTGAGAAACCTACGCTACCAAACGGCTGATGACCTTCCCGGCGCAGATTGGAGCATCGGCGCCTTCGGGACCATGTTGGCGTCGCCGTCTTTCGTAACAGTGGCGGCAGCGGCGAGATTCGTGGGGCCCTTCGTAACGTCATCGGAGGCGCGCTTCGTAACAGTATGTGACTGGTGCAAACGCGATAATCATGACGTGCGTGTCATGTGAGAACATGACTACATGCCACAGTCAAGACGCCAATACATTTCGGTGTGACGTGGCGCGCGTGTTCGCCGGCGTTCATTTTGTCGCGTGGCAACGTTGGCGTTGCCACGTTGCCACGCCAGGCACTGTCCTGCTATATACTCGCAGGTGCGCGCCACGCTGCGTTCCTTTGACGCATGCTCGTTCCAGCGCGTCCGGCGTCTCTCCGTCGCGAAAACAGGGAGACGCAGTGTTGTTTGGGTAACGCATCAGCACGAAATGCAGCATGTCGCATTTCGCACCGGTTGCCGTCGGGCCGCGCCGACGGACGCTGGTCGCGCCCGTCGCGTCTGGCGTCAGGCTATAGAGTGCTCGCGTTTTGATAACGTAGCATCGCTGTGCCAACGTGCGTCCACGTCAACGCTACATGAAGCATATAGTGCGCTTCATTATGCGCTCTCGGCTGTTTTGCTCGCTCACCACATACCAAATTTAGTGTTACGTGACGTCAATGAAAGACGAAATATATGACAGGTACAAACATTATACTACTGACACGCGTGTTATATAAGAACATGACAACATACCACGCTCATAGCGTGCTCGCGGCCGTTTTGCTAGCTCCACATATACTAAGTTTGGTATCACGTGACGTGAATAGATTACGAAGGTAAACGACACATCCAAACATGATAATCGTGACACGGAAGTCGTGTACGGCATCATTTGCCTCCACCTCGTAACGTTGAGCTGATTTTAAAGTGACATATCGACATTTCTCATTCGTGCTTCGCCTATCATCGATTCCCATTGTATGTAGGCTCTGCCATTTTTCTTTTTCACGCGTCTATATTGTTCTTCGCTTTCTCTTTCGTCTTTCTTTCCCATTCCCCTTTCTCTTAGTGCAGGGCAGCAAACCGGATGCCCAAATTTCTGGTTAATTTCCCTGCCTTTCTTTCATTTATTTCTCTCTCTCTCTCATTTTCATAACGATTGGTGGGTGTGGTGGTGATGATGTTGTCACAGGCGGGGTAAGCCTGGCAGACCTGGACGACGATTGCTCCGCCTGAGATACTCTTTTCATACCACCGTACACTACCATACATAGCTTAATCCTGTCTCTCATAGAAAACATGAGAATATGTTGTTCACTTGCTTTCGCATCAGCCGCGTACCTGCCGGAAGCATGGTGTCTTCACAGAGTCCGTGGGGGACCCTTCTTTCTTCATACTATGCATCAATGTCTCTCTTTGACAGTAATAACGCTTGCAGGACAACATATAGTGCTGTATATCCATGACTTCATAGCATTAATTGCACAGTGGGGAGGCAGCACCTTTGACATTAAATAACAATGCTGGATTGTATGCTGATCCTGTTCTTATTCTGTATAACAGAGTTGACTCGGCTCGACTAGGGCCTCTTGTGACACAGAGCTGATGGGGCGAATTCCATAAAGAGCGTAAATGACATCGAATTTTTTTTGTTTTTGGTAGTTGTTGGTTCACGGGAGGGTATGCCTGATTGTCGGTTGTGTGCAAAGTGCTTGGTTGGTCAGGGCATTTGCTCTTTCATTATCACTGATACCAACATGTGAAGGTATCCACTGAAAAGTTATGTTGACGCCTTTTCTGGCAGCGACTTTCAGCAATGCTCGCAACTGGCCGCAGAACTTGTTTGTGGGAGTCGCTCGAGAAAGTTGTGTCATTACCAATTTACAATCCTAGAGAATTACAGCTTGTTAGGCGGGTCCATTCTTTTGTTTGCGAAGAGCAGCAGCAATAGGTGTGCTCTCTGCAACTTTCGAAAAGACTAGGTTGCCCAAGCGGCCAGACAATGCTGCTCCAATTGATGGCATCCAATATGCTGCCGCACAGCTGTTATTGTCAATACTTACGGAAGCATCCATGTATACGGGAAGACAGGTGATGCCAAAAGACTTAGTGGGAGAGACTAGGCCCTGTGAATTACTTTTCTGTTGGACGCTGCCTTCGGAACTCCAAAGACAAGCGGAGACCTTTGCGATGCAAACGCTCCAATCGTTCATGTTGGGTCTCAGATGGGCACTTAAGCGGTAGTTTATAAAGTACTCGGCTGGTTACTAGAGCGCTATGTATAGCCAGCATAGAATCGGGGTTATTGCCCTAGCGTACAACACCAAGTCGCGTGAGGGTGTGAAGTCGCTATACTGATGCTTCTGTGAGGTGGTACACAGCTTTCCTCCATGACAGCCTGTTGTCCAAAGTCACCGCCAAGGAACGGGCGCTTGTAGGCTGTCACATCGTATGACTTTCCAAGGTTAACTTCGATCGCGCGGCATTTCGTTGTTACCCAAGAAACATAACAAAATATAATTTCTCAGCAGATATTGACAGATCGATTGTTCACATATAGTTCTGAATGGACGATATTGCTCCTTGGGCCATCCGCTGTAGCCGTTTGTGGCTGTATTCCGAGACCCAGGTGCAGTTGTCGTCGGCGTAGATTAACATTCTGAGTTGTGTGCGTCGACTGCAAACTGCACCTGGAAGGCCAACCAGAGCCAAATTTATCAATAGAAGGGAGATGATGCAATCGTGCGCTGGTACAGCGTGAGAAATGCTCGTCTCCTCATCAAGAGTGTTTCCGAGGCGAATATGAATGCTTCGATTACCGAGGAAGGCATGTATGAAACGCTGAGTATTCCCTGTGATTCCCACAGATTGTAGTAGTGCGATAATAGACCTTTGTAAAACGTAGTCATAAGCCTTAAATATGCCCATGAATACAGCTAGGATTGAGAGACATCAGCGTTTGCATCAGCATCGTCCCTACATCGCTATTACAATATTTATCTCGGTGAAAACGAAGGCCGACATCACTGTAATATGAAGCAGCGCTACGAATACGGTATACTTCTATAATGATTGCACCAACATTTTCAATCTCAGTGAAAACATGTGAGCTCGAAATTCAAGCCGTATTGCGCGAATTCATATCGCTAGATGATATGCCTGTCTATATATGTGACACTCCTTGGCCGACTGCAGCATCAGCCTGCGCTATACCATTGCTATAGAAGTGTAGAAATAAGCACGCACAGTATACGTATACTGGAGAATGAAAGAACAAATTAATTTACAGTATTTTATTCTATTCAGCCACTGACAACATGACTGCCGTCTTCTACAAGCAGTACGTCTCAGTCACGGGTATATCATTTTAAAATACGGGCTCCCTTACAAACTTCATGGTTGACGGCAATATTGTGGCAAATGGTTTGCAATAAATGATTGCGAAACCTATTTTTTGCGTGTGCCTTAGCTTCAAATCGAAAAGGAATAGATGTCGTTCTATCCTGACTAGGCCTGCCAGAGAAGCGTAAAATTGCACGGTTGCGACATTCTTGAACACTGTCTTTAAATATATATATATATATATATATATATATATATATATATATATATATATATATATATATATATATATATATATATATATATATATATATATATATATATATATATATATATATATGTGTGTGTGTGTGTGTGTGGAAACGGCTATAACGGCATTGCTGCGTTATCTGCCAGGGATCGAATTATGCAAGGAACTATGACGGCGTTGCTACATTGACGATCCGCAAGTGTCTTGTGCACGGGAATTCCATCTGTTAAATATGCTGTTTGAAATTGTTGCTTCCGAGCTGATTTCGGTCAAGAACAAGGAGACACAGTGGTGGCGCGTGCAAGAAATAAAGTAAACGAAAGTGATGAGCGAGTGTATAGGTGACTAGCGAGTGTATGATAACTTGTCCAGTAGGCAACTGCTGCGCAAAAAGAGTCCAATAAAGCCTTAACAGATTGCGGGCGTGACGGCAGTTTAGGTCGGCATTCTAATACTGTTTGTTCCGACGGGGCCTGCTGTTAGTGCTGGCCAACACGACCGCTAGCAGCCGCCTGTTCATGCGAGGACAGCGGCAAATAACGTGTTCGATAGTTTAGTCGTGGCCACAGTGATGGCAATCAGCACTGTCATTCTGTATTGCCGGTATTAGTCAGGTGCACCATTGTCATAGAGTCAAGTGCACCTCTGCCGAATGTGTGAAAGCGCAGCATTGCGCGGACGTTTTCTATTCACGCCCCCGCGTCTGTGCCGCAAACTTCCGTTGCATTGCAACGTCTAGTCGACCATTAACTGATGACGTTGTGTTAGGTCCTTGGCCTGACGCCAGCAGCACACATGTGGTTATACGAGCCGTCATTGCTTTCTTAGAAGCCACTGGACTGGATGCACGTCTGTAGAGTTACCCAGCCTAATAAGAACATATCATCTCTCTACCTTACCATCGTCATTCATCACTCTTTCACTCCCCAGTCACCCTTCCCCAGTGTAGAGTAGCAGGCCGGAGCAAACTATAGCTCAGGCCGACATCTCTACCTTTCTGTAAATAAATTCTCTCTCTCTTTCTTATGCAACGTCGTTTCTATTCGTCTAAGTAGCCTCGACAAATCTACGGCACGCTTTTCAAGATCACGCCCCCCACCATTCCGCATGGTAATCAACCAAGATTTATGCACAATTAAATTTCTCACAGCAACACGATAACTCCTAAGGTCTTACTTCTTTCTGTTAATGTTATTCGTACATAGCCTATGGACGGCTATGAGCGAACGCGCCCCACTGTATGTCATCCTCGTCCTTAATTTCATGCCCGGGCCCACTCTCCGCCGTAAACTACAACAACTGCGAGGTAACGCTCTCGCCTTCAACGATTGTTTATGCGAAACTCCTTATAACGGCACCCGTTCATCCCTCGTAGCCGTTGTAGTATGTAACAAGTATAACATTTTGACCTCCAAGGTGGTGCTGGCGAGAGATTTCATCTGTGCGTTGTTGAACAATAAAAAATAGTGCTCAATGTACATGTCAATGGCTCCTAATGGGGAATGAGAGACAGGAGCATGTGGCGTTTAGTTAACGCGCACGCTGCAATCCCCATTAGCAGCCATTGGCATTTACATTGAGCACTATCTGACAAGAAAGGGTTGCTTACGTTATACTCGCTGGGTGTAACCTCATTAGATTTAGAAAGGTTTAGTGAGCGTTGAGCCGCAGTGCCGTGAATACAATCAACTAGTATATACCATGAATGAACTCGAGGTGGTTAAAGGTGAGATGTAGACACAAAGCGCAAGCCATACAAAGTGCGCGTGTGCCACCTCTCATTTAGTCCTTGGAATGTCCGCTAGATGGCGGTGCTTCTATATGGGGAATATATGATGAAAAGATGCGAGATGGTGGTACTTGGAGTGTTGAATAGATGGACGAATGGACACACAGACAGATGCATGGATGGACGCATGAACGGACGCAGGGGTGGATGCATGGACGAACGCAGGGACGAACGCACGAACAGACGTACGCACGGACGGGCGGACGGACGCATGGACGGTCACACAGACGGACGCATGGACGGACGGAAGCAAGAACGAATGGATGGTCGAATGCTTCGCCCCACTCTCCATCATTCACTCCGTGGATATGCTGCCAATTTTTTTTACACATGTGCGAGTCCCACGTGTAGCACTCTCTTTTGAGAGGCACATTGACTCTCTTTAGAGCATCGCATGACGCACAACTTTCCAAAAAAAAAAAGGGTCAGTGTGACAATCTAAAGGGAACGCTACACTCCTGTGACTCTCACATATATGATAGGAGAGTCAAAGACACCCTTCTTCTTGAGAGTGTACTTTAAAAAGAGGTTCAAGTCGCCCCACTGTCCTATGCTACTCTTCAATTCTTACTTCCCATATAACTGCACCAAAAGGTAAAAAAAAAGTTACTCCCAGTTTATTACAGGTTGTCTTCACCTACACAAAAATCGTTGCCATCTATTCAGGGATGCGTATAATGTGCCGGGCCTTTGGAGACTGAGCATTTGCAGTCGGCGCATACCTGGCGCTTATTATTTCCGATCGTTTAGGTGCTGACAGCACATGTTTACCTACCACATGCGAGGTAGCTACGGCAGTATTTTTTTGTGGGCTGCGCTGCCACCGCGTAAACTACAGTTTGCACTGGAGCCTTCATTAAATGCGAGAGAGCGAAAGTTTTGCCAAGCGGCGAGCTCCAGCACAGTGAATCGAAGAAGTTGTTTGAGAGATAAAAAAGGTAAGGGTTCGGCTCGGAATTGTTTTCGCATCAGCATCGTTCACGGTCTGTGTTCAGGTAGTGCTGGCGTCCCTGCGGGGCATTCGGACGCCTCGTGCAAAACGCACCTGCGTAGACGACCGTGTAGCCGGGAGTAAATGCGATTGACGACCACTTCCACAGCTCGCAATTGTGACGGTCGCGCACGGTGGTGGCCGTGAACGCAATTGGCTATTTATGACTGCGAAATAAACTGTTGGGTCGCAAGAAAGCCAAGAACGTATGCACCCGTACCGAAGGTCAAAGGAACAGACACAGTACGGAATCTGCGCATTTATTGTATGTTCATGCTTTTCTCACCTGTGAGAATAATAATGTACTATTTATTTCTAGTTAGACTACAGCATTGTAATCTTACACCCTGGCTACTCTGTTCTTCCTTTATTTTTTTTTCGCAAATATTGAAGTTTAGTGCAGCTATCACATCATTTGGCGCTGTTGGTTCGAGAGCACTTTCAGAAACGCGCCGTCATAAACGTGAGCTGCAGCCGGCGCCATTGAAATAAAATTAGGTTTGAGGTAATTGAGGCACGGGTCTCAAACAGCTACAGCCACGCAGGCTGCGAGTCGGCCATTCTAGGCTCAAATCGGGAGCACCATGCTACTCTGGGTTGTCCAGTGAGCCGAGGAAGTCGCACCGTTCTCTGCCTGAGCCAATCGTGAGGGCCATGGTGAAATACTGAACTGCGTTTTAGCAGTGACAGAGGAACTGAGAGGAGTCATATCACTTTAATTTGTGATCATGCAAGAATATGGGTGGGTGTGTTTCATTAAACGTATTGCGCTCTTTCTCGTTCGTATTTCCGATGACAAAATATTCAGATGCGTAGCGGGGTTTTTCTGCGCAGTGCAAGAGAAGAAAGTCAGCAAATGGCGCACGCCTACAGGTAGTTTCGATAAGGCGACTCGCCCACCGAATGGAGTGCTACAGTTATTTAGGCTTTTCTTTTTGCTTTTTTCATAACGAAACGTAAATCTAAGGCAAAGCTTAGATGATGCTTGCCCGGACATCACCAGACCTGGCGAGGTTTCGCTAGACCACGCTCAGAAGTTTCGAAAGAATCAGGACGGAGACAGTTGGCGCATTTCACCTCTGCTTGAGCAGCCCTCGCACGCTTTCGCTTGCTCATAGCACATATGACGCGCGTGAATATGTTATTAGATTTATGCTTTATATCGAACGTGATGGCGATGGCGACAGCAAAACGGCACCTCGCGTGTCTATATCAGTGATATCGCTATAATATGAAAGCATAAAGAGACAAGAAGGCACAGGCTGTTTACACCTGGGTTACGGGAGAGGGAAGAAAATCTTTTTATCTTGTCATTACCCAGGGGTTCTCTGAAATTCGATGTTGACAACGCAATCGAATATTTAGGTAATACCTTACCTTACATGTGCTAACATGTAAGGGACAGCATGCAATAATTCGAAAATACTGTCCGATCATATGACAGTCCATGGAGAAGGCAATCACTGCTAACCGCAATGCATTCGAAACCTGTTCTGGTGCCAAGTATGTTGACCTATTCGAATTCAGTGCTCGTCTTGTTCAGGCTGTCCGGAAGCCTTCCACCTAATCGGCTCTGCAGTATTCTAAATTAAAGAGAAACGCAATCCACTTAATACATATCTTTACGTAATAACATATTGTTACCGCATGCAAGATTTCGCACTGAAATTGTATTCACTGTATTGAGGGAAGTCTTCATGGTGGCTTTATAACGTCGAGTTGATGGATGCGCCTTGTGTTACTCGTCAATTTCTTATTTCTCGTGAAGAGCATATGATGTAAGAAAAATACGACGAGTTAAATATTATGGTTACAGTATTCTGTAGAGCCTGAGTTCCCAAAGTAGATTCCGCTGAACCCACGAGTTACATTAAGGACATTTTCGGCTAACGCGAATGGCCAGGACAGGTGCAACCAGCTCCAGTTTTACCCCATTAAGAAAATTAGCATATCATTTCTCACTTAACAAGACCCCGTGGTATATATGTGTATATATGGATTCATAAGGGAAGCATAGCTAAAGGGCTACAGGTGTAGTAAGGGTGATTCGACGGGGCCATCAAACAAAATTTACGACACCTATGGCGTGACACTGTGGAGCTATGCCGAACTAAAACAGCTCGCTGGTCTCAGGTGTTTCAAAGAGGTAGCTCCAGAGTTCGTACGGATGAACGGACTTTACCGGATCTCATAAGTTGCGTCAAGAGAGCGTAGTCCTGCGCAATGCCAGCTTGACTTTTTTCTCCTGTATGTAGGACTGGTAACAAAACGACAGACTAAGCTCATGACTATTGAAAAAGATCACGTAGCAATCAAAACAACGTTGTGAGTTTGCGTCCTCGACACTGATCTCATCAACATCGCCCAAGAGGCCAGAACTTGCAGCCGCCCTGTTTACACAGTGCAGATATATGCGCAACAGGCGGATCTCGTCGGCGGGACGGCACAACCCCGGCCCACCGCGAAGTTGTCCATGGAAGATTGTGTCCCGTCGGGAGACAAAGGGGGCAACCAGCATGGCAAAGCACACGTGAGACACGAAACTCGGACAAAAACGCACGTGAATAATTCGCAATTAATAAGGGACTCCGCAACGGCCCCCATCGACTCTATGACGTCGCGCCGGTGGTGCATAATTCAACGAAGCCGTCAGATGAGCCATTGTCCAGCAGAGGCCGCCAGCGCTCCTGTCTGGCACCATCACGCAGGCTACAGCGACGAGCAGTTGTCCATTACCTGGCGGCCGCCATGCTTTTTTTTATGGGGAGCAAGCTATATAATCTACTCAGCTATATGCATGCGCGTGCCTGTGCATACAGCGTGGCTTGTCTTTGGCGACTTCGTAAAATTGATCTCTTTCTTTCATTTATCTTCCGGAAGGGACACGCCCTTCATCGCGGACCTAGCCGCCCCACGCGATGAAGGGGGGGGGGGGTTGCATGGGTAACAAGCTGTTGCTTCTGGAGGGAGCAATGAAAAGGTTGTGCCGCATAGCATTGTCTTTCGCTCTGAGAGAAAGTGTGGGGTAGAAAGCGTAGCTAAGCTCAATGTGTTTGAGAGAGAGCAAGAGAGAGGAGATGCTGGCATAAAAAAAGACAATAAGGTTAACCTCAGATTGGCTTAGATACACGCAAGAGAAGGCCGGAGGTTGAAGAGAAAGATGAGAAGAGAATCTTGGGCTTTGGGGCAGAAAAAAACCGAAACGTCCTGAACTAGGACTGTATTTTGGGCAAATTGAATATTATTAAGTCTGAAATATAAAAGAAAACGCAAATACACAGGGACGTGAGAAGCGAATGACGCGTTTTCTGGAACGCCCTGTTTCATCTAAAGTACACACGCAATGAAGCGTTCAGTACGTAACAAACACTGAAGTAACTTGATGTGCGCGTAGCAGCGCAGTAGCACTTCACACCACAGGTGGATGAAGCATTATAATTAAAATGTTTTCCTCTCTCTCTCTCTCTTTCCGTATCATGACGCTGCGTAAGCAGTTGGAATACACGTGTCTAGAATGAATGTCTCAAGAACACTCAAAAATGCCACTGGCACGCAACGCGACTCCAGCTATCTGAAAACTGGAGCACATTCATCTCCAGGGTATAGTTACGGAGAAGCTGTGCGTTTCCAAACAGAGGCTACATTTCTTGTTTCTCAGTTTTATTCTTCTCGCGCAATCTCCAATGAGTTTCTCGATCACTCGCGTTTCCTTTCCGTGCTTATTTTGTTATCGTTCTCTCTTCGCTTTAGATGATGGATGGATGAAATAACTTTATTAGGGTCCAATAGGTCGTGATAGTGTCCTAGGCCGAAGCGGGCCGCTCCCACGTTGGGACCGAAAGACCTAGCCTTTCAGCCACTTCGCGGGCCCATCGGACTGCACATAATTGTCCCTATAATGTAGTACTGCGCAAAGCAGCATCCAATCGTTTTTCAGTGCTTTCATTGTCGCTACGTAACGCGGAGCAACGCCAGAGCATATGAGCAAGACCGTTGATGGCGTGGTATTTATCGCATGTTGTGGGAACGCACAACTCCGGATAAATCCTGGTAATTAACAGCGGGTTCGGATAGGTTCTTGTTTGTGATCACCTGAATGTAATGACCTGAGTTCTGTTTAGTTTACTGTGTGGAGGGGGAAGACTCTGCGCCCGAGATAGAAATGTTTCGTTAGCTCGTTGTACGAAAGAAGGTGATCCTTGCATGCTGACACCTCAGCATCTTCTTATCTTGTGGCTGCATGGTTGACAAGTCCTCGTGCAGCATTGTGGGCAGATTCGTTGAGGTTCGCGGGAGCACCGTTGATTTTTCCCACGTGAGAAGGAAACCAAATAATCATGTGTGGCTTGATTACTTATCTCTTGAGCATTGCCAGAGCCTGTCTAGAGATAACTCTTTTGGCAAATGCTCGAATGGCTGCCCTAGAGTCGCTGTGAATTCTCGATCTGTTTGGGTCCGAAATTGCCAATGAAATGACTACTTGCTCAGCCATTTTTCGACTCTGTGGCGTAGACGGAGTTGACTAGTTGACCATTACTGCTCAGAAGTATACTGTTGTCAAAGCTCGTTTGCTGGACGCGAAAGTCACGTCGACAAATGAGCATTCCTCGACTTCACTTTTAGCTTTTTCTAACAGAGTTTTGGCTCTGGCTTGTCTTCTGCTGACATTATGAATGGGGTGAACATTCCTCGGAACAGGCATAACTGTGATTTTGTCCTTCAGTTCGTTGGGTATTTCTTTAAGGTTATCATCCACCGATGTAATTGGTGTACCAATTCGTTTGATGATGTTCCTTCCTGCTTGCGTTGTTGTAAGTCTAATGAACTGGGCTCTCTCTTGTGCCTCGGCAATTTCATTTAATGCGTTGTGCATCCCAAGCTGCTTTCTCGAACATTAATTGAAACTAACTGACAAAAAAACCAAGAATAGTATTAAGGGATATTATTCGTAGGTAGAGAGAGAGAGAGAGAGAGAGAAAATAAAATCACAGCATATTCATGGAGTGAATGATGATGAGTGGGCGAAGCTCCGGAGGTACATCGGTAAACCATGAATCTCACTCGCAATCGTTACAGAGTTTCGAGGAGGCTGTCCTGGTGTACTTCCACGGCATAAATCGCGGGGAACGCATGTGGTTTGCCACTCTGGCGAACGATGGCAAATAATGCCTTGCGGCGTTCTTGCCAGTATTGCACCGTGTTTGGTACGCCCCGCATGAAGGCCAGGTCTCGGTTGAGCACTTCGTCTATGAACTCACGCCCGCCTCTCTCGAGTCGCTGCCGCGTGCACGATCTGGTTGTGGGAACGAGTGCCGCAGCACCCTGTAGTGAGCACTCCGAGTGCTAGGGGTGGCCACGACAGACAACAGTGTACAAGCCCACACTGTTATAAGCTACGCCCCAAAACCGCTTATTAGGTGGCCAACGAGTGAATGTGAGAGGGTCCCTCACTCAAGGAAACTTCGAACCGCCTGCCAGCCCTGCGCGACAAGTTGGCATTAGTTGACCAGGTCCGGCTTGAAGATCAAAGCCTCCCACGCTTCACTGAGGAAATTGGGGTCTGCATCTAATGCTTCTACTTGTGTGGCTGGGTTGCTGCCTTTGCATAGCAGTTGAAGGTGGCCTAGAGTGTCTGCCACATTACAGTGTGTCCTGGTGTAGTTGTATGACGTTGGTTTGAGGTAATGCATTAGAACGTCGTGCGTAAATATGTTGCCTCGAAGGTGCCTGTAGTACGTGTCTTCGTCGCTTAAAGGTTTGATATAAGGGGAAGGTAGAACCAGCGTTGAAGCCGATAGTGTTGCAGCAATTCTTGGTAGATTAAGAGTACTGATTAGATAGTTATGACGTAATTGTGAAGAACAGTACCATGGACCAAGAGACAACTTGACGCTGACATATTCTTGCTTTCGATGGAGGTGGTATCCTTTGAGGCTCATGTATTTCGATTTAGGTACACGTTAAATGCCCCACGCTGTCGAAATTTCCAGAGCCCTCCACTGCGGTGTCTCTCATAATCATATCATTTTTTGGACGTTATACCACAGATACTATTATTACATGATCTTCCTATATGTGACGCCTTGATGACGCCATTTACTGACGTCGTAAGCTCATGATTATCTTTTGCATCACTTATGTTGACGCCGATACCACGGTACACCGAAACTGCCAATGGTCTATTGTGGTGTTTAATGAGACCTCTAAGGCCTACAGCTTAGCTAACTTCAACATTTAATTCAAGTTGAACCGTCAAACTTACGCAATCTAGTTCCATATTTTGCCGCCTCTACGCCTGAGATTTTTCTTAAATGTAAGTCCTTATTATCAGTTCTTCAGCACATATTGTCGTTTGTTACACATCTTCTGCCTTGTTTTTCACAAGTGATGACCGAATTTACCTCGAAGCTATTGGGCCTGGTGGAGAGCAATAATTTTTGTTTAAGAGGTGGGTTAGTTCTAAGCCCCTCTTTAGCACATGCCTCCTCCTTGTGTTGCAACAAACGTCGTCAAAGAGAAAGCTTTCTGCTTCATTTTCTTAGCACTTTTCGAGCTCCCTGAGCATGAAATGCGGTTACCCGACCCAAATATGCGTACTTCCCGGCATAGTAAATTTAGAAAAAGATATTTAGAACTGTAACTAAGTTGAAAGTATGGAAGTGCCATCAGAAAATTTATGTGTTCTATACACAGTGTAATTCTATGCTAGCTTTTACGATATTTTGGCATCGTTTCCGGATATTACGTTTGACGAGAGCTATAGCAGTTATTTGCATTTTCTCTCGTCTCCTGCCACGAGCTTTTATTTTTTTTTTCGAGCATATTTTTATTTCTGAGAGCCACTACCTTTTTTTTATCATCACATACATTTTCTGTCTCATTGTGTCATTCGCACTTTCACGATCAACACCGTACCGAATTCTCGCTGAAGTGCGAAGGAAGAAAGTAAATATTGTCCTAAAGAGCACGAACGGAACGTTTGAATAAATGCACGCCAAACTTCGCCTATTTCTTTTCCACTCTTTTCATCAACAAATACGCCGCGGCAGTTCTCTATGAAGTCCATGCCTTTACGCCACAAGTGCTATCTATACTAACTCTTTTCAACAGATAAGTTAAACGATGCTCACCACAAAAGTACACACAACAGCGAAAGCAGTGAAACGTAAATTGTGTTCCCTGGGACTCATTCGCTGTGTCGCCCACCACAACAACTTGCCAATATTTTTATTTTTTTATTTCTTGTGTTTCTTTATTTCTCGTTATCAGGGGTTACAGCGTAAGCTATGGTTACTCCTTATTCACGTTGTAGCGCGTTTGCCCGTTTACTGCCGCCGCTGTGAATCTTTATGAAAAAGCCAGGAGGCTAGTTAAAGTGTTATACCTACCTTATACGTAACTCTTGAGCCTATTTTTCCCCGCAGAAGATAGTTTGGCAATACAGCGATTATCTAGAAATATTCTTTTCGGTAATGATGATAGTACCGATAATCAAACACAAGGGCTTAATTCTGTGCCTCAGATTTTTTTTATAACACCCCTCTACCTTTGTCAGCCACAACATTACCACAAGACATTAGTTTCATTTCACGCATTTTTCTGCCAACATTCGTCTGGGGCGTGCAGGGCTACACACACACACACACACACACACACACACACACACACACACACACACACACACACACGCGCGCACGCACGCACGCACACACATCACCCTGACTCATTCACATCTTTCGGCTATGCCATCAATAACATCATCTAAATTTTCGTAATTCAGCTGACCAATAACCTTTTCTGCGCACATGAAAAACATCACTAACAATGCCAATTTATTTCTCGGGTACATACGGAGAAAATTTTCCGAAACTCTATGTCATTTAAAATTTCTACTATAAAAGAACAATAATTAGACCGAAGCTTGAGTATGCTTTTTTTGTTTGAGTCCCTGTTCAAAAGACATTAACACGTATCATTAAATCAGTTAAGAATTGTTCATCGCGTTTCATTAACTCAAACTATTTCCGCACAGCTAGTGGTCCACTAATTTGAAATTTGAAATTTCGATGAATTTGTCGTCAATGTCTTTTTCAAAAGATTATATAACGCAGCAATGTCCTCATACGTATCATCGCGTCCTAATCATCAACATAAACTTTTGATTCCTTTTTGCCACACTAATGTTTCTTTCGGACATTTTTTTTTACTAAAAACGAGCACTGAATAGAACCGCCTTCCCCACTCCATCGCCTGCATCGAGGACGCTTCATCATTGAAAGCTACAATAACCGATTACGTCTTCATCCTGTCATGGTTTTGTTTGTTTGAACATGCATATTCATTAGTATGTTGAATTTATATGTTGTATCGTTTGCATTTTTTTTGTTTTTGTATAACCCACACGCCTCTAACGCCTTTATGCGCCCTGAGTGTAAGATAACTGAAATTAAACGAAATGAAACGAACACCCACACAAACCTTGTTTCCCTCCTGCGTTGTTTCATTTTCAACGACGTAACGGTTTGTATGAACGTGCCAATAGTGGAAGGGCTACGTGCTTTTAGGGGCGAAGCTCCTTAGGGCGTGGGCTGTGCGTCCCCTGTAGCCTGTATGTAGCCACCTCTAGTTTAGTTCTTGCAGTGTTCACTAGATGGCGGTACCGTCCCCTGTATGTAGCCACCTCTAGTTTAGTTCTTGCAGTGTTCACTAGATGGCGGTACCGTCTCCTGTATGTAGCCACCTCTCGTTTAGTTCTTGTAGTGTTTACTAGATGGTGGTACTTGTAGCTGATGATGAAAAGATGCAAGATGTTATAAACTAGAAAGCTGTACTTGTAGTTGATGAAAGACGCGAGATCTTATAAAGTAGGAATGATGTCACATATGGCGCGTGTCATTGGTTGAAGGCAATCGTTCGATTTAGTGCGGCGACGTACGCTAGGGGGAGCGATGTAATAAAATCGAGTGGGCAAAATGTACAGAGGATTCATGGTTTACCAGGTTTACCTCCGGAGCTTCGCCCACTCATCATCATTCACTTCGTGGATATGGCGGAAGTTTTTTTGTCAAGTGGCCTTCCACCACAATGGCATACAGAAACGTCTACTTCAGTGATGTTATGGCAGCCTCTATCGATTTTTACATCTGTGCAACGACTTCCACGGGAGCGAGCGCTTGCTTCACGGGTGGCGGGATACACGTATGGAAGTGAACCGATAGGATCATCAGGATCGCGTACAAAGACGTGTGCAGTGGACGTGCATTTCTGCATTATTTATGAATTGGCTCCTTAAAGTTATGGCCTCTCCGCAGCGTGCAGAATCATCTGGTTAAATCCGGACTAGCCACATTTACAGTGCCAGTTCATGCCAGAAAAAAAGAAATAACCCACAGTATTTCTGGGATACTCTATCCTCATGGCCATCCTGCGCTTAAGATAAATCAGTTGTCCTGCCCATTGAGTTTTCTGAAATTAACTAAAGGTGATCGTGCAGCCCCCATGGGGGTGACGGTAAGTACACAAATTTGCCCAGAATTCATGATTTCGGGCTTCAAACACACTTTTGTCTTTGTTCGCTGTGTTTCGGTTTTGTTTCGAAAACAAAACGGTCCATTGTGAACTTGGTGACCCAATTTGAATTGGTGAGCCAAGTAAATTAATGTGGCAATGTGGAACTACTGTACATTTACTGATTGTCGTTTTGTGACAAAGCAGTTCCAAGCCACAAGAAGCTAAATAAAGCCATAAGTACGAAGCTTAGACAAAGTTGTGTATTACCGATCATTCCAATGCTGGCTGAAGGGCTGTGCGTTGCAGCTCACATAGCGCCAGAGTTCCCTCCTGTGTATGTATAGAAAACTCTAGGGTCCTCTGCCCTCCTCATAGAGGCATTTCTTTCCTCCATTTTCTTTAGTTGAAACATGTTGGCGCCTTTATATATGCCGACAAAACTCAATGTTCTTCAACGTGGATCCCTCTCTCTCCTTTTGTCAAGCTTCGTTTTTTTAATTTGTGCTTTTGTTCTTTCGTGGACGTCTCGTCATTATTTACTACGGCTATCACAAAGGTTGGTTTGCCCATTGACAACTGAAGTTAGCCATCAAGAGTGAGATGTACTATCTACCGTAAGCATTGGTGTATCCACTTTAAACCATGCTATAGCCGCCAAACACCAGTAGACATTCTGCAAGATCTTTTACGCAAATGTATAATAAGCATTCAACTACTTTTGTAAGAATACATTTTACTTTTAAGATCATGTAATTTTTAACCATGTATTTTTTAAAGACAATAGCCTTCCTTAGGATGTGTTTAGAAGAAGTAGTTAACGATTTACAATACTTGGTACTCTACTATGTGATAGCATAAAGCCGTCTAGTGGGCCTCACACTTGATGAGGCCTGGTTTGCTACTTCGGGGAGATGGTGTGATTTTTTTTATGTTTAGAAAAAGTGGGCAAAAAATAAGTGTACTAGGTACTCTACCATGGTAGAGCATAAAACCAATTCGTTGGCCTCATTCTTGACGAGGCCCCGTTGACAAAATTTTCAGTTAATCTACAACGCTTTCACATCTACCTTAGAGTGTTCAACGATGAACACGTTGCGAATTCAAGAAAATCTGAACGCAGAGTTTTTGTCCAGTCTGGCTGTGATCGATTCAGCCACCCGGCTAAAGTTTAAACTCTTGCTGAACACCCAACCATCTTGAACTGGTGGCTGCCTTCATACTTGGGATCTGTGTCGATCAAAAAGCAAATATTACGCATATGTCTGGCGCAACATCAATACGTAAGTATTAGGTTATGTGTTACTTTACTAAAAATACGTAGATGCATAATTCGAAGGACCCTAGTGCATCTTACGCTGTCATGAAAATGCAATGCTGTAGCCGAAAAAGCGCTTTGCCGGCGATATGGCGCAGCCACCTGGCGGTGGCCCTGGGTTCTGCACAAGCTCATGTTTCCCGGCGGCGCTGCCAGATGGCGACCACATCTCACGCAGTGCCTCCTCTATTTTATTATCGCCTGCCAGGTGCGGGTGATTCGACCTAAAGGAAGCACTGTCTGCAAAAAATCTTTCGACAACATTTGTAGCAAAGTTCGCAGACCCACGACTAATTTTTTTACCCGTCAACGTGCACATCATTCGTTATTCAACATGTCCAATAAGTTCAACAAACGTCAGTGCGCTTGATGTCGTCCGTTTTTCAGTCCTCTTCTCATATTGCAACTCAAGCTCGTTTTAGTGATGTACGAGTTAGCTCCACGTTAGACGTTACTTACTGCACTGGCAGGTTTACATGTGACGGTAAACATCTACATCTCTGCCCAAGACTATTTTGTTTAAACGTTGAATTCGAGCGTTGACGTGATTAACGTACCTGCCTTGTGATTGCACGAGTGACCTACCACGAGTGTGCCTAACGATATTTTCTTGAAAAAGTTAAAACTGTAACCACGTATAAAAATAGGCAGCAAGGAAGCTTACGGAACGCCCTTTGATAGTCGCTTCCTCAAGGCCGAGACAGCGCGCATCAGTTATGCATCTTTCAAGCATATATATACATTGATTTTTCTGGGAAGGTAATAAGCGGTTTCAGATCATGAGCAAAATTTTTGGAGCTGGCCATTGCATCCACGCGATTTGGCTCTGACTGAAACGTTCGACGTGTTCAAGTTCAGTTTCCTCGCCCCAACCTCATACGATTTCGCAGTCTACTACATATTCACGCAAAGCTGGAAGAAATATGAAGAATTATTTCATGAAATAGAAAAGGTAATTTATGTTCACCTGAAACAGTGACACGTGCGAAAACTTATCGCGTGAATTTCGTGCCTACGAGGCTCTTGTGCGTGACTCACATGAACGCGAAGAAGTAATTTTAGATGCAGCTATCGTATGAAAAAAAAAAAAGAACTTTGAGAGGAGCGAGAAAAAAAAAAGAAACCGCATAGATCAACATGCACCACAGATGTAGCGATAGAAGTGGTGGCCCCTATGCCACCACCTTCGCGAACGGAAATGGGTAAAGATTTTTTGTGTGAATAAGTGATGGTTTGTCGAGTCTCGACTGACTCAATTGTTTGCCAAGCGCAAGTTCACGCAGAGGGGCTGCAATAATTCCAGAGGAAAAAAAAGAGGGGGGCGGGAGGAATTTACCTTCAAGTACTTTGCTATAGCGCGGATAATTTCTCAACAAAAGTTAATCATTCAATTTTAAAAGTGCCACAGCAAATAAAATAAATCTCGATGAACGCTGTAAAGTACACTTGCGCAAGGTGAAAAAGTTTGTTAGACTAACCAGTGAGGTCGAATATTTTTTCTTACTGCAAATAAATTGCGTGACATTTGAATGAATAAACGAAACAGGAAGGAACCAAACAAAGAAAGTAAAACAATTGACGGGGCAACAACACCGAAAGACGC
Organism: Rhipicephalus microplus; assembly: GCF_043290135.1. NCBI lineage: Eukaryota > Metazoa > Arthropoda > Arachnida > Ixodida > Ixodidae > Rhipicephalus > Rhipicephalus microplus. Next base: position 195,054,818 of record NC_134701.1, read on the forward strand.
TGAGATATCATACATACATACATACATACATACATACATACATACATACATACATACATACATACATACATACATACATACATACATACATACATACATACATACATACATACATACATACATACATACATACATACATACATACATACATACATACATACATACATACATACATACATACATACATACATACATACATACATACATCGACATAGACATGCCCTTATGGAATATTATTTTTGCGTATGTGTCTATTGAAATAATGTGCACCGTTAGACCAGTGTCATGTGTGAAGTGATGTGCGTTGTATAATGTGTTGCCATGTATGCCCAGCTGTCGCAGCCAAGGCCGGCTTTTAGGAGGTGACAGGAGCGTTCCGACTGTAACCCTCGAAATGTCCATTTCATTCCCCGCCAACTTGAAAAAAAAAGGGTACATGATCATCTGCGCCTACTCCATATATCGCTAGTTTCTTAAGATAGCATAAATCAAGGATGATAGTGAGTAATCATACAGATGGACACAATATTATATTGCAGGAAAGTAATAACTACAGAGCAATAAAAACTGCACCAATAAAAAGTACAGATTTCAGTAAGAGGAATAATTAACAAAGAATGATGCACGCAATTAGCAGGGTTGCCATTTAGTTGAGTAAAAAAATGAATTGCGCCCCCATCTTCCAAGGTATACCCATTGATACAGCCCAATGTCAAGGCCTCTAATTATGGTATGATAGGAATAGCATAGAGTAGAATAGTTCATTCAGCAGCAGTAGGCTAGGTGGAGGCTCGGATATCTTCTTTCTTCGGGGATATGTGGCGCTGTCGGTAGGAAAGAATAATTTAAGTACACCGCCTTAACGCAACTAACAATTTATCGAGATAAATACCACGGCGTAATCTTAGGTATGAAACTTCGGATTGCCTAGATTGCCTAGGGCGCGTCTGTTCATTAAACCAAAAAGGAAACTTTAGATTACTTAAGGAGCCTTTGTTCTTTAAACCGGAAAGCGTAAAAGGGCTAGGAGTGAGAATTAGCTTAAAATATTTCGTAACCAATATTTTCTGTTTCTCGTTGCAATCCCGCCATGACTTTACCTCGCAAAACAACTATCTCAGATTCACTTAAGTAGTGCTGACTGATAAATACCCAAATGAATGCATACCTATAAATAGTGGTAACCTGAAATTTCTAGTAAAGGAATTTTTTTGTGGAGTATAGGCTGTAAATGTTGGACGCACTCATGAGCGAGAGGGGGAGAAAGAGAAGAAATTGGGAGGCAAGGGCTTAGGCAGAATTTTTTTTCGGAGAGGGAGCACCTCCGTGATCTCAGGGGGGGTGGGGGTGGAAGGGCACCCCCTAGAAAGGATCATTCTTCTGAGCCGTGGCGATTGGCAGAATTTTTTCGTTGGGGTGGGAGCACCTCTGTGATCTCAGGGGGGTGGGAGGGCACCCCCTAGAAATGATGTCTTCGCTGTGTAAGCCATGGCGATAGGCAGACTTTCTTTCGGAAGGGGAGCACCTCCATGATCTCAGGGGGAGGGGTAGGTAGGAAGGCACGCCATAGAAATGATCATTCTTCACTCTGTATGCCATGGCAATAAGCAGAATTTTTTTTTCCAGAGAAGGAGCACCTCCATGACCTCAGAGGGGGGGGGGGGGGTAGGGCACCCCCTAGAAATGATCATTCTTCGCTCTGTATGCCATCGCGATAATACTTTTTAGTATAGGGGGGAGAGGCATGGGCTCGATGGACTGCCCCCTTTCTACGCCACTGCAGAGATGTTAACAAGGAAGAAATATGATTGGGCAGTCTGTACTGAAGAAAGGGAAAGGAAGTGTTGAATAATGAACGAGGAGAAGAAGTTCTGTAAAGACTCTTAAGGAGTCACGTCAATACCTCTAGAATCTTTGCCAGGATGGATGGATGGATGAACTTTATTTGGTCCTTCGGAACGTGCTTTAGCAGGGACTAGTTATAACAGGTTGTTCTTCAGGTTTCTCGCAGAAACCACAATAACGCCTTCAACACCGCTCTCGCTGAGGAAGGGGTATGCGCCATTGCACTAACATTTTGTCCTCGGTGAGAGGGAGAGGGCTGCTATTAGGTGACAAAACAGGTTGAATGGCAAACTGTGGGAGAGGAGATCGTGCACTCGCAGAGAAGGTGCGCGGTTGCTCGCCACGGTGGTGTAGCGGCTATGGTGCCTGGGCGTTGACTGAAAGGTCATGGGTTCGATACCAGCCGTGGCAGTCACATCTCAATGGAGGCGAAATGGTAAAGGCCCGTGTACTGCGTGACATAAGTACACGTTAAACACCAGGTGGTCGAAATTTCCGAAGCCCTCCACTGCGGCGTCTCTCCTAATCTTATGGTGGTTTTGGGACGTAAAACTCCAGCTGTTGTTATTAACGTGTGTTACCGTTTCGGACTACCCGCAGAGTTCACACAATGAATCTAAGAGCAGGCGATCACGCGAGGGAAGCGGGGGGGGGGGGGGGTGTACAAGTTAGACAAGACCTCGAGATTAAAAAATGCGTGGGTATTACGGGGCAGCACCAAGCACGCACAAGACCATGTTGAACGGCGAGACGTAGGAAAAGCATTTGTCCACCAGTGCGCGCAATCAGGCTGATCATGATGATGGTGACTACAGATGATCAAAGAGAGAAGTTGGGACTCCAGGTGGAAGCAGGACATGCCGATGATTGTCCCATTCACGGCAACCATGCTCGAGATGTCATGAAAAGCAAAAAAAAAATGCATAGAAAACAACTTTTCGTCCTTCTGACACTTCATGATATCATAGTCGGGAGCTTTAGCAGTGATAGGACAGTGGTCATTAGTTTTTTTTTGTAAAAAAATTGCCATTAAAGAATGGCAGACATAATTTTTTTTTCTGTGAGCTGTGCGTGAATCCAAGCAACTATAGTGATTACATGGTGCAGTTGATTGAGCAGAATGAATCTCAAGAATGAAACAGCTTGTCATCTGTTCCATGAACTTTAGCGTTTTGTGTTTGCACGGCTCCTTATAACCGTGTGTGTGTGTGTGTGTGTGTGTGTGTGTGTGTGTGTGTGTGTGTGTGTGTGTGTGTGTGTGTGTGTGTGTGTGTGCGTAAGTGCGCGTGTGTGTGCGTGTGTGCGTGTGCGTGTGCGTGTGTGTGTGTGTGTGTGTGTGTGTGTGTGAAGAACTATGCAGTCATTGAAATTAAAATGTCTGTTTCTAGCTCGACACATTCCATTGTAAAAGGGCGTCCCTACAGGATCAGAAACATACTGGAATAAGTTTACATAAATCCTGTTTACATAAATCTGGTGATGATAAGTTTTCGTCCGTTGAGCTTGGACCAAAAGAAAGTAACTATAGTTCACTACAACAAAAACTGCGTTTCTGCTCCAGCGCAGCTTCGTATAGTAGTATATAAACTATTTTCTGTGTCGACGAAAGCTTCGACTGCGATGAGAAATAGAACACCCCCCTTTCGAGGCGAAAGGAGAAGTTTTAAACAAAAAAATTTGCTGCGAAGTTAGACGCCAATGCCGCGGAATGTTTACGAACAGTAGTAGTGCTCCCCGCAGTGCCTGTGTACCACGAGTGAATAAATAAGAAAGTTGGGAAAGGGTGACACAGGTTTTTGCTCACGCAGACTTCCATTCTAGTCACCGCGCCGTGCCAGTTTCGCGTGTAGCACTCGAGAAATCAAGACCAGCAGAATAATTGAGGGTTATAAAACGCGAAAACGTGCAGCGGTTGTTGAGACTGTGCAGGCTGCTTCGAAATCGGCGCAGGAGCACGCCTGCTTCTTCTGGGAACGCAAATCACACATGCGAAATGGGCGTACATCTTCACGCACACCGAGCTCTCGGGGACTGAAACACGACTAGCGCTAGAAACGAGATTGCTTGTTCCGTCTATTCGTGGGTGTGTTTGTGTATGGCCGTTCATATTTATGCTAGCAATTATCTTCGCCGTTAGAAATGCGTATGGAGGCTATTTTTCGCCCGCAAGACTCGTAAGATCAACCTCACGCGTACAAATGGTGCGAAATACCCACGATGTCCGCTTTTCCTTCTTTTTCTGTCTGTTGCTATTGTTCACCTTCATTCATTGAATAATTTTTTTACGATGTCTCACAATGGCCCACCATAGAATTCTTGTTTTCATTTTTATCCCTCTAAGGATGCTTCATTTTTTTTTCTGTTGGCCAGACCATTCAATATTGTGCTGTGCTATCAACGGGTCACATTACTATTATGAGATTACCTTGGTTGCGATGTATTTAGTAAGTAAACACGTTTTATATTATTTCAGGCGCACTTATATAACCTGACAGACGTGCCTTGCTCTTTCAAGAACAAAAAAAAGAGAAAAATAAGTGCGTTCTCACAATCAGGAGTTATAAGTATTAAACTACTAAACCAACCTCCGGGAAGCAAATTTTTAGAAGCAGTTTGAGCGGAAAAGTAATGAAAGCAACTGTAGTTCTGGAAATATTTAACGGGTCATGCTGGCAATGATGGCCTGTTCCGAAGGAACTTAACTACAATATTTGCGCACACACTATCGGTACTAGCTGCCTTTGACTAATATTGCCACTTCGCTGTCCCATCAGCAACACTGCCTTCATTTGATATAAATTTATTGATTGCATTCTCCGTCAAATATTCCAACAGCGAAGCAGTTTAAAGTACTGGTAACTTGTGCTGTGCCGTCAAAAACTCCACAACTGAGTTTGCGACACATTTATTCGGCAAGTACCGCTACCGAGTAAAGCAGATGCGAGAGTTAAACGAATACTCTGCATGGGCTTTTTTTTTTTAATGCGAAGCATTTCTTTATCGTACTGCAGGTAGTTTGAGCGTGTGCCTGCGTATCTATCTATCTATCTATCTATCTATCTATCTATCTATCTATCTATCTATCTATCTATCTATCTATCTATCTATCTATCTATCTATCTATCTATCTATCTATCTATCTATCTATCTATCTATCTATCTATCTATCTATCTATCTATCTATCTATCTATCTATCTATCTATCTATCTATCTATCTATCTATCTATCTATCTATCTATCTATCTATCTATCTATCTATCTAGCCACCTGAGTCTAGGTGCTCTTGTGATGACCACCTTAACTTGGGGTAAACCTAAATGAGTATGGAAGGGTAAGATGGTTCAAGGAGTATTACGCGCTGCTCAAGACAAGATAAATGTCATAATCCCGTCGTGTACATCGTCAAACATTTTCCGCCAAACAGTGGCACATACCGGTGGGTGAGTAAGTGGCACTGGTATGCGGGTATGTGCCAGAGGTGATGGATACTTATGTATCTACCCAGGAACGGTGAGAATGTGCATGGGTAATTTTAACGCGTAAACGTTAAGAAAAGGCGGACATCGCCAGCGTGGACCCGACTAATGCAAGGAATAACCAAGCGTTCTGCGTGGCAATCATGTACTTTACCACAGAGCCACGTCAGGTCTCGGAAATACGTGTCCAATAGGCCCTGATGTTCGCGAAACGTCAATTGTGGTTGCATTGCTGGTTATAAAAATTTGTACACATTAGGTGTGTTTAACGTTCCGAGTGTTCACACCTCCTATAGTTCTACTGGAACATTTCCGATTACCGAGACCTTCCATCACTTCAGGATATTCGCGCAGCTGCCGTTGCCTTTCCCATTTACTACTATTCTTTTTGCTGTATGTACCACTGAATCACATTGTAGAGATGCTTCAGCAAAGCTATACATGTGGCAATAGTGCTTACTGCTTGGTTAGCCCCAACGATTTATGGAAGTTTTTTTTTTAATTACTGGTTGCGGTTGTTTAGAAATCTTAATTCGTGCTTACCCTCAATCTGTTTCCTTCTACATTTTAGTGGACCCGCGTTGAGTATTGAGTTTTGCCCAATTTCTTTAGCATACGCCCGTTCATAATGATCAATGGTCGAGGTCTTCCCGCAGCCTTCGTTGCCTTTCCTGTTACCTAATGTTCTGTCATTGCAAGTGCCACTGAAGCACTCCATACAAGTGCTTCCGTGAAGCTAAAACGGGCAGCCATGGTGTTTGGTTAGTTCCCACAGTTTAATATTGAATACGTATATCTAGAAATCCTAATTGCTGCTTGTCAGCCGTCTAATGTATTTTTATTTTCAGTGTACCAGCTGTGGATTAGGCAAATTCTTGTGGCACGTACGCGTTCAAGATGATGACACTTTCTAACACAAAAATATTTTATGCTGGAGTCCACCACAACTTCCCTGACATATTTTCTTCACGGTAAAATAGCATTGATGAACTACCAAGACAAAAAAATAAGAAGAAGAGTTCCGCCACCGTAAATCAAACCCAGCAGTATATAGACTTTGAACGAGCTCTCATATATCAATTTTACAATAAACTATCAACTACTTTCGTGAATATCAACTGCTTCCGCGACGACACGTTTCACTTTGGAGTTATACCGATTACCATAACAAAGGATTCAGCCATCTTTCTTTTTTTGTACACATTGTACACGCTAAAATTCCTATGGCTGGATTAAGCATGTTTGATTGTATATAATATTAAAGTAATTTTCTTGCCATCGAGTACGCATATCTGGCTCGTTTCAGTAAAGCTTTAATGTTACTATGCGTTATTGCAATAACCAGTACGCATCACTATCATTCCGGTAATTACTCGAACCTCACCTCGTGAGGCACTAGGCATAAAATTGGTAACCTATGCAGTCTCTTCCGTGGCAACGAAAATTCACTGAGGGCGTTGCCGGACTGTTTTTGTATCATATAAATGAGCTAATTAACAGGAACGCCAAGGTATTTCAAGAAGGTTGTTTCTATATGTCTTGCGTTTTGTGTGTATAAAAACCAAACAATAAACAATTCCTACAAGCAACGACGATGTATGAAATTGATAGGATGGGAAGATTAGCTTAAGATTTACTGACAGCCGAAGAACGCTGGAGGAGACAGAAGAGTGCACTTAGTGCTTTTTCGTTATTCTATGGCACCACGCTGGTGTTACAATGTGCTTATCACAGTTTTAATTGTTCTTGATAATTAACTTTGTAGTTACGTACAACGATGCCACTTCCGAAGTATGTCTACGCGTTACAACGCTCTAGTCTCTCTTCTATCGGGCCTCTAGATTGGATCACAAGTAGCGCCTGGCAACAAGGCCAGCCCAGAGATGTCGGCCAAAAGTCTATATACTGGACGTCGAGAAGACCAGCCAAATGTTAATTGGAGTCATATCTTTCCTTCCTCGTCTGTCCCTGTCCTTAAATTTAGGCACACGTTAAAGAACACCAGGAGGTTGGAACTTCCAGACCCCTCCACTACGGCATGTCTCATAAATCATATCGCGGTTTTAGGATGCTTACCTCAAATATTGTTATACCTCATCTGTCTCTTCTGGTATTTTTGCGCTTTCTGTAAATCTAAGCATGTTTATCCAAACACGACAACTCGGAGACTATGTAAAAACGAAATTTCAAGAAACTTGGCCGAGACGATTTACATAGATTTGAAATATTACACAGCTGTAATTGAAACAAGTCGATGCTCAATTAGAAAGAAGAATCCATTAGTGCACTTTTAAGTACATGCGGCGACCATTTCAGAGTGAAATTCGCCTGTGTATTCCCTCGTGCACAAGCCTTCATTCAGACGTATCAGCGTTCAGCCCTTAGAGGTGAAAGTCAGTGCGTTTTCTTGCGGCGCGGACCTAACCACCTAATTGTCAACAGCTTCAAGTGCCACCCAAGCACATTGTGCAGATGGTTAGCCAGCGGAATGGAATCATGCGGCCAAGGTGCTTATCAAGGGGTTTAATTCCAACGGCTCGTTAAAGTGTTTCCCAGTTACTGGGTGCATCTTTCCAGAAATCTGCATTTGTGATCGGCCCCTTCGTGTTCTCTACACCTTTTTTTTTATTTTTAGCAGACCAGTGCTGAGAAGCGGAGAACGACGAAAGCATAGAGAGACTTTGTTGGAAAAGCTGAGATTTTTGCCGGCGGCTCTGCGACCGCTGGCGTGCTTCTCTGCGTGCAGAGATATGAAATGTGAATAAAAGATTAAAAAGGTGAGATAATTACCATAAAAAGATATAGATAAACAAAGAATTAGAGCAGTATTCAATTATAGTGGCGCCAAGCCTAAAATAAGTGTCGAGCTGAGCAGCCTTCTTCGCTCTTGTTCTCACAGTGTGGGATCGGCCAATAATTGAGTGGTCTTATAAAGTATTATTCTATGTTAGAGTGAAGGAACTTATAAATTGAAAACGTTACAAATTTTAGAATGAAATTTTGATGATCACTGATCTGTACCTACAATAAAGTTGTTGTATTAGTAATAGATAATAACCTTGGCCAAACCTAACTTCGAAAAGAGAGAGAGAGAGAGAGAGAGAGAAAGACATTGTGCGTATGTTGACACCACAGAAGACCAATATTAGTTTGTTAGTCGTTTCGTTTCAACAAGATAATTCCACACTGCCTCGCACACTTTCACGCTGGTAAACCCAAAAATAGAGGCTCCAAAGGACACAATCACGGGCATGAGTAAATTCATTCCAATAGCTCGTAAAGTATTTTCTAACATAAATCTACGAGCTGTAGTAAATCGTCTACATGTCAAAAAGTAATGATTCATAGTTTCTGGCTCGCCACATAAAGTGCACATTGGAGAAAGAGCCTGACCAGACCTGTGTCGGTAGAAATTTAGTTTGGGCACCCTACAGCGAAGACCCGTAAGTGCGACTTCCAGTTTACGTGTGTCACAAGAAGATCGGCGCCAGGGATACAATAAGTGCCGACATTCTGTCGAATTTGCGAGAGATGTACCTGTGGAGCTTTCCATAATGGTACGCCTGTGAAATCGCGCAGCCGTTACATATGCGGATGGTGGAAAAACACAGTAAAATTGGCCCACTTATTGCTGACTTTGCTAAAGAATCAGCCATTTTGTTTAAGAGCAACCCTTTATGACCTGGTACCTATACTAATCTAACTTTTCTCAAATGTGGGAAGGGGGCGGTATTAATGCATGAAACGCCTTTATTATGTGCGATTCAACACCAACAGAAAGTGCAGCGCAATTAATGAGATAATCTGTTATTATAACAGCAGTTGAAATTTCCGCGTTAAAATTTTGTAAGGCGAGTACCACTGCTAGAAACTTAGCCCCGAAAACACGTATGAAATCAGGTAGTCGGAGCGAATAGGACAAATCCAAGTTCGGGTTGAATATACCATCAGCTGACTTTTCGTCGCTCTGTGATGCATCTGTAGCAATAATTACACTTGTTTTGATGCTCTGCAAGTGTTCTTGCATCTAGAGGGTGATGGGGGAGTAACTTTGCATTATTACGAAAAATGACGTCAAATTGAATATCCACATGGGGTGAATTATGGCTGGCTGGCCATATTTTGCCGATACGTACATTCAGCGGGTCCAGTAAACGTTGTACAAATGTAATTTGTGGGGTGTGAAACCGTGGCCATCTGACACCAAAATATAATTCTGGAGAGAATAAAAATACTATCTGCGACTGCTGGAGTGGTGACTTATAAATTATTAAAAACGTCTGAACGGTCAAGATACGAAACCTGCACGAAAGAGAAGGAACTCTCAATTCTAGGCATATACCTCTCAATACCAAGGCCTAAGCATAATGATTCTCTTTCTAAAAGAATGAGAGGCCGTATTTTGTAGGCTGGAGCACCAGAAAAACGCACGCATCCAAATTCCAGAATAGGACGAACATACATTCGATATAACATTACTAGTGTATCTCTTCTCATGCCTCTTCGGTAGTTGCTTATCCTGCGTAACATGCTGACGGTTCATGCACCTTTTCCAGCTATGTATTCAATGTGTTGGCGCTTATTTAGAGATGCATTATAAATCCCTCCAAGATATTTACTAGATTCCACCTGTGGCATGTCCTCAAAATGTTAACACAATGAGATGTGCACGAGGTATTTTAAGGGGAAGCCAAGAAGGGCACATTTACTGGGATTTAGTAAGAAGTGATTGTCATCAAGCCAGTTCTCCAGGGTGTTAAATTAAGACTTGAGGTGGTCGGTTGTATAACGTCTGAATGGTGTCTGCCATTGCAAAGAAGGCATATCGTTTGCATAAACATAAGATGTTATGTCTCGGTTACGTAGAATGGTGCTCATTAGCCCATTAAATAACACCGGGGACAGCACTGAGCCTTGCTCTACTCCTCTCATTTGTTTGTGCATAGTCGATGAAAAGCCACCTTTGAAACAATAGAACTTCCTGTGCAGAAGGAATTTGTGAATCAGCGTTACTATGTATGCCGGGAAATTGAGGTATTTCAGTCGATCTATCAGAATACCACGCTCTACAGTATTGTATGCTTCAGCGATATCTAAAGTAACTAAAGCTGCATATTTGTTGTACCGTCGGGCTAACTGCATTCGACTTTCTAAATCAACATGAGCATTCTATATGGAACATCCAGCCCTGAACCCGATTTGAAAGGGGCTTACAATTTACCTTTCATCAATAAATCTATTGATTTGAGTATGGATAATTCTGTCAATCAATTTCACCAGATTTGAAGTCAAGGCGATTGGCCTTATGTTGTCCAATATGTACATGTCGTCTTGTTCCTTCAGCAACAGTATAATTTTAGGTAGTTTCCATTCTTGTGGTAATCATAAGTTCTTCTTCGTTTCTGTCTCTTTATTCCCTTTTCTTTCTTTCTTTTACTCATCTCTGGTTCTGTTTTTTTATTATTTATTTCTGCTTATTTATTTATTCTTTCTATTTTTCTCTTTATTTTTGTCTATTTCTATTTTTACATGTTATTTGTCGATTTTTACATGCCTGAGCTACCTCAAGCGACAACAGCTCTTCGCAGGTGTGTGAAAAATAGACCAGATGTCTCGAAACGTCATAATTTCTTTTTCGTCGTTACATTGGCCCGTGTTCGTTTATTTGTAAAAAAAAAAAAAGAAGCGTACGAAAGCATATGGCAGCCCGGGTTTCAAAAGTGCTCCTCACTTTGCATCATCATCAAGGTGCTCGAAAAACAAGGTGTAAAAGACTACTCCTTGGTGTGAACAAGCGCTGAGTATGCTACAGATTGCTACGGTGTACGTGGTTTTTCCAGCTTTAAGCATACGCCAATCTGGGCCCCTATGTGATCCACATTTCACGTGTAAGTGAACCTGACACAAATATTGACAACTAGGGTGACAGGGTAAAGTTAAGACTTTTGTTCGTGAAATAGAGAATCAGTCAGCGTTTCAAACTTCGGCCAATTTAACACAAATAACTGAATAGTAACTGTAAAACCCGTCACTATATCGAGTGGCTTAGCAAAGGGCCTAACATTCTGCGGAGTGTTGATGCTGTGCCACGCGCGTTAATGCTGTGAGAAGACTCCTTCAAAGTACATCAGTGCTGAGTAGTGAGGCCTGGCAAGTTTCTATAGAACATACGTGTCAGGTGTTTTTGCCTACGCAGGATGGACGAACTTTAGTTCCACCTAGCTCTGTGCAGCTCCGTTGTATTAGGCGAGCTCTGAAGGTATAGCCAATGCTATTTTTGTTCTTTATTCTACACATGTACACGTTAACGAATAAGATTCTGCAAAACGTAATGTTATAAAAATTCTGGAGACGCCACGTACCCCCAGAATTGATGTTATGTGAAGCATGCGAATGGAAGGTGACTGTGTTGTAATTTTTTTATTGAACGTGCGCAATATATATGTACAAATGCACGTGCAGACAGTTGCGTAACGCTGCCAAAGGCAACATGGATATTAGCAACACCAGAAGGTAATATGTAGCGCTGCTGCTCGCGAGGATGATAGCCCATGGTCACTGCCACATAGATGAACTTCAGTGGATGGCGCGTTACTACAATAGACATTACCCCACGTGACGGCTGTATCACGGGAGTACATATGTAGTGTTTACAAGAGTGGATAGTTGGCACTGTAACCAGAATTGTTGTTTCACGAACATTGGTAACTATTTGAAAAGTAGTTGCGAGACCTGGCGTGGCTCTGTTGTTGAATATTTCATTGCCACGCAGAATTCTGAGGTTTGATTCCTTCTGGGACCCTGACATTTCTGCCACATGTCTGGCGGAAAGGATTTGATGACATACGCGATGAGATGGTGACATTATCCATGCCATGACCATTTATGAGTCATATTCGTCCAACCACTTTCCCCCTTGTACAATATATATATATAGAGTTACTCGATGCTTTAAGAAGGCCCTGATGTTACAGATTTTTTAGTAAGCGTTTGAGTGGCACGCGTGCGCTTCAATACGCCATAGGACATTCTTTCATATTTACGCACTTAGCTTGAGGTTGAGTTCACTTAAAGTAAAGAAATAGCTTCAAGGAGATAGATGTAGTGAAAACATTTGTTTGAGCTACGAGAAATTGACTCTCAGTGTCGGTGCACGCATACCGCCAAGGTTCGATGCCCCGAGTGGAGCCACACGCGAATGAATAATAAATATTCACGCTCTTTTTATCAGCATGAGGACCTCTAACGGTTTTTCTAATGGTCATCTCTGGAATCGAAAGAGAAGGAAGTACAGAATAAGAACAACTAGCCAAGCGTCCGGGTTCTGTCTATTTTTTTTTCCTTTAAAATGGCGCAGCTCGACAATTGAACTTTGCGGAACAAGCCACATGTCCATAGCCTGATGGGTCGTCGGCAGCGCGGGCTTCTCCATCTAGGAACGCCGTTCACGCTTCCTTGACGATGGAGTCATAAACCCGGCCACCGCTTCAGCTGCCCATCGGACCATCAGTGGACGGCGTTTATGCCTCCCCTGTGGTACCAGGTCATCACCTGGACACAATGCTACCACTTCGAGGCCGTAATACGCACGAACTCTTGTCCTTTGTGAATACTGTTCAAGCTTCCCACGGCCTGCATTACGTTGCCGGTCCTCTTCCAACATACAAGATGCCAAGAAACGCTGCTTATGCTTCCTTGGACGTGCGTGTCGCCGCCGTGAGTGCTACTAGTATTGCATATTCCGCGGACGTGAACCAGCACTGTTCCGGTGCCTCGTCAGAGAGCGCCTTGAACCTGCGGCGTACAAACACACAACGCCGTGTCACAGTGAACACCGTGACAGCGACGAGCACCACGAAACGTCCAAATGGTCGCGCTAGAAAAGAACGAGAGATCCTTTTCTGCAATTTCACAGCCTGGCCAAGGTGGTCAACCGCCACGGCACAGCCAATAGCGTCCGCCAGAGTCGTCATCGACAGCTTTCCATGCCGGATGCCAGTGTGGCCGAGGCTGACCTGTGCGAGGCCGACCACCTGTCCGACTTGCAGATCAACCAGACAAATCGCGGTTGCCGGGAACGACCACCATGATTCGTCGTCGGTCCCGAGCACGCTGCGAGTTCTCTAGTGGCTAGATAGGTAGTTTTCTCAGTCCACTATACTTACGTGCCTGTATGAATGACCACTATTTCGTGTTACCCATCGTGATCTTGAGCGGCCGTTGCAGGCATTCCGATCTCCAGGGCAAGTTCGATTCCCGGCCAAAAGTAGATCCACCTGCAGCCAACAACACCCTCCTCTTCCTCCTTGATTCCTGGCCACTGCGGCAGTATTTCTGTCGGCGCCACGTGGAAAATATCCCAGTACTTAGACTTACAGGCTCGTTGATAAACTTCACAGTGGTCAATTAAAATCCGGATAATCTCGAGGACGTGTCGTGGGTTTAGCTAATTAAACCTCCGATCTTTTCTTTAACTTTTCGTGCCGTGTTACTATTGAGAAAGAGTAAACAAGATTAAGTTATTCCTTGTTTCCCTTCCACAGTATTGATAATATCAAAGCGTGTGGCGACAAACATGATATATAAAGCAAGCAATTCAATTCACAACGATTGAGCAAAAAGCGTTGTAGCGCTTGCGTCCTCTGAGAATTTGGTACCTCCAATGTAACAGTTCGATTCATTCTTAGCTGATACTACAACAATACAGAATCCTTGCTCGCGAAATAGCGTGATACCCAACTGGAGAAAATGGCGCTGCGTCCGTCACATCGCTAATAGTGAACATCTATATACAGGTCCGGAAACGCCAAAACTTGTCCTTTGTTTTTTGTTTTTTTTTTCACTTGGCCTGTGACCTCATTTTTCGTTATTTGCCGCGTCGTGCTATATGCCTCATCTTAGAAAAGGTAGATTAGATGACAATTCTCAATGATTACCCGAATATGCCAGCCTCGTTGACAATGCTGGCGTCGGTCAATGACTGATATATACCATGATTACATATATTGTAGGTAACCCTGAGCAACCCTTTTGGGAAATCCGTGAACGGCCTTGACAGCGTTGGTCGGTGCGCGAAGTTTTTAATTTAAAACTAGTCCGTATACGACTATGTGGGCATAATTTGAGTCACGCCAAGCGGTTTTTTTAAGATTTATCAGATCAGCATTTTGACGAATCTCGGCGACAAATCTCGAAAGACAAACAAAAAACGAGCAAACAAAGCGGTGGCACGATTCGTACAAAATTGGCTGTCAAACTTTAAGGTTCTTCACATCTTCGAGAATCTGTGGGGCCGTGTTCCCACGACGTTCTGCTTGAAGAGCAGTGAAAGCACATCCAGTGAACTTACGGAGAACCTAAAATAAAATTGACGAAGGTACACCAGAACAAAAAAATGGAAGAAATAAACATGGCACAGGTTACCTGTGCAGGGTATGTCGACTTCTCGGTCAGACGCTGCTCGGACGCGTTGCAAATCCTCGGCGGCGTTGGCAGGCCTTCGATGAAACCCCGGCAGTCCCACAAACTTTCGCTCGCTCGGATCACAGTTCCGCGCTGAGTGCGCTCCCACCACTCCCTTCGGCGGCCGTCGGGCTTTTTGAGCCAACACGCTTAGCCTCGGCCAACCCCCCCACTTCGTTGGACCGCCGATCCTGACGTCACGTCACGAGCTCGTGCAGAAGAGCGCGCTACAGGCTGGGAGCGGGCTGTGACGTCACCTGGGGCGAGTGAGCCGTCGCTGGACAATAAAACGCAACGCGACTCACTACTCTTCAGGACGGACCCGGTGGAGATAATAAACGAACTTTGCGGCCGGATACCTACCCGGGTGAGCGGAGGAGCTCTCCATTCTTCCCTGTTTTTCTTCCCTATCCAGCGTTCCCCTTTTGGTCCCTTTTCCGCGCTCCTCGGCGGCTCTCTCAATTTTGTTGTTGCGTTTTCTTTCCCTCTCCCCCTTTTTACTTTCTCGTTTCCCTCTGCGCGCGACTCTCGGCGCTACCAGCCAATGGGAGAAGTGTGCGGGGTATCGTTTTTCCCGAGGAGGTGGGGTCGGGAAAAACTGAGCCGGCGCGGCGTACTGTGGGTGAAAGAATAAACGCGTAGGAGTGAGGGAGGTCGGACGGGCCGGCGGGTTTCTCGCTAAGGGTGAAAAGGGCTACAAAGGGGAAACCATGAACCTGTGCCCGATTCTGGTGTTATGACGCTTCCCGGGGTTCCTAATCGGAAAGAGGAAGGCGGATGGTTCGGGAGAGGTAAAAAAAGTAATGGGGCGATGCTCTTGCGATCATGGTGTGACGCCCTTCGGTTCTGAGAACCCTCATAGCACGAAACGGACGATGACGTATTCGAGCGTTTAGGGATATTAAAATATTCGCTGAAGAAGCTGTCCTTTGTTTCTTCACTCACTTGCTTTAGCCACCGATTGCGTTTATTACTTTTTTACTATAGGTCAAGCTCAAATAGTCGTCTGCGCATACGGGGAAAATGTGGCTAACGCCGTTAAATTTTTGCTTGGACGCACACCTTTCGAGTTATAATAAAGCATAATAAGTTTCAAAGTTTCGAAACATTTGTCTTGAGTGTAGTTTCTAGTAAATTGAAGTCACTGAACTTTTAATGTTTTCTGGCTAAACGATTTCTGCCTCTTGAACAGCACCGGGGTTAGGAACTACATAAATAATATATCGCGTAAGGAGAACAAAGCATCGATATGTTCTATCCGGACTTCATAAATTTTCTTTTCATTTTGCTTTCTTTATTTGATGATAGTAACCTGCCTCAAGTTTTGCAGAGACAGCTACCTATATAACAATACGAGGAAATAAAAAGCTGTACTTTCATTGTATAGACGGATAATTTTCCGTCACGTATATTGTTTTTTTATCGTCTGAATGACTCACAAAAATCTCGGAGACAAAAAGAAAAAGAAAGTGTCAGTTTACTATACGTGCCAATTGATTGATTGATTGATTTGTGGGGTTTAACGTCCCAAAACCACCATATGATTAAGAGAGGCGCCGTAGTGGAGGGCTCCGGAAATTTCGACCACCTGGGGTTCCTTAACGTGCACCCAAATCTGAGTACACGGGCCTACAACATTTCCGCCCCCATCGGAAATGCAGCCGCCACAGCCGGGATTTGATCCCGCGACCTGCGGGTCAGCAGCCGAGTACCTTAGCCACTAGACCACCGTGGCGGGGCTACTATACGTGCCAAGTCTAACGAAAAAAATATTCGCACACTTTTCAGATAATACATTGTACCCAAGAGTATTTTATTTTCGTTGAATTCATTTGAAATTCGCCGTGGTCACTTAGCGTACGCCTGTGCTCGTTCGTTGCCTATGAGCCGTGTAGGCACACCCAACACTCCTTATCAGTGGTGGGTGTCAGTTCGGTTGGTTTATCGATTGGTTTAGTTGTTTTCTGCAGGACGGTGTTAGCCTGTCAGTCTCCGGCATACTTCGCTGTTCCTTCATCTTTAGCAAAGTATCGCGTAGACACTAGGTGTTTGCATGAACCACGTACGATTCCACTTCGTGCTTGAATCAAATGGTACGCCTCGGTTCTTCACATCGCATCACCAAGCACGCGGTCCCTATAGCGACAGATGTCAAATATTTGAGAAGTGTGCCTAAGAAAGGAATTTTACGTTGTCCCTCTTGCCTTCACAATACAGCGAAAATGTTCTGTTGAACTTAACGCAGCGAAAAAATATTTCTAAGCTACGGATGATTTCTTAGACGCCATCGTACTACCCCATTTTCGTTTTCTCTCTTGCCGATGAAGCACGGTGGCCCATTTCTATATTTTTTGTACAATCTAAACGTAACGCCGCAACAACTTTTCTTATCCGGTGCTCTGAAATGGTATAGAAGCCATTTCGCTTTCGAAACAACTCATCGTCTATAGCAGTGGCTCACTTTATATATATTGAGTTGTGCGCGTGCGTAGTAGCACATAAATTTGTTTGTGCTGTTACAGCACCGCCTTTGTGGGCCGCATCAACATTGCTCGTTGAATAATTAAAACCTTATGCCTAAGTTGTTCACAGAGTTCCTTTTCCTGCACCAACGTATTAAAGGATGCCAATGACTTAGGTGCGTGGGACGCTTTGCAGTGTGTCTATCTCTCGTGGAAATCGAGCTAGGCCTGAGCGCCTTACACTATACATAATAGAGTATCTCATTCTCTCTTTCTTGCGACCAACTGAATCGCAAAGAGGATTTTGTCGCAACATAAGAAATGTGTGTAGAACTTTTTTGACACCGCAGAACCAGGGTAAAAAGATGCAGAGTTATTCTACTACCCTGAAGGTCGAAGCCTACGAAGTTGCGGTATAAGCTGTGGCTGCGTGCTCTGCGCAATCGGTTTTGTGTTTTTCTGCCCAAGGTTTTGTACGTTTTAGCGTTGTTTCGATTGCCGCTCTTCTCCCTACGAGCGAACGACTTAAAAGCAGCTGCTGATAACAGCGCTGGTGAGATCTTGCGTCGCGAGACGAAGGTGCATCACGATTGGTGGTGAGTGGCATGGAGTTTGCTACGATAATTACTCGAGGGACCTCTGACGCTGCGATCCTTCAGCCATCACGGCAATGATGGATTGTACTTTTGTCGTTTTGTCTGCGAATGTTATCCGTCAGGACCTAACCGTACAGTTTCAGCGTAAAAAAATATTACCAGTTCAGTTAACGCTGCACAAAAAACTAATTAACACGCGAAAGAGTGAAAGCAAATTATCGGAGCACATGCTATGGTAGCCGCTCTGATTAAAAGGAGAAATGACCGGAGAAAAAAGAAAAAAAAAATTATATCGGTTCGCTACTATGTACGCGATAATAATCAAAGATTTATTGGAGTTTCGTACAGAAATCGCTGTACAAGTGAACGCAATGCTTACAAGCATATCTATTTTCGTCGCAAGCAACCAGTTCGCTTACGCACCATGTTCGTTTGGACATTATACCATTCACAAGCTATGTGCAGAAATGAAGATATCGGTTCCTTTGCGTGCTCAGTGGGAATATGCTTATCGAGGGAACATTGTTCACATTATTTGCACGCACTGGAAGGTATTACGTATGTATCTAAATATATATATATATATTTAAGCACTCGATATCCCCCGTTTCACAATGACATGCAGCCAGGATCGACAAAGAGTGGGCATGCACGGCCTCAGGGCAGCACTTTATTTGGTTAAGAAAAGCTCGCTTAGAAAATAACCACGCGACCAATAATAATAAGTGTTGGAGTTTAACGTTATAAATCCATCATATGATCATGCTAGACGCCGTAGTGGAGGCCTCCGAAAATTGTGACCACAGAAGGGTCTTTACCGTGCACCCACATGTACCTATTTGCTAAATTGCACTTATATACTATACCTATTTGCTACGTAGCTCGCTTGCAACTGTCCCGTCAGAAAATAGACCCCTGCTATTGCACCTGAATGGGCTCTGGGGTCCAACTTCTATATGAATAACCAACCGTTACATTATTACAAAATAACGCTCATTGATTGGTTCATTGGTTGATTAATAAACCTAAGCACAAAGGCCTCAAAGCTTTTCTCCTCAATCGAAAATGTGGCCACCTTGGCCGGGATTCGATGGCGCGACCGTTCGGTCAGCAGTCGAATGCCGTAACAACAAGTGCACCGATGCGGGTCCACCAAAGCACTCCGCACAGATGGCTAACCAAGGAAGCTGAAACGTGTGGCCCCGTTTTTTATACCATAGGGTCAGTCCTGGCGATTCATTAAAGGAGTTAATAATTGGTTACATCTGCCCATCTTGACTTGTTTAAGTCCCCAGTACGCTAACTCTTTTATTAGCTGATCAGTGGCGAGTAGCCTGGCTTTCCCAGTTTCTGTGACACATATACAGGCTGAGTCTTTGCGCGCACAGGACGGAAATATTTCGGCTTCGCCTATAGCCATGTACCACTTCACTGTAAAATGCAAGTCGAGATTTCGGTTGTGACGGAAGATGGTACGTATAAAATGCAAGTCGAGATTTTGGTTGTGACGGAAGATGGTACGTATATATTAGGCACGTGGGTTGTTGCTGGTCATGTCCCGCGATGGGTTGAGTGACAAGCGCATAATATTAGAGCAGCGTTCGAATAGCCTTCACGACAATATGGCACATTTACCCTTTCTATAACGTCAATTATAGACCAGTATTCAGGAATGCGTAGGTTGATGTTAGGTGTGTGTAGTAAGCATAGGGTATACCGCCATTCTCGGAATCACGTTATTGCATGCGATCGTCCTTACAGGTTCCCCAAGATGACGTCCCCGACTCAAATTCGCGATCGTGACAGCGCGACGACGGCGTCAAGTGCGAGATAATGAAGCGGGGGCGTGAAACGATTTGTGGACACGTGTCACGCTTGGGATAAAAAGCTCGCAGCTCCGGCGTGTTCTGTACCGCGCAATTTTTGTCTGCAAGTCATTAAAACGTGAACACGAAAGGTCGCGATTTCTATACAAGCTCGTTCTCTTCATGTTTGAGGAAAGCGCAAAAAAACCAAAACACAGGGCCACGAAGGAACAAGGACGATGAGCCGGTAGCAACTGAAGTTTTAATCGGAAGAATACAAATAAATCCACGCACATTACAAAAAAAAAAAAACAACAAGGAAAGAAAACAGGCAATCGCACAATGAGTATGCATATAAGAGAAAAAACGCAAGGCACGTTTTCACCACCATGCAGAATAGGTTGCATCGAGATATTCAACCGCACGGCTCATTGCGCTACCGACAAACAGATAATGCGAGAAATACACTTCTTAGCATTATATGTAGGCGGGTTCAACAATTTCTCGAGTCTACTGATTCAGCTTGGTTTCAAACAAAAAAAAAAAAGATATTTTTTTAAACAAAGGTTTACACCCACGGGCATGAACATGGGCAGATAGGATCATCGCATCGTCCTGTCTCCTCTATGTTGGTGTGTCCTGTTTTTTTTTTTTACTTTTTTAAGTGCGAATATTTCTTAGCGAACTTCGGCGACTTCAAGCGTATCTATCTATCTATCTATCTATCTATCTATCTATCTATCTATCTATCTATCTATCTATCTATCTATCTATCTATCTATCTATCTATCTATCTATCTATCTATCTATCTATCTATCTATCTATCTATCTATCTATCTATCTAGCCGCCTACGACTTTTAGCTCTCCTGGCCGTTTGAATTATGGCATCAATACAAAACTTGGTATGGAATAACACCACTGTATAAAAAACATATATGACTAGTCATAACATGAAAATCATGACATGTCATGAATGTCATGATTTACATTTTGTGGTCCTACAACTCTTGCGGTGGTTTCGTTCAGATGGCATGTTGCAAAACGGGTATGGGGTGACATGATCGCATGGCGAACACAAGCGACAGAGCCTAACATGATAATCATGACATGCGTGTCACGTAACTACATGATTGCATGGCACGCTCATGATGCACTCGCGACCTTTTCGCTAGCGTCACATATACTATATTTGGTAATACGGTACGTGAATGGATGACGAAGGTATGTGACTGGTGTAAACATAATAATCATGAGATGCGTGTCATGTATCAACATGACTACATGCCACGCTCATGATGTGGTGGTGGCCACTTTGCTAGCTTCAATTATGCTGAATTTAATATTACGGGACGTGAATGGATGACGAAGGTATGATATTGGTGAAAACATGATAACCATGACATGCGTGTCATGTAACAACATGACTACATGCTACGCTCATGATGAGCTGGCGGTCGTTTCCCTAGCTTCACATATGCCAATTTGGTATTACGTCACGTCAATGGATGACGAAAGTATGTGACTGGTGCAAACATGATAATCATGAGATGCGTGTCATGTGAGAACATGACTACTTGCCAAAGTCAAGACACCAATACATTTCGACGTGACACGGTGTGCGTGCTCGCCGGCATGGCGCCGGTGTTTATTGCGTCGCGTCACGCCAGGCGCCGGTCCTAGCATATACTCGCAGGCGCGCGCCGCGCTGCGTTGCTTTGACGCATGCGCGTTTCAGCGGGTTGAGCCTCCCTCCTCCGTCACGTAAAGAGGGAGACCCAGTGTTGTCTGGGTAACACATCAGCGCGAAATGCAACATGTCACACTTCGCGCCGTTTGCCGTCGGGCCGCGCCGACGGATGCTGGTCGCGCTTGGCGTCATACATTAAGTGCTCGCGTTTAGGTAACGCAGCGGCGTTGGGCCCAGCGTGTGCGTGCGTCACCGCTACATTTGAGTATATTGGGCCCTTCATGATGCGCTTGCCGCCGTTTCGCTAGCTCCACATATACCGAATTTGGTGTTACAAGCCGTTGATGGATGACTAAATATATGACTGGTGCAACGATGATAATCCTATCACGCTCATTGCGTGCTTGCGGCTGCGTTGCTAGCTTCACATATACTAAATTTGGTATCACGTGACGTGAATTGATGATGAATGTAAACTACACATCCAAACATGATAATCATAAAACGGAAGTCATGTACGGCATCATTTACCTTCACCTCGTAACGTTGTGCTGATTTTAAAGTGACATATCAAACATTTCTTATTCGTGCTTCGCATATCATCGTTTACCACTGTGCTTGGAATCTGCCAATTTTTTTAACATGAATGTCAACGAACTCGCCCAACTGTTCCTGCTAATTCGTTTTTTTTTTTAATTTCAAATGACCACTCAACAAGCACTTTCGGTACCGTCATTCAAACTTGTGATAAAATGTCTCCAGAGACAATAGCCCAGGCAGAAAATATTCGCATTATTATTATGTCTGAGTGCTTCAATGCACTCTATGTCTTCTGAGAACTAATGCTAAAGTAATATACACAATGATTCATGCTTCAAGTAGTCAGCTAGGTACGAGACACTCTGTACGAAATGCATTGCGAACACGTTAACTATGGTCAAGTTAGCTGTTGAAGTATACCATGGTTTGTTTATACAATTCCTGAGACAACGATACCGTGCTTGAGACAACAACATGATCACAAGCGAAGTCTAATGCATGAATACGTAGTTTCATGAAGACCATCATTAATCTTTTTAAACTCGTCTCACGTAGAAGAAATATAGAAAAAAAAATGTTCCTGAAACGGCAACTCTTGTAAGAAAAAAATGTTTTTTAGAACAAAAACTGTTTTCTAAATGGCAACGAGGGCAAAAGGAGTATTGCATTAAAGTTGACCAACTGATCAATTACTAAATATACTCACAAATTCACATTGAAGGCCTATTTTATTGTGTGATTGTTTGGTATTTTTTAGATGTTATGGAAAATTATCGCTGTCAACACATACATAGGCTTTTGAAGAACAATCACACATTCGGAGGAGGAGAGGGTGGTGAGTTAGAATGTAGCGAAGACTTGAACCAGACGATTCAATAGATGCGACGTGGGTTGCACAAGCAAAAAGCAACAAATAAATTCTTCAGATTAGGCCATTGTGAAAGAATGCAGAAAAGAAAAAAATATGTTTTCCCATACAGTGTAATGTAACCTTAAAAACATTCAGCAGATCCCACGTACTTTGGAAATCGATTCTATGCAAAGCAGGTGGATGCAAGGACATTGTGTTTTCATAAGACGTTAAAAAGTGGCCCCCAATATATGTACCAATTCACGCACACACATACGTTAAACAGCCGCACTTATTTTAGTATTAGCAGTTTTTTGCAGTTGCGTAACGATGCCAACAGCAACATGGATATTAGCAACGCCAGAAGCGGTAGGCTGTTATCAAGCGCTGGTGTTTGCGCTGCTGCTCACGAGGGTGGTAGCCCTCAACACTGCTACACAATTCAACCTCAGTGAATGACACGTAACTACAACTGACTTTAACTCAACATGACGGATGTATCGTAGGAGTACATAATTAATGTTTATAAAATTTGATAGCTAGTACTGCAACCAGAATTGACGTTTCACGAACATAAGGATTTATTTGCAAAGTATTTACGAGAGGTCGTGGGGTGCTATGGTAGAAAAACTTGATTGCCACGCAGAATGCCAGGGTTTGATTCCTGCTAGGACACTGACATTTATTCTTTGCATTAGACCGCTCAACGCTGCTCATGGCAGCTTTTGCTTAACGCTCAAGCGTTTAAATTACCCATGGGTCTTCTCGTCGTTCCTGTGTACATGAAAAATGTATCACCTGTGGCACATACCCGCATACCAGTGGCGCATACCCGTGGCGCATAGCCGGCCCCGGGTATGCGCCACTGTTTTTTGGAAAGTGTTCTGTGACGCACGCAACAATATTGTGACAATAATCATGTCATGACCACCGCGTTGTATTCGTCAAACCATCTTGTCCTCCCGTACTAGTTTTGGTGCGCCCCAAGTTAGAAGGGGATCATGAGAGCACTCGGTCGGACGTAGGTGGCTAGACGGACGGACGGACGGACGGACGGACGGACGGACGGATGGACAGACAGACAGACAGACAGACAGACAGACAGACAGACAGACAGGCAGGCAGACAGGCAGACAGACAGACAGACAGACAGACAGACAGACAGACAGACAGACAGACAGACAGACAGACAGACATACAGATAGACAGATAGATAGATAGATAGATAGATAGATAGATAGATAGATAGATAGATAGATAGATAGATAGATAGATAGATAGATAGATAGATAGATAGATAGATAGATAGATAGATAGATAGATAGATAGATAGATAGATGCCAAAAGTTCTGGGAGAACGCAAGTAGATGCTTCGCCTTTAATGTTTCTTGCTTTTTTTTTCTACGGACGCTCTCTTTTAAACCTCGACTCATAGGTCAGCAATTACGGCACTTTCACGTCATTCTTGGTGACAATCTGTCGCATTCTCTTCCTCTTTGATGACAAGCTCTTCAAAAAATAGTGACAAAGGGTTCTTTGTTAAGAATGGGGTCGAGGTCACCTTCTTCCCAGAAATACGGAAACTTTCTATTTCTATCCCTAAAAGATATTTAGAATCGATAACCATGCGAGTTTTGCGGGGTTACGAGTACCATGTTAAACTCACGGTGACACCTTTCTCCTGTCCCAGTGTGATCAATTTCACACCTCGACATCACCATCCACCCAAAGGTCTTCCTGCTCCGTTTCTTGTCTACACTTCACGGCTATCCCGTGTCTTGCCCAGACGCAATTTAAACCCGCCCAGCTTAGCCCAGGCGCTGCTCTACAATATATTACCAATAAGTGGCAGACGAGCTTCTGAGAGTTGAAATGAATTATTATTCACGGGGCCTCCACGTAAATATTATATGTACACTGATTTGTATATACCATACAGTGAGCGCCCCCCCCCCCCCCCCATTCGATCTGGCTGTCTAAAGGGAAAACGTTTAATGAATTGTCAATTTCTGGAGACAGAGTAATAACTTCGTCACCGTCAGGGTGATTCTGGCACGACATGCCAGGCAGAAGATGATACCGAAGCACCGCACCTGGCGGCAGCATTTGCCAAAGAACGGATAAATGAATTTATTATTCTTTTGGAAAAAAAAGCTATGGCGGTGCCTAGGTGAGACTTGTACTAATAGGTTAGCAAGAGGAGGATTGAAAGAGGAAGGACAGGGATAGGCTAGCAAATTATTCGAAATTGCGATGGAACATTGAACTTTTTTTCTATTTTCTCTTGCCTGACTACCTACCTACGAACCTACGTGGATTCCTTAACGTGCACCCAAGTCTGAGCACACGAGCCTGCAGCATTTTCGCCTTCATCAAAATTGCAGCCGCCGCTGCCGGGATTCGATCCCGCGACGTGCGGTTCAGCAGCCGAGTAGCTCAGCCACTAGACCACCGCAGCGGGGCAGCCACTTCCATCGCTCCCCTTAAACACGCCCCCATTATTTTCTTGCCACAAACATTTTTCTACTCTTAGTAGCTTTTCAATGGACTTCCCTTGTGAGTGCATATCCTGCCCTCTAAGTTTCATCCCGTACTAAGCATTGTTCCACTGAACGTTTTTACAATCATGCACAGACTCGCCCTACAAGTGAACAGGGATTGGAAAGGGATGCTAAAGTACCCCACCCCCCCTCCCCAACAAGCAACACCAGCATTCCCCTTTTCTCCAACACGACCCAACACGGATTTGCACCCCACAAGACAAAATCCTGCCCTATTCTATCCTCCTTCTTTAACGCCTGTTTTTTTTTTATTTCACTTGACTTTTGCGGTGAGAACGGGTGCGCTCGACATCTTCTTCGACAAACATATCGTATCACCACTTTTTTTTGTCTCGCTTTCCACCAAGGCTTCGCCTCATTGCATAGGCGCTATGACAGAGTCCTGAAACATGCTATATTATCACTCTAAATTTTTGTGTGTTTCTTTTACCCGGATACACTTCACAAGCGGCTGCGCTTGGCGTGAGTCCTTTGGTGTCGCAAACACGTCTTTTACTGTCACCGCGTGGGCTCGCCATTATCAGCGAACCACTTTGACTCCCTCCATTGTTTTCTTGTCCTGCTTCTACGTGACTACGCTGTCACTTACTCGTGGCCGTCACCGTCGTCAGTCAGTGTTCAAACAAACCACGACTCCATACGCTCGGAGCGAGGCTGATACAGCAGCAGGTCAACATAAAGGATGTACGCTTTTTGCGATAAGTATTGGTAGCAAGTTTCTCTTTTCCCAATTAGGCGTAAGCCTTAAAATGCAACCGATATCATCTACAAGCTGAATACAGCACTCTCGCCCAAGACGTATACAGTGCTGAGTGACGTCAATACAGGAAAAAAAGAAAGAAAGCAAAAGAAAGTAATAAAACACAACATGAGTTTGGAGGGCATAATCTGCAGTCGCGTTATTTAATGCCGTAGGCAAACCTCTACAGTTCCTCGCTTTGTCAGCTGTGCCTGATGACTAAGCATATCTTTATTTTTTTTTCTGTGCGTCTACTTATGTACGTTATAGGAAGTTAAGCAGCTGGTGCCAACGAAGTTGTTACTCTCCCCTATGAACAGCATTTAGAAAGAAAAAAAAAGACGTGATTCCTTGCTTCTCTTCATTTGACGGACATAAGTAGTGCATTACACCCTTGTTCTACTTCCAAGCGTTTTGGGTCGACTGTTTCCGGTTTTTCGAATAATAAGAAAATGTCTAATATAAACAAAAGTCAGAAAAAAAATTTGGTGAGAATGGCTCACCTTAGGAGTTATACCGCACACCTATGATATCTGAGCATCAACTTACTTAAGATGAAAGCCTATTTACGGTCAGAGTAATTAATAAAAAGCACTGATGGCGAACCCAAAAGGAACACATGCGACTGGAGGGGTGTTGATTAGGCTAAGCTTTGCTGGTGACACCTGATAGAGCTCTATACCTGCTTGTGCTGTAGAAAAATTGAAATGTGAGAGCGGAGGGAAACCACAACTAAAGTTCAACAGAAATAGATCTTAAAAATCAATCTAAGCTAAGAAATTTGGCTTCTCAGCTTATTAAACCCGCAGGTCACGGGATCACACTCCGGCTGTGGCGGCTGCATTTCCGATGCAGGCGGAAATGTTGTAGGCCCGTGTACTCAGATTTGGGTGCGCGTTAAAGAATCCCAGGTGGTCGAAATTTCCGGAGCCCTCCACTACGGCGTCTCTCATAATCATATGGTAGTTTTGGGACGTTAAACCCTACGAATTAATCAATCAATCAGCTTATTGAACCATACGTCAAAAGATAGAGTGTAACTCGAGTAGATAGAAACTCAAAATTTCCTCATCTAGAAGTATAACATCGCATACTTTTTAAATGCGAAGCATTTCTCAGTAAACCTCGGTGACCTTGAGCATATCTATCTATCTATCTATCTATCTATCTATCTATCTATCTATCTATCTATCTATCTATCTATCTATCTATCTATCTATCTATCTATCTATCTATCTATCTATCTATCTATCTATCTATCTATCTATCTATCTATCTATCTATCTATCTATCTATCTATCTATCTATCTATCTATCTATCTATCTATCTATCTAGCTGCCTACGACTTTTAACTCTCCTGGCCGTTTCGATAATGGTATTGATACTTAACTTGGTATGGCATAACATGACTGTATGAAGAACATATTTGACTAGTCATAACATGAAAATCATGATGTGTATGTCATGAATGTCATGATTTCGTGGTCCTGCAGCTCTTGCAGTGGTTTCGTTCACATGGCATGTTGCAAAACTGGTATGATATGACATGATTGAATGGCAAACACAATCGACAGACCCTAATATGAAAATCATGACATGCGCGTCATGTAATATGACTACATGTCACGCTAATGACGCGCTCGCGGCCGTTTCGCCAGCGTCACATATACCAAATCTGGTGTGACGGTACGTGAATGGAGGACAAAGGTATGTGACTGGTGCGAACATGATCATCATGAGATGCGTGTCATGTAACAACATGACTACATGCTACGCTCATTATGCGCTCGCGGCCAGTTCGCTAGCTTCACATACGCCAAATTTGGTAATACGTGATGCTAACGGATGACGAAGGTATGTGACTGATGCAAACATGATAATCATGACATGTGTGTCATGGGAGAACATGCCTACAAGCCACAATCAAGGCAGCAATACATTTCGACGTGACGTGGTGCACGTGCTCGCTGGTCTTCATTGCCTCGCGTCACTCCGGCGTTGCCACGGCAGGCGCCGGTCCTGCCACATACTCGCAGGCACGTGCCACCCTGCGTTGCTTTGGCGCATGCGCGTTTCAGCGCGTCCGACGTCCCTTCATCACTGAAAAAGAGAAACGCATTGTTGTCTTGGTAACGCATCGGTGCGAAATACAACATGTCGCATTTCGCGCGGGTTGCCGTTGGGCTGCACCGACGGACGCTGGTCGCGCTTGGCGCCAGACTATAGAGTGCTCGCGTTTTGCTAACGTTGCGCCACTGTGCCCAGCGTGCGCGCGCGTCGACGCTACATTGGAGCATAGTTGGCCCTTCATGATGCCCTCGTGGCCGTTTTGCTAGCTCTACATATATCAAATTTAGTGTTACGTGACGTCAATGAATGGCGAAATATATCACTGGTGGAAACATGATAATCCTGACACGCGTGACATGTACGAACATGACAGCATACCACGCTCATAGCGTGCTCGCGGCCGTTTCACTAGCTTCACATATACTAAATTTGGTATCACGGGACGTGAATGGATGACGAAGGTAAACGACGCATCAAAGCATGATAATCATGACACGAAAGCCATGTGCGGTATCATTTACCTCCATCTCGTAACGTTGTGCTGATTTTTAAAGTGACATATCAACATTTCTCATTCGTGCTTCGCATATAATCGATTCCCACTGTACGTGGGATCTGCCAATTTTTTTCGAACGAATTATGCATTCAATTCAGTGTGCGCACGCCAAACTTTCGCAAACGCCCCCAGATTTTCTTGGATGACAGTGTAAAAAGAAACTCCTTGCTGTTGTAAAAGTGTCGTTACGTAGTGGTATCACATCAAGCGTTGTTACGTCACAATATTCAGGCCCACAACAACCAAAAGGACCGCATCCAATGCCACTTCCACGCAAAGGCTCAAGCGAGCCACTGGCATCATGTGAACAGCCTGTGACAGGGGTCAGGGGCGTTGGAAGATTTTCTTTTCTCCATGGGAGGGAGGGGGAACGCCTTTGAATCGATCATTTTTCGCTCTGTATGCCATGGCATGACGACAAAAAATTCGGGGTTGGGCGGCACATGCCCTGTGTGCCAGCCCTTGGCTACGCCACTGACCGTGGTCGCATCTTTTGGCAAAAACTAACGTTGTATGCATCATCGAAAGGCCGCAGCACTCTTCCTAACACGAAGAACCCATTATAGCAACCAAAGACTTTATTTCGTTCCGTTTTGCTTCTTTGTTTTTACTAAAACGCACATTTATGACTGTCTATCTATCACTTAGTTGAAACAAAACAAACTCCTTCACAGCAATCTGCGGCCCACATTTTGAATACTCTAGACAAGCTCCTTTACTCACCCGTTCTCGCTGGCTTTAAATGCGAAGACTTTTGGAGAAAAAAAAAAGTAACTTCGCTATAGTGTGTTGACAGAGACGTGCAGAGTGAATGCCATTTGAGAATTACTTTTTTTTTCTTTTGGTCTTATACTGCGTGTGTGTATTTTTTACAGGCTCTCATTGCAACGCGCCAAAACCTTATATTGGTCCTGCTTTTAACTCGACCTCCAAAGCCTGAGAAGGCCGCAGAGCATTAAGAAACGTCACGTGGCGTCAACGTTCCAGGCCGTTTTACTCCTACGTAAGAATATAGAGATGGAGTTGGTAGATATGTATAAAAACAGTTGAAAATCAAAATTTTTGCTGTGTCACACTTTTCTAAATCAGAAAATGTCACGCGAGACGATTACACTTACAAGGGTCTTGACTGCCTTGTCGTATGTGTGAGTAAAATCTTCTTACTGATTTTCAGCTATTTCTTCTTGTCAGAGCCGTAGACTAACACATTAAAATAAAAGAATGCAGTAAGCAATTTTTAATAGTTTTTCTGCTTTTTCGTAAAGGAGAACACAAATTTTATACCTTTTCGGATAGTGTTTAACTTAACCGTCCACGAGTGGGCGTAGCCGGGTGGCGTTGAGTGTTTTCTTATTTTTTTTTGTGTGTACCGAATAAAGTTCTCATGCACTCATTCACTCACTCAATAACTCACTCACCCCCTCACTCGGATTGTTTCTCGGAATTAAAAAAAATAAATGCTAGAGTAGAGAGCCCTATAACGAATGACGTTGTGCCTGGGAATGCAGAGAATATATCTTTGATATATGACCTTTCCAACGCATTTTAAAAGCGGAGCTCCTTAAGCCTTTCGTTACGTACGTTAGTGCGAACAGGAATTATGATCACCATAAACCGGTACTCGCTTGCTTCGTCCCCACAACACATGAGCCGATCAGACCGGCGTGGAATACAAAGACAAATATGATCGGTGAGTCAGTTACGTGACTAAAAGTCACGAAACGTCCAGTAACGACTTTCCAAGGGTCTGAAATCGCGAAACATCATGGAACAGCTTCGTCATGTAAGCTTCTTACATGTAACAACCACTCACGCCTGAAATCACGTAACATCACGTAATAACTAGTGACGTGATTAAAATAACGTAACGTCTAGTCTCATGACTGAACATCCCGGAACATTTAGTCGAGTGACCGAAATCGCGCATCGTGCACTCGCTAGTTACGTGACATGTTCCGCGCCAAGAGAGAGAGAATAAAATGAGGGAAAGGCAGGGAGGTTAACCAGAAATTGGAGCATCCGGTTTGCTACCCTCCACTAGGGGAAGTGGGAATGGGGGAGAAAGATGGGAAAGAAAGCGAAGAGGGGAATAGGCGTGCGGGAATAAAAAGGGGGCTGGGGTGGTATAGTCTATACAATAGGCCACTGCCACGCAAAAAGTTCAGTAAGGCCTTCACTGAATTTCTGTGAGCACACAAATCCTGTCGCCTTTCAAGCACTGATTGTTCAGACAAAGGTCTGTCGTCAAGGCGAGATAACGCAGCTGCTAGTTGCCGTCTTTGCACGCTGTAACGAGGGCAGTGACAGAGAACGTGCTCTATAGTTTGATCGCTGCCGCAATGACCGCAAGCAGCACTGTCTTCCATGCCGATTCAGAAAGCGAAAGCTTTGGTGAAGGCGACACCAAGCCATAGTCGGCAATGCACCGTTGTCTCGAGTCGAGAGAGTCCAGATGGAGGCCGGAGTCGACGAAACGTGTCTAGTCTATGCAGTCACGTGCGCCGTAAGCACTCGGCGTTCCACAGGGATTTTGATTCTGCATTAGTGATTTTTCGGATTGTCATTGCAACTTCAGTCCTTGAAAATGGTATAGATTCTTCTTCACCATCTTCGTGTGCTTATCGAGCAGCTGCATCGGCATGTCCACGTAACAGCTAGTTAAATGGCTAAAGTAATAACATTACGCAACAGATAGCCATGATAAATGTCTAACAAGTCTAGACAGATTTTTCATTACATGTAGAAGTTTAGCATCTCTAGCGAAAGCTAGATTTTACAATAGCAAAATTTATCTGGGCTGAGCTTAGCAAGCTCCACCAGCGGCTCTAGCCTTAGGCATCAAGCAAGCTGCGCGATTTCAAAAACCACTGTCTTAAAAAAAGAAAACACTTTCGAATTTGATGTTGAGGGTGCGGTTTCATAATGACGTGTAAACACAGTCTGACGTCGTAGAGACCGCAACTTGCGGAATACTACACTCGCCGACAACTTTATGTGACAGCCTAGCCAAGGCTACAAATCCCTAGCCTGGCCTTTTTGACTACGCTTCTGCATGTGGTCCACGAACGCTAACTTTTGTGTACCGTGTTCGATTATGGAAAATATAAATATATAAGACGAAAATGTTATGTTCAAGATTGATCGTATTATTATTAGGAAGCTTCACCCGTGCAGGTTTTTCGTTTTTTGCTGTTTCTAGTTTTCTGGTTTTCCGGTGCCCTGTCATCTTTTCCCTGACCCAGTAAACAACGATGGCCTCACTCGATTGCAGTAAGTTCGGGTCGAAGCATCTGAGCAAGCATGAGTGCGTGTTCGTGAGGCGATCTGTATTCATCGAGCAGGGAGAAATGAAGACAGTGGTGCGTCGTGAAATATCTTGTTTCCCGCGCACGCAATGACCGAGAAGTTCTGTGAGAGTGACATCATCAGTAAAAGTGGGACTATAATCCCCATAACCGCGTTGAAAGTGACACCGGCGACCTGCCAGTCTTAAGCAACACCAGCTGCTTGGAAGAAAAAGTGTGACTGGAAAATGTACTTAAAACCAATAACCCTTTTCCTGAATTGCATTGCATACGTGGTCGGTGTTTCGGCTGGCTAATATTGTATACGATAACACTAATGATCGCGTACCATAACACCACTCCCGTCGGCGTCTACAGAGGGAGTCGTTCCTTGCGCTTTGCGCGGGTAACAGACGCGTTCCCTGTTTACTGTACAAAAACAGCGTTCTTGGCCGAGTAAAGATTGCGATTCACCGACTTGGATTTACGAAGGTCAGACGCCCGCTCATGACTGATCGGTGCCAAGATTTCTGCTTCGCAATGTTGCCTTCTCATCCCTTAAACAAATAAAGTGAGCGTCAGTGAGTGAGTTAGTGAATTAACTTTTGTTTGGTCCTGAAAAACGCGACAAAACGCACACCTGGCTAATCCCACGGCGCAACCGACGGTTCGAGCCTGCCGACTTGATCACGGGCACGCTGGACGGCCAAGATTTGACCTTAGTTGACGGGACTTTGCAGGAGCGTGTCCCACTTTTCCTCGTTGAACGTCGAGAACGTGAGCGTCTCCAGAAGGTTCTTGCGTCTCTAAAAGAATAAAAACAACGATGCCGACTAAGTATGCACTAAAACTTAGGAAATGGTTTCTTGACTTTGCGTTGTTCCTATCGCCCAGTACCTGCTCGACCGTACTTTTTTTTTCTGAAATAAATCTGACCACTTCAAAGAAGCTTCGTGTTCTTTCTCTTAAAATGGAACATTTCATTTATTTCCTCCCAAATAACTAAGATTTATTGCATGGCAGTCGTGCGAAAAAGTACACGTTGGATGCGCTTACTAAACCGAAACCGAGATCGCACGAAAACAGACTGCTTGGCGTAGGAACACATGTGCAGAAGCTCCGCCCTCGTAGCGCTGGCTGTGCTGCCACAGAAAGATTTCACTCAGTATAGCAGCCGCTCTTTGTAGCAGCTGTCAGTCGCACGTAGTACGCGTAAATAATGGTGAATGAATTGTCGTACAGTGACCTTGTAGAGGTTGCGACGGCAATTGAGGCTGCATTCACTTTCATACTACCGAAACGGCTCCACAAGATAAGACAAATGCACACAAAAAAGGGAACAAAAGCGCTGACTCTCAACTGAACTTTTGTTCTCATGCGCAGAACGTAAATATATACCCACACGCGGCTTCAAACAGATAACAGGCCCGTACTTAAACGTGTGACAACCGGTGTGAGCAAACAATAAAACACAAAAACAACATTATCCCTACCCATTCAGGTATAAGATTTCCGTTTCTTGCAAGGCTACCCATGAAAAGCTGATTTGTGATTCTTTTTTTGTGAGTGTCAAGCCACGATCATCTCTTGAGTTATGTGGTTACGATGCCGCGACACTATGCTGGTTTCACTGAAGTGGGTTCACATCCACACTGCCGACAATGTGCTGCCGTTTGCGATAGGCCATTGCTACGTATACGCCTGAATCATGTTTTCTCATTCTAACATTAACACACCTTCCTGTCTTTCCTATGTATGCGGCACCGCATGACAGGGGGATTCGGCCAACAACAGCTGATGCACACTCAATCGCTTGAGATTAGTGCTTAAAGGGGCCCTGAAACATTTTTTCAAGTAACCATAAAATTAATTCACTGGAAGAAGCTCATTGTCTCACGAACGCCGCAAAAAGTTTAAGAATCCGTCCTGTGATAGTGGAGTTAGAAAGGTTTGTCGCATGCTCCACTTGCATTCTCTATTCCCTCGTCCCGACGAAAGCGCTGGAAACTAAACGGGCAGGGATGACGAGGCCACAGAAAAATGTCACGCGTGCTTCGCGACCTTGAGCACTTTTTTTTTTCTTCAAATGCGCGGCTTTTTCAGTGTGATCACGCACGCGCGCGTGAACAAGTAGTGGCCTCCCGCGGCGATCTCTATAACGAGCGCGCGCGCCATGTTCCAATGAGCCTATGGCTGATAGATGGGTCGTTGACGTGTGATTTTTGGGCATATAACGTGATTTGTCGAGAAAAGAGAAATAAATTTTTGCCTTTGATAATTTATTGTTAATTCCAGGCCAAGTGCTGTGCTACAATATTTGGCTCGCTTGTTATCGGGAGCCTCTACTACCGATGGGCAACGTTTTCTGACCATGCTCAAAAAGTGTTGCAGAGTCCCTCTGACACCACCGCCCACATTATTTTTTGCTTTTATTGCGATAGCAATTATATTGACATTCTTGGCTGGATTTTGTCACCGGCGCCGCCATAAATCACCGCATATGTAGACGTGCCTATTTATATATAAAAACGCAAGAAAGAAAATAATGCAGAAAAAACACTCCGGTGAGTAGAATCGAACGTCCGACCCCTGAATAATGAGTGCGAGGCGTTCTCCACTGAGCCACGAAGGAGCACCTCGAACGTTCAAACGGCAAACTATTTATATCTACCACTTATACCGCTCGTGACTCCCATCTTGAGGAAACTTATCCTGTTTTTCAGCACTACCAGCGAGAGGTTGCAATGAGCACGCATCGCCAGATCATCACGACGCGGCGGCGCACGCTCTCATATCCCACGCATACTTTGCCCCGTGGAGAGGAAACGCTCACGCCTGCGCTTGCTTATCTCGCGGTGGGCACAATCGTACGCCTTGGGCTTTCACCGGAACGATTCTGTTGTAGTTAGCGGGCGCAAAAAGGTCCCTGCTCTCGTTGCGCTGTCTCCGTTTGTGAAAAAGGCGCCTTTTTCAGACACAGCAAAGTAACGAATGAGACGCTCATTGGAGTGCACCTGTACCTGTGAGTATGTTTTGTGCGTCATTTGTGCGTGAGAAACATGGGCCACGCTTCGATTTGCTTGCCATTCTTCACGTGACCTTTCAATTGGTTGCTATCACGTT
The DNA here is from genome assembly GCF_043290135.1 of Rhipicephalus microplus. Taxonomy (NCBI): domain Eukaryota; kingdom Metazoa; phylum Arthropoda; class Arachnida; order Ixodida; family Ixodidae; genus Rhipicephalus; species Rhipicephalus microplus. Next base: position 195,089,878 of record NC_134701.1, read on the forward strand.
CATTGCTTCGCTTTTGCAGCAAAGCTGTGTTTTTATTGCGATAGCAATAATATGGACGCTCTCGGCTGGATTTTTCCGCCGGCGTCGACGTGGGCGTCACTCACCGTATATGTATACATATCCATGTATATGAAAACGCCACATAAAAATTCAGAAAAAGACTCCGGCACGTGGAATCGAAGTAGGGACCATTGAGACGTGAGTGCGAGGCGCTATCCACAGAACTACGGTAGAGCACAATGCTCAACGTTCAAGCGGCAAGCTATTTATATCTACCCCTTAACGCCGATGGCGGGCATATCGGGGTGGAACTATCATGTTTTCAGCATTGCCAGCAAAATGGCGCTATAAGCGCGCGTCGTCGCAGTCATGACGTGGCGGTGCGCGCTCATCTCCCATGCATATTTTGCCCTGCGTAGAGAACGAGGGAGTGTACGCTCGGTCGCGTGCCCTTAACTTGCAGTGTGGAGGATCGTACGTCCTGGCTAGCATTTGGGTTTCGCTGGGGCGAAAGGTCACTGCAATCGTTGCACAGTCTCTATTTGCGAAAAGAGTGCGCTTTTCAGACACCGCGAAGTGACAACTGAGATGCTTAATCACGTTCATCTGTACCTGTGAGTGTGTTGCATGCGTTATCTGTGCGTGAGAAATGCAGATCATGTTTCGATCTGCTTGTCATTCTGCACGTGACGTTCCAATTCGTTGCTATCACGTTCATTGTTTCGCCTTTGCGGCAAAGCTGCGACTTTTTTTTTATTACAAAAAGAAAAGGAATCATGCATGAGCTTTATTTCTCTAGCCTTGCAAGACACTTGAATCTTATAATTTAATAGGTAGAGATGTGGTTTTTTTGCCTTATTGGTTACTCGCTCCGGTTGTCGTATTTTATCTGTGCGAAGGCGCGCGTAGGTGTGCATACGTTCATGTTCCGCGCATGTGAATAAAAGCTCAGTTGAGAGTCGGCGCTTGTGTTCATGTTCCCTTTTTTGGTTGCATTCGTCTTACCATGTGGTGCCGTTTCAGAGAGAGAGAGAGATAAAAGACTTCATTCACAGGATCCTGCGTGGGGTAGGTGCCGGCCTCGCAGGTCGCGGTCTACCTTTCTAATGTTCTAGTCTATGCAGTCCTAGGAACACTGGGCCAAGAACTCGGGGGTTGAACCTGACCCGACAGAGGATACTTGGGCTCCTGCGCCCCGCGCTTGCGGGTCCCGAGTTCCCGTTCTCCTCTGCCTGGCCAGGGCCCCCTCGGTAGTATGAATTCATACGAACTCTCCCGATTGTCAGTCCATCTTGCATTCACTTGAACCAATGCTGACTTATGGAGATAATCAGAGGCAGATCTAGCGACTCATTTAGGGGGGAGCGGTCACTTGCAGTATCACCGGAGGAGGGGACGGAATCCTCACTTTGCTGTTATTTAGGGGCAAAACTCCTAAAGGCGTGGGCTCCATCTTTTGTATGTATGTACGTGACCGCCTATAGTTTCAGTATTGCCAACTGCCCACTACTTCGTCCTTACAAACATCCCACTACGCCTCATCACCGGTTCACCACTTCACTGACCATAAAACTGTTTTAATGAAAGGGGAATGGAAGCAACGTACCACTTATGAATGGTAAATTTTTTGCATAAATATATACAGTGTTTGTCACGTCCACGATGACGTAGTGGGGGATATTCGCGCATAGTTTACGGTTTAGGGATGAAACCCTCCAGCGCTTCACCCGACTCATCATCATTCACTCTGCCGATATGCTGTGATTTTTTTAGTATCAACAATACTGTTCACATAAATACTATAGTGTTAATGTGTGAACACAGTGGTCCCACTCATTTTTTTTCTAACTCGTGATAAGAGGTGCACTACAAGCAATGAGGAAAGGGGGTGCGGTGCTGACACAAGCTTTGGTGGAGAGGCGATTGCCCCTAGCGCCCCCCCCCCCTCTATATGCGCTTCGGGCGATAACATCTATTTTGATGGAGCTGACTTGAAGGCACTTTGCGACTAACATTAAAAATCAAGGTAAATCATTTGATACGCGTTGTCATGCTCCGGTGAATCGAGTACGGCAACAATGCACACCTACGCTACGAAAAACGTGCATCCTGCGAGGCTTTAATGTCGCGTCAGCACACTCCTTTGATACGCGTAGCGGCAAACTGTCGGATCCAAGTTCACTTGCATAAAAATTCTTGAAACAATGCTGCTTCTGTTATAATTTCTAATTTCAGCCCCCCAGAAACCATATTTTCTGTGGGTCCTTTGGCTATGGAATGCCCACGCTAAACTTAATTGATTGATATGTGGGGTGTAGCGTCCCAAAACCACCATATGACTACCAGATACGCCGCAGTGGAGGACACCGGAAATTTACCCCAAATGGGGTTCTTTAACGTGCACCCACATCTGAGCACACGGGACTACAATATTGTCGCCTCCATCGAAAATGCAACCACTGCCGCTGGGATTCCCTCCCGTGACCTGCGGGTCAGCAGCCGAGTACCTTAGCCACTAGACCACCATGATGGGGCACCTGCGCTTAGCTTTACTTTTAAGCCTGTTGTAATTATTTTCATACAGACTATTCAATATAAATTTCGAAATAGCTTGGCGAGTGCCTAATACTACTCTATTGTGAAAGTGGTCTTTCGAATGCCGTTCAATATAAGTAAGTTTATTGTTTGAGCTGTTGATTAAGAGCAATATTAAAGAAAAAGCGTAATGCTAAACGTGCTATTCGTCCTGAAATATTTCGCAAGGTACACTAAAACCAACTTTTATTACAAAAGACGAGCAAAAGTCTTCTTAGAACGAATCTATAGCTTTATAAAAACTTCAGAGCGGGAATTTACTCTAGATATAACTTTGCTATAGTAATGCTGATGCCTAGAGCATGCAGAGTGTCATCATGCTCTTCATCAGAATGTGTAAATATATGCAATCGATACACCACTGTAGTGACATTTCGTTTAATATGCGACTACAGCTGCATTGTATTTGTTATTACTGCCTTTTCATTGATGTGTTTCAGTGATATTATTATTTTTTGCTAGCAGATACTTTTAGACCTTGATGCTTTCACATGTTCCACACGGGATATTTTCGTATGTGGGGACACCACGTACGTTTATCTCGTGGCTACCGTTTTACCTCATAAACCCTGGAAAACGCTTTCAAACAAAGAAGTAAAATTCTTTAGACGATAATAACTAATTGGGACGTTATGCAAACTGGAAATCAAAAGCCAGCATGGAATTGAAAATAGGCATGCACCCTTCGGCGAGAACTGCAGCGTCTCCATTTGGTAAGGCCTGATAACGGCTTATTTGTCGAAGAGCAAAGCAGAATTTTAAAGCTGCAACCACGTTCCGTAGTGTTGCCTACTTGTAATATCGCTGCAAAATCATGCCGGTGGGCTTCCAGTGTCTGGTTGCGTAATTGACCAAACCGAAAGGTTACTCAGGCCATGTGCGTTCTATTGGAATCTGGCATACAATATCATACATGGATTGCTCCCAGCTTTGCACTAAAGAAACGTATATCGCTTATAAATAGGTTTTTTTTCTGAAGCCAATATGCGTGCGTTTGCGGCTCGAATAACCTAGGAGCGATTGCAATTATGCGAAACATCTAGGAGCACTTATGCGTGCCGTAATGAGTTTTGTTTGAGAAAAAAATGTAATGCTAACGAAAATTGAAGTAAATCACGGTCACCTTTCCGCTTACCTCTTCCGCAATGAATAGGGTGGAGTAATGCTATCCAAGACACGTCCCCATGTGGGTAGCGTACCGCATCGAACGAGATTCAAACTTTATATACATATAACATTCATTTATTCAGTCATTCATTCATGATCGAAATAATTGTATGTACTCGTGACAAAATTGAGCATTTGGTGAGTCGTTCGATGTTGTCTGATCCTGTACATTATTAATCAACACAAGTTTCCAAAAACATACGCCAGATCAGTGATAATTTCAAAAAGTGGCAGGTGCCTTTTCTTTTGAACATAAACGCCTAATGTGCCAGCTAACCACTGCGTCGGATACTCAATCATGGTCCTACGCTTACGTGGTATACGCACCTTTGATTTTACGGAGCTATCTGTGGCCTCCTGGCACCCCGCCGCGGTGGTCTAGTGGCTAAGGTACTCGGCTGCTGACCCGCAGGGTGCGGGTTCGAATCCCGGCTGCGGCGGCTGCATTTCCGATGGAGGCGGAAATGTTGTAGGCCCGTGTGCTCAGATTTGGGTGCACGTTAAACAACCCCAGGTGGTCTAAATTTCCGGAGCCCTCCACTACGGCGTCTCTCATAATCATATAGTGGTTTTGGGACGTTAAACCCCCCATATCAATCAATCAATGTGGCTTCCTGGCACTCGTAATTTTATCAGGAGATAATTTTAAAAGCGCATTACAATTAAACTTCAATATAGCGAACCTCAATATAAATATATCTTCAATTTAAACAAAGTGTTTCACTTTTCACTGCTTCCTGCCCATAGAAAACCACTTGTATTGAATTTCAATAGAACGGAGTTTGTTTATCCGCGACTTTAACAAAATGAAGCTCCATTGCCGCTGAGTAGTAAAATTAAAGAGCTTGTAGGTGGTCGAAATTTCCAAAGCCTTCAGTCTCTCATATTCATATGGTGGTTTTGAGACGTTAAACTCCAAATATCAATCAATCTACGCAGTAATACCAGAGTCCTTCAATATGTTAACTGGTCATGAAGCTTTGGCGACAGAAGCAACCGCTAGGGGCGCCTTCACCCACTGCGGGACATTGGAGCGGCCGCAGCGCTGCAATTGTACGGCACGCGACGGAGCTGTGAAACGTTACTAAATGTAGCCGTGAATACTTCATACGTCTTCAGAGTGAGGTTAGCTTGGATAAAGCTAGGGAAATTTCTAATACAGTGAAATCCAGCGTCGAACGAGGCCTTGACACTAGAAATTCGACGGCATGCTGATTCCACTGTGAGATATGCTATACCGCTATAAAAGCCTGCTTTTTTTTTTTGTGCAGCATTTAGTGAAAATTCGTGTAATAACCATAGTCCTTCAGAGATTATGGTGGCTCTTAACGCGTCGTGGAGGTGCAGAGCTTGCAACTTTTGACAACGCATATTCAAGCTTTCAGGCTATATGAACATTTTGCATTTTCACACGAAAATTGCCTCGTATTTACAATGCCAACAGCCATTTTCTATGAATGAGTGCTTTGAATTTAACAAGTGTCATTTGAATTTAGCAAGTGAACAAAGTCAAGCAATACTTCATATGACACTTTCCCCAATTTCATGTTTTTTTTTTTTTGAGTTGATGTATCACTATGGTGCCGTAGCGCGTTCTAAGTCCGGTTGGCCATGCAATGTAGTTTCTCAGTCCCTTACTCTGCTGTGTAGCTTACTCGTGTCGGGGTTTCCCGGTATTTCTTTATTGTGTTGACCGTTAAGGCGACACCCTTACATGCCTCCTCAAACGCGAAGATTCAGTGATTTCGTCCCGCACTGGTGGCGTTAACATGTCACGCAAAAAGTTATCTTCTCGTGCTCATGACACATTCATATCAAAAATTGACTTTTCATGCTTTTACAGCTTGTGCAAGTCTTGTACAGAATTTCGGTGCAACCTGTCTTGCGCCGTCACCCTAGTAACTTTTTATTAGTAGCACTGAAGTCTCGTTACATGCAACGTATGTGTGCTTCCAATTTTTCTAGCTGTGAGGAGCTGCATGTAGCTCAGCCTGTTTGGAATATCGCCTCTACGCATTTGGTCATTTAAGTGCGTGTATAAACAAAAACGGTGAGCGTTTTACTCATCGAGTATTACCTACTGGCATAAAACGAGGAAGAGGCGGCCAGTCTGCTCGCCTTTATTAAAGGCGTCATAATTCGCTGAACCTATTTCAAGAGGGCTCATGCACAGTCCAATACAGCCTCTATCGTATCCAGCTCACTGGCAGATCTCATCGACGATTGTAAGTGGGCGAGCTCTGCATATTTTTGCGCTATATATTTAATAAACACGCCGTGAAGCGGCATAAAATCCTCGGTACAGCGTCGCCAAAAGCTTCGGAACGTGCATGCATCGACTTCACAACAACACCTCCTATTAGCCACTGGTCTATGCGGACGATGTCACTCCCATCGAAGTGATTTTCCTACGCGTGTACATTAGGGGAAACAAATGTGAAACCCCCAGTTTCTTGTCGTGGCATTGCGCGTTTCCACTTTTCCCGTTACTTTTTGTTTGTAAACAGCGAGAACTTTTTTGTCATTTGTTTTGTAACCGGATAGCCAAGCAGGTACACAGCAGGAATACGGTGTACTACCCAATCTTCAGGCACAATAGTAATCATACGGTGAACACTGTGAGATGACACGCCTCAATATTATGCATTGACCCCACAGCGGCACCAGCAGCCAGCTTCCCTCCGGTCTGCCCGATGCCCCGCGCATCGAGGCACTCTACCCCGCGCAGTGATGCAGCGCCACCCTGCGGCCTCCGCTCGCAGCGCACAAAGCTCTCCCATAAAGTTACGGCGAAGCTTCACGACCAGTAAATGTAATGAAGGACTTTGGTAATACTGTAACTAGAACTTTAAGAGCAGCAAAACGTGAATTATGCATGTCTACCTTGTTAACAGACAAAACAAAGGAATCGGTCCCATGCGCATTGATCCCAATATTGAGGGCTAGTTAGATCCTCATATTTACCAAGACGTATTGACACTCCCATACATCGCCTAAGATTCGCAACGGTTTATACAAAGCAGTGCATACTTCGGATTCCACGTGCAAAGTCGTCAGCATGTTCGTGTAGCCACGACGACGAAGATGTCTATCACCTGTTGCTCGACTGTCTGAAATACGACACACGCCGATGGCAACTCAAACAGAAATTCCATACGCTAAATTCCGAGTGAACATTTACGTTGGAAAAAATACCAGGCCCATGGCCATCTAGAATACATCACACAGCGATGAAGATGCTGCAACGTTTTTTTTTTTCCGACGATGCAAAGATTTGTGACCACTATACTGAACGGACCATGTTAAAATGAGCGTGTCGAGCGTGTCGGCAACGTGTTTGTCCTGCCCAAATAAGAACTTTTGTACTCACCTGTATAGAACTATATATATATATATATATATATATATATATATATATATATATATATATATATATATATATATATATATATATACGGTATTTTGTTTTTCTTAATTCTTTATTCGGAGTCTTTATTATTAAGTCAAAAGGGGGGGTAGCTGTCACCAACGGTGACAACTCCTTTCTTTATTTTTCATTTCAATAAAAAAATAACTGAGGTGACAAAATAAAAGTTCTACTGGAGTCTCTGGAGATATGGTTGAGCGGCTCAGCTTGCCACCTGGCTTTTATGCATTTTCAAACTGCAGCTCATTTTATTTTGTGGCATGCGACGGTTATCGACGCTGCGCACCAGTCGAAGCAAATGGAAAGCAAGTGGTTTTATTCGGTGAGCACGACAGCATCAGAATCGCACTACTATCAGTAATTCCAAATGTTTGATGACCAGTCGCGTAGACAGAACAGGTATGATTGTTTCTAGTATTCTTTATTACCCCAGTGCACACGAGCTGCATTTCTCTCCGGTTGAGGCGTGGAATTCGCCTCTGCGAGCAGGTCTGCGCCGGCACAGCACCAAGCCGTGTTCGGTCGTGATCGGTGGATTGCCGTAATGCCAATTCTTGTCTTTTCGCGAACAAAAAAAAAAAACAGTTTACACAGCCGTTTTGATCTAATATACAACCCATAACCCGCACGTAGGTTTCGTTTTCTTTGTGCGGGATCCTCAGAACTGTTGCTGTTCACAGTTCAGTGCATACCTTTGACCATGCTCCTAGCTGACAAAAATACCAGCGATCGCTCTTCACGTATCCGCGAGCTGACGGTAACAAATTCTTGAAGCACAATGCTGACCAGGATCCCATTTCGTTATTTTTTTGCCATGAATAATTGATATGTGGGGTTTAACGTGCCAAAACCACCATATGATTATGAGAGACGCCGTAGTAGAGGGCTTCGTAAACTTCGACCACCGTGGGGTTCTTTAACGTGCACCCAAATCTGAGCACACGGGCCTACAACATTTTCGCCTCCATCGAAAATGCAGCCGCTGCAGCCAGGATACGATTCCGCGGCCTGCGGGTCAGCAGCCGGGTACCTTAGCCTCTAGACTATTCTTTTCCATTAATATATATCTGCATAAAAGTAACACCTTTTATACAAGTAACGTATATTAACCCTAGGAAACTTTTAGTTTTGTAAACACAGCTCCAATAGGTAACAATGAGCCATGTTTTTTTTTCTTTTATTATATAGTTTTATGTGTTCTTATCATGACTAAAATTTTTGCATTAGTCATGTAAAGCTTAAGAAACAGTGAAGCTGGCGTACTTCAGGGGCTGATGCTAGGTCCTTCCTCGAGAGTATAGTATATAGACTGAGTCCAACCGCAGCTTGTCGCAGACCATGCCAGCATGTTGAGTGCCATTGACAAACGAGAGCACCACCTGGCTGTGGTGCTCTCGGTAGAAGTGCGAACCTTTCGTCTCTCGTACTTGGTACGCGCCCCGCCGGGCAAACTCGGCACGGCCGCTGCGCGAATTGTTTCCGTCTTTAGGCGCCGCCATTCGAGTATGAAGGAGCTCAGGCGGTGTGCAGCTGTGATTCAGTCATTGATAAGTGATGGCGTCAGCGTTTTCTGCAGGACGCGGAAGCTTCAGGTCAAGCCTTAGTAGCTTCGCTCTTTTAAATAAAAGCAACGAAAAGGTGTCGTGCGAGGTTCTGACTTGGGCGACTGTAAGAAATCTCATTCGGAACAAAAATGAACGTTTCATTCGACACCTTTTGCCGCTAAAGTCCATTGCTTGGGCTCTTCGTGCCCTGTTAAGTTGTTCTGTATGATCCACGAGTTCAACTCCCCACGGCGGCTACGTTCTAATGGGAGAAATCGCAAGCGTCGTTTTACACGTTTATTAAAATACACCTAAGGAACCACAGTTCTGCTCCATCATTGGACTGCCCCATCATGGAACCCATCATGGAACCCGGACTCTGCCCCATGATCGGACTCTGTCCTGTCATGCAACCCCGATAGTTGTTTTTCTTTTTCAATAACTTTTCATCTTTCAACAACGCTCTCAGAATAAAAAATGCCGATTAAATATTTGTGACGTCGGCTTTGCCACGTTATTGTTTAACTTGAGAAGAAACTAGCTTTACAAGAAAACCAACTTTCGTTTAAACGCTGTGTGTGTGTGTGTGTGTATGTGTGTGTGCGTGTGTGTGCGTGCGCGCGAGCATGTGTGTGTGTGCGTGTGTGTGTGCGCGCGCGTGCGTGCGTGCGTGTGTGTGTGCGTGCGTGCGTGCGTGTGTGTGTGTGCGTGTGTGCGCGCGTGTGTGTGTGTATGTGTGTGCGTGCGTGTGTGTGTGCGTGTGTGTGTGTGCGCGTGTGTGTGTCTGTGTGTGTGCGTGTGTGCGTGCGAGCATGTGTGCGAGCGTGCGAGCGTGTGCGTGTGTGTGTGCGTGTGTGCGAGCATGTGTGTGTGTGCGTACAAGAATGTGTGTGTGTGCGTGCGTGTGTGTGTGTGCGTGCGTGTGTGTGTGTGCGTGCGTGTGTACGTGCGTGTGTGTGTGCGAGCATGTGTGCGTGTGCGTGTGTGTGTGTGTGTGTGTGTGCGAGCGTGTGCGTGTGTGGGCACGTGTGCGAGCATGTGTGTACGTGTGTGTGTGTGTGCGGGTGTGTGTGTGCGAGCACGTGTGTATGTGTGTGTGCGCGTTTGCGTGTGTGTGTGTACGTGTGTGCGAGCATGTGTGTATGTATGTGTGCGTGTGTGTGTGCGTGCGTGTGTGTGCGCGTGCGTGTGTGTGTGCATGTGTGCGTGTGTGCGAGCATGTGTGTAATTGTGCGTGTGTGTGTGCGTGCGTGTGTGTGTGTGTGTGCGAGCATGTGCGTGTGCGTGTGCGAGCATGTGTGTGTGTGCGAGCATGTGTGCATGTGTGCATGCGTGTGAGTGTGTGTGCGTGTGTGTGTGCATGTGTGCGAGCATGTGTGTATATGTGTGTGTGTGTGTGTGAGTGCGTGTGTGCGTGTGTGTGTGCGAGCATGTGTGTGTGCGCGCGTGCGTGCGAGCATGTGTGTATGTGTGTGTGTGCATGCGTGTGTGTGTGTGTGCCTGTGCACGTGTGTGCGTGCGCGTGTGTGCGTGTGTGTATTGAAGTGTGTCCACTGAAGCGTGTGTGTGTGTGCGTGCGTGAGTATGCGTGCACGATTATGCGTGCGAGCATGCGTGCGTGTTTGAGCACACGTGTCAAAGCCATAAGAAATGCGATACTGATGCAATGTTTCCGAACTGTAGCAAGCGTTTCGCAGCCACTTTACTTATTTTTAACTTACCCTACGTATGTTCATTTGCGAGATACGCAAGAGCTTAGCAAGAGCTCTCAGTTGAAGTGCATAAGCTGTAGTACGTAGTGGTTTTTATTAGAGGCTCACGAGATTTCTCTATTTCGAAATCTCCACCTAACTTGGTCTTCCCTAACCGATTTCCTCTTTACCACGTTTTTATATTCATAATATTTGCTAGTTTACTGTCCACATTTTCTCTGCGTGATGTAACTTTTGTTTCGCTTATTTACTGTAATGTCAGATTCATTTTACGAGAGTTTCGCATCTTGTTTTTCGCGTGGTGCTTACAGTATTCACAATCACTATTCTAAGGCTTTTGTTGAACACAAGTTATTGCAAAATGTATAGACGCGCTTGGTGCCCTTGTTGCCTAATTTTTCATTATACTCAAGTTGGGCCGCCGCTTTTCTCTAATTCGCAGAAATTCGAACTACAAAAAAACTTTAATGACGTGATGTATAAAAACGCTGTGGTCTTGTTTCACGGTGGACAAGGTGCTTGTAGGAAACATGAGTCGCAAGTTTGGCTGCGTTCAGAGCTGGCAAACGCAAGACAGCCGAGATAAGGCGCACCGGTGTCCCGTGGTATTGGTCAGCAAAAATATCAGCGTTGAATTATCAGGATCGTTTTCAACTTGTCTGCGCACAAAATGAGCAACGACGGAAAAGAAAACAGCGTCGTTATTTCCCGCTCTCGTTCATTTAGTGCGCTAAAAAGTGAACACGAATTACCAACATATCCAAGCATATCCCAATCTCAAAGATTAGACTGTCGACACTTCATTGAAGAATGGCCACACAAACTCGACGCGAAGTTGAAAAGTTGTTTTCGCTGAAGTGCCAGCTGCTTTGGGAATGAAGAGGGTGGTGTTGGTAACCCATGGCGCTCTGGCGCAGCCGTTTGCGGGACGTAGCAATTATGCCTGCGGAGTCTTAACCAGATCAGTGGTGGCGCGAGCTCACTTGTGCATTTCGCAGCGGCACCGCGCGGGCGGCATATGCACAAAAATAGGCTAACAATAACGATAATTCGGGGGAAAAGTTGAGAGAGGGAGAAAGTCTGGAAGAGGAGGAAGACAGCGAGCGAAGGCTTGCGACTCCGCGAGCGTGTTTGAAGAGCCTGGTTTTCGTCACTGAGTGGCGAGGCCAACTAGCCAAGCAGGGAAAGATAGGAGCGTGCCCTTCGCGCCTGTTCCGCGGTACAGTCTGCCCTTGAGTTGGCCTCTGCGCGAACTCGAGCACTGCGTCACTGCGGATGAAGTTTCACGAGTCGCCAAGATCAGTGCTTGAGTCTGGATTGCGAGTTCCCTAGGGGGCTGCGTTTGTGCTGGAAAGAATAAAAACTGAGAGGACATGTGTGGGCGAGAATATAACGCTTTCGTACGTGAAAGGGGGGGGGGGGGGAGCATGAGCTGCCGTGACTTGAAAGGCAAAGCTATGCCGGCGTCCGTCTATTTATGCTATTTCAACTCAGTGAATACCTCTGAAAGAAAGTGCTTTCCGTGTATTCAACTCCCCGCGTGATCATGTGTGCGCGCGGGCTCCGGTGCAAGTGCATTTCTGAGTCGTCAGTGCAGCAATCTGTGACAGGAAAGGCGCAGGAAAAGACTTTTCCAGTGTAGCTGAAATTTGGTACGTGCAGCATTGTGTGTAGTAAAGTAGTTACGTCAGAAGTCACGTCACTCGGTTAAAATCTCTGGCGGCAATAAGTTTCTACCGTTCCGTAATGGTGCTTAAATGTTACATAGCTTTGCGTGCACGGTGGCGATGCAATGTATAATCGGATCTTATCTTCACACCATCGTGGCAAAAATGGGATAGAGTAAAAAAAAAAATGTAGACACTGCGATAGCCATATCCTGACCTTTGTACGCCCCCCCCCCCCTTCTTTTTTTTGTTGCTTTTCTCTTACCTACTCTAAAATAAGTTCGATTCCGGGGACGGCCATTAGAAAGACCGTTAGAGGTCCTCATGCTGATAAAAAGATCGTGAATATTTATTATTCATTCGCGTGTGGCTACGCTCGGGGCATCGAACCTTGGCGGTATGCGTGCACCGACACTGAAAGTCAATTTCTCGTAGCTCGAAAAAATGTATTCACTCCATCAATCTCATTGAAGCTATTTCTTTACGTCCAACGAACTCAACCTTGAGCTCAGTGCGTAGATATGAAAGAATGTCCTACGGCGTACTCAAAAACGCGTACTGAAAAAATGTGAAGCATCAGGGCCTTCTTAAAGCATCATGTATATATATATATATATATATATATATATATATATATATATATATATATATATATATATATATATATATATATTTATATATGGGGGAGAAGTGTATACCTAAGGGCTCGTATTACCGTGTTTTAACACAATATTAATGAGATATGACAGACAGTAATGCCAAGGAATGTACAGGGGAAGTTATTAGAACCAATGGAATGTAAATAAGAAGAAAGAAGAAAGAAAAGTGGATGAAAAAATTACCAGCTGTGAGCAGGAATCGAACCTACGACCTTCGAATAACGCGTTCGATGCTCTAACCACTGAGCTATCACAGCGGCCGTCCCTCCATTCACTTTTTGGGGCTTATATGTGAATTTAGAAGTAGTAGTGACAGTCAGCGCCATCTATAAGCCAAACAACGAGTGTGACAACACTCTTATTCGCATGTTTGGCGTCACGTAGCACGTGAACTTATTATGAGCGGGGAGCTGATTAATTGTCCCTCTTATACAACCTAAACACACCAAGTCTGCCAGTACGAGACCCTCGTTCAATGAAATAAGGGAGAGAAGTGTATACCTAAGGGCTCGTATTACCGTGTTTTAACACAATATTAATGAGATATAACAGACAGTAATGCCAAGGAATGTACAGGGGAAGTTATTATATTAGTTATTATATATATATATAATATATATATATATATATATATATATATATATATATATATATATATATATATATATATATATATATATATATATATATATATATATATATATATATATATATATATATATATATATATATATAATCGGCGACAACTTTTTTAGACAGCACTGTGGAAGCTCCAGCTACACAACCGAACTGCAGGCTTGCTACCGTGCCAAAAAAATAGTCCTTACGTTTACTGATAGCCTTTTTATTTTACTTGGTATATATGGTATGGAGAACTTTAGTAAATTTTACTTGGTAAGATAAACGCTGCTTTATTCATTAGAGACTCGTACAGTTGCAAAAAGTAGCAATTAGAACACACTTATTGTTCACTTTGCGGCAATGCCTTTCTTTTCATTCCATTTCTTGAGCAGCACCAGTATGACAGCCCACCTGTTATCCAAAGTAAACATGGCGTCCATGACGTAGTGGACCGGATCGAGTGCAGCCGCAAACACGTTTTTCATATGTTTAAGAATAATATACTCTGATTACGACACTAAAATATAAACTGATACATGGAAATGTTTCTAGAATTCGCATTTTCGCGAATATCGTTTTCTAAACACGTTAACAATGCGAGCGAGCAAAACATAAATCAACTGCAAAACGTCATGCAACTTCCGTAGTAAGACAAATGTGCAGGCGTCCGTAGCCTTCGCTCTAATGTCCGGACAAGATGTCTCCGAGGGTAGCGTATACCCACACTGTATCTTCTTAATATGATGTTCGCTGTGCTCAAATTTTTCCGCAGTATGGGAAAGCACATTAAACTATAATGCAACGAGTCAAAAGAAGAAGAAAAAACATTCCCACTCCTGTTACTGGCATTCGCGTCTTACTTTTTACTCAGTTTATTCTGACATCGCTACACCATGAGCATTAAGGCAGGCCGACCAACAAAAAATACGAGGCTATTAAAAACGCTGGCACGCCAGAAGCCTCTTATGGTGATGGCTGAGGATTTAAACGTTATTGAACCTGGCGCTCTAGGCAACGTTCCTCGGTTACGTCCTCTAGTTAATCAGTTAATTTAAGTTTTTCTTCGTGTGGTTCACCAATCACTGTGGGGTGAGGGGAGACGACGACGTGATCGTGTGGTGCAAAAGAAAAGGACAATAAAATACTCATAACGTACGTGCCAAGTTTTCTTTGTGTATCAACAAAATTTACAAGTGTGTGTTTCTAAACCTGCGAGAGGATATTAATAATACGAAACAACAAAGTTGCACGCCTTTGTATTGAGTAACAACAACCCAGTTCGTGATCGTAAGCTACGATGCTGCGTGAAAGCGACAAGCACTGCGGCGAGCACAGCTGAATCAATAACTTCAGGAAAACAAAATAAAGTGGTGCCACACAAAGAATCTTCGCAATCAACACAACCATTTTTCCCTACATCACCGGTAACTTGCTCTTTTCGAGCACTTGGAGAGTTTCCTAGGTGATGATGCTCTTGTTGGGCTGGGTATGTCGACTCAACGCTCTGCGCACATACAAATTGAACTATGACATCTTAGCGTAAATAAGGGCGAGATACATTGAACTTAAAGACTGCTATTAAATATACCAAGGGTAAATTAAGGTAAGCATTTGTGAAATGGTTATTCATTCAGATAAACGTGCAGGTGTACATGAGCATCCCGTTCGAGGGACTGGAGTCGAAAGCCCACAAGCACCACACAAAGGTGGTGACGGCGATAAGGCACTCAACAATAAGCGCTTGTGGCTTAATCAGGGTGCCTCAGCTCCTCTAGAACGGGCGTACGGGCGTGCGTGCGGGTCATAATGCCATTAGTATTTACACTTTTGAAACGAAGGCATTGAGAGAAACAAAGGCTTCCCCACAAGCACTGTCTAAATGAGGCAATGCCAACTTTCACACGTTTTAGCGGATTATGTGGATACTCGCAACCCCTTTTCGTGTGCTATATAGGCTAAATCATCGCATGCAACGTGTCACACGCAATCAGAAATAATCAAATAATAATAAAATTAGTGAATCATCTGCAGGGCGTCCCTTCGCTTCTTGTTCAAAAGACATATCCCACTTCACAACCCCAGACGTTCTGCTTTTCCAATGTCGATTGAAGGAACATCTTATGGTGTTAAAAATATATATATTTTACGTTGACGCTGTCTCAGACACTGAATCTGAGACCTCAGTTTACGTCTTCCAATATTCTACGCGTTCAATAGGCAAATAATGTAAGAATTCAAGATTTCATGTGCACGTCGTAAGAGGCGCAGGCACAGCAGCGTGCTGTTTCACACCAAACACTTTATGTCACCCACTGTGTCTATCTCTTCATTATTAATCTCACTCTTCTATAGTACCATGCTAGACATACCACCAGCCAAACGTCCCCGATAATCTTGAAAGAACGTATCTTTCTCTGTATCTCTTTTTCGGCCTCTACGGTTTCATTTATTTATTTACTTTAGCCTCAGGGATTCGACTCAGGGTTCTCACCTCAGTGTTTTCAGCGGTCATGTCCCCTCTCGTGTTCGTGCGGGGGCTTTCGAGCAATGCTGACCATGCTGACGTGCACACACTAACTCGTTCAGAACAACAAAAGTGAAAGCATACCTTCACGGGATCACACCCGCACGTCCAGGGCAAAAAGTTGCGAATGTTTAGCCCTGTGGGGACCAGGAGAGGACTCGACCGGTCGAGTGGGAGTGTTGACACGACAGAGGGGAGAAGACTGGCGAGACTTGCGTTTGAAAATGATCGCGAGGCGAAGACGAGAGGAAAGGAACGCCGGCACGCCTCGTTTCGACGCTAAATGTCATGCATATTACATCAAAAGGATCCAGTAGCAGTGGCAACAACACTATACGGGTTGTACCAGGCATGGGAAAGCGGTCGCAGGGGAGGCGGGGGTTGTCATCCCGTCCCACGGGAAGACGTGCTTTAGGGAACGGACAGGAAAGCGAAAGAACCGTCAGTGCTGCTGGTAGTTGAACGAGCTGACTGTGAGAGGGGCTGGGTCGTAGCGTTACCAACAACGGGGCAGTCTTTCGCAGGCGTCGAACGAAACATTTGTCCCCCCCCCCCCCCCGCCGGCTGAGTGTTGCGTTTCCGAAACGGTATAGTGTAAGTGTGAGTGCTGCTGCGAAGGACAAAGAAAGGAAAACAGGGAGAAAAAAGTGGTTGGAAACAAATAAAAGGGCGCAGACACAGTCAACATGGGGGTGGGTACGGCTCGTTAATGGCGTTAATTAAATGCTAGGTCTATTGGGCAAACGCGCAGCCCTTCATCTCAGGGGGCACCACGATACTCTGGCAGTGAGACGAACCCCTCTCTCGTCTTCGTGCATGGGCGGCGCATGCATGAGGATACTGCAACGCAAAAGAGCTCAAATGTGGAAGCATCGCGTGCATCAAACGCAGAAGCCCGTAGCCCGTGCGCGTCGTTCACAGGCGCTTCGCACATGCTGGGTAGTACCACGACGCAGTTGTTTGCTCTAGGGCCCACTTCTGCCGCAGTTGCGTATAGGAGTTGTGCTGTGAAAAGAACAATTTTCTGATGAATTTTCTGGTTTTGCGTAATATTTGCGTGGGACATTGTTTGCAGGGAAAAAAAAAGAAGGACGGAGAGAATGGAATGGAGCAGAACGTGGCAAGAGAGAGGCGTAGAAGTCTCGCAGAGCGCTTACAGGACAATCAAGAAACTAGACGACAGACGCTTCCTCTTCTCATTAAAATTCTCGATTTATTGTTTTCTGCACTCTACGGGTTCACTCGCAGACGGCGACAAATGTCGTTGCGCTGCTTCTAAATTGATGCAGCATCTTCTGCTTCTGGACTTGCGTTTTGCATTCGAAACTGCTCAATTGCTGGCACGTGTCTTCTTGCAGTTCAAACCTGGCTAATTACTGGCACACTCCGCCTTGCCTTTACTTCATGTGCATAGTTATAGACGCCTTCTTCTCACTGAGCGATTGTACATACGTACACGTGAAGCGCAGTATGACAGTCGCGGCCCTATTAAATTAAGTAAACTGTATATATAGTTCTCCAAATGGTGGTACAAGAATTTTCACGAGCGTGTACATATATTTTTCGTTATTTTTTCATCATGACCACGATGACGCCGCTAGCAAGCACCCCTTCAACCCCTATCTCTCTCTCTCTCTCTCTCTCTCTCTCTCTCTCTCTATATATATATATATATATATATATATATATATATATATATATATATATATATATATATATATATATATATATATATATATATATATATAATAAGGGAGAGAAGTGTATACCTAAGGGCTTGTATTTCCGTGTTTTAACACAACATTAATGAGATATAACAGACAGTAATGCCAAGGAACGTACAGGGGAAGTTCTTAGAACCACTGGAATGTAAATAAGAAGAAAGAAGAAAGAAAAGTGGATGAATATATATATATATATATATATATATATATATATATATATATATATATATATATAGTCCAGTAGATCCTCCGTGAGCGGTCACAACGTGGTTTATTTCGACGTTTCGGCCTAGAGTCTGGCCTTCATCAGGATTAAAGATACAGTTTGTTGGTGCTCAGCTTTATACAATCTCAAATCAGAGGGCAAGGAAAGAGGAAAAAAGACAGAAACAAAAGAAAAAAGGAAAAAGAAACAGAAAAAGAAAAGAAAAGGAAGAAAAAAGAGAAGAAGAGAAAAATTATATACGGTGGACGCCCCTCGGGTGCCCCCTTCCACTCTTCCCTTTACTTCCCCCTTCATCTCTCTCCCCCTCTCCCCTTCACCTCTCTGATGTCAGCGGTCTGTGTATGTTTCCGTTCACTAACACATTCCTCCCGATCAGACGGCCCCTCCTGGCACTGGCGGTTCGGTGTGGGGCAAAAAAAGATCTTTTCAGGAAGTCCTAAGCCTTTAACTACTCGGGGTCCCGTAAACAATTCGTCGTAGAAGGAGGGGTGCCGCGTATTGTGGCAGAGGCTGGTAAGCGAGCATTTTAGGAAGTTCTAAGCCTTTAACTACTCCGCGCCCTGTCAACATTTCGTCGTAAAAATAGGGGTGTCCCGTATTGCGGTAGGCTGTGCAAGCGGGTGCAATGCGAATTCCTTGCCCGCTTCTAAATTACGCGTGTAGTGGGGGCCTCCCGGCTCAGCACAGGGTTGCTGTTGGGCATGTCGTGCATGGCACAATTGATTGGGTAGTAAAATAAAACAGAAAACAGACGACAGCTGCACTTAGGAAGAGTATTTACACTTGGAATTGTTTTGGGTTGTCCAGTGCCCTTCGCAGCTGCAGTGTCGTGAACTCAGTTACTATATTCATTGTTGCCGTTATTGTTTTCTAATGCTTTAATTGCTGCAAGTGTACCAGGATTCTCATTTATTCCTCTATCGCGGGTGTTAAATCGGTGGATAAGGTATGACTCTCGTTGTTCACGTTCTCGATTTGATTTAAATCCCGTGTCTAAGAGCGTTACTGATAGTTTGTCGAAATGCATGGTCGGGAAGATTGAGATGTTTTGATAGAGGTAGACTTGGGGCTGATTTCGCATGGGCTCTGTGATTATTGAAGCGAATCCTAAATGGTGTTTCTGTTTGTCCGATGTACTGCATACCACACACGTTGCATTCGAGTAGGTACACAACATTAGAGGAATCGCATGTTAGGTTTCCTCGTATGTTAATCGAAAACTTGGATTGCGTGCTGGTTGCTTTGTCTGTTTCTCGCATCGCCTTACATACAAGACATCGTGGCTTTAAGCAAGGGCGGCATGAATTATTGAAGGGTGATGTGTTAATTTGGGAGTGGACAAGGGTGTCTTTGAGGTTACGTGGTCGTCGGTAAACGACGCCTGGAGCGGATGGGAATGCGCGTTTCAGACGTTAACTTTGTTCCAGAATGTTGTAATGTCTTTTAAGGATTTTGTTTACATTGGAGAAGTTTGTGCTGTAAGTCAAGCAGAAGTTTGTTCGTTGTATATATATATATATATATATATATATATATATATATATATATATATATATATATATATATATATATATATATATATATATATATATATATATATATATATATATATATATATATATATATATACATATAACGGAAGGAACTGTATACTTAAGGGTTCTTTCCATGTTTTGACACAATATTAATGAGATCTAACAGACAATAATAATGCAAGGAAAAATAGGGGAAGTTATTAAGACAAGATTGTAATGAAAATGTGAAGGAAGAAAAGTGGATGAAAAGATAACTTGCCGAGATCAGGATTTGATTCCTGCCCAAGCCTGCCGGTTCCTGCCCACAGCAAGTTATCTTCTCATCTATTTTTCTTACTTCCCATTTTCATTACAATTTGGTCTAATAACTTTTTTCTATAGTTTCCTCGGCATTGTTGTCTGTTAGATCTCATTAATATTGTGTAAAACACGGAAAAACGAGCCCTTAGGTATACACCTTTCTCTATTCATCAACGACGGTCTCGTGCAGCCAGATTTGGTGCCGTTAGGTTGTATACGAGGGACTATTGGTCAGCTTCACATGCTACGTGACGCTAAACAGGCTCATCAAGAGTGTGCCGCACTCGCCGCAATGGTGATTGGTGGCGCTGACTGACACTCCGACGTTCAAACTTACATATATACCCAATAATGTAGCTGGGGGGGGGGGGGGATAGCCTTCCTGGTAGCTCCGTTGTATTCGTGTTATTCGAAAGTCGCAGGTTTGGTTTCGCAAATTACCTTTTTCACCCTTTTCTTCACATTTTCATTACAATTTTGTCTAATAACTTACCCTATAATTTCCTTAGAATTATTGTATATATATATATATATATATATATATATATATATATATATATATATATATATATATATATATATATATATATATATATATATATATATATATATATATATACATCGCTACTATATATATACCCACTCTTCACCCACTTTTCTTCATATTTACATTACAATTTGGTCTAATATCTTCCCCTATACTTTCCTTGGCATTATTGTCTGTCAGATCTCATTAATATTGTGTAAAAACAAGGGAAAACGAGCCCTTAGGAATACACTTCTTTCCTTATTCATTAACGAGGGTCTCGTACTGGCGGACTTAGTGCTTTGAGGTTGTATACGAGGGACTATTGGTCAGCTGCCCACTCGTAACAAGTTCACGTGCTACGTGACGCCAAACAGGCTCAAAAGAGTGTGCCACACTCGCCGCCATGGCTACTGGTGGCGCTGCTGACTGACACTCCCGCATTTAATTCACATACAAACCCCATAAAGTGGCTCGGGGGATAGCTGTCGTAGTAGCTCAGTGGTAGAGCATCGAACGCGTCATTCGAAGGTCACAGGTTCGGATCCTGCCCACGGCAAGTTGTCTTTTCACCCACTTTTCTTCATATTTACATTACAATTTGCTCTAATATCTTGCCCTATGCTTTCCTTGGCATTACTGTCTGTTAGATCTCATTAATATTGTGTAAAAACACGGAAGAACGAGTCCTTAGGTATACACTTCTTCCCTTATATATATATATATATATATATATATATATATATATATATATATATATATATATATATATATATATATATATATATATCGGCGACAACCTTTCTAGACAGCACTGTGTGTGTGTGTGTGTGTGTGTGTGTGTGTGTGTTTTCCTGCATTAACAATGTACAAACTTTCGACCCTCTCAGTAGACAGTATACACGAGGCGTGCGAGTGAAGCTATAAGCCGCTTTCTCTATATGCTACCTTTAGGTAGGCTACCCACAGGTACGCTACCTACAGGTAGCATATACAGTAACTACGATTTCCCGAGCTAGGCAACCTCCATATTTGCAAACGTGGATGAACAGGTATTGTTGGTAGAATCGGGCCTTTCATAAGTAGCGTCCCTTTTTTTGTACCTTTTTTTTTTCATTTACAATAGAAGAAAAAGCGTTCGCTGCCTGAGGTTGGTGGCGCTGATGCTCGTGGTTCAAGCGCGATTTCCTTGACCGGAGTTTCGGGCACAGCGGTAAGGTATGCGATCGCTTGCGGTCTGACAACAATTTGACGAAAACCTCCAACATTCAAAACGGATAGTCCCGGACCAACGCAATTGCTTAAAGCGAGTTTGCCGATGATGACGATCACAGGGAGTGATCGTCACATCCGTAAGCTCTACGTTTGCTCCACGTGTAAGACTAAGTCTGCAAGTCAATACCAGATACGACCAATAAAACAACATTATATACAGGGTGTCCCACATAACTTGAGCCACGAATTTGAAAGTGAAAGGCACTTAAGAGGCGAATCGAACCAAACACTTACTACTCGCACTGGCCTGTACGTACTCAGGCTATGTTTTATTTCTCCTCATACTAATAGTATTATTTCCTAATTACCTATTTTTTAAATTATGGGATGGAAACCCAAAATATGAACACTGAGATGGAGAGCACTTTCAGAAACCACCAACTAACTTGTTTCCTGTACGATACGTCTCGCGCTGTTATTTTTTCCACATTGTAAAGAAAGCCCGCAAAACGTGAAAAGAAGCCGAGTGATGGACCGCGAGCGCACTGCTATAGTGCTGACATAGGTTTTTTGTTACAACGCGGAAAAAATAACAGCGCTAGACGTATCATACAGAAAACAATTTTGTCGGTGGTTTCTGAAAGCGCTCTATATCTCAGTGTTCATATTTTAGGTTTCCAGCCCGTAATTAAAAATAGGCAATTAATATATAAATGGTATAGGTAGAAATAAAAAAAATAGCCTGAGTACCTACGGGCTAGTGCGAATAGTACGCGTTTGGTTCAACTCGCCACTGACGTGTCTTTTATTTTTAAATTCTTGGCTCAAAGCATGTGTGACACCATGTATACTGTACACACGTGCTGTCACTCATTTGCATGTGGGCAGTGTACGAGGGGGGGGGGGGAGGTTTCACCCTTACCCGAATGATCCCCCGGCGCTTCACCCACTTATCATCATTCACTTTGTGGATATGTGGGATTTTTTTCCGGTCACAAGTGATCATTGCCTCGTGGTCATGCCATTGATGGCGAAGGCAGAGACGACGGTTCCAAAATGAAACTCTTTATTTGGCCGAACTTGTGGCCGGGAAATGGAAACTCAAGCTACGGCAATCAGTGCACTCAGTACACTGATAAGGGTGAACACTGCGTCGACCGTCGATAATCTGATCCGCAGCAACACGCGTCGGGATTTATACACGCGGCGACGAACGTACGAGCGTTATCACTGATAGCCGAGTTTGTTCCGGAATAATAAACTCGACTGTTCACGCTCTCAGGTCGAAGAGATTAGTTATATTTCTACAATGCTTTCAGGCATTCTGGCGCGGATAGCGCAAGGAATTACCTACACGTGTAATACAGCGGTCTCATAAAACACAGAAAGGAGAGTGGGTGGCATTATCCGCGATTTGCTTTCCTATTAAGCGCAGCAATATGATGCTGTAAAATCCTTGCATACAATAGCGCAACAATTGGTCATGAGTGCTAGCCTCGAAGTGTGAAATCTGTCTCTTAACTTGTATTTCTTCGGAGAGGTTACAGTTATTCAAAAGCAGTTCTTGTGACAATTTTCAGAACTTTGATTGATCGATATGTTGGGTTTAACGTCCCAAAGCCACCATATTTATGAGAGACGCCGTAGTGGAGGGCTCCGGAAAGTTCGACAACCTGGGATTCTTTAACGTGGACACAGATCTGAGCACACAGGCCTACAACATTTCCGCCTCCATCGGAAATGCAGCCACCGCAGCCGGGATTCGAGCCCGCGACCTACGGGTCAGCAGCCGAGTATAAACCACTGCGGCGGGGCAATCTTCACAACTTTCTCATTGCCCTTCGTTCAGTAACCTCACCAATACAACTGCTGCATAGCTAGAAGTTATACAAGTTCGAGCAATACACAGAGGTTGACAAGCGTGCCTGCATCAATGGGCAAGTTAGTGACGCAGGAAGCCTCTAGTGTTGTCGCCTTCTTCACCGTCTCTCCATTTTCTGTGTTCTTTGTTCTTTTTTTACCAGTGAATTTAGAAAACCATCTGTCAACGCTTTCTTGGTGGCCAAACAATGGTAGCCAAAATAAAACAACGCCGATGCCCCACAATTTGACGATGCAGCACATACGTATAGATATGCATGTGGTATGTGTGTACCGTACACCCTATCTAATCGGTACGTGGGATATGTAGGAAATTTCGGAACATTGAATATGGCTGCCACCACATTCGTGAACAACCGCATCATTTTATCACACGAAGAACGAGAGGCAAAAGTCACCTTTGCCTCTCGTCACCTTTCGGTGTCCCCACCGTAAGTTTCGGTGGGGACACCGAAAGTTACGGTGTCCCCACCCAAGTGCGAAGTTGGGAATGCGAAAAAGGCGCGTATATATACTTTGCTCGTCTAGACACTGCGCCTAACATACCTCCGGACGTTGCAAGAGCGGATACCGGGAGGGCTCACATTTCGCTCAATCTAAAGGTCCCGCAGTGCGCGGCCACTCATTTAGAGAAATTCAAGGACGCTTACCACGAAAACACGAGGCGGTCATGTCGAAAACATCACGCTGAGGTTTGCACGGATCCACGTAAGCCTTCGGTGATGAGGCCGTGCACGGCAGGGCATTCGTCAAATGCTGCAAGCAGTTCACGGTCGCCTGCTTGACACGACGAGCTCGTTTCGCGACGCCCAGCAGCAGCCGCGCGAACACCGATCCACCGCGAACCCGAGGTAAACTTCGCTGCAGGAATACCGGACTCCGTATACGACCGGACACGATTCACGCATTACGTGGACGGTGAGAAACGAACGCTATCGAAAGCGGTCGGTACGTACGGTTCTGCTCAGTGTACCCAAGCCTATACTCATGTCTTGCTTTCTCTTCTGTTCTTGTGGATGAACACACTGCGCAAGAACAACGATGACGAGGTAGCAAACTATGGATGGTAGTTTACTTATTTATTTGATTTGATTTCATTAACCTACCAGATAGAGAAGAATAGAGAGAAAAGAGGAAGAGAGCAAGCTGGCAACTGCCCTTTAGGGGAGTGGGGCCCGACACCTGCTTACTCTTTCGGGAAGAGGGAAAAGATGGGGGAAAGAAAGATATGAGGAGAGAAAGAGGAAAGAACACAGGGAAGTAAAGAGAAATACTGACTAAGACTTAAACAAGCACACGTAAACACACAAAAAAGTCACACTTTCACCACAACGGCGAAGCAATGAGTGCAATATAGTAACAAATTGGAATGTCATGCGAAGAATGGCAAGTAGCTCGAAATGTGCAGCGCGCCACTCACGCACAAAGGACGCACGAAACGTACTCACAGGTACAGATGAACGCGAGCAAGTGTCATTGTTGTTACTTCACCGTGTCTGAAAAGTGTGCCCTTTGCGCTAACGGGGAGCGTGCAGCGAGCGAAGTGACCTTTGCGCGCTTGGTCACCACAACGCAATCGTTCCGGCGAAAGCCCAAGGCGTACATGATCGGCGTCAAATGAAACCCGAACAGCGGAGCGCGTGTTTTAAGCATTAGAAACAGTATAGTGTTGGCCGTCTAGTCATCACCATTGACAGGCATCCGGTTTGGCAGCACTGCGCGATCCACCTAGAGTGCGTTATCTCCGTTTCTGCTCTAGTTCTCGTACAGTGACAATGGTGGAAATCGTGGGCGTGCCAAGCGCTTGTGATCGTATCACTCGCAATTCCTTGCTTTTACTTCAGCGTCACAGTACAATCGGTGTCCTGGCACGACAAAACAAAAAAGAGATATATATAATCGGTTTGTGGTTGATTTTCAAACGACTGTTGTATCCCGCTCACCAACGCTGCTTCACCTACACCCAGAGAACGACCCGAAGGGGCTTCATTTCAACTGCAAATGTCGAGTGTTTCTTCAGAAGAGCGCGCGCAAATTGTTTCGCTTTACTAGCACGAAGTGAAACAGCGTGAAATTGCCAGCATTTGGAACTCACCTTTGTTTACTATAAATAGAATTTCGCAGGCATTTTGTGACGATTGACTCCGTGATGACAAACCGTGCTACAATACTCGCCTTCGGTTGCAGTAGTTTAATCTGTATTTTTAAAATTTGCTCTTTTCAAATTCCATACCTGGAACACAAGCAGAAATATTGCACTATGAAGGGATCGTGCAGCGCTGCCGCACCGTATGTGCGAGCCTGTCTGTGCCATTGACTACTGTTGGACGGTGCGCACTATGCCATTGATAAGGCTTGTGCCACGCACTCCGCTGTTGGCGTTTCATTTGATGCCGATAGTACGTACAATGCTCCCCGCCACGACAATCATTGCGGAACAGGTGGCCATCGCCTTAGCACTCAAGATGGATAACATTGAAGTCGTCTACAGTGATTCCATGGCAGCACTACGGGCGTTCGCCAAGGGGACGGTCTCTGAACAAACGCTGAGAATACTGCAAGGCAAGAACATAACGCATCATTTTCTGAGTTGGTTCCAAGCTCACCTTGGGCAAATCAACGATTCCCCTCCCAATATCAATGAAGCAGCACACGAGGCGGCGCGAGAACTCTCCAACCGCGCCTCCCCGGGGATGCGTTCTACCGGTGAAGGGGATAACCGAGAAATTCTTACAACATATAACGAGCTCACTAAACATTTCTACCTGTCTAGAAGGATTTTCCCTCCACCTCACAAAAATCTAACCTGGCCCCAAGCACTTACATTAAGGCTTTTGCAAATGCGGATGTACCCTACTTTGAAAATGTTACACATCATGTACCCTGACCTATACCCAAGTAATCTTTGTCCACATTGTGGGGAAATAGCTTCATTAGAACACATGCTCTGGCAGTGCACCAAATTCGCTCATATATCGAACATCACCTCTGCCAGATGGGAGGCGGCAATCCGCAGCTCATCCTTGGCAGATCAGCTCTGGGCTGTCCACCAAGCCCGCGAGGCGGCTGAGGAGCTTGGCATCTCAGTCCCCACGTGGGAGCTGCCCGCAGCACAGTGATCTGTGTTTTGGAGGACCAAATAAAAGTTTATCCAATCCAATCCCCGCCGCGAGATAAGCGCGTACACTGGCGAGCGTCTACCCCACCCCCTCGCGAGGCAAAGTACGCGTGGGAGATGAGCTCATCAGCGCGCGTCGCGACGAGCGGGGCGCCACGCTGTACTTTGCGCCTTCTCTCTGGTAATGCTGAAAACACGACGACATCAGCGGTAAGTGAGGTTTATTAATAGCTTGCCGTTTGAACGCCGACAAACGCGCGTTTTCGTGGCTCAGTGGCTAACCACACGCGCTCCGAAGCAAGAGGTCACATGTTCGATGAACTGTATGGGGCAGCGTTAGGACGAATACACGAGCGAGATAGAAACACGACAAGTGCTGAACTCACAACTAAAATGTTATTGGAAAAATTCCGCCTATATACCCAGCATCATCCAAGTCATTATCATCAAAGGTGCCACGTGAACAACGCCAGGACGATATCATATCGAAATTAGCCTCGTGTAAAACATAGACAGCGTGAAGGCATACAACAGATAAAAGCAACACGAAGTGGCACTATGATACGCACGTTTGCAAGAGATAATCTGTTTCTTTAGATGAATGGGCCATGAATGCTTGACTAATGCATTTCTCTTTTGATCAGTTGAAGTGAAAAGCTTCCATTATTTCTCTTGTCTTTTTATTATGAAGACGTGAAAGAACGATCGTGTCATTAAAATGTGGGTCACATCCACATGAGTGGCTATGGCTGGCTAGGTGATAAGTAGTAGGATTCGTGGAGAAGAGCAAGCGTAAGTGTTCTTGCAGTTTTATATGGATGCAACCTTCCACTTTGTCCCACATAAAAACAGCCCTGACGTTGTTCACTTGGCACCTTTGATGACAATGACTTCGATTATGCTGGGTATATAGGAGACGTTTTTCCAATAAAATTTAAGTTGTGAGCACTTGTCTTTTTTCTCGTTCGTGTATTTGCCCTAACGCTGCCCCATACAATTTATTATGAACCCTAACCAACTGGACGACGACGAAGAAGTGTCTATTTCATAGAACGCTTGTACCCTTGTCTCAAATTTTCTATTTGTTTTACCGCAAATTATGGGAGCTACTGCTCCCTCCTTGCGAGAATGGATGAAGAAGCGTCTCAGGATTTTCGAGGTGGACGACCGCTACGTCTGGCAGCGGATAGAAAACGTGGGACCACCTCAAGTGGCACAGACAGCGAGGCAACGGAGCTCTATTCCGACGGTTTCGAGTCATCGGACGACGACTACACAGTCGTCATGAGCAGCAATGCAAAAAGAAGACTGCTACGAACATCGTCGACGACGAGTATATCCACCGTGCAGGCTACCGCGCAGCGTTGGCCACACACTATACTCTTCATGGCTGTGGACCCTTCAGCCAACCTACGGCGGCTTAACAGGCAAGTCCTCTCTGCATACCTCGAAGGACTCGCTCCAAATGAAATTAAAGACGTCAGGATCAACTCACGGAAGAATATTCTGGTAGTTGATGTTCTACACCGTAGTGCGCTGCAAAGCCTACAGAACATCTCGGAAATCGACAGAGTCACAGTTAAATGAGTGATCCCCACTGACTGTAAGGGCAGTGTTGGCGTCATTTATGACGTGGACATTTCCATTCCCGCTGACGATTTCCCAATCTTGATAAAGCCAACTACAGATGACATCCTCATCAAGCACATCACAAGGCTTGGTCAGTCACGATGCCTGAAGATTGTTTTTGAGGGAGACAGTCTTCCCCCACACGTCAAAGTTGGCCACGTTCGCCATCAGGTCCGTCCATACATATCGAAGCCCCTACAATGCTTCAGATGCTTCAAGATGGGACATGTCAAAGGAGTATGTACCAGCAATGTCGTGTGCCCGCGGTGTGCCGAACCTCATTCAGAAGACACCTGCCACGCAACTGCGTTCAAATGCACCAATTGCCACGGCGCTCATAAAGTGTCGTCTAAAGATTTCCCGCGAGTGAGAAATGAACGCGCGGTGCTGAAACGCATGGTGCGTGACAATTCAACGCACAGGGAAGCCGCTGCTACTGTCAGGCGACGTCGGCGTCACCACAGAAGATCATCACGCAACGTGACATCTGCCGATAGAGACCCGTCATCTCAAGCAAGAAGAACTGGCCCCCCATCGTCAAGCTCTGCGAAGACGGATACACAGAAAACAGAATCAGGGTCAAGACTCCCACCTCGTGAAGAGTGGCCATCACTTCCACGAACTTAGCCTGTTTCAGAGGTGCATCGATTCCCGCCAACCTCGATGCCATCACGAACCAGTGATGAAAAGACAACTGAGGATCGCCAGGTCATCAACATGTTGCAGAACCTTATGAGCGCAATGCGCATGCTTCTAAGCAACATGAACACCCCATCAGCGCAGAGCTCAAAGTGTCCAAGTGCTGGACCCTTTGAGTCCGGTGCTTGCAGCTCTAAGGTAAAACGATGGCCCGCGACATGTTATCCTTTCGCGAGGAGGTCAAGAACGCATCTGTCCTTCAGTAGAATGCCAGAGGACTTAGGGCGCGTATGTCCGAGTTCCGGCAATATGTATTCACGAACCTGTTCTCCATAATTGTTATTTGTGAACCGAACCTGTCAGCCCAGATGAGACTGTCTGGATATGAGTGCTTTATGTTTTCTACCCACGGAGAGCGCAGCAAGGTCGTTGTGTTCATACGCCGCGACTTAATTTATGTTAATCACCCTGTACCACCTGACAAAGAAAACCAGTACGTTTGCCTAACAGTAAAAAACAAGAAGACCACATTCACCATCATCGGAGCCTACTTACATCCATCAAGTCCTCTAGACCGAGAGCGCTTGCGCGGAATTTTGAATTCGACTCTCCAGCCATGGGTGATAACTGGTGACTTCAATGCCCACCACTACTTATGGGGAAGCTCCAGGGTAAACACTAGAGGCAGACAGTTAGTGTCTTTCGCTTCTGAATGTGAACTTATCCTCGTGAATGACGGCAGCCCTACTTATCTGCGCGGATCGGCCTATAGCAGTTGCCTGGACCTCACTTTCGTCTTACGCTCGTTCACACGCACAGTGCACTGGTTTTCGGATTTGGAAACAAGGGGTAGTGACCACATCCCAACATACCTGAAGATTGACGGCTTTCCAAGTCTCAAGTCCTCCAGAGCCGTCCAGTGCACCGATTGGCAAAAATACAAGTTAATCATGGAAGACTATGTTGGCGCCTCACCTTTCAACCTAGAGGACGCAATAAATAGTGCCCTACAGTCAACGACGCGTTCGCTTCCGGTGAGCTCATCTGGCACTGATATGGACATTGATCTCGAGAAACTCCGAGCGATTCGTCGTCGTGCAGAACAACGTTATAGACGCACGAGGTCACTTGATGATCTGAGAGTGGCCAGACGCACACAAAAGAAAATACAGCGTCCCATGGACAAGCTGGACAAGCAAAGATGGGTATCTTTTTGCGAGTCTTTGGATCCCAGAAAGCCGCTGTCACTATTCTGGAGAACTGTCCGGGGTCTTCGTACAACCATTACTCAGCGCTACCCATTAAAATCTCTGGCACTTCACTTACGCTGCGAAGAGATTGATGTCGCAGATTCCTTCTGTCGAAGGATTGCCTGCGGCTCAAATTCAACTGGGACAAATACGCCCGACTTTTCTGTATCTTCAGGTGATCCCCGAATGGACATTTCGTTTTCAATGGACGAACTAAAGGCTGCGCTTGCTTTGTGTAGACGTTTTTCAGCGCCGGGACCTGACGGCATCACTTACCGCGCTCTGTGTCACCTAGGAGATCAAGTGGGGCAGGCACTCTTGCAGCTGTACAACGACTCCTGGCAAACTGGCATGGTTCCACAGGAATGAAAGTCAAGTCGCCTGATTCCACTTCTCAAAACCGGCAAGTCACCCTTGAACATTTCCTCATACCGCCCGATTGCCCTCGCGATCAGTGTGGGAAAAGTTATGGAAAGGATGATTTTAACGCGTCTGGAATGGTACTTAGAGTTCTACGAAATATATCCAGATGTCATGTCCGGGTTCAGACGAGGCCGCTCGTCAATTGACAATGTAGTTGACTTGGTGACATATGTAGAACACCAGAAGGCCTGCAAACGGTTATCTGCTGCTCTGTTTCTTGACGTTAAAGGGGCCTACGATAATGTCACCCACGAAGCCAT
Source organism: Rhipicephalus microplus (assembly GCF_043290135.1). Lineage (NCBI taxonomy): Eukaryota > Metazoa > Arthropoda > Arachnida > Ixodida > Ixodidae > Rhipicephalus > Rhipicephalus microplus. Next base: position 195,120,520 of record NC_134701.1, read on the forward strand.
TCTCAGTGCACTAGAAGGAGTGGGACTCGGTGGCAGGATATATACGTGGGTTCAGAGCTACCTACAGAATAGATCATTTCACGTGCAGACAGAGAATGGCCCGACCCCCGAGTATTACTGCAGCCGAGGAGTCCCGCAAGGCGGAGTGCTAAGCCCGACGCTGTTCAACCTAACACTCATTGAACTAGTTGGCAAGCAACCAAGCAGTGTACGACTTTCCATTTATGCTGATGACATCTGTGTGTGGACATCAGGTGTGACTCGACTTCAACTTCGCGCTCGACTTCAGAAGGCAGCATCAGTGACATCGTACCACTTACGCAAACAAGGGCTTGAAATCACAAGTGAGAAGTGTGCAGTCGTGGCCTTCACCAGAAAACCATTGTCCGCTTACGGCATATCAATTAACGGGCAGTTGGTGTCATGCAGTCGGAGTCATAGGTTCTTGGGAGTCGTAATCGACCGAAACCTGTCTTGGACACCCCACGTAAACTACGTGAAAAAGCGGCTGACTGCCATTTGTCACTCATTCAGGTTTCTTGCTGGGAAAAGTTGGGGAATGTCTGAATGTTACAGCTGTACAAGGTATTATTTACTGGATTCCTGCGATATAGCCTACCTGTTATATCTAACACGTGCAAATCGAACCTGCGCACAATCCGAAATATTCAAGCCCAAGCGCTTAGCATATGCCTTGGTTTACCCCGCTGCGCATCGACAGCTGAAACAATTGCCATTGCACAAGACTGCTCGATCATGACGCACATCACAATTGAAACGATGCGTACGTACCTCAGGCAACATGCTAGGAATCCTTCCCACCACTTGGCAACCCTCGCTACTGAGAGGCCCCGCACGAAATTTAGTGCAATTGTTTGTGCTCATCGTGCGTCGTTTACATCAGATTTTACGCCTGCTGAGAAACTAGTGTATCCTCCGTGGTGCCTGACACTTCCACTAGTACGTGTTTCAATTCCAGGAATACAGAAAAAATTGAATTTGCCTTCATCAGCCCTAAAACAATTGAGCTTGAGCCATCTGCACGAAATGTACAACAACCACGTGCACATATACACCGATGGTTCAACCACAGCGTCTGGTTCTGGTGGTGCGGTGGTAATTCCAGCTAGAGGAATCACTCTGCGAATCAAACTGTCACATGTCACTACGTCCACAGCGGCAGAACTTGCGGCTTTGCGTGGTGCCATAGAGTACATCAAATCCCAAAGACCAAGTAAATGGGCTGTGTTTTCCGACTCAAAACCAGCCCTACAGAGCATGCAGTCAGTCCTTCGACGAGGTTGCCATGAACAATTAACTTACGAAGTTGTCAAGCTCGTTCACCACGTCACAGAAACAGGCCACGAGGTCAAGTTTCAGTGGCTTCCTGGCCATTGTGGGATCAGTGGCAATGATTCCGCAGACAACGCGGCTCGCACATCGCACCAAGAAGAACACATCCTTCCGATTCCTTTGTCAAGGACTGACGCTGCAAAGTAACTTCGTCACCTGGCACGTAGTCTGAGTCTGCAGGAGTGGAACACCCCAAGCATAAGACATACGAGACTATACCAAATAAACCCTCGACTGGAACTTTGACCTCCATCCGGACGTGAAGCTTCACTTCTTTGTCGCCTTTGGTTGGGGGTTGCCTTCACAAAAGCATATAGAACCCTCATCGGATTGACCGACAATGCGGAATGCGACGTCTGCTGCACCAAAGAAGACATCAACCATCTGATATGCCATTGCCCTCGATTTGCCTCTGAAAGACAGAAGCTTTCGCACACATTGCGACAATTGGACGATCGGCCACTCTCTGTGCAGATGCAACTGGTACACCGTTATCGCCTTTCGTCGGCTCAAAAAGCAGTCAAAGCTGTCTTGTGCTTTTTGAGGACTACAGGCCTATGCGACCACCTTTAACGTTTGTGTAGTGCCACCGCTGTTTACGCGCCAGCCGATTGACTGAGAATTCTCCTTTTTTCTTTTTTTCTCTCTCTCTTTCTCTTCTCATTCCTCTCTCTTTCTCATCTTTATGTCCCCTTCATGTTCCCCCAGCATAGGATAGCAAACCGGGCATGAGCCTAGTTAACCTCCCTGCCTTCCCTCTTGTTGTTTACACCCCCCCCCCCCCCCTAACCAACTAGCCCACCTTGACGTTATTCTGCACGTTCAATTTCGTGTGCCGAAAAAATGTTTTCTTACTCTGTCTTTGTTGCTTTTCTGTATATATAGATACCTATACATGTACGGGACATGATCAAGGGGCCAAACCGCGACGCCGACGGCAAAAACCAGCCGGGGTCGTCCATATAATTGCTATCGCAATAAAAACATCATCTAGGAACGGGTGGTTAGGTCCACTTGGTCCATAAAAATCAGTAGAGCTCAATGAGCCTGCATGGTCACGTCTAGAAACACAACCTCTCGGAAAGGTGTAATCAATTAATAGTTAAAGGTCACGCCCTTAGTTTTCAGGAACTTTTATAGCAAAGCCCGCTGCGTAGTTAATGTAGGGTAACCAGACTGCAAGACCACCTTTTATGTATTTCCACTAACATGTCTTCTGTTTAGCTATTAGGAGATGACAACCCTTGAACCCGTGGCACTACTGGATCGAAGGTATCGACAAGCAATTATGACATCTTCAAAAATACGACCTTCAAGAAGACAAGTCCGCTTTTCCGAACGTTGGATCCAGCGATGCTCCGTGTTCGAGGGTTGCTCAGTTGTCCAGCTTTTGTCTTGTTTAATTTAGCTAATAAGAATTACCTGAATTTCTATTAATGAGCGCCCAATCATTATAACTATTGTCGTATTTTCTCGTGCATAGCACGACATAACTTGACGCACTTCGTTAAAGACTCCCACAAGGTACACCACAAGGGTCCTGCTAGGTCGAGTTAGACATTTGAATTAATGAAGATCTTGAAACATTCCGCTTCCATGTTCACCAGCCATATCTTGTTCTTAACGTAAAGACTACGAAAAGATGTGAATTACTCGAGGTGCTCGTTTCTGTGTCATATGCAACCAATGAAACGAGCAGTTTCCTTGGGATAATTGTTTGCTGGTTTCATTTGCAATGTCGAACAATGAATCAAGCCCCTCGAACAGCAACCTCCTTTTCGTAGTTCCATCGCGAGAGCGTCGTGCCTGTAGATTTTATGACTCCGGTAGCATAGATGTTTATTGGTCATCTGCAAATAAAATGCTGTTTGTGACGTCACTTCGAAGTTGCCGCACCATCTCTCCGTGACGTCATAGTACTCGATCCTCATCCAACCACCTTGCTCATCAAAAACATTATCACATATCAGGCAAATCGATAAAATCAAATGCGTACTTCATCTTAGAAACAGGTCCCTTCGTGGAACTACGTATATGTGCCTGGAGACCTACCAAGCCATACGCCACTCCGAAGCTTTTTTATTGTGCTATTTATGGCAGATGGTGCTTGAATGGCCAGCGAATAAACCTCTGCATTTGCCGAAGCAGCGGAGGCGTTACTGGAATAAGTCGAGAAAGCTCCCATCCTTTATAGGCAATATATCTAAGTGGGGTATAAAGTAATCGGTAAATGGCCCACCACTTATCATAGCCATATTTGTTCAGAATTTCTGTCTAGAGATGTCATATATTAAAATAACATACAACGTAACTCAGTAGCCAATATTCCGCCGCAGTGTAGCACGAATTTGTACATATTTTTAGAGTCATTTCGAGACGTGTCTCTCAATAAAAAAAAAAACTGCAGGACAGTCGCATTCCCTGCACATGTATCGCATAACGATTCTTATAGGTGCGTGGGATCTGCCGAATTTTCAGAGAGTCCGCATGAAATTTGCAGCAGATTTGCATGCTTTCTGCAGCAATTTCGAAGCACCGAGCATGCGCAATTTTTCATTGAAGATTTGTGACGGAGGGCCCAGATTCATCGGCCAAAGCTCTCTCACCTCCAGAGTTCTGTTCCCGTTAAAAAACAACAATATGAACAGTTTAAAAGGATGACAAGTGGTGACTCATAATAAAACGCGGCACAGTTGCTTCAGTACAAATTTAATGCCAGAAATTTTTAAACACTAGAAAAAAGAAAAAGAGGACCACGTTGTAATAAGATCACAGTAATGCACACAACAATGCAGCGCAGACAATCTATGCTCTTGTTTATACACAACCGGACACACAGCCATCCGTTATAGAAGGTGGAACAACATTGTTGATATACAATGGTAAGTATGGCAGTGAAAAAGAAGTTTATGAACATTTACAGGAAGTTTCGTATAATCCAATTGTAGAAGAAACTTCTATTTTTATAACTAATGCTTCAGAGCATGGGAAATTCAATGAAGAAGAGGAAGTAGAATCCTTGACACCACAAAAAAATTTGAATTTGTGAAGTCCCGCACGTGACGTTCATGGTCGTTGATAGCAGATCAATACATGCTGCGGTGTCATGCGAATTTTAGCATGGAACTTTCCATCAGCGAACAATTTTGGAAAGACCCTCTGTCGAGCCTGGAGGAACCGACGCTGACGCCTCGTCCAAGTCTTACACTTTGCAAAGCCAAATACGAAGTCGGCATTCAAATGTCAAGTTTTGCTGCTCCATCTCTTTGAAACTTATACTATCGGCTACTGCGCATAGAGGAGTGAGCAAACAAGTTTCGACAACATAGAAACACAGCAATATACACATTAAAACATAATTTCCAATCATAAATCGAGTATCTTTAAAAAAAAGATGCTGAAAAAAGATTAAGTCATGCTACAGTGGTAGATTGCACTCTTCATTCGTACAATATGGACCTTTGCACAGAACAGAGGCTAACGTCTCAGCCTATATAGGCAGTGCACTTTTGGAGTGTAACGTTTGTTCAGCGCCTACCAGAGACGATTATACAGGCGCCCAAGCGTTGCGTGAAAATGTCTCACTAATGTAGGAAGTAGTAATGGTCAGGCGTAAAACACAATATCCTGGAAGGGATTAGACTAGAGTATATACGTGGACGGTAAGAATACCGATCGTTAAACACGAATAGTGGAAGTCCTCCTTCGAACTGTTGGACAGATAAAACATTAAGCAAACAAAAAAAAATGTAAAGAAACAACTTGGATGAACTAATGTGTTCAAAAGATTGCCTTTCTATAAATGTGTTCGCTCACGGTCTCAAAATGTGTCTGCTCGCGGTCTCAAAGCTTTGTTGAATCATTGCGTATGGCAATACGTCCCGGATTCGAGGACGTCATTTAGGGGGCTCGCAAAACGATTTCCTCCCACACCTTCAGGCTATCGGAAGCCGTATATCAATTCCTCACTTTCGTCATGCAATCGTAAGTGTAAAATCGAACGTGTAGAATCGTAAGAGTAGGTGCTGCAAAGAAGTCGCATATGTTTAATTTTATTCTACTACTGACACCGATTCGTAAGGATGCAAGCGACGAAAACTATAATTGTTGAAAGCGAATACAAGATCTCTTTGAATTCTGGAATTGTAAACATGTTTAGGACACCACATCCTAACGTGACCGATATTATGCTGAAACCGACTATGTACTCATTTCGAACTCGAAACTGATTGATATGTCAGGTTTAATGTCCCAAAGCCACCATATGATTATGAGAGACGCCGTAGTGGAGGGCTCCGAAAATTTAGACCACCTGGGGTTCTTTAACGTGCACCCAAATCTGAGCACACGGGCTTACAACATTTCCGCCTCCATCGGAATTGCAGCCGCCGCAGCCGGGATTCGATCCCGCGACCTGTGGGTCAGCAGCCGAGTACCTTAGCCGCCAGACCACCCGGCGGGGCATCGAACTCGAATCTAACAAATCTTTTTGCGGACGTTGTTCAATACAATACGACTCAGAATTTGAGGAACTCCATTATGTAGCATTGACTCTGCTTTCCGGATAAAGGTGCGTAAGCCATATAGGGCTAGCACAGTCGATTTTGTGAATTCAGTCGTGGCATTGTACAAAAACAAGCCTAACAAATTATAGCTATTTAACATTAGCTTCCCACCATGTATAAGAAACCTTCTCTGCGGGTCCCGCTACATTTATGCAGTTTCCAAATATTTTCCAAAAACAATCGGTTATTTTTTTTTAATTTCGCGAGGAAGGAGATCGTAGGGATTGTTCATTCCCAACGAATATGAGTTAACTAATGCTTGACTGAAGACATTACGGAAGGATAGTGCCCAGGCGCCTATCTACAACTATACCTTGATACGACAAAAGAACAATAGATGTGGACTGGGTTAGTTGCTGTCAGCCAAACGTTTCGGTAGCTTTGGGATCGAAGCTCGCGTAATGTGAACTATATATTTACTTCTTTCTCTTGAACTTATCTACTACCGAAACTATACAACCACGCTTAACGAGAACACTGACAAAACGCGCCAATAACGACCCCCGACGACTAGCAGTCTCAACAGGTGGTTGCGAAAACAGCATGAATATGTCTGCACCCATAAAAACTCCACGTTCTGTGCGCTCATTCTTGCTGACGAGTAAAACTTGAACACCTGTCCCTAATGATCTGCGATTCAATACCGGTCCATTCATATATCTCAGCATACAAGAAAGACGCCGACCGTAAGATCGTTTGTGGACATCCTCCGCCTCCGGACATTTTCCCTGCATCGGCACATGTGCGAGTCTATAACGATTTTCCCAAAAGAAAGCGGCATTCTGCGCCAATGAAACGTTCGGAAAGCGAGTTTAATCTACCAGTTTAGCTTGACCCACTCCCTGTGCAGTGACATATTACAAACAAGAAGATAAAAATGATGTGAAAATACAGCTATGCAAACACGACACAACAAGAACACTCTCATACATGTGATGACCACATATACGAGGTGTTGACAAAATAAGTCATACGCAAACTACAGTGTATTGCAATTCACACCACTTTTTTTTTTTTTGCGTAACAGCTGAATATATCACTGTGCGGATTTGCGGCCACCGCACGTTTGACACCACAACAGTGCGAGATAGAAAGTGAAGGCTCCCAATTACCATGCTGGTTTGATAGCAGGTAAGTGCATACCATCTGTTTGGCGCCTATGAGTAGCCGGCGCCATATTTATGGCTAAGACTTCCTTCAATCACGCCAAGAATAAAAATAAAGAACTTCAAACACAGAGATCGCGCTCCGTTTGTCCGTTTCATTGAGTACACTCTTTTGGTCTTCATATGCAACAAATAGGCAGATGACTAGCGACACCAAATTGGCTGACAGACAGGCAAAAAATATTCATCTGTGACAACAGTGAAGGCCTCGTACGTTAACCTATACCACATGATATATCGCTTTCTTTGTCTTACGCCTACCGTCATGGTAAACAGGTGATACGCAATCTTACACACAAAGAATTATGAAACTTGTATAAATGAGAAAATTAATTTTCAGGAGACTATATGCGACATTCATCTCTATACCGATATAGATGTCGTTATAGCTGGTAGTTAAAAATGACGCTAACCAAACTCTCTAAATATCAGAGGCAAAATTGCGCTTTGTCCGGGCAATAGATTAGTTCCATTGTTTCTTCTCACTTTTTTCTCGATGTGATCGTATTACGCGCACGTAAAATTAGAGGTCATGTTTTTCACGGAATATGAAATCAGATCGTTTAGAACGTTAAGGAATATTGATGAATCAATGCTGCTAGCCATGGTTGAAATACATGGAGGCAGTAACATCTGCCTAAATTTGTTCCATCGATTTGTAACCCCACTGCCATATTTTCGATTTACTTCCCAGTCTCTGGCGTCTTTTTTACATTGAACTTACGGGCACCACTACCTTGGGCAGCTATACCAATATTATTTTCTTACTTGTGCGTATCACGGCGTTTATTAAGAAGGTCGAGAAACGCGGAATGCAGCAACCTAACCAAATTCGTGCACGTGCGTCTACCACTGCACTGTTCATTTAGTCGTCAAAAACAGGCGAGGTCAACAGTGCAGTATGACAGCATCGAAATCCATTCGTGAATTATTCTATACTCCGCGCATTCGCTGCGAACACGTGCACCTTAAAACAAAGCACCCGTAGTTGGAAATCGAAGTCCTGCCAGAATAAAAAACGGCCAGCAGAACAGGCAATCAACATAAACGGCCGTACAGGTTCCTCACGAAGGACACATACGCGCTTCTAAGATGGCAGCAAGAGTTATGCTAGATAACATCGGCGAAAGAACGTCGAAAAGGTTCAACGCGCTTTCCTAAACAACAATTCGAAAACTAGAACCAGCCTTCATATATACAAATAATGAACCACATGTAAAACCACAGAGCTGGTGTCTTCTAAAGGCAGTGGACTTCCGATGAGGGAAGATAGCCCTGATGTGTGGTCACGTACGTGTCACAGGACTACCCGTTCCCAGTAAATGCAGCAGATTGCTGGAATATATACACATACTCTATATGAAAGGAAACTAATCCTCGCACAGTGAAATGGAAGCTCAGTGGAAAGAATGCACGCACGTATACAAGGTCAAGTGGGAAAATTTGGAAGAAGGCGATATTGCTACACGAAAAAGGAATGCCTTGCACTTTCTCGTGAGATTTCTTGTTTTCCTTCGCAAAAGGACTATAGGGTATCTTTTATTCTTTCTCTCTTTTTTTGCCTTTCTTTTACTGAGCCTGTGCGCCGCGACAAAGCGACGACACGCTAAGATGCATTGGAGAAAAACCCCACCGAAATGTTCCAAGTTTACCGTGCACACAGCATGCAATAAAACCTGTATATGCTTGCAGGTAGCCTTTCAACATGGCTGCGAGATGCTGAGTGATTATTCTGCCTGTTAAAAAATTCTAATGAGAGGGCATTCGCCGAGTACACTGTCATTCACATTCAGGTTAACAGACGTTTGGCTAGTACAACTGCCGATCTAACAGTTCTCAGGACAACAAGCAATTATACGACGACCGTCAACGGGAAGGCCAACAGTGTCTCGTGGCTGGTAGGCAGGTCACCACAGTGGTAATGGCGGATAATCTTTTCGCCACGCCAGGCACTCGTGTTACTACAGCAACGATGACGAACATTGGTTACATATAGACACTGACTCTTATACATAAGAAGGTTGTTTATATCTGAATATATTTTGATGAACCAACAATACACCAACGTTCGCACCTTTAAGTAGACAATATACATGAGGACTGCGAATGAAGCTAAGCCGCTTTCCCATTCTGCCGTGCTTAAGCGAGCTCTGTATTTGCAAACGTGGACGAACGGGTATTGTTAGTAGAGTGAAGCCTTTCATAGGTAGCGTCCTTTTATATTTTGTACCTTTTTTTTTCTTTCGTTTGGCATGGCAGTCACCGCGCTGCTGGCCGAAGATCACCCGCTGGGTACATGTGCCACGCTGCTTGAAAGCGTCACAATTATCGCCCTTACATGTAAAAAAACAACAACAACCAAGAGCTGTGCTTTAAAGCAGGACAGCCTCGGAGCTTTGATCCCGGCTGCGGCGGTCGCTTTCCGATGGAGGCAGAACGGTAGAGGTCCGTGTGACGTCAGTGCACGTTAAAGAACACCCGTCTTTACATTACAGTGTCCCCTGGACACTTGGGGACGGCTTTAAGCTCTCCCATAGTAGAGTACCGAGTACTCTAAATCGTTAACCACTTTTACTAAACACACAGAACACCAGATGATCAAAATTTCTGGAGCCCACCACTACGGCATCCGTCCTAATTATATCGTGGTAATGATAATTATATCTTATCGCTTCTGCACCAGTGAATGTGCAACGGTTCTCTATATACTTCTCCGCATTCCATGGATCTGCAAAGTTCCAGTTCGCCCTCTAGCTGATTCCAATTAGAATATTCAGTTATACGTGATGTTATCTCTCAAATTCTTAGCTAATATCCACGTCCCTCAACGCAATACAGACCCCTTTCAACTCGCTTGTTGCTCATCTTGGACTACCACCCATGCTTCTCTTTGTTATCCGAGTTTCAGACCACAAGTGTTAGTACAAAGTACTGATATAGGTTGCGCCCCGTACTCTGTTCACGGATGAAGGAATTCATTTCCCACACCGGCCATGTGGCGTCAAGTTGTTTGCTCTCTTCGGCGCGCAAGCGGAAATGCTAGAATCCACGCGTATCCAACTGGAGTGATACTACGGTTCACGCCCCAAAGGCCAAAGACAGCTTAGAAAGCTCAGCCGCTGCTAACCACAGCATCCACGTAGAAATCCCCGAGCCAAACAACGATTACGTATACCACCCACGCACATCCCGACATCTCTTGCTTTCCCTTCGCGCGGAGAAAGAGAGACGCATGCAGGTGGTACGACGCAGAACAATGAACAACGAAGAATCGACTACTGATGATCTGCAATTCGTATGCTACAAATAGTTCGCGTATAACGATAGCATGCTTGACCTATATGTTTCTTCACGTAACGTGCTACTAAACACCTTTCCTCTTTTCAACTTTTGTAAAAGGGCGTCAGAGCAGCACTTCAGCGACGCTGCTGACTACCCGAAAGTTCTTCGGAATGTGCTACAAGGAAACCACATGTCTCCGCCGTATATTCACTGCGACGTTTTGGAATGAACATCCTATAGACACCTAAAAATACTGTTCCTCGTGGTCACTTTCCTGAGCGAAAAACGCCACTTTTTTTTTATAGAACTTGCACCTACTGATGTTGTATACTTTTAATGAGGTCATGCCCACGCCAACTGCAAGTTGTATAGAATATAAAGCTATGAAAGCTCAATAAAAAATTAAAACTGACATAAAACGTAGGTATTGGTTCAAGCTAAGAGTTGTATAGGATACGATATCGAGGCATCAGTTTACCTCAAATGGAGACCATTGAACTGTCAAGACAATGAAAATTAATTGAACGGCTTTGCTGAAAGACCGGACGGTTCTTATGCGAACAGCTGTGATCACTGCGGCACCTGGCGGAACAGATCTCAACCACGCGCATTTTTTTCAATGTGGCCTCTGCGATCAGCATCGGGAACGCGCGGTCGTGCTGCCGGAGCGAATTGCAAAGACCTCGTACAGCTAGCCTCATCCCAGCTCGTAGAGCGCTCTTAAACTAATTGAACGAGTTCATTGAAAGAGCAGACTTGAGGGTTTGCGCCACCAAGACAGCACATAAGCATCACAGAACGGTTGTCTATCACTTATTAGAGTCTACTCTAGTGAACTAAAAGCTCACTAAATTACAAGGGGCTAGTGTTTTTGAAGACGCGGCAATGAATCGCATTGGCTTAGCTGGGATGGGATGGGGGGGGGGGGGGTTCAAAATTTTTCAGATTTTTGCACTTTTGCTTCTGTGTATATACACGCGCGCACACAGATGCACGCACGGAATACTTAAAGTATGATTGAATCCCCTACCCTCTTCACAAAAAAAAAAAAAATTCAGGCTACGTCCCTGATGTATCATTAAGGTCGTGTAATTTCTTTTTTCTTCGATCCTTACTTAATGCAGAAATGCTAACCGTACTTCTCCAGGCTTTCACATGACGTTGATCACTTCTGGCAAGCTGCACTTTATTTTACGTGCCCATGTAGTGAATTACGAATTACACAATTTTTTTTTTAGTTAACCCCTATTGAAACGAATTCGCTGCGGCCTTGGTTGAACTGACAATCTGGAGTTCGGCGTCGCAACGCGCTACGGCTACTACTGCATGAATAACCGCAATAGGGGTACGCTATACTGCAAATCTGCCGTTCTAATCGAATCTTTGTCACATTATTTTTCCAGAAGTCTCGTAGCAAATCAACATGTCGACGACTTTTCATAAGCCGCCGTCCAACAAGTATCTACTTACGATGTTCTCATAACGGTGACTAAACCAGCCCGGGAAGGTCTTACAGCGTGATATGGATGCATTTATAGAAACCAGGGCTGCAGAAATAATGCAAACCATATTTTATCTACGTCTGTTAGTGGTTAATACATACGCCTTCAAGTAGAGTGCTCCCCGTGGATGTCCAAATAGCGTAAGACGTAAAATACCTTGCGCTAACGTAAACGCGAAACCCATTACGGAACGCAAGTAAATTTTAGCATTTCTTTGAAAAGAGAATACTCCGCTACACCGCACACACACGCATGCCTGCAGACTAAAATGCTAATAATGCAAAGTAATAGTATGATGCCTTCCGGTTACCGCTTCGACCTTCAATGATATAGAATCGCGGAGGTACCCATGCAGAAATTCAATCACAAATTTTGGTTTAATTAACAATGTACGCAGCTGTGGAAAAGCCGGCAACATACTGTGCTCGTTGCCAATATCTTATATCTATGGCAAATAAATAAATGAGTTGCAAAGCATTGTGACATATATTACTGGGACGGGACGGGGGGGGGGGGGGGGGGGGGGAAGGCGAGGCTCTATTTTTTCTCATGCTTCCCTCTAGCGCCACCCCTGACCTACCCTCATTCATTTTTCTGTAGCTGTACAAGGAGCATCGCGTACATGACCTTATAACAGACAAAGTCGAACTAGCGCTATACATCCTCGAAATCGAATATTCAGAAGAAGTATTCGACACTGAAAACTAGGCAAGTGTTTGTCATTCCTTAAGAAGAATAATGTTTGGGAACAGTATTGAAACAGTGGAACGTGATGACAAACAAAACCTCTTCTTTTTGTCTTTTCTTTTCACATGGCACTGGTATCACACAGCTCGCGCCCACCTGCATTTTTGTGCCACAACACACATCTCCTGCGACCATCCCGATACCTCGATTGTATATGTTGCGCCAAGATAAGCGCTGTGTGCCGCAAGGTAAATACTGTAGGTGCAAAACATTAGCGTACCCAAAACTTTCGTCACTGATTGTACATATGTGAACGGTCTCTCCTGTTTTGTGAAATCGGCATTAAAACTTTGAAACAACTGCAGCCCGCTGATCCACAGTATAGGAGTAAGAGTTGCACGGGCGTGCTTTACTTGCTTTGTCATATTATACAACACACTGTTACGCGTGGCAGTCACACTGAGATAGCGGGCTCGAAACCCACATTCGGCACAAACACATAATCATTCGTGTCACAGTTTTTTCGAACACCTCACCAGAACCTTTTATACAGACTATGCTTTCTCTTGTGTTTATGCGCCACTTGTCTTGAATATTAAAAAAAAAAACATTCGCGCTCCTGTAACAATAAATGCACTGCCAGGTGGACTGGTATGACAATAAATGCAACAGTACCCCTCTTTCAACAAACAAACGAAAGAGAGGAGAAGAAAGTGCAAAGCGCTAAAGGCAGGGGGAAGTGCCTTGCCGTGGACGCTGTCTCAACAAACGTGAGCACTTCACCTTCTCGCAAGAACACTTTGTCACGGACGGACCAGGTATGTAGCGGCTCTCGCATCTTCGGTAATCTGACGCCAACCGACGCATACTTGACATGATATCACATTTGGACCCTCGTTCGTCGCGTGTATGTACACCTTTAGAAGTCTGCGGCATTTTCTCCTCAAAGGCGGATCAATACGTGTATGCACCAATGGCCTCGCACTGTAGGCTGACGTAACGTACCGTGCGGCTGGAGACCCCTCCTCCCGGAACATAAGCGGGACTATTTCTTTAGTCGCTCCGGTCTGTGCAAGTACTCTCCAGATTTTTCTGAAGGTTGCATCCGAATTCAAGTTCATTCATTCGGTTCCCTATGCGCGACAGAGCACAGCACATCACGTGAGGTAGTTCTCCCGCTGTTGGTGCAGCGGCAGCGGCTGCTCGGGGCTCGAGTCCTGCTCCTCGCGTTCCCTCTGCAGCGCCTCCTGGCGGAGCACCTCGGGGTCCAGCCGCTCCAGGGTCGCCATCACTGCACGCCGCAAGGTCAACCGCACATCGCCGTGGAAGATAAGGAATAGAAAGAGAAACAAGGTAGAAGGAAGGGGAGTAGAGGTGCGCATGTACGCACATCTAAATCAAAGATTGGCCACCCTCTTCCCGCATGAGTCTGCATACACTGCTTAGAAAAAAACGCTCATGTTATGCGAGTAAATACATCACACTACAAAGAAACTAGACCCAATTTTTAAAAGACAATAACTGTCGTAGAGTATATTTCGTCTATAGTACATATAATACTCTGCTTAGTATCATTACAGCTCTTCCCACTCAACTATGCTGACACAATGATTTCTCTTCGTTTTGAGTTGCTTTAAACGTTACTTGCGAAGACACAGCTTACTTCCCACACAATGCCTCGTAATAGAAGTATCAAACAGGCGGGCTTGTCCCCAGTACACATATAGCTATGGGAAAGCGCGCTTTGACACACCGCAGTTGACTCTCACTGCTCCACAGGTGACAAGCCCCTTTTCTTAACGGCGAAAGAGCGAGAGAGAGAAAGAAAGACACTGATATTTCTTACTTCAGCTTTAGCATTGCCGAATTTCTCATTGTTGTTGAGGCCATCCCTATTGAAACGATCCGTATGCGATGTCCAATAATTCCGTATGTTTCCGTAAGAATACATATGTTTCCTGTATATTTTCCATATATTTCCGTAAGAATCTTACGGAAACATGGAATTATTGGACATCGCATACGGATCGTTTCAATAGGGATATCTCTACGAGGACAATGCGCAAGAACCGCGAAGCACGGTACAGCTTGAATCTGACTAGAGCTGAGGTTACAGTAGTGGCATTAGAGCGCTCTTTGCACACGGGCGTAGATAATTTTTTTTTTCATAAACATAAAGTGGGGGGGGGGGTCGTTTTGAGTTCCCTATATGAATGTCCATGCGTATGTTTGCATCTGTGGGGTATATATACATACATAAGAAATAAAAAAAAAACGTGGCACATCAGAGCCATTCTGGGTGTAGATATTAGAAACAGTACGCGAGTAGTAGCCTGTAATGCTTTGTTTTTTTTTCTTTCATCGATTCGAGTGAAACATTGTGAGCTCACCCGACTTCATTATGAATATTAAAGCAACATGTGTATATCGTGGGCAGGCCCGTAGCGAGGAGTTTTTTTTTTTTTTGGGGGGGGGGGGGACATGGGTAAAGGCCTCGACTTTTTTGAGCGAAGTACCTACTATTTGAAGAAGCACCAACAGCGGAGGGGGGGGGGGGGGGTCCCTAGACCCTCGCTTCCCGACTACGGCATTGATCATGCTTTTACCAAGCCGTAAACAACGCTGACGACCTCCCTCCCCCTCCTCCCCCCCCCAAAAAAAAGTATGGCCTGACGTACAAAAGAGCACGAGTCAGTTTTATTCAAATGAACTGCACGCTACAGCGCGATGATTTGCGTACCATATGAAGCGCTTTTCGCCTCATTTCTCCGGGTTGGCAAGGGTATGAGGCATGTGCTACACGTGACTCAAGAAGAGGGTTTATGACATATGCGACAAGTACCACACGCTGTTCGTGTAAGAACCTGTTCACCGTGTTCGTCATACGTTAATGACTTCCCATGCTATTTTTGGTACGTGTCAAGTTAAGAAGAAAACCACAAGAGCGCCCAGACATAGGCAGCCACAAAGATAGCTACGCAGAAAAAAACGGGAGAAGTGCCTCAAGTTCGTTAAGAAATGCTTCGCTTCAAAAAGTTATGGGGTGGTTTTGAACACCCTCTACCCCACCGCACAGACTACGCCCCTGCTTCCGCAGTTTCAGAAGCTGTCACTTACAAATGTCACGCTGGTCATTTCTATTAGGGTCGAATGTGCTTGCACACAATAGTAATGTCGCATATACCTCCAGCTCTCCGCGGCATTTCTTCCTCGAAGGCGGATGTACACAGTGCGTTCACCAATGTGCACGCACTCCAGGCTGACGCCACCAGCCGGACGGCTGGTGATCCCGCGAGCGAAGAAAATTGTCATGTACATAAGCGGGGACGTTTTTTTTTTAGCCACGTAAGCGATCAGATTCGGTTGCCTGGGTGTGTCCTCTCCGCCGTAGACTTCTTAAGTTGTTTGTATCCGAGTATATAGACCTGTTACACGTTCATTAACAGCGGTAGGCGCCACCAACATACAGAGGCGCTTGTAGCAACGTCACGGCGCGAAGGCTCAGCCCCGACCGAAGCTGGTCACCGCCCTTTCTGATCAAGTGACAACTGGCACAGCCGCTGCAAAGCTGCCTCCGAGCACAGCAAGTCGGGGAACTCTCGAGCTCTAAAATGTGACGCAAGGTATCAGTTCAATGGAGTGAAAATCAATGCCAGTCAACGTGGAAGTTGAGGCGAAACGCTGCGTTGCCCATGCACAATGTTGATTGACGGTATAATTTTGGAAGTCGCAAGGAAACGTCTGGTGTTAGCTTGCAGATGTCCAAGTATTTGCTGGTATTTGTATACTCCGACGTCATCGGGAGTCGTCGCATACTCTGTGTAACAATCATCAATGGCAACTTTCCGGACGCAGGTCAGTAATAACCTAGTTAATACTAACTTTCCACGACATTTATGTGCAGGTAGTTCGTTAGTACTTCCTAAACCATGTTACACTACGGATGTTACTATGGCTCACATTTCACCAAACTTAAAATTATCAAAATACTGCTTACTGAAATGTGCGGCAAGTCCATCATATTTCATCACTGCACCATCTGCTACGTCGTTCACACACACACAAAAAGCCACCACTTGTTTTTAGCTCTCAGCGATGTGATCGAATGATGCTTCGATTTACCAATGTCAATCTGAAAGCAAAATTGTGACCTTATGAATGGAATTGCAATGAGCAGGGTGCTTTGCGTCTACAGTAAATAGCGAAGAGACAGACAAGCTCAAACTTCACAGCTGCGACATCTCTTGAGTAAGTCAGGTGGCTAATAAATGTTTGTTCCATTCGGGCTTCCAGTTTTCCTGAAAGAATAGAATCGAAAGTGGCCATGCTGAACTATTACATCAAATAAAAATTTAATATATCAGAAAAAAAGTGAATGTTAAAGGGGCCCTGCAACACTTTTCTCAGTTTCTCATGAAATGGACTCGCTAAAGAATCTTAATGCCTCACGAACTCACCGCCGCAAAAATTTTCAGAATCCATCCAGCACAGCGGAGTTACAACGCACGATGCGATCACATTCCTTCTCTCGTCGACTACCTCGGCGGATTTCATGCTGAACGGTTCTGTCGCCCTCGATATCCGGTGCCAGCGCAGCTCTCACCGATCGACTTTCCGTCCACGACTTCATGGTGCCGTGTAGCTCTCGCCGATCGATGCTCGTCCTTGGACTCCTTGGACCGCGTCCCACACCTGTCATATCTCTTCCCTCTTTTCTTGTCGCTCCTGTGCGGCGAGTACTCCCTGCTCTTTATCATTCTACTATTTTAGATGCGGAGCATCTAATACTCGAGGCTTGTAGTGCGGCGCCGTCCGCAAGCTTCCTCCTCCTTCTTCCACCATCTGTGCATCCCTTCCTCCTCTACACACCGCGCGCGCTTCACTCCTCCACCATCTGTGCACCCTTCCTCCTCGACACACCGCGTGCGCTTCTCTTCTTCACGAACATTCGCTAGCTGTATAATGTAGCGCGCATGCACCGTCACGCTTCGAGAACATCGGCAGCTGACGCGCGCGCATGCGCCGTCGCCGCTTCGAGAACATCGGCAGCTGACGCGCGCGCATGCGCCGTTGCGCTTCTCCCCCTTCTCGAACATTCGACAGCTGACAGTGCATGCGCCGTCGCGCTGTATATATACTCAAGGTCGGTGCTCGCTCGCTCAGTTGCCGCTCGTCGGTTGGTTTGTACGGCGCGTCGACGTCCGAGGTCGCAATGATCGACGTCCCTTCGACCAGCGCCGGCCAAAGTGTTGGCGGAACCGCATCCAAGTCGTCGTCCGAAGACAAGGCAGCGCGGAGAAGAGCTCGCGACGCCGAACGTAAACGTCGGCGTCGAGCGGAAGATTCTCAACTTAGAGAACGTGAAGCCGCTGAGAGACGTCAGCGTCGAGCAGCAGCACCGGATTCGGCCGCTTTGAAACGTAAGCGTCGACAAGAGGACCCGGACTTTCGAAAACGGGAAGCCGAGTGCAAGCGTCGTTTAACACCCCGTTAACCAATTATATGCTCCGCATCCTCCTCAGTGTTCCCCCGAGGGAAGCTGCGGGCAATTTTTTTTATCCCCCTTCCCCCAAGCCGACAGGGAACCTGGCCGTGCCGCCATATTCAGCAGGAAGTCCTTTTTCCCTTCCTTCTGGAACCACTACTACTAGTGCACTACTACAGCTGCTTCTCGACGAAAGCGCTGGAAGCAGGGAGGTATGACACGAGGAAAGAAATGTGTGACACTGTGATGAGTAGTGGACATTATGGACGAAGCTGTAGGACTAAAGTGGTGTGTTGCCAGTGAAAGTGAAGCGAAACCGAAAAAATAAAAAGCAAGGAAAAAAAGGAGGAAGACGGGGGCTGGTGCGTGGAACGCCGGAGTAACATGGGCGGGCCAAGCTGTTTGTGGGGCTGTCAAGGTTGTTGGGTTTCAGACGTGAGCCTATGGACCTGGAGACCTCAATATTTGGCAAGGACGACGCCTGCTGTGCCGTGTCACTGTGGCCGTGGTGTCCTGGGAATACTTGGCGTGCGACACCGCGATCGTGTCTCCACGCTGCACCTACCCTCGTCATCCCCGATCTACCGACCCCGACACCACCGACGCTTCATCGCAGCGTCACCATGACCTTCCGACATCGAACAAACTGTGAGAGGAACTGCTCTTTTAAAGACGATAGCCTTTCTTCGGGACCTTCGACAAAAAAAAATTTGGTCTCTGTCTGTAAATTTGTCTGTTCGCCTTTAACGGCACCCTAAACGGCACAAAAGTGGCCAAACGATACTCCAAATGGCTGTCCCTACCCGCAGCGCCCACCAATGTTGCTCAAGATTGAGTTCATACTTGAGCGATTGTCAATAAAAAAGCAATTATTGCGCAAATCTGAGGCACCAATACAACACGTCAATGTTCTGTTTGTGTGTCTCTTACTAAAAAAGGCATACATAACTAATGTTAGGACCGTAGCGTTCATCACGTTGCACTGACCATGCAACGCTTGCACGAAAAGGGAAGTGTTTTTGACGTTTTGCTAATACTACACAGTGGTGGCACCTACCCGTCGCCTTTCGTTCTACACCTTATCACATCCGAGACGGGTGCGCGGAGTGCGCGCGCTTCGTTTTCCAAGATAACTGCCCATAGCGCTCATGTGTTTCACGTGTGACGTGATTTGATGCACTCGTTCGCCTCCACTGCACGCTCGAAGCACTCTAACGCAGCGCCTTCAGAATACCATTCACAAATTTTCTTGCGCAGAACATCAAATAAACGTTTTGTTCAGTCTCTCCAGACGCAAGACTATCGCCTTTCGACGACATTTGCAGTGTAACATGCAAATACGGGGCTAATTTTAAGGGCGAAGCTCCTTAAAGCGGCACCCGTTCGTCCCTCGTCGTAGTAGTAGTGCGTAACCAGTCTTACGCTTTGACCTGCAAGGTGGTGCCGGTGGGAAATTTCTCCTGTGCGTTGTTGAACAATCGAAAATTCGCAGCGTGCGCGTTAACTAAAAGCCAAATTCTCCTGTCTCACATTCCCAATTAGCAGCCATTGGCATGTACATTGGGCACTATCTGACAAGAAAGGGTTGCTAGCTTATACTCGCAGGGCGTAACCTCCTTGGTTTTAGAAAGAATTAGCGAGCGTTGGGCCGCAGTGCCATGGATATAGCGAACTAGTAT
Source organism: Rhipicephalus microplus (assembly GCF_043290135.1). Classification (NCBI taxonomy): domain Eukaryota; kingdom Metazoa; phylum Arthropoda; class Arachnida; order Ixodida; family Ixodidae; genus Rhipicephalus; species Rhipicephalus microplus. Next base: position 195,140,239 of record NC_134701.1, read on the forward strand.
ATACCATGAACTCGAGGAGGTTAAAGGTGGGAAGTAGACAACAAGCGCAAGCCGTAAGAAAGTGCGTGTGTGCCACCTTTCGTTTAGTCCTTGGAATGTCCGCTAGATGGCGGTGCTTCTATATGCGGAATATATGATGAAAAGATGCGCGATGGTGGTACTTGGAGTGTTGACTAGATGGACGAACGAACACGCAGATAGATGCATGGACGGACGCACGGATGGCTTCACGGACGGATGGACGCAGGGACGGACGCACGGATGGACGGACGCATGGACGCACGGACGGTCACACAGACGGACGCATATATGATGAAAAAATCCGAGCTGGTGGTACTTGGAGTGTTGACTAGATGGACGAACGGAACGGATGGCTGCACGGACGGATGGACGCATGGACGGACGCAGGGGCGAATGCATGGACGAACGCAGGGATATACGCCGAATGTACGTGCGGACGCACCAACAGACGCACGCACGGACGGGAGGATGGACGCACGGACGGTCACACAGACGGACGTAAGCAAGAACGAATGGACGGACGGATGCTTCACCCCACTCTCCATCATTCACCCCGTGGATATGCTGCCATTTTTTTTTTGTTTCTCCGGACACTAACGTGATTAGCTTAGTTTTATCTGGGCTATCGGACAATCTGCTTATGTAACCACTAGTTCAATTTTTCGTATCTGTAACATCGTTCTAATATTCTGCTTTGCTTAAAAACAAAAACACGAGTTTCGTTTTTCCCCGCTATACGGTTTCGTTTATTATGCCACAGAAACAATTTCTCGGTGGTAGTACGTAACATAAAGAATCTAACACGTGACAGATTGACGCCCGCTACGACAGGACGAAACCACGTGGTAAGAGGTGCATGAACTAATGGTGTTCGGAATGTCTTCGTAAGAGTTTGTAGCGTTAAGTCTGCACATGGGTTTGCAAGGCGCAGAATTAAAAGCTTGGGTAGACGAGCAGACAGAAAAAGCGTGCGCCGAAAGGCAAGCAGAGTGAGAAGCTACGAGGGAACGCTTGGAGATCGAAGAGTGAATACTAGCATTGCGGGTCAGATTGGCTGAATCTGGAGATAGCCAAGAAAGGCCGGTGCACGACAGGCAAGAAGCGAGTCGTCGCGATAATGATTAACCCCCACAGTTTGATTCCCGTCTTCAAAAAGGATCGCCATGATCTCGACGAATACCTTAAACGGTTTGAAGCCGTCGCTACCGGTCAGGCACGGCCACAAGACAAGTGGACCACAGCCCTCAGCTTGTGTTTAGATGGTGAGGCGCTGAAGGTTTTTGGTCGCTTGTCCCCTGAAGAATCAGTGGACTACGACAAGGCTAAGAAGGCATTACTACAACTCTTTCGCAGCACGGCTGAAGATTACCGGGAAAAATTCCGGCGGAGAAAGCCCCAAGATAAGGAGACAGCGAAGCAGTGTGCCACGAGGTTGTTAAGTTTCTTCGACGGTTAGATTGAAATGGCCAATTGAGGAAAAACGTTTGAACTTGTGCGAGATATGATTGTAAGCGAGCAACTGCTCCAGAATTTCCATTATCGTCTGACATTGTTTCTTCGAGAAAGAAACTATCAATCACTTCATGGAAGCGCAGGGCAGAAAAACTTGCTGGTGTACAAGGAAAAGGCGCAAGAAGGTGCTACAAAAGAGAAGAATGGAAATAGTTCCAGCAACACGCGAATACGATGTTTTGTTTGTGACAAATACTGGCACAAAACATCCGACTGTCGCATGCAACCTAAACAACAATACTGTACGTATTGCCGGAAGACTGGTCATAATATGCAAGACTGCAGACGTAAGGGCTTAGGCACAGAAGTCGCCGGTTGTGTCTCTATAAGAAGACGTACCTCCAACAGGAGTCAAGACTCCAGCTAACGATATAAAAAGCGAGGTAGAAGCACTTCTAGAAACAAAAGTTTAAACAGCCATGACATGCCAGTTATGCAAGGCTTATTGTTTGGGAAGGCGGTAACTGTTCTCCGTAATACAGGCAGCAACAGCGTATACAAACGACGGTCGACAGTCCTGTATACGGCATCGACGGGTACCATGGCAACCCTACTGTTGGCAGTAAGTACCACTGAGGCACTAGAAGCCGACGTACTCGTCTCGTCACCGTACTTTTCAGGGGCCATTGTTGTGAAATGTCTTGACAACCCACTTTACGATGCCATCATCGGAAATGTCTCAGGGTCTCTGGACCACACAAACCTAGATAAAAACTGAAAGAAGATGTTGGTTAATCCATCCTATATGCCCACCTAAGAAGGGAGCAACGCGAAGAAGGTCCACTCAATGCCTGCTGTGGTTGTCGCAAAGGCTATGAAGAAGAGAGAGGAAGTAATGAACCTCATTCAGGTCTCACGAGAGAAATTTCAACAGGAGCAGATAACCGACAAGAGCTTGGAACATTGCAGAGCTAAGGTGGGCAAAACCTTCAAAGGCAAAGGACCAACATGCTGCTCTTACCAGTTGTGTCCAGGCAAAATGACCAAACAAGCGGCCACACTGCAACAATTACGTGCGCAAGTTCTTCAATTAGCGCACGAAAACCCCCTCTTCGGACACCAAGGTATCAAGAAGACTACCAAAAGGGTACTGAGCGCTTTCTACTGGGCTGGTGTTCAAGAGGAAATCAAGAGGTGCGTGAAGTCGTGTGATGCGTGGCAACAGACGTTTCCGAAAGGAAGGTTGAGTAAAGGGCCACTTGGCCGTATGTTGCTCATAGACACGCCATTTGAGCGAGTGGCCGTGGATATTATTGGACCACTTTCTCCAACCTCCCAAAAAGGTAACAGGTATATTTTGACTCTAGTGAATTTTGCCACTCGTTATCCTGACGCGATACTGTTGCCGGCTATTGATTCAGCGAGTGTAGCCGAAGGGCTTGTGTAACTGTTCTCGCGTGTAGGATTTCCCAAGGAAATTCTGTGTAATCAGGCATCGTGCCTTACCTCTGAGTTGATGAAAGAGGTGAACAGCCTACTGCAGATCAAACACCTGAGTTCCATTCCATACCATCCCATGTGCAATGGATTGGTTGAACGGTTTAACAGAACTACCAAAGAGTTGCTCTGTAAACTTTGCCAGGAACAACCGAAGTCATGGGATCGGTACATTGCTCCTCTGTTGTTTGCATATATAGAGGTACCGCAATCAAGTCTTGGTTTCTTGCCCTTTGAGCTAATATATGGCCACCAAGTAAGAGGTCCACTGGCATTACTTAAGGAACTCTGGGCTAAAGACGAGATCAATGATACCGAAACTGTGTACAGTTACGTTCTCGACCTCAAAGAGTGTCTGTCGCAAGCCTTACAGGTGGCACACAGAGGACTTGAAAAGGCTCAGCATCTCCAGAAAAAGTATTATGACAGAAATAGTCGGCATCTCGCCGTCTTAGGTAGGTGACCGAGCCTTGGTTCTACCAACGAGCCACAACAAGCTCCTTATGCACTAGAAGGGACCTTTTGTAGTCACAAAACAGAAAAACGACTTTGACTTCTGGATTGACGTCGGACATATGAAAAAGCTTTTTTATATAAACATCTTAAAAAATATGAGGAACGCCCACCAAACGTACCTGCTCAGGTGTCATCGTTCGTTGTGTTAGAAGACGCGACCGACAATCCCGTACCAAGTATCACAGTGGAGACTTCTTGGATTGAGAGCATCCGAAAATCTGCTGCTCTCAGTTCAGACCAATTTCTTGAACTGCAATGTCTTCTGGAAGACTACTAGGATATTTTCTCGGATGTCCCAGGGAAGACAAATTTGTTACAATGTCGTCTTGAACTAACGACAACAGAACCTGTTAATACGCCGCAATCCCTTTTGCATTTCGCCATGAAAGATGCCGTCGAGAAAGAAGCGACTGATATGGTAAGATTAGGCATAATTGAGCCCTTGGGTCGCCTTACAATTCTCCCCTTCTTCTGGTCAAAAAGCCAGACAGGTCATTTCGAGCATGCATTGACTTTTGTCCCATCAACAATGTGCTCGTGGGCGATGCATAACCAACTCCAAGAAATGACGTCATGTTCGCAGAAGTGGGAAATAAGAAATATTTTTCAAAACTCGACCTGACGAAAGGATATTGGCAAGTACCCGTGAAAGAGAGTCCTCGACCAACAACGGCCTTCTCTACCCAGTAGGGCCATTACCAATTCCTATTTGTGCCATTTGAAATAAAAACTGCATCAGCCGTTTTTACCCAACTCATGCGGCGACTTTTGACAGGGCTCCCCTATGTGATGCACTATATCGATGACGTTCTCATGGCAACAATGACGTGGGACGAGCATCTGCAGACGCTCCAACGTCTGTTTGACAGAATCAGGAGCGCGAGTCTCAAAGTAAAGCCGCGAAAGTGCGAGATTAGAGCAACTACCGTCAATTCCTTGGACATCGCCTGGGTGTAGAAAAGTTCAGCCGAACGAAGAAACGACTGAGAAAATCCTTCAGGCGCCTAAGCCTCATACAAAAAAAAAAAAAAACAAGCGTGTTCCTTTCTCGGCCTAGCTGGCTATTATTGTGACTTTGTTTCACGATACATAGAGAAAGCACAACCGTTGGTTGACATGCTCGAGAAGCGACAACCCAATCGAGTGAGCTGGACGCCAGCCAAGGAAGCCGCCTTCGTTGAGCTCAAGCAAAACATTTATATAGAAGAGTTATGCGATAGCCCCGCCGTGGTGGTCTAGTGACTAAGGTACTCGGCTGCTGACCCGCAGGTCACGGGATCAAATCGCGGCTGCGGCGGCTGCATTTCCGATGGAGGCGGAAATGTTGTAGGCCCGTGTGCTCAGATTTGGGTGCACGTTAAAGAACCCCAGGTGGTCAAAATTTCCGGAGCCCTCCACTACGGCGTCTCTCATAATCATGATGGTTTTGGGACGTTAAACCCCACATATCAATCTATCAATCGAGTTATGCGATAGGGCCTTACCCTTCAGGAATATTCACTTCGTGTTGAGTACATAAAAGGTTCAGACAATGTTGGGGCAGATTATCTGAGTACGACACAAAAAGCCGTTCGGTATTACATCAGTAGATGTGTTCGCGTTCTCATCATTATTTGCAATGTTTTTTTCCCCAAAAACTTTATTTGGGGGGGGGGGGGGGAAGGGCTTTATGTGATGAGTAGTAGACAAATATTATGGACACAGCTGTAGGACTAAAGTGGTGTGTTTCCAGTGAAAGTGAAGTGAAGCGAAACCGAAAGAAAGCGTCGAACGAAAAAATAAAAAGCAAGAAAAATAAAGGAGGAAGACGGGGGCTGGTGCGTGGAACGCCGGAGTAAGACGGGCGGGCCAAGCTGTTCGTGGGGCTATCAAGGCTGTTGGATTCCGGATCCGAGCCTGTGGACAACCTTGTTATTTGGCAAGGACGATGCCTACTGTGCCGTGTCACTGTGGTCATGGTGTCCAGGGAATACTTGGCGTGTGGCACCGCGATCGTGTCTCCACGCCGCACCTACCCTCGTCATCCCCGATCTACCGACCCCGACATCACCAATGCTTCATCGCAGCATTACCGTGACCTTCCGACATCGAACAAACTATGAGAGGAACTGCTCTTTTTGTTTCTCCAGACACTAATGTGATTACCTTAGCTTAATCTCGACTATCGAACAATCTGTTTATGTAATCACTATTTCGATTTCCCGTATTATCTGTAACATCAATCTAATATCTTGCTTTGCTTAATAACAAAGACTTGAGTTTTGTTTTTCCTCGTTATACAATTTCGTTTATTATGCCACGAAAACGGTTTCTCGGTGGCAGTACGTAATATAAAGAACCTAACACGTGGCAGGCACGCACCTTGTGACCTTGAGCACTTTCTCTTTTTTTCTCCCTTAACTGCGCGATTTTTCAGTGCGATCGGGCGTGCACGCGGGGACAACTCACGGCCTTCCGTGCCGGCCCCAGTAACGACCGAGTGCGTCATGCCGAAAACTGCCGATTGCTGGTACTAGGCCTGACACGAAGCAATTTCGAACCTGTCGCGTCACTTGTCGAGAGAACGATCTTTAGCAGATTGAGAATTTATTGCGAATTCCAGGCCACGTGCTGTGCTGTATTTTGCACGTGTTCTCAGGAGTCTTGACTAGCGATCAGCAGCATTTTCTGACTATGCTCAAACAGTGTTGCAGGGCCTCCTTATTAATAAAGGTCATACACCACTGTCAATATGGTTGATGTAAAAGGTCCTAGAAATAATTTTCTCTAGGCCAAGCTGTTGTTGCTGTCAAAATCCGAAAATTGCATAAAATAATACATAAAAAAGGTGTGACAGTTAATTGACAAAGTTTTATGCTATGGCCAGCTGTAGAAGTCTGCTGGAGTCTAGCCAAGAGCTATCACTGTAAAGTGGCCTTCTGGTTGTCTTATATATATATATATTATGGAGCAAAAGTACATTGGCTCCTATACTTACCATGTGATTTCAATTAATCCCTATCCTGTCCAACTGATAAAACCAGCTCAGGACTTTTACATTATTTTGTGAATGCTAACAGCTGCATAAATCAGGTTTCACTGTCCATGGTGGGCTTTGTGTGCACCTAAGTAAGCTTTACATGTGCCTCTTTCCTCCGTAGTGTTCAATCAATGATAAAAAAAAAACTGCTTTTTACTAGCTACAAACAGAATGCAGCAATGCTTGGATCTTACATATAGCCAGTGTGTAAGTCCAGCAATCCTGTAATAAAGCTTTTGTGGAGATTATTACAGGATAAATAACACTGCAAACCAGTCCCACAAATGGTGAATGTACACACAGACATGTAAAAATGGATGGATTTTTATTAATCACATTAGTCACTCACAATCACAACCAACAGAGAACTCTCACACCGGCTACAGGAGCTGCACTTTGTTTCACTCAAACTATTCAAAAGCCCAGTCAACTAAATAGATTTTTTAAAAAGTAACAGCAGACACCTTCGAACTTTCCGGTCCTGACAGCTGCCATTTTTTTTTTCTTTAGGTGTATCTTAGAACAAGAATACAACACCAAGCCTAGTGCCTGTTTGTTACACACCAAATAAGACAGAAACATTAGCTTTAGGTATAGGCCAGAAACCAGAACAACTTGAAGCTATATGTCAACTGGGGCTGTCACAACTGCCTCTGTTAAGGCCCTCGAGGGCATTTTTCAGAATGTCATGACAAGTCCACGATATGATTGGCGAAGTAAAACAAAGTGCAAAGGCACACAGGTAACCTCCGTGTTAGTAGCCACGCATGCAAAATTGTGACCAAGTCTTCGGCGCGTAAAGGATGTAAAAGCTGCCGTGACGTGAAAGCCTAGGGCAGAGACATACACAATGAAATATATCACAAGAATACTGGTGACAGTCGTCATAAGAAACGTGGTTTCCACACATACATGGGGCACCTTGTAAGGCATTCTGGTTGTATGCAACGTTGTCATGGATAACATTAATTACACTGGCACTGCATTTAATGAAATCAATTTTAAAAGCCCAGCTACAGTCATGTGCACAAAAACTGCCTTCAATGTTTCTAAATACCATATGCAATGACGAGAATATGAAAAGTAGGCCTGCTTAGAATGTGCCAATTTGTAGTAATGTAGGATTTGCTGTGGGCTGCAAAAAGCATTTTAAATTCTAGACTTTGCTTCAAGTACCTGCTATATATGTAAAAAAGACAAGTGCAAGTGTGTGCTTGTGACCACGCCGACAGTGAGAGGGGGCAGGTACACTTTTTTTTTTCTAATCCAGAACAGTTGGGGTTCTTACCCCCATATTCTAGAACCTCCCTTGACTCAACGCATCGCCTTCACTTGAGAAAGCCAACAGGAGCGCCATCTTTAGGCGCAGAAAGTCACTGCATATCAACGATAGTCTGCTGTGATTCTTCAGTAGTGCAGCGTCATTTTCAGTAGTGCAGCATCATTTTCAGCCGAGTGGTTGCGCAGTGCTCAACTCTGTCAAGTGAAGAGTGAAAGTCGAGTGGAGGAGCGTTTGTGAATACAGGGGTTAAAACTAGGCGGTGCAACGAGGTCTAGCCTTGGTCAGCACTTTGTTGTGCTAGTTTCTTGACCTGCGTAACCAGGTTATCTTGCAAAAGACACCTTTACATTAAAAAAAGAAAGAGAAACAGTTAACTAAGTGACAAATGCTCACTACAAATGCTGCCTCCAAGCTACTATGTAATTGAAAGCTTAAATTTCATTAGCTATGTGTGAAATGAACACTGGGTATGGATATGACCATCTAAGGAATATTTAGCTGTGTGTGAAATGAACACGTGCATTGACATAAGCATCTAACGAATTTCGATAACAATGGCTATCATGCAAAAAAAGATCCACTCTGATACTTCTTTTGTGTGTTTGGAAAAGTTCGTTAATTATGAGAGGTGCAATAATTAGACATTACTACATCAAACATTTAGGCAGAAATCTGTACTAATTTTATCTTAATACCCGGTCTAAGAGTTAAACTTTCAAAATACATACTGATATAAATATTCTAGTACTCGCAAGAATAATGCTGCTCTAAGAGCGATTTGGAAAAATCTGCTTCAGCTAAGAAAGCAAGCACACGATGCAGGAAGTCGCACTAAAGAAAATACGAATAACAATTGCCCCATGCAATGAGTTCCATCACGTGCCTTTTTACTTGTACCGACGATAAAATAGGAGGCAAAACGATTGCTTGGTATGTCGCTGCCCCATTCTTACAAAGACGTCACTGGAAACGAGCACTACCAAGCCTGAGCAATAAAAAAAATTAACAGCTAGTTAAAACAAGCAAATCGAAAGCAAGAAACAAATGCAAACACTAAGTGGCAACAAAGTCAGAACTCAGAAGAACGAAACTTCAGCGGGACAAACTTGCATGAGTTCATGGTGCAGCACATCCTACAGCAGCATTTCGAGGCATAGTTCTTTAATTTTCAGGATTCATCAAAGACGACCGTGGACCTTTGTATATTGAGCATAGTTTATGAATAATATTGTATACAGTTCTACGATACAATGAAAAGGGTTTGTCGGTAGAACAATTCACGTTCTAATCTCTTCTATTCACTCTGGTTCCATCACACGCTCTGCTGCCTAGCTATTGCTACCATATTTACTGTCATAACAATGAAAAAACTGCTGCACTTTAAAAGATCACTTGCCCCTTCTCGGTGATACGCTGTCCAACAATAACAATAATCTCCCAACTAAAATATCGCTGGCCACGAATGCCAGACAGCCACCCTGACATTAAATGCCTAGAACCAAATTATACCTTTCAGACGAAAATACTTGAAATGATGTTTAAGATATATAAATCCGAAGCTCCAGAATGTATTTCATATCTCAGTCATCACTGAAGTTGCACATTGTTTCGACAGGACTTCCCGGTGATGTAAAGGGTTTTACAATGAAATGGCAGAAAAGAATTTGCCACTGCAGGTGCATATATTAGAAACCTCTTAAATAACACAGCCAAATCCAAAAGCTTCACGGATAAAAATGCTCTTGTGGGTCTTCATGTAAGTACATATTTCATGATTGAAAATTGTATGTAATGCTCATTACTTGTTGCCTTGCATTGCAGTAGTGTCAGGCATTGTATTTTTGCTGCTTTTGCATTGTTTATTTTGGTTCTTAAGTTTATCATCAGAACAAAATGAGCCAATATGACTACTGTTTCAGCATTTATACTCTGCATCACAGTAGCCACACTATGTTTTACGAATGAATGACTGAACTCTACATTATCACTAAATTGCATTTAGGTTTTTATGTTTTGATTTCTATAGTATATTGGGTATATACTCACGTCAATCACTGGACATTTCGCTCTATATGTTAATCTTGCTGCTTTTGGAAGCATAAAAAAAATCATACCTTATGAATAGCTTTTAGGCTTATATTTAACATAGCATTCATTTGATTAGGAAAACAAATATTGTTGTCTTATTGAGGCACCAAGCTGCTTACTGGATATAAACCTCATGAGGCAAACATTACTATGGGAGAATGGTTAAGCTGCTTAAGGTAAACAAAAATGAATGTTCTTATTTTAAAATGGCGATTATTGGTACTGTAGGACAGAACCATGCCTAAACAGGAACAAGACACTTTACAGATGCACCAAGTTTGTTGAAAGACTGTTGCAGTCATGAACACATGCAAAAACACCAATAAAGAAACACAAGGTTTAGTTGCTCTTGCTACAAAAAAGACCTTAAAAACATAAAAGTTTAAACATGCAATTAAAACAAAAGACTATTAAGTAGCACACTCTGATTTTCACCCGTTCTTGTTTGCAATATTATGCATGAAGTACGTGGACATATGTATCTATATAAAACAGAGACGCTGTCATCTGAGCAGTGTACTGGTACGTATAGCAACTTTGCACAGGCCCCACAATACACTAGGGAATGAAAAAATTACGACCCATTACTCAGTAATTGCACATTAAATGGCACAGGCCATTAGAATACAATAATGGAAGCATCCATATACGTACCACTTCATGCAAAAAGCGTTAGCGTTGAAATGCCTCGTAATGCTGCGTGATACAGGAAAGTAGGTGGCTAAAAATCGTAGTTAAGTACTGAGGCAACTACCAGCCGCAACAAAATATGACTGTACGAAATGCACAACGACTGTGAAAGGATCTTAAAATGAAGAGTTGCTGACACAACACGGTAAATAAAAACGTGAAAGATTACAAAAAGAAACGTACGGCATCACCACGAAGAAATCTTCGTATGTCAAGTACAATGCGCAGTGAGCAAATTAGTGTGATGCTGTTGCATCCAGTTTGACCTTCAGGTTCTTGAGCATTAAAGAAAGTATGTAACACCAGGCTGCATTTTACCTCAAATCGAGTGCAAACCTGTAGGTGCACCGAGTGTTGAATGGTGACAAGGACTTAAGGTAAGTTCATGATATGCAACTTGTATCAGCCATGAAAGCAATAGAATAGTAAAATGAGATTGTATCCGAAGAGTGTAAAATGCTGATCGTGTAAGGTTGCGACCTTTCTAAATGCATTATGAACACGCCCTCCGAAAGATGGGTTTGTGCGTCGCAGTAACTACACAAAGTAACAATACACTACGGATATGTGACGCAAGAAAGGACCAAGACAGGCTAGCATTAGACTGCACAAGAAAAAAAAAACAAGCAAAAAAAAGACAGAAGAAAGTGATACAGGGGGGGAATGTCACAACACTACACGTCCTAGCAGACAGTACGTTTTCAAGGTGGGTCGACGTCACAGGCGGGATGCAATGGAAAAAGAAAACATTTATGGCAGGGCGTAGCACAAATGAAAAAAGGTGCAGTAGCAGCATGTGTGCAGTGAATGCTGCCATCGCTCATACATTCTTGAGGTGGGAATACTTTGTCGGCTGAATGCAACGTAAAGGAGGAACAGGCAAGCGCAAATTGGCATTGGCCGAACAAAACAAAACCAAAGTGAAGAAGGGTAGGAAAAAAGCTCTCAAATACTGAAAGAAATAAACCTCTCCCTCGCGTCTGCTAAATGCAAGCTGACACGACAAGAGATGTGGAGATGGCATGTGGATGGGTGTGGAAATCGGGTGCGACTCCCGTGACTGCATATGTGCGTGCGCTGCGTTCACGCAGGAAGGCAGGGAAAAGGGAGTCACAGAGAAACCCGTTTTTATGTGTTTTCCTGGTAGGTCACGTGCGCTGAAAAAGTAAAAAGAATACGCAGGACAGGCATGCAGCTTGCCATCCGTCTTTTGCCAAAACAAACTGACACACAAATAATGACAAAGAAAAGCAAACAAAATAAACTAGCACATTAACTTAAAACAGACAAGTAAGTTCCATGCATAGATGTGCTTTTTTCATCCATATTCACAGTGCTCACAGAATGACATGCGTATACGCCTGTGTATATATTCAATATTCCAGCACTTTGAATATACAAACAAATATTACATTGTTAAAATTTGCTTCGGCATTAACTAAAACTTTGTGATGCTTTGATGTAATGGAGGTGAACGAGTACTACACATATTTTACTGCACCATGAAACTTTGTGATAAGCAGGCACATTGCCTGCCCCTAATTATTCCATTCAAAAGTTTAAAAGCGTGTTATATGGGCTTATATGAGCTAAGTGTGGCAAATTTTATAACTTATTGTATTTTGAGAAATGCAACTTGTAACATACTACAATTTACATGCTTTTGTGATCCAATATGCTCGCAATTATTTTATACAAGTTATCATTAGCTTTGACTTCACTTCAAACAAAGAAAATAATATGATTACATGCGTCAACCAGAATGCATAATTTTAGTGATATGAGGTGCACAGACTTTGAGCTTCACCATCTGTAGTATTGGCTCATACAGCAGCCTCAGAGCAAACATCGCCATCAGTGGCCATACCCATGGCGATTGATATGTAGTATACCAGTAGTTACTCGTAAACCTGCGACATCTAATTCCCTTCCACGCACACTATGCATGATAGTAGTATTTGAAATGTACATTGTAATGGGGCTTCCCCAGACTGCACTGTGTAGATTGAGTTGAACCTTGTTAAAATAAGCACAGATCTGCGATACGACGACATCGCATCTTCCGAAAAATGTTTGCAAGTATGAACTAGCATTCCTTTGGTGTAGAAACTTCTTCAATCCGATACGTCAGGCAGAAGTTCTTGTCCCGCTGTGAACTCGAAAAACAGGCCGAGACCGGTAGCATATGATACGTTGAAGACTAAAAACTTCCGTGAGAGCTTTACCAATGAAAACAACGCACGCAAGAATGAATCTGCCTAATCTCACATGTTTGAGTTAAGTAAGACCGACATTTTTTTATTACAATTTGCCAAAACTTGCGCTTCGGCACATTTTCAATGAGTGCAATTTAAAGACATTTGCATTCCAATCTTGGCATCCATTTCAACAACAACAAAAGAAGTTCGGTAGTACAATAATGTTTTAACATGACACCTAAAGTTGCTTCATCAAAACAAGGTTCAACTCGAAAATAAACCCCCTCATTGAATGGTTGTGGAGTTGGGACTGGTGAGAAGCCACGATACTATGTTCATGCTTTTTATGCAAACCGGTGCCATGCGAATACCACAACATAGGATTTACATGCACAAGACATTACACGCTGCTGCTCATAAATACCGTAATTACTCAAATCTAATGCGCACCTTTTTTCCGGTTAAGCGAGTTCATAAATCGCATGCGCGTTAGAATCGAGTACGAACAAAAAAATTACGGTCAATCTATTGCCATCGGCAAATCCAAAATGGCCGCCCCCTATGTGCGGCGGCATGGCGCGTCGGCCATTTCTGCCTATGTGTTTCCCATGTGCGGCACTTCGTACGTGTGCTGAGGAGTTCGTCATCTAGTAGTGCATTAGCATCGACGGCGTGGAAGGGCCGACTCCAAAAACTCGAGTGCACCACGATGCCGCTTTTAAAAGAAAAGTCGTCGCATGTGCAGAAACGGACGGAAATCGGGCCACATCGCGGTCGTTCGGAGTTCCCAAAACGTGCATGCGGGACCGGCGGAAACAAAAGCAGAAGATTGTCGACAGCAAAGCTTCACGCAAAGGCTTCAGTGGACCACAGCAAGGTCGGTTTCCGCAAATTAAAGAGCTGCTCGGCGAGTATGTGCTTGAGCAGCGAGCGGCACAGCGGCCCGTGACGACAGAACTGCTCCAAGTGTGGGCTATGCAATTAGTCTTAGAAAAAGGTCTAATGCGAGTCAGTTTAAAGCGAGCAGGTGCTGGCTGACTAACTTTATGAAGAGGAAAGGCTTTTTCCTCCGAAGAGGAACATGCATATGCAAAAAGTTTTGCGGAGGAGTACGATGAAAAGCTTCACAGTTTTCAGAGGTTCGTCCTAAACTTGCGGCGCAACAACGGCTACCTGCTTGGGCAAATCGGGAATGCCGATCAGACGCCTCTTTACTTCGACATGTCTGGCACCACAGCCGTCGAGAAGAAGGGGGCGAAGCAAGTTCGCGTGCTGACATCGGTCCACGGTAAAACTACAGTGACGGCAATGCTGTGTTACACGTCAGATGGGCACAAGCTTCGCCCGTACCTCATATTTAAATGGAAGGCGCTCCCGAAAGGAGTCATTTTTTCGAGTGGTGTGATCGTGCGGGCCAGCGAGAAAAATGGGTGCGCGTTGCAATCGATGTCTTACTTTTTTTTTTTTCGCGGTGGAAATCGGGTGCGCGTTACAATCGAGGGCGCGGTAGAATCGAGTAAATACGGTACGTGCTGGCAACTTGCAGCAATTCAAACTTGGATAACTCAAAGCTTCTGCAAGCTCTAGTGATGATAACATTTTCTTTCAGGTTCAGGACATTTTAATACACTTTCAAGCCACTCATTCTAACCAACAGCACTGCTTGATTAACATTCTTTCAATTTCCTATGGAGGGAACGGCAGACAACAGCTGTCAATAGAAAGAAGCTTACAAGAGATTTGATTGTTTTGCTCAGCCCAATTTTGAACTAGAGCACAAAATATAACACGCAAAAAAATGTTGAAGCGCAGAACTAGTAGATGTGTGCACAATGCAATTCTTTGAGAGATTTTAATAATAACAAGCTCTTGAGTCGAGCACACCACCACTGCAATTTTATTTTCCTTTTTTCCTTCAGGTGACCTTCATGCTGTGATTAATAAAAGCCATGTTCAGTAGGTATCAGTGGCTGTATCATGTTCATTTCTGGTGTTCGGGCACCTTCACATGATAGATAAGGCATGACTTGACATTGCGGACACAGTCGCCTGTCTGTCATTCCAGCATTTACTTTATTCCTCGCAGATACAGTGGCATACTAAAATAATGGTTGAGGATAGAGAGCAATAATGAAAAAATTTTCGTGGTTAAAGCGTGTTCCAACTGTGTGGGGAGATAAAGAGGGACTTTATCGTAAGTTCCCTCCAAGATTGCTTAGCAGTGCGAATTGTCGCGAGTTGCCTGCATTGCATTTGTACACTGGAAGCACGCACAAGCCCCCCAAAAATTGTGATATTTCAGACTTCTAGCACTTTGTTCACCAGTTTTATAAGTCAGGTCCCCCTTCCCCGAGAGACTTGAGCCTACACTTGTGACTTAGAAGTGTGGCAGCTTGGGCTAGTTGGTATGGCATGATGATAGTTATAGCGCGAGAACAAAACGACGACACAGTGTCTTTCGTGTCCTTCTTGTCTCTGTGTCGTCGTTTTGTTCTCGCGCTATAACTATCATCATACACTTGTGAGTCTCTTTTTGGCTATGAAGGAGCATCATGTAAGTTCATGAGGTACTTTACAAAAACGAAACAAACAGGTATAGATTGATTCAAAATGAGAATCACTAATGATGGTTGAACTAAAATATGGCAAAACTTCATGCCAGAACCACAGTGCCAATCTGCCAGTGTGGTGTTAACGATTTTGAAGCATTTCTTCTTATCTGAACTATTGTGTCAGTAAGTGATCTTCGAACTTGCCAACAAAGAACAAAGGTGTTAAAGAAGCCTTTTTTTTTTTCAGATCTTTCTTGCTTTCTTTTCTTATATTTCTTGGCACTCGCATGCGTGCGACTGGAACGGACTTTCACTCAAACTCATAAAGCATGCACAAACACTGTACATAGCATGGACATGTAGACTTTGCTATCCCAGTATCCGTGTGAATTAACTGGACTTAGATTGACATGACATAGTTGCCGCATACAAATAACAGACCGAAGAGAACATGGCAGAAGCGAGTGGAGAATCTCAAAAGCCAGTGAAAAAAAAAAAAGAAATAACAGTCTGCTAAAAATTATTTTTAAAATATCCTATAAACAAAAGCGGGAATAAGGACCAGTTAAAATTCATTGTAGTAGAAGTACTATTTAATTTTTCATATCAATGCATGATTTGTGCTTATTTCATTCTCTCGACCCCACACAGCTCAGTCAGCTAGAGAACGCACATGACGAAATCGCTGTTTTTCGATGGATGCCAAAATTATTTACTCAGGCACTACGACATTTACTGGTTGCCATCGCATATTGAGTAGGGAAAAAGTTACCGAATTTACCCAATTAAACAGCGTGCCTTTCTTTCCCGGAAATGTGGTTTGAAAAGTGCTTTGACGAAAGTCTGCTTTGGGAGCCGGCATTGTCTTGTGTGCCATTACGATGCGAAAAGAGAGAAAGTTATACTGGGTAGGCATCTAATGAAGGGTTCACATTCTAAACAGTTTTTGTTGAAAAAGCTCATTCAAGATATTGCTGGACAGTTCCAGCGTTGGAACGTCAGTGAATGAAGACCTGAACAAGGAACGATGTTGGGCTGGTTGATGCATCATTTTCTGAGGTGAGCAACAGCACGCACGATGTGGACAAAGTTAGAATGACACCATGAGCGCTGCTAGAACAGTTCGCCTGGTGCTGTTCTCACTATGTCCAAGTCATATAGTACACTGTTATTCACTACAGAAAATGAAGGTGTCGGTGCTATACCTGTAAACGACCAACATTAAATCGAAATTCCACTAGCCACCACAGTGGAACGTCCCCCGGTTTTGTGAGAACCTGAATTTTATGACGAATCAGTTTGGCCCAGGCAAAATCTCCATAGAAGTAATGTATTAAATATTAAAGACCTTGGTTATACGATGCAGTTTTACGCTGACCCCGCATCTTACGTCGGCTTTCAGATTTCGCCTGAAAGAAAAAAACCACCAAACCACCTTCCCTTGAATCAAGTGTTGTCCAAACGAGCGCAACTATAAACCTGCGTTCCCCTAGGTTGAGGATTAGAAAAGTAGAGAGAAAGAATGTATTCATAAATTAGAAAATTTATTCTCCTGGAAGTTCATGCTCCTGTACATACGCCTCAATTACATGCGCACGCATCCAATGTCGTTACCTAGTCAAGCTTTATCCAAACAGAGGAGCTTCACCCGGCCGAAATATGATATTTTTTAGGTTTTAGGTCCATGGAAACATCTCCTGGTCGACGTACAGCTGATTTTCCTTCATTGTACTCGCGGTCACGGGCTTGCGCACACATAAGGGCGCGACGCAGCTGTTTTCACCAGGCAAAATTACTCTCACTCGAGGTCAACGTGCATAATAACAACAGAACATCACTAGTTGCACTTCACAAGCCAAAAAATTACAATGCGCACAGCTCAGTCACACATGAAGGCATTCTGGGCAACCCACAAACTGATGGTTCGTAGCCATTATATGATTTCTCCCCCCCCCCCCCCCCTTCGTATAGTGATGACACTGTCTGACCCTTCTGACAGGAGGCTGTTGGCAACGCGGTTTCGGTTTCATTTTCATGCGCAGGCAATTTTTGGTCTCTGTTTATTGTTAGAAAAATGCGCGTCGGATTTTTTTTTAAGTTGAATATAAAGACTTGCTTGCACCTCCTCCAACTAAGTAATGCTGCCAATAGCTGCCACTGGCAAGAATAATTTAATTTACCTTCTTTGCAGAGCACAAGGTCGTGCCGTGAGCATATTCAGGTAATCTGTATGTAGCCACCTCTAGTTCATGACTTGCTCAATAGATGGCCTTGTGTGTATGAGTCCTTGGGTATAATATAACTAGATGGTGTTAGTGGTTTTCACAGCACATCCACGGAGTGAATGCTGATGAGTGGGGCGAAGCGTTTGTCTATTCGTGTGTCCAACCGTCCATGCATTCGTACGTTTGCTTGTCTGTCTGTCCGTGCTTCCGTCCGCCCGTCCATCCAGACGGATGGATACAAAGATGGAGGCATGGATAGACGGACAGAAGCACAGACGCACGAAAGGACGCTTCGCCCCACTCATCATCATTCGCTCCGTGGATATGCTGCGATTTTTTTTGGCAAGGCTGAGTGTCACTGCCTATTATCTTAGTTTTTCGATTATATGACACCCACATAATACGATGGTTTTGCATTGTACCCTGAAAGTCGTATAATCAGGGGTCTACTGTATATAGCCACGAATTAGCGAAATTCCGTCATTAGTCAGTACTGGCTTTACAGGAGTGCGCAACAGCTGAACTTGGTCAGAAATGATTATTAGACTATCATTTTGAGTCACACAAGGCGGGAGGTAGGAACAGAGGAAAATATTATTTTCGAAAAACCCCGCTATGCATTCCAAGGGCTGAGCCAGTGGAATAAGAGCTCACCTGCCACCATCTTGCTTCGCTCCATGACTTCCTTAGCAATGGTATGGCTGAGGGCCAGAAGGTGAGCCCGGCGCCTCTTCTCTTCGCCCACCTTGGACCGCAACACTTCCACAGAGCCCCGGGCGCCCAGGTCCTCGTACCTGCCCGGGCAGCGGCGACAAGCACCACAGAGCAACGGCCATGCACTCACACAGTAACGCACGTGCTTCCGAAGTGACATCCCAACAACCCGAGCCTTAAGTTGAATTCCAATGTCACAGTTGGAGCAAGTTTTGCTTCTCCTTGTGGAGTGAGTTATTACAATTATAGAGTGATAGAGTTCCAGTGCATTCTGAGCATAAGCCACCTAGTGGAGCAAGAAAAGTTGCTTCACCAAAATTGTTGATGTGGACTGGAATTCTGAGTGACGCACTTCCTTCAGCATGTTTGCCTAGTCATTATGGTGGATGATTTCACAAATCATGCAGTGTTGCTTTTGTTACTCGATAACGACAGCTCCGAGTTACTTGTTGAACAAGCAATTCATTAGATAGTTACAGCAAGGGTGAAACTGCTGCATAACAGTGGGAACTCAACAAAATTCGACGACGGAAAGGGATAACTACACGCAATGTACGCAACTTGACTCCAGAAAGAAAAAACTTCTGCTTTTGCCTTGCTTTAGTGGTGCTAGTTGCATTCCAGTCATGGATTAGGAGGCGTAAGAGTCGAATGCGCACTCAAAAAATCCATCTGCTGCTCCAATTCTTTCATTTAAATTTGACAGTAATTAAAAAGAATCACTCAGAACATGTGAGTCAATTCAGTCGTATAAAGTAGTGTCTCAAAACTATAATTTTCAAAACTTTTGTCTTTATATGCTGATTATCAAAGAAGAAAAAGTGGGTTAAAGTCTGTTTTATAAATTTAGCTATAATTCAGAAAATGCCTTCGAACAGAGTCATAAAGAATTCATTTTAACAGGTTATAACACAACACAGCCCCGTAATGCACTTAAACATTAGCAGAAAAAACCTAGCACCGTGCAGTAAAGCTTACACCTGCAGTCATTACTAACTGGAATGAGGATCAACATGCCACTTAACCCTTTGAAGGTAAAAAACGTACACGTCATTGCCTGTATGTTCAAAATGCGTGCATTTTTTCATCATTTTTCTTGCCTGGCAAGTGCTGCCCCACAGAATACAATGAATATTTTTCTAGCGCCGACGCCTCCGCGCTTCTTTTTTATGCTCTGCTACAGCAGTGCACCGGCTAATTTCGATTTCGTCCTTCAGACAGCACCCGCTTATTGTGCCTGCAAACTCATGGCTTTCTTGTTTCTAATCTTTGAAAAGGTAACGGACTTGTCAATATCTCATTTAATACTCCCAGTACATATTTATGCCTGTTTCCGAGCAGGCGCCGACTGACACAATTGATGTCGCTGTGATTACGTTTTTTTGTTTGGGGGACTCGCAAAACCAGTTCTCGTTCTTTGGCAATGATACCAATGAGTATTATAGGTTTTGGGCTTGTTTTCGATTTCTGGATGGGTTCACAACTACAAAATTTCTTTTAGTGCGCTGCCTCGCGCAGTTTGCAGTTTGCGCAGTGCTATGGAAGAGAGAGGCGGTTTCTCTGCTGCAAGAGTGAGTCTAGTGCTAACTCCTCAAAATTCAAATTGCCCCATGAGTGGCGGACCCGAATCTGATTCAGTAAATGTCAGCTCGTCACATGAGGCATTACTTATGAGTTAAGATTCAAACGTTGATGAGCAAGCAACATCTCAGAAGTGTACATGACGAGATGATGCTGATTAGACAAAAAGATGTTACAATTTAACCACAAAGGCAAAGCAGTGAATGCAACAGCAACAAATTGTAATGTTCTACGAAGTGATGCTGGCAGCTAACTCTTTTGAATACAATCTCGCGTAACTCTACAAAATGCTGGTGTAAGAGAATGTGGCCGCTACAGGGACACTTATTGCGCAGTCTCTGCACTGACAGTGCAGCACGTAGAAGGATATACAAGTCGCCCACTGATCGCTTACAAGACAGCACATGCGCTAGCGATGGCGCCCTTAAGGGGGGATGCTACACCTTCCAAAAACTCTTTTATTTTTGCGAGTACCTCAGTCAAATTTGGAGAGCCTATGTTGATTTTACTGCTGATTTCAAAAATCTAATTCTTTTCTTGCTGTGACAATTAGTTTTAAAGATATAATGAACTGCGACTTTTTCAATTAAGGCCTAATTAGCTAATTATCTGTAACATAGATATTGATGTGCAACCCATAGAACCAATTCGGTATGTTCACAGTGTGCAATAAAGTATAAATCATTGTTCTGGGCTATTTCGAAGCAAAGTTGTGGGATGTTGAATATGATATGAAAAATTTCCCCATCTACACTTGAAACAAAAGATCCATTTAGAGAATTTTCTCCAAAAATTATTACAATAAAACTTACTTTACGACACATCCCCTGCATTTATCTTCGAAACAAAAAAGAAATCGTAATGATAACCCAGATAGAACAAGAGATATTGCTCCGGCATAATGGGAAGCACATGAAAATTGTCGTTTTGAGAAATCGAGAAAAAACGTGGGCACACATTTTTATTGCAGAAGATGCAACAAGACAACCTCAAAACGCACCAGAAGCATAGTCTGAATGCATTCTGTGCTCATGCCTCCTCTTCACTAGCTTCCGGAGTTCCAATGAGGCTGTTCTTTTCTTGTTGGAGACAATGCTGCGACGGTGGTCTTTTTCTCTCGCTCTCCTGGCACCAGTACTTGTCGCATTCATGTCCATTTCACCTAAGATTGCCGTTGCAGAATTCAAATTGCCTGTGTTGAAGCGCAGCACTGCTTCTGCAACAGCTGCTTCAACAGCGAACAGGGACGCATGGTGCTCCTTGGGGGCCAAACTCCAGATTACCGAATGTAGGCTCTCGTTGGAGTTCTGCGTTTTGCCGCGTTAGCACCTCTGAAGCAGGGCTCTTTCCGAAAGCCGGGTATAAACCGGTAGTAATGCCTCTGCCACGTCTTTCGGTAGATTGTAGGCATGCCTGGGGTCGGGCTCACCCTTTGCTTTTGCGGCATTGTGCCGACACCATGAAGTTTCACCAGCTGGGCACAGACTGTGGTCCGAGCATTCATCAGTGGAGGTGACGTGGCGGTATGTGGCCATCACAGCCTTTTGCATCTCGCCCACGTCACCTTCATGCGATTTCAGAGCCCGGCCATAATATGTGCTCAGCCTGGTGATCAGCTCACCTGTGAGCCTGCCTTTCCCACCAAGGCCTCTTTTCCCATCGCACTTTTGTTTCTGCACCAGGTTTCTCAATGCGGTGCCCATCCGTTTCTGTACATGATTAATACAGTCTTCCTTCTGCACGTCAATGTAACCATACACCTTGGCGTCTTGTATGGCGCAAAATGTCCTAGAGTCTCCATCAGACAGCATAGTTGTGTAGCGCAGGCCATGGCGTTCAAGCGACCTCTGAAATAGAATTAGAGCCGCCTCCACTTCCATTTGCCCCGCTTTGCTGTTCGTATTTTTTTGGCATTTGTGGTTAGCCTTCCATTCTTGATAGCCCTCACTACTAGGCTATGGGCCCACCTCGCAGCCTAGGCAAAAGTTGGAAAGAACGACGTAGTCCAACACGTAGCCACTAAATAATTCGATAACTGTGCCCACGCCGATGTGGGAAGAATGGCCTCGCGTCTTCCACGTGCCGTCGTAGCTAACGGCAATATTGCCCCGGTGGCCGAAGCACAAGTCATCATAAATCGTTCTAACCTTTTCCGCACATTCGCTCATAGCGGACTCAGCCGCTCGCGTTGCAGCGGGTGCCAGCGTGTTCTTCAAATGCCGCTAAAACGTCTTGTGGTGCATACCGCGGTGTGAGATGCCCATTGTTGCGAAAATATCGTTCATTTTCGTTTGGCCGTTGCCGGTAGCCACCATCGCCCTCGAAGCGAGAAGATTTACTTCAAACGGATTGCACGTTTTCGTGCCGTTCGCGCGGGGCGAAGTCCATTCATTCGCGATCTCGCCGCACCTTTCACACTGCACTAGCACTTTCACGGCAAGTCCGTAGTCCCGATCCCCTCTGACGATCGTAGCCGGTCCGTGGCAGGCTTTGCAACACAAGGCACCCATTATCGCGTTTAGGATATCTAGATGCATAAGCAGATAAGGAGTAGCCTGGTCCGAGTCCTGTGCGGTTGCCTCGCTACAACTCGCGGTGAAAAAGTCAATTTTCCGTGCAGTTGCTGGCGCCGATGAAAGCCGGTCGAGCGTCGCTTTCTCCCGGGCATGATTTTCTTCAACTTCGGCGTTTGTCACCACCTTGGCGTCGATTCGTAGTCGTCCGGAGTTCGCTTCACCGTCATCGTCGTCGGAGGCAACGCGCTCGGTCGCACCATCGCTGAACGGCCGCGGAGCGTCGACACATCGTTCGTCGGAGTCAACCAAGGGCTCTGATGACTTCGTAGACTTTCTCCCACGACCTTTGCGTTTCCTGCGACCAAATGCGTGCACGGTCCGATACTTTTTTGCGTTTCCAGGCATGGCGATACGATCAGAAGCTTCAGAGTGCTCTGCCGATTTCGAGGCGTCACAGCGGTAACCCTTTCAAAATGGCGTCGGGTAGCGTATGCAGGCGCAAGCCGCGAGCTTCCAGCCAACCGGAAAGCGCCATTTCAGTCACGTGCGCCGTTTAGCCAATGGCAGTGAGCGCGGCTCTTCGTCTTTGAGGCCCCGTTTTTCGAGCCGGGGAAACGCTCAATGTTGCTTACTGAATAAAAAAAAACAGCTGAAAACGCGTTCTTTCAAACAAGACCAAAATGGCGCTGATTGAGCGCGTAGTTCCCGCGTATCGTAGAGCCGAAACCTGCGCTATTTGCTCTCAATTTAGAAGGCAGGACGCCCGTTTTTGGTTTTTTAAAGTTGAATAACGATAAAAGTTGATGGTATTCGGCTATGAAATTTTGTAAATAGGTGCGCAATGATGTCGGGAACGCGAAAAGAAGGTCCGCAAAAACTCGATTTTTTGGCTGATTTTCGGTCCCGAAGTGCCGCGTCCCCCCTTAAAATTAAAGTTCACATTTGCTGCTTAAACAATGACCCCTCCCCTCTAGAGTCTTTTCAAGCTCGTTAAAGACAAGTGGAGCGTATTCTTTAAAGCGGGGTGACGTTATCGCATGCACATTCCAAGAGATGGAGATGGACTGACTTGTTTGAATCTCTGTTTTGGCTGCATTTGACACCCCCACTCGCGCGTGTTTACCCATAGAAAGAATATACAATGTGCGGGGGGATACTATCAATTTGAAGATTATATAGAAGGTGACAGTGACAGCAAAAACCTGCCAAGCGTGTGCATATAATTGCTATCACAATAAAAGTGTCTCATCATGTCCTCACTTAACACTACTTCATGCAGGTAATTTTTGTATATCTGTGAAGAACATAGATGTTTCTCGCATAAATTTTTAGCAGTTGCAAAGGCTTTTTTTAAAGAATTAATCTTGCTGTTACTCAAGAAGAAAAAAATGTGTGTATGCAACACCACAAATGAATTTCTTGTCACTTCACGGTCAACTACACAAAATATTTAGACAACTTTTTAAAACATATTCGCCAGAAGAATTTAATTCAGCAATAAAAATGCCCCATTTTCGGGACACATTTCGTGAAAAGAAGTTGACCCTTAATTAAAAGGTTAAGAATGCGAAAGACCTCCTGGTCCAGTAAACACATCCAACAAGAAAGTAGAAATAAAAAACAAAAGACAAGTGAGCTTACGTGCAGCGTTTCACAAGGCTTACGAAATTGTTACATATTACTGCTCTTTTTGCAATCTCAAGGGGCTGTCCAAGGTATGCGCAGCATTTAAATATGCTTTAGATTGGTATACAATTTTTATTTCCAGTTATCAGTATACCTATCATGCACGTCCTTTGAAGTTCAAAATGATAAAACAAACCTCGATATAACGAACCTGGATATAACAAAATACCAGTTATAGCTAAGTAAATAAAAAATAGCCTTGCAATGAATGTAGCGTTGGGAATAAACCATTGTAACGAATTTTTAGATGTAACAAACTTATTTTTGTGTAAGATGCAACTTTGTTATAGTGAGCTTTGATTCGATGAAGCGACAGTGCAATGTCAAACACTAGCCTAGACAAATGAAAATTGAATAAAGGAGGCAAATACCCGACAGTTTCCGTCAGCATCTTGCGAATGTTGGCCGCCTTGAGGCTTCTCCGAAGCTGCTCCACGGCAGAAACGTTTTCGGACTCCACTTCAATGTACCGCTCGGGAATGAGAATCTTCTGCGGAAGGCCAATCTATAAACAGCAAACGAAGCAGAACAATGATCATAAAACTCCAACATGAATAAAAATAAATGGCGAAGGTAAGATAGCCCTTTTAGTCACGGTGTGCACAAATGCACACGCCAAATTCGACAGCATGTCTCACAATGCGGGTTACGTCAAATGGCTTGAAACTTAAGTGTGCACATTCGTGCGTGCCTCCTGAGTGGACTGCTGGTGATCATTTGACTTCATTATGCTGCGTATTTCTGCACAGGATCCATTTGCTCGATACACTACCATGTTCTACGAATGTTCGATGTGACGCACTCCAGGACCAACGTGAAAAGGTTTTTTTTTTCTGCGCTCAAAGCGACTACAACCAAAGAACAAACAATGCATGAGTTTCGGGCCCAACAGTGGATTCTTTTTGTACTGATACTGATTGGTGACAGAATAATTGAACAATTATTTACTCATTAACTTTGATTACTAATACTCACACAAAACAATGCTTTTTTCATTTTCTTACTTGAAATGTAACACTCAGTGCCTTAGAAATATGCCACGCGAATTAGACACATTTCTGACCGAGCGTCATAATTCGTGACTGAAGGGGCTAGAGACAGTTTTATGACAGCGATGCCGTAAGAGTGTTTCAATAACTGTTTACACTGACTCAAAGCTTTTATTAAAAAAGAAAAAGAAAGGCTACTGAGTTGAGGGAATACACGTGCATATTTAATCCAACTCACAGTAATAAAGTTCTTGGCCAAAAAGAATAACTTGGGTATACTAGTATGACTAGGACAACTTTTCTAGACACCATGTATGAAGTAAAGCAGTAGTCAAAAACAAGAAAATATGTACTGCATTATCTTGCACATAACCCACACCGAAATGCAAAAAATGTGCTTTAAATGTGAGGGTGCGAGTTTTATGCAGGGGAGCTAGAGTTAATAGAGTTGAAGTTAAGGCTGAAGGGGTGGGTTATATGCAAGAAAATACGGAATGTTTTAAAATATGACTGCAGCTTAATGATGAACACGATTCAGTGAAACTTGTCACAATCGAGCATTTACTCAAAGTTTTGTTATCAGTTGTGAAAACTGAAATCAAATGAACATATAATTTTGTACTTAAAATCCTACATTTTCTTTAACTCATAACAAAGTGATACACTGCTTTCTTTCTTCAACATCGCAAAACAAACAAACAAACAAAAAACAAAGAGAGAGATCATGATGGCACCTATGCAAAGGGGCACATTCTATATAACTTGAAGCGTTCGAAAATCCTTGTAAATCCCAAGCCTTTCATTTGAGTTTGCACAAAAACCGTGGCCAGTGGTATCTCAATGCCTTTTTCCACCTCGGTATTAGGCCATGATTTCCGTTAACAAAAAGATGCGACCAATATCTTACAAATGTGCGACAGTAACTTAACAGATTTGATAAGCTCATGAGGGTGGAAATTTTGAGGTTTTATTGTACTGTTTTGAAGAAAGTAAAGAAATAAATTTTTAGACTAATCAATAACCTTGGCATTACATGCTTGTTATATTACAGTACTGGTTAGACAACTTGAATTGTTTTCTAATATCCGATATTTCAGAACAGCCATGTTCCTTATATCGAGGTACACCTGTAATATCACTAATAGAGCCTGAGAATACTTCTAAGAATTATGCTACACAGCAAGTATACAGCATTCCCACCTGCATATCGATCGTCTGTTCATCGAAGACTTCAGACTTCTTTATAGTGGAGCGTACAATGTCAGGCGTGTTGACGGTTCTCAGGCATCGCTCCATGTCCATGTCATCTCGTGAGCGCAGGCCAGTGGGCTGCAAGAGCAAGGTGCGCAAAAAAAAATGCACGAATAAATGATGACGGGAAAAATAAACCAGTTAAGACTGTCGCAGTACAGTATAACCTCATTTACAACAGACGTCCATAGTGAAGAGGATTTTGGTCTGTTGTAAAAGGAGTATGTAAAATGAAAGTACCGTTACAACAGACTTTTATAGAAACACTGAATGGGTCTGTTATGACCCAAGAGAATCACGAGTCATGTCAAATTGCAATGGCAATGCAATTCATTGGCAATGCAATGCATTGGCAATGGAGCATAAAAAAGTTGATTTTTTGGAAATCATTCTTCAGTGTTTGTAGCCGTTTTTCTATCTGATTCCAAAATATCTTCACTGAAAACTACGTAGAAGTACTGTAAAACGTTTTTTGCACTTGCTGAGATGGTGAAAATCACCGTGGAAGTCTAAAAAAAAAAAGACATTTTTCAAAAATTTATAGCTTCACGACGACACAACTGGCCACCACCATTTTGAGCTCGTCATAAAAGTATTTTGTAAAGAACATTCTGTGTTGAAAAAGCAGATGGTTGAAATTCATTTCAAGGACTCCAGTTGGCTGCTTTTGCCGTATTGCTCCAGTACGCCTCGCTAGTCCAATGCTCGTTCCGGATACGCCCTCGGGATAGCATCGTCGTCTGCTTCTAGTGTGTCGCACGGCCGCGGCTGTCTAAAATCGCACTACTTAGTCGCATTTTCATGCTCGTTCTGTGTTCACGGGTTGTTAAGGCAGCAACAAGCGGATGTTCAGTCTACAGATTACGCTCGTGCAGTGTACTCGTCGCGAACATCGCGATGAGTACAGCGCATGAGCATAATTGTTGTAGTGTTGACTTGTTGGCAAGATGGTTCTGCTCATCAGCACTTATGACCTTGCGACAAACACCACCGCGGCACAGATCTTTGTCCTCGCGATCGAGCATGTCATATTTTGAAACATCGGGCACCGCAGCCATGCACATCGCAGCAGCGCTTTCTGATCGAAGTCGTGGCTAGGCCTAGCTCTGTCTCGAACTTGGCGGACAAGACTATCACGCTAGTGGATATGCGAGAGCGGAGAAGCTGTAATGTGTTTCGTCACAAGCAACAAATCATATCGATCGCTGGCTCCTTAGAACCGCGAATCTTGCGCTTCGGTAGTGGACCTCAGCCATGCTCACCACGCACTGACCGCTTGAAACAGCGGTGGCAGCAGCCAGCGATTTCGCGCGTCAGTGCCCCAATACGCAAAACCAAGCCCACCGTGAGCCGATTTTTCATCACTAAAGCTTGCCACAATTAATCATTAACAGATTGGATAGAGGCGGCCTTCGTTCTTAAATCGGTACGCCGATATCTGCGGCATTGTTCTCGTCTCAAAAGCATGCCACGTCATTCTCTAAGTCGGAAGTTACAAAATTTAGAATTTCCATGGCAGAAAAGTCCGCTGTAAAGAAGTCCTGACTACCTTGCAGGCCTCATATTTTAGTCAATTATATCCTAATGTTCGTTGTAAGTGTGTCCATTGTAATGAGTTTCAAAAGTAAATTAGGAAAGATGGTAATTACGAGAGGAGCCAATGATGATCAATCTTACCTTTTTCATATTCGCAATAAAATTGCAGTACAGTCTATTCTCGTTACAATGGACCATGATAATCCCGCAAAATAAGTCCTTTCCATCCGCAGTCTGTAACATCCATACCTCGTGGCGAGAGGGGGGTGTGATGATTCCGATTAGAATTATGGGACAGGCTAGGTCTGCTGGTTGCATTCACTAGCATGGTTACACAAGATTTCAATTACTAGGAGCGGCTATTAACAAAATTGCAGCACAGAGCCGTTACAGTATATGCAGGGACGCCATGTGGCTCATGCACAGCAGCAAAACTTAGTCTGCTAATAAAAGGCGTTTTCATCGGTTCCTGTTGATCGGCTCCGAATTAATTCTTTTTTGTGCAGACGCGAAGACATCTCTGCTGAAGTAGGGCCACTTATTGCCAGAAGCGATTTAACAGCGGTACTCACCTGCTCGGAGCACCGGAACATCTTGCTTTCAAATCATGGTCGCGATGCCTAACAACGTTACTGCAATGAGCGACGAACATCTAATGCAAAACGCAAACAAGAACTTTTTATTTAGAACTGCTTAAAAAAAGTGATCAACGATTGACGAGCACCCTTGAGCGATAATGTTATCACTTTGCATCGCATTTCACTCAGCTGCAACACTTCAACACTGCATTCATCTTGCTGCAGCTGGAAGTATGCCTTCAAATTATCAACGCGGTCAATCACCTGCTGTGAAGTCAGCTTTACTGCAGGAGACTTGTCTTCTTGCTCGCTGTCATCTGATGACAGCCCAGAACGGGCTTCGATCGTCGCTCTCACCTTCTCGTCAATCAGCCTCCTCATTGTCGACGACGTTGTAGTCAAATGTGATGAAGTCAGAGAAGCTGTCTTTCCCGAATGCCTCCCTGACCGACGGCCACACCAATGGGTCTGATGTTTCATCTGGGACAGACGACTCTTCATCTGCACTGTTGTCGGCGCTGCCATCATTTTGTTGAAAACCAGCCTTCCTGAAGCAATTTTAAATTAACGTACCGCTGACTTTCTGCCAAACGCTTGCCAACACTTCCACAGGAAATCTGATTTTTATTTTCGATGCCTGATTATTCTGCATGTCAAAGAGCAGGCGTACGACAAGGTGAGTTTGGTAGGCAGCCTTCACGTAATGCACGACTGCTTAGTCAATCGGCTGCAGTACCGAGGTCACATTTGGCGGAAATTGGACCGGCTCAATTGACCATTTGTGCGAAAACTACTGCGCATGAACAGTAACGGCACAAGTAGCACCCTCTACAGGCATTTTGGTTTTGGTTGGAAAACATCTTCCCGGCAGGCCGCCAGTCATAAATTCATTTGCCGTGGTTGAGCAGCCTTGCTTTCGTAGTTAGGGTGAATATGCCAGCACACTGTGCGAACTATTTTATTGAGAGAGAAGCGTGAAGAGCTAGGCCTGATATTTCATGATTAGATGTGAGAAAAACCTACGAAAATTACAGGTGATTGTGTGTGATAAGCTATGCCTTTATCATCCTTCTTTTGAGTTTTTGCTGATTTTTCTCACAGCTAAACCGAGAATGAGCACTAACTCTGACAGGCTCTCGTCTGCAAGTATACTTGCTGAAAAGAGATGCTCGGACAACGGCATATGAAAGGTTAGTTAAGGACGAGCCTTTATTGAAAGAGAGGAGTGTGGCGCACGCAGCTCGCCATAGGTGTCGAACCAGCGCTGGCTGAACTAACACTTTAGGATCTTATTAGTGTACCACGGCAGCACACAAGTCTTGCGTATATTAGCGTTTCTAATAGACCTCACAATACTTCCGTTAATACGAGAGGATCACGTATCTGTGCAAACCATAATTGATAGAAGCATGGGTAATTTAATAGTCACATTACATTAGTGGCAGCTGCATCGGTAGCCCCTTTATGTACCGTATTTTTGCGCGTATAACCCGCCCCTGCATATAATCCGCACCCCCACTTTCAGCTCACCGAGAAAGAAAAAAAAAAAATCCTCGCGTATTGCCCGCACATTTGATATACAGGAAAGGCTGTACAAAAGCTACTGCTCAAGCAACATAGCACATATGTACACAGAAAAAGCTTTATTTAGCAAGCAGAATACGCTGTCTGCAAGGCCAGTCACAATTCACTCACTGTCGCTGCTCTCGCTACAGCTATCACTTGAGCCGCAGTCCTCACTATTATGCACAAAGTCATCTTTGGTTCCATCCATGTTGTTTGTGATGCAGCATTTCTTGAAACTTTGTCGCACCATCTCACTTGGAATGGCCTTCCATGCCTCGACAATCCACTTGCAGAATAGAGCAATATCAGGCCTTCGGACTCGTCCTGTCGGCGTCAAGTCGTAGCAGCCTTCAGCCATCCACTCGGCGTAATAGCCCTTGACATGCGCTTTGAGGGGCTTGTAAAGCTACACATCTAGAGGCTGCAACATTGACGTCATTCCACCGGGTATAACAACTAAGTTGGTGCCGTTACGTGAAAGGCGGTCCTTCACTTCCTCAGTTGTGTGGCCGCGGAACAAGTCAAGAACGAGCATGGGCAAAGTTCCTTTTGGCGTTGCATAAGTGGTTGCCAGACTGGGAAGGTTACTGTTGCCAGACTGCCGCTAAATTTGACAGCAAAATTTTTTGTTTGTAGTTGTGGTTTCTCCGTGAGAATTTGGTGCCATTCGCGGTGCATTTCGCAAACGAGCGACGCTGGCCTTTTTAATTACCGGAATGAACCGTGCCTAGCAGTAGTCGAGCGTGGCGCTGCTGCGCAATGAAGAGGCCAATTTAATTAACGGAATGAACCGCGCCTAGCAGAAGTCGAGCGCCGCGCTGCTGCGCAATGTGCGGTTTATTTCGTAAATAAAGCGAATTCTGTAACGCGCGGTTCATTCCGTTAATTAAAACGAATTCGACTTCTGCTAGGTGCGGTTCATTTCGTTAATTAAATTGGCCTTCTAATTGCACGGCAGTGCCACGCTCGACTTCTGCTAGGCTTGGTTCATTCCGTTAATTAAAACGAATTCTGTAATGTGCGGTTCATTCCGTAAATTAAATTGGCCTCCCAATTGTACCGCAGCGCCACGCTCGACTTCTGCTAGGCTCGGTTCATTCCGTGAATATAAAACGAATTCTGTAATACGCAGTTCATTCCATTAATTAAAACAGAACTAAAACGGCCTCTTAATTGCACAGCAGCACCACGCTCGACTTCTGCTAGGCTCGGTTCATTCCGTTAATTAAAACGGCCAGCGTCGCTCATGCACTCGCGAAATGCACCACGAATGGCACCAAACTCTTACGGCGGAGCCACAACTACAAGAAAAAATTTTCAGCCAAATTTAGCGGCAGTCTGGCAACAATTACCCCAAAGTCTAGCAACTGACTTATGTAACGCCAAAAGGAACCTTACCCGAGCATGGACCTCTTTGCGAGCATCGCACCGGGCCTCTTCTCCCATACCGTCTTGATCCAGTCTACGAACAAGTCACTGTTCATCCACGCGTTCTCGTGTGCGCGCACCACCACACCGGCAGGCAAATGAACCTTTGGTAGAGTTTTCCTTTTCAAGATGACTAACGGTCGCAGCTGCGTGCCGTCGGCGAGGGCACAAAGCAAGACTGTGATGCGCAGTTTCGTGTTCTCGCCGGTCAGCACGCTCACCGAACTGCTGCCCGTCTTCTCAATCGTTGTGTCCAACGGCATTTCAAAATAAACAGGAGTTTCATCCGCATTGCCGATTTGCGAGAAAATGTAATTGTGCTGCTTTCGCAGGCCAATTACATATCTCTGGTACTTGAGCAGCTTCTCCTCATAAGAAGCTGGCAAGCTTTGACATATTGTAGTCCGCCGTCTGATTGAGAGCCCTTGCCGCTTCACAAAGCGGTGCAGCCATCCGCGGCTCACACGGAACTCGCGAGGTAGGCCTAGCTCCTTCGAAAGTCGCCGCGCTTCCACTTGGGCCATCTCGGTCGATACGGCATGACCTCTGCTTCTTACATCTTCGAAGAACTTTACTAGCTCTGCCTCCAGCTCACCAGTCTTGGGGTCACAAAATGACCTACGGTCGCGGTGCGCGGCTTGTAGGCTCTCTTTCTTCTTTCTCCACAGTCGCACACAGGACTCGTCCACATCGTGCCGTCTTCCCGCTTCGCGATTTCCAAATTCCTCAGCGACGACGATGATCTTAAGCTTTTGCTGTGCCGTGAAGGCCTGCCACCGTACGCTACTCATGGTGACAGAACAGATCGACTTAGGCTTGGCGAACGGGTCGAGATGTGGAGAACTTGCAGTATCAGCGAGGTAAAGAGCGCTCACACTCGGCGACAACTTGACAGCACTACACCTTCTAGTACACTGTAACAGCACCCTGGAAACAACAGAACCGAAATGCATGCCTGCTACAGTGTTAAAAGTAGTACATTAATTTACTGATAATATCTCAGTTACGTTCCGTTTGGTTCTTTCCACTCGCCTCTCGCTTGTTGCGAGACATTTGCTGCTGCCGCCAAGGAAGCCGAAGACGAGAACTTTTCATCTGCTGGCACCTTGAGGAAACGACCGCTCCGACATCATCTGGATATAGAGACGTTTATTCGTTTCTTTCCTTTCTTTCACTGTCCCTGCACCCCTGGTTTTATCCCCTGTCTCCCCATTCAACCACTCTTACAGTCCAATCGGAACGCACCACTCTTACAGTCCAATCGGAACGCACGGATGTGTCTCTCCTCGCCACAACCTCGAAGACCCACCGCCTCTTGCGCACTCATCGGTTCTCCGCCGTCGCTCAGGTTTCTTTCACATCGGTTCTCGGAATGATCGACGACGGGCGTTGCCAGGTTGTGGAAAAGCGCCTCCGAGTAAGTTCCCGCGATGCCGGGCTGACAGGCCATCAATACAATTGGCCCGTGCACCAATGCCAACGCCTCCGCTGATTCTGATTGTTCGGCGGACGCGTACGTGTACCTTCCACGTGTACCGGCCACCTGCAGCCTGGCTTGGTCTCCTGTAAGGCGCCATAATTGCACCCCTCGGAGCACGGGAGTTGTCGCGTCCTTTGTGGCCAGCAGACAGTCATCGTCTTGCATTCCGGTGGCCCTGCTTCCTTGTTGGCGAGGGGTCGCCGGCCACGGGGTGGGTAACATAGTTATTCGGGGAACGCACGAAGTTCGAGCGCAACAATCTCTATAGGCACTATAACATCTCATTTGCCTTGCTGGAATAAATACTGCTTTATTTATTATGGAACTTTCTTACACAGCACCACCTTTTCGGCAAGCCATTTCCAAAAGTAAACACGGCGTCCGTGGCGTAGGGACATGTGGAGGGTCACTGAGCGGCCGCGAACGTCCAAAAAATATACTTGTGGTGTGACAGTGAGATTTTACACTGAACAATCGAATTGTCTCTCCCCAAATGTTTTTCTAAACGCTTCAACGATGCAAGCAAGCGAAACCAAAATCAGCCGCAAGCTGCCGTGCTACTTGCGGAGCAACACGAATCTGCGGAAACCGCCTTCGTAGCCTTCGCTACACTGTTAAAGGGCTTCACAGCACAACACGCATTGCTGTGAAGCAGCACTATAGGAAAAACCCGGCGTATTATCCGCACCTCCACTTTGCCACTGAAATTTTTGGGTTTTTGGTGCGGGTTATACGTGCGAAATATATACGGTATAGTAGTAGAAACTCGTGTTACATGAAGAAATCCAATGTAGCGTATTAGGAAAGTGCCTATTTGTTTACATCGTCATTTAACACTTTGGTGCTTTTAACTAGAGGCATTCATATCAGAATGTACTAGAAACGCCTATAGTACACTCTACCGATATATAAAAAGATATCTTTCCCGGTAACACAGTCGCAGGACATTCCAACGATGTGACCCGTAGTAACGACGAACACTGCCATTTTCACGCTAACACCACGCATCACAGACAGTGCACAAGCCGCCCTCATCGAACCTAGTTCATCGTCAGACATTTGAAGGCTCAACCTCAAGTGTATAACATAATGTTCTTTCTTGAAGGAGCAGGCGCGATAAGTTTGGCGAACAGTCGAAGTAGCGGAGTGCAGGTATCACCTCACTTAGTTGTTGCTGACACTGAAACGTGAGAAATCCTTTCTTTTCACCTTTTATACAAACATAAATGGAATGTTTTCCTTTTTCACCATGTTATTTCAATAATTGGCACTTGTTTTTGGCCCTAAAGTAACAAAACAAGCGCACCTGAACCGCTAAACACTGCCTTGAGCATGTTAGTTGGCGAAGATGTTTTCCAACCAAAAGCACAAGCGAAGCTTTCCTGTTTACATGACAGGGGGCGCTCACTTTTCTTTAAATGGTCAATTGCTTCCATCTGGGGTGGCTTCATGTGGCTGGAGCAGTTTTCCAGGAAGGGTAGCACCTTCCTCTTCTGCTTTAACATCTCCCGGTCGAACTGCGATAGCCAGGCATTGAAGATGTCCTTCGTCATCCATGCCTTTGTATTAGCAGTCTGCTCAACTGGCATGCTTTTTACATGCCACATGGCAAGAGGCTGCTTGGCTTTGCAAATCACAAACAGTTTTCTCTTCTCAGTGCCGGTGTTACAACAAAATAACACGGACAAACGCTCCTTGGAGCGCTTACCACTATGACAGTGACTGCCAGAAACCGTGTAAGTCTTATTCTGCTTGGCCTTATAAAATAAACCATTTTCATCTGCATTAAATACATCCTCCTCACTGCATCTGGCAAGAAGCGCTGGTAGTTCAATGGTTTGCCATTCGGCGACAGCGTCGACACACACTCTGTTGCGTTCACCGCAAACTTGCATGAATGTGACGCCGTGCCTTGCTTTGAAGCGCTCCAGCCATGCATCGCTGAAAGTGACGCCGTCGTGTCTGAGGACCACAGCTAGCTGTTCGGCCCACTTCCTCAGTAAGAATCCGTTCACAGGAATATTGCGAGATCAGGCATCACGCAGCTACACGAGTAGTGCAAACTCAACGTCTGGCTACGTTGTCTCGCGGAGCCTGAAACGGTTTGGATTAATTTCCCCCGACACTTGCTTGCCGGCAATACTCTTACTTTTTAAACTTGAACTCACAGTCAGCTTGGACAGTCCCATTGTTTTTGCAATGTCCACCTGTTTCTCACCACGTGCAACCGCGTTCACCATCTTGAGCTTGTCATTCAGTGAAATTTGCTTCCGCTTTCTGGAGGCCATTACGTCGAAATGAGCGAATAGACAGAACAGTCAAGCACAGGAACACAAGGGCAAAATGGCATCAACTAGCTACGTTCGTGCATAACAGGTGTGTTTTAATACTCACCGTAGACGGCTAAGTAGACAGCTAAATGAACGGCGGCCATCTTAAATCCAATTCCAATTCTCATGTAGCCGACGAAATAGACAACTTCGAGACGACTGCATCGTAAACAAATACGATGCAGGCTACTTTGCAGTCTAAACAAGATGACGGCTCACCGAATCGCTCAGGTAGATCTAATCTCGCCGGAATGGTCGTCTGCACACAAGCAGACGCTTCCCAGACGCTCAGTGTGAGTAACATTTATTTGTTTTCGATTTCAGCACGAAATAAGCCAGAAAATACAACTGTAACGTTTGGTTATTTTAGCTTCTTTTTTCAACGTGAGGTGGTGCCTCGTCGCATAAAAGCCGTCCAGACGTGTTCCGATTTTCGGACAGCATGGGCTCAGTGCCCTCTTCTAAACAGTCTGCGTAGACCGTCTAAGAATGCGTAGGCCCTCTTCTAAACAGTCTGCGTAGACCGTCTAAGAAACAGTCTGCGTAGGCCGTTTAAGAATTGGAACACAGCCAACATCGCCAACGTGCTCTCAGACTGGCTTGGCTGAAAGCCCCCAATGTTGCCAGCTGCAATTTAAAATTACCGTGGCTCTAGCTCGCAGAAAGTGACGTTGTCAAATCTGTTATTAGCCCATGTCAACACAGCAAAAGTCTGCTATTGGTGTGCAATTTCTAAAAAAACTGCCGCTAATTTGATCCACTGTAGCCGATAGTCCGTTGTATCGCAGTCCGTTAAAAGCGAACTTTGCTTCATTAATATAATACACAGACCAATCTTAGGCTGAATAATGGTCCGTTGTATCCAAAAGTCCGTTGTACCCGGGTCCATTATAACGAGCGTAGACTGTACTGTTAAAAGTGGTATCACGAAAAAAAAAAGCTATCAAAAGGCCATGATTCATTTTAGAACAAAAATGATCCCTCCTTATCAATGAACAAATAATTACATGGGAGACACACCAATAATAATAATAGTAATTTTATTTCCCTTGATACAATTCATGAGCTTGTGCAAGCAATATTATCCTTAGAAGTAAAACAAGTTGGCGAGTAAGTTATATTTATTATAAAAGAATTATTACCCAATTTGTGATGGCATGCCAGTACTGATAATTCTAATACGTATTTACTCGCATAATTCGCACACTTTTTCTCATAATTTTTGCGCTCCTGGAAGAGGGTGCACAAATTACGTGGGGACTTCCGAAACGTATAAACAATAATGTGCAATATTTCTTTGCACGTAGTGTATTGATAAAGAAAGATGATAAATTAGAGCACAAACAAAGTGTACATGTTTAACTGCATCGTGGTTAATGCATTGTAGTTAATTTCACACTATCTGTTTCCCTTCTGAATCTCCCTGCTGTGTGGCCCACTATCGTGGGAAGTCCGAGTCCGTTGACTCACGAGTGAGTTTCTTATTGTATGGTTTCACCTGTCTGAATGTTCTATACTGCTGTGTTTTTAACCCTAAACCACCTTCCATAATTTTTCAACATTTCATGTACACACACACACACACATTGAGCTCATAATTCGTCACAATTAACATTGCCAAAAATGGCAGTGTATAAGCCCGGCGCATGCCAGGAACTCTAGGAAACAATCTTCTTTACGCCTTTCAGCGTGCCTAGCGCTGGCTGTGGTACCATCACCTGCATCTGGTCACATCAGCACTAAAACAAACCCGTTTGCTTTACCCACAGGTGCCCGCACTCACCGCTCTAGGAGGAGCGCTCGGCTAGGTGGAGAGATCAACTTACTAACCGAGTGAAGCGAAGGAAAGAGCAAAGCAGGCGAGGGCCCCTTTTAGGTTCTTCGAAGGAACACAAAATGAAAATATTAGGTTAATGTTGAGTGCTGAAATAGCGGTCTAGAAACCTTGTAGTGCTACTTTTGTGCTAAGAAAGTGCGTATTTTGAAATAAAATCACGTTATTGTGGTCTGAATCATGTCAGCACACTTTGAATTACCCGCCTCAAGTGGGAACCTTTCACGTCCCTGTATCCGTGCACTTTGTTACCCGGCTTTCTTGCGCGGCTGCTGACATTAGTAGCAGCAGCACGAAAGTAGTGGTAGCCATGGCAGCAACAACGGCCATTGAACAACTTCTTGCCAAGGCCTCCGAGATTGCAGGCGTGCTTCGTTCAACTGGGCCCCGCTAGATCGTACGACCTGTCCGGTTTAACTAGGCGAAAATGGGACTTTTGAACCACCCGTGCCATTCACCAATGTCCAGCGGTTCTTTTTTGCAAAAATGAAACATAAACAAACAAGCAACATTTTATTACGTCTCTAAATGCATGGAAGGTGCTTTATTTAGTGGAGCTAGTTAGATTACTAGTGATTAATTGTAGGCGGTAAGTCTAACATCATCGGGATCATTTTGCGAATGTCTTACTCATGTTCCCGTGCATTTGCATTAATTTCTTCGTAAGCAGGGCACTGCTGTTGATAATATACTCTTAAACTTGGATACAATGAAATTGATGAAGTCTAAAAAAAAATTCCCTATAAAGAGGATTTCGTTACATGCAGGTTTGGTACGAAAATTAGTAAAATAAACGCGCAAGTTAAACAAGAGGGTTAATGAAGGAAAGCTAACCCAAAACACTTATTTTACAGTAAAGAAACTGCGTTATTATTGCGATGGAAATTACATGGATACACTCGGCGGGTTTTTTACGTCGCCTCCATGTTCCGTAACAAGTCCAAATTGATAAGATGCCCCCGCGCTTTGTAACTTTCACGAGCGGGTAAAAGCGCGGGAGCACTGCTGAAGCAGAAATCAAATCAGTCGGCCCATTCCTATCACCTGGAAAGTACATAAGATAACGTTTCCCGCGTGTTATAACTGCCGTCCAATGCTCAAACAGAGAATAAACCATCCGTCTTGAATGAGCATGAAATAACGCGGGGAGGGCGGGAGGACGGGGGGTGTGGGAATCGATCGAGTAGCACTTATGAACTTAGATTTTAAGGGCGGTTGCCATCGCTGGCACACTTGCTATCTCGGCGAGTATCAGTGCAGTTTCAACGCGAAGTGACTGTGTGAAAAGAGCACTTCTCCCTGGAAAGCCTGTATTTGCTCGTTCCGCGATATCCGATCCAAAAGAGTTAGTTGGCTGCAGCCTTACTTCATATATCATTACAATTTTTTGCTATCGCGTTCATTGCATTGCATTCAACGTGCCGTCGTGTTGCCAGAACTAATCAGCTAATCACGAGAGCTACCAGTCTGCTAACTCGTGGCTTGGCGCAAGACAGAAGCACGCTACGAGCTGACCACCAAAGATCTGTCGTCACTGTGGTCTCGGAGAGCTTCCATGCCTCATCTGACATCCCCTTGGTGACGACGACACGGTTGTCCGAAATCAAGAAAAGTCACAGCTTTGCCGCAAGGGCGAAGCAATTAAACTGCAATAGCAACAACTTTGAATGTAACGCTAAGAACGACAAGCAGATGGAAACGTGTAACGCGCTGCTCACGCGCAAATGACGCACTAAAATTCACAGGACGAGAGCACACTAACAACATTTACCCCTTGACACTTAACGCAGTGTTCAAATAAAAACGAGGCACGAAACGTAATCACAGGTACAGATATGAGGGCGAACTGACAAGTGCCCCAGTTGTTACTTCGTTGTTTTTGAAAAGCTTTTTTCGCAAACGGCGCATGTTCAGCGAGTGAAGTAATCTTTGTGCGCGCGGCAAATAAACGCAATCGTTCCGGTCAAGGTCGAATGCACTATTTTCCCCGCCAAAGAACAAGCGCATGCACAGAGGCATTAACCCTCCCCTCTCCTCTCTATTCTCCGGGCAAAGTACGCGTGGGAGATAAGCGCACGTCCGCGCATCGTGACGAGCTGGGTGCCGAGCGCGGGCGTCTTTTTTTCCCCTCAAGTTTTCATATTGGATATGTCTGCGACAGCGACGGCAATAAACCAGCCAGGACTCTTCGCATAAATGCTATCGTAATAAATAAAAAAGCAAAGATGAATGTCATCAGGGGCCGTACCATGCGCGCGCAGTGAAACTATGCACGCACACACGACGTCGAAAACGAAGGGCGAAAGACATGGACACCGCGGAAAAGTATTCGGTAAAGAGTTCTTTATGGTCAGCGCGGCCCCGCATATGTGATGCTAACTAAAGCGTGGCGCTTCCAACGTGAAAAAGTGGTTTTCTTTCTTTTTATTTTGATTTAGAGTATGGGGGGGGGGGGGGGACAATTGCGCATGAGCTCGCGGCGGCGAGAACCAATGCCAGCTCGTAGGGTGCAGACCCGCTCGCGCTCACCGACGCGCAATAGCGAGCGCTTGTTCTCGCCTGGGGCGTGCTGCGCGGCGCGCCGCTTCAGGCTTTGTCGGCGAGGGGGGGGGGGGGGGGGAGGGGGGGCAGTTGCGGAAGATGCATGCTTGTAACAAAACGTGGAGCAAATTTTCTAAATTGCCCGTGGGAAAAATTCACTATACCGAGGTTGTCTCCTGCTGTTACTTTGTTACATAGAGGTCGCGAATACATGTGCTTCTATGAAGCAACAGCGGGGAATATAAACACTTTGTTATATCAAGGAATTTGTTATACGACGGAAGTTCATTATAAGCAGGTTTAACTGTAGTCGTTTTAGACATTCTACATTAAGTTTTCACTCTGACTTAAATACTTATTTGCATTTAGTGTCTTTTTAAATACACGTAACTCCACTATTATGGCTTCGTTCTGAAAAATTCTTGCAGCTATGCGTTTGTCAAAGAGTCATGCACAACCACAGCACCACAACCACATTTTAACCTCTTCGTGGTTTAGGGGCCCTTAAAGATGTTGCCCTGGTTACATCAAATGTCTGGTGGGCCTGGATCTTGGCCTTGCTAAAAGGATGACAGGCATCCAGCTTGAGCTTTACGAGAAAGCATCCACCTACCATTTTAGGTGGTGAATGCTGCTCCAGGAAAGGATGACTGCCGGAGATGGTGTAGTGGCGGCGCTTGTTGCGACGAGACTCGTTCTTGAATGGTGTGCGCTGGCCGCTGGCCATGCTCTCCGATGACGATGAACTCGCACTCCTGTCTTCCGAACTTGTGCTGTCCTGGGCTGGCTTCTGCATAGGCATTTTCACCTCTTTTAACACGCTGACTTCAAAGAAACAATCCAAATGTTCCCATATGCTGAAACGTCGACCTATAAGCTTTGTAGCTATAAAAGTCAAAGTCAAAAAGTGCTAAAAATTGTTAATATGTGCAAAAAAATGTTTAGGCATTGTCCAGATATTTTTAAAAATAGGCAACTGTATATTAGGGTGCAGTGAACAGGCCCGCTGCTCGAAAGTTGCCACAGATGGGAATGCTAATGAAGCTAACTTAAAGCAGAAGTTCATGGGAAGACGAGAAATTCTTGAATAAGAAGACGTGTGAGGTTGTTCGAGGCAACGTTTCAACAAGTCCACTCGTTAAAGCATTCACTCAAATTTTTAATCTAAATTTCACTAGCTGTTAAAAACAAGTTTTATGAGAAGATCATGTTGCTGTAAGTAGGAAGAATCATCAAGCAAGCCCGTAAAATCTGGCTCGGGGAAAAGACCCGTGAGGGAGCATTCATTTGTTTTTGTAGTCTGCTTGTGTCTTAATTGACTGCATATGAGCGAAATGTGATTAAATTAACGACCTCAATGCAACAATCACAAACTTTCAAAATGAACAGGCATACTACGGTGAAGTTTAAAAAGAACAGATGTACACACAGCGTTTATGTAAAAAAAGAAGAGAAAAATGAAAGAGAAAAATGAGAAAAAAGGACTTGAACATAAGAAATGTCGACACAAAATAGAGGAAGCGAACCAGAAAATTTACGGGTAAATACGTAGAAAACAGCAGGGGGAAAACCAAAAATAACTACCGGTTAAGAAGAAGGTGAAGGAAACGGAGACCGACATGTTGAGAATTGGCACGATCAAGAAGTCGGCACTAGAGATCTATTGAACTTTTAAAAGAGCACTGACATCAAATTTACTCATGCCAAGATTTTTGCATCAGCGAGTAGCTATAGACCCTGTAGCAGCGATTTGCGACCTAAAACGCAACTGAGAGATGAAGAACTATCACTTTTATTGATTTGTATCAATGATATCTAGCACTACTCAAAATAGCTGGCAATCTCGCCATTTTCAGCACTGGAAGCACCAGCAGTGGCGCTACCTCGCTGTCACCTCCAGATCACGCCACAACTGACAACTTCTCCACAGAAAAGAGTGACGTCAGGCTCAGCTGCTCCGCAAACATTTTTTCTGCTAGGCGGACACATTCTGTCATGCCTTGTCGCCTGCATTGCTGTCGTCCCCGTACAAAGTGTCGATTTGGGCTTAATACGATAGTCTGGAGCTTGGAATCTCCGCGATTCGCGACGTCGCGAATTATTTTTGCTTCGATCGACCTTTTGCAGAACAGTGACTCCAAAATGAACGCCGTTTCAAGCAGTACTGCGGAGGTGCCCGAGGATGCATGCTTCAGCCATGTTTGCTCGTGTGTCTCAGTTAGCTATATTGGCGTGTTTTGGCGTGCAATGCATTCAGGTATATGCAGAGGGGTCAATGCAATATAGCTATCGCGAATGAGCATCAGCAGAGAAATAGAATTCGTTTCTTGCTTGCCAGGCTCTTTTTTGCGCCTCCAGATGGCCCCACTTATCCAGCCTCTCACAGTTCACACGGTATTACCACTTTTACGTGGACGCAAAGTCTACAGATGAACTAAAATTTAACGATACCTGCGTGTTACTTGTTAGCGATGATATCTGACTATAAGCTG
This sequence comes from Rhipicephalus microplus, assembly GCF_043290135.1. Lineage (NCBI taxonomy): Eukaryota > Metazoa > Arthropoda > Arachnida > Ixodida > Ixodidae > Rhipicephalus > Rhipicephalus microplus. The sequence continues at coordinate 195,182,301 of NC_134701.1, forward strand.
TTCCACTTTTGATAGCTTGTGGTCGTGTTCATGTGTAACACACACGTGATATAAAAAGACACCCTCATTGCTCTTCTTCCGTGCTTCGAACTAGACGACTGCTACTCACCTACCACTCACAACGATTACCCAGCATGCTGACCGACAAGCACATGTTTAATCATAATCTTTTCTTTCGCCATTCTTCTAAAGGTGGCTTTTATCTTCATAATTTCAGGAAATCATTCAAACTGGTGCGATGAAGATCAGGCGCGACGAGCGAGTGCGTTTCAGCGCTTCGGCGCCACGAAAAGAAAGCTCGGATCGTACACGTCATTACTACTAGGGCATCGTCACTCAGGGATGTATTTGTGGAATGTATCATCCACTGAACATGTAGCAATAGTGTCGATGTCGCAGGGCAGTCTATTTTCCGTTTTTTTTTCTTTAGCTTTTCTACGCTGTTTGACATTGAATTAAAATAACTTCCACGCGACGAATGTTGTTGAAGTTTGGCCAAGAAGACCTATGCATACCAAGCGATTGAATCATTGGCACATCTCGATATTGAAATTTGATGTCAGTGCTCCTTTAAGCCTCTTTCAAGTACATACTACAGTCGCTCCCCGTTATATAAAATGCAGATATATCGAATTATTGGCTATATCGAACAGTTGACCCCTTGAATTTCCCATGCAAAAGTATGGGAAAGGTGCACCCGTATATCAAACACCCTCAATGCGGGACATCCACTATATTGAACACTGGGCCACGCCGAAACCCAGAAAATGCCCTTTTCATAGTAAATATTGATCAATTGTCAGTCGCGTTCTAACAAGTTCTGATCTCTTTTCGAGCGCAGTTGACGCAAAGTTAGCGCTATTCCATCGCGCTGATCTAGATCGTTGCACGCCGCTTGCGAGTGCATCGGTATGTTTGGCGCGTAATCTGCAGGTCTTAACGCGTGGGCATAGTGTTCTCCAAAAAAACCCATTGCCGAGGATACCCAAATGAGAATGCGAAGTGACTCGGCAATCTTGTTGCATGTTCGCATTCCCTTCCTTCTTTGTTAGCGCACAATGGCATGCGAGCCTGAAAAGCATGGGCTTTGAGCTGGGGTGGAAGTGTGTTTCAGTCTTTTGGAGCAGCTTTGGGAGCGGGAGTAATGCGGTTTTGGAGCAGCTTTAGAGCAGTAAAAAGAAAGTTTTGGAGCACCTCTGGAGCACCAAAGGTGTGTTTTGGATAGTTTTGGAGGAAATTTCTCGGGTCACACATCACTGTTAATTAGAATTTTTGCATTCTGGTAAACACAAAAAATTTCAGTGGTACTTACTGGTCACGTGACACCACCGGCATAACCAATGACATAGTGAGGGGGAGCAGCCAGCATGTTTCGGGCGCCTCCGTACCAGATAGTACGAAAGTAGGGTGCGGAGGAGGAGGGTAAAATCCATGCGACAGAGACTCTCAAGCCGTCTGCACCAGTCTGCACTGGCATGCCTTAGCCTGGCGATGCTAGCGCGAGCATCGCTCGCTCAGCGCAGAAAAGGCCGCTCGGCGAGTGCGGATGAAAAGAGCACGCAAACACTCCGGTGGCGTCAGCGGTCTTTTGCCCGCGCCTCCGTGAATACGGATCCCCAAGTTGTTACTTTGCTCTAAGTGTAGCAAGCTATCACAATGCTTCGAGTAATATTGGTTCGCGAATTGATTGCGATGTCTTTAATCGGGTGCGTGCCCATGAAATCGAATTGTTGGCGTCCTTCAACGCATAAAATTCTGGACGTGATTCAACATAGTTTCTGTGTAATGCGCATAATCCAGGCAATCTGGTAGTTGGCGAATTTCCGCGATTGTGCTTTCATTTGTTAGACAACCCCCTTTCACGTTAATTTCATTGGCAACGCGTGTCTTTGGACGTTACATTTCTTTAACATTCAGAAATTTAAATGTTAGCAAGCACGCATCGCATGTTTCAATTCTCGGACACGCGAAGCTGCATGCTCAACACATTTTGCGCAAGTGCGGCCCTTGAAAAAGGTTGTTTTGGTTATAGTGTGGTACTGCTTATAGTGCGGATATTCGCAACTCCCGCGACTTACTATATAAGCAGTCTATACTGTACACATAGTGGGGTCGCGAGTGCGTGACATTTTGATAAAAGCGATAAGTCGAATAAAGTGACTTCGTTGTAACGAAGGTTTACTGTATCTGTTTTCATCGCCTGCGCACACATGCACATTTCGTATGACAGTCAGATTGCCATAAACTAAAGAATTGCCAACGTTTATGGCATAATTATTAAATACTTTTTGTTTCCATAATCACCCTTCTTAAAAGAATCAGTTTTAATACTATGCCGTAATTCATCTTTCACGGTGGTAACTAATTTTCAGTGCTTTTTACATTCCAAGACATACATATTTACTCCACAAGAACAGTAGCCCAATAAGTACTAAAAGAAAGAAAATCCTTACCTTGGTTTCGTATGACGACTCAAACATCGAGACAGTGGTGTCTGGAGTTCTGGCTGCCACTAAAAATTGAATAAAAAATGAATAGAGCAGACATTGTAGAAATACATGAGGCAAATGAAATTTAATGAACAGGAACTACTTCCACGAACCAGAAAGTAGCATCACTCTGCAATGCCACCAAAAGAAGCCGTTGTAATCTCATAACAGCTTTTGTGGCAAAACATGTGGGATATCGCAAATAAAGAAGGAGACTGGAAAACGCACCACTTTCTTCCTCCTCCTCGTTTTGGAAGACCGAGTCCCCTTCCTCAGCCAACCAAGGGCAGCTGTCATCGAGGCCGCCCCTCCGCCTGTCCTTGACCTTGTTCCTACGCTCGGACTCGCGCTTGACAATGCGCACTGTCTTGATCTCTTGAGCACGGTCCCGAGGCAGCAACCCGTAGAACTTCTTGGTGCGGTCATCGGCCTTGCTGATGTCTTGCACCCCGTATGATGACCTGTCCTCAGGCACCTCGTTTGGCTCTGGCGAGAAGCTGGGGGACTCCAGTTCTGCGATCTGTGAAGTCTAAAAGAAATGCGCAAAGTTTGGAAGGAGTGAATGCTGCAGCTTCCATGAGCAGAAAACAGGTAAGAGAATCTTGTGGCTGAGCTAACTCTTTCCAGGTCACTCATTAGCAAGTACCCTGGCAACAGATGACAGAACTGTGCTATAACATGAATGGCTCAGTAGTTTACTACAGTACTGATGCAAAATTTGCCGATCAGTAACTGGGGGTTTATAAAGTATTGACGTAAACATATTGATCCCGTATGATATAAACCAAGTTCGACTGCAGGCAATAACTATAAAGCAAAAAAAAAAGAACCATGGCCTGGAATGATGATTCTGTCTGCAACTAAGTCCCCTTATAGTGCATGACGAAGCCCATGAGGCACCACAAGCCATTATCTGCAAAACCAGCATCATACAACAGTTGTCTCAAGTTCACATTTGAATAACAGTTCACTGCACTGTTCTACAGGAATCATAATGATTCGAGTAATATAACAACAGAATATCAACTCACAGTGACTATGTCACACAAAGATGTCGGCCGGCTGTCCAGAGCAAGGTTACTGGTCACCGACGAGTCCAGATCAGTTTCGTAGTAAGTTTTCTGGTGCCGTTTCCGTTCAGGTACACCTGCTGCAGATGAAAAAAGCAAGAACACCGACATTCACGACAGAAAATTAAAACTATTTACACTCAAAAAGAAAAGGCAAAAAGAAAAGAAAAGGCATAACACAATTTGAAGTATCCAAGATAAAATGAATGTTGTAATCTTTCAGTATTATGTGCAGGTGTCTGCATAGAACGACCTTGGCTTTATTTTGTTAATAAAGCTTGTTTATACCAGCCTGGTTAGTTTTGAGTGTTTTCTACCATTATGGTTAGCATGGCCAGTTAAGGTTAGCAAGGAGTTAAAATAAACCAGTAAGTACTCAACCTATTCATCATTATCTTTGTCTCTATCCGTCTACGGTTCGTGTAATTTTTTCCAAGTGGTTCCATACAAAGGCCACAGTGTGGCAGAAAGTTGCGAGTATCATGGTTAACGCAGCCTCCCACTGTACTGTACTTTCTGCCCCACCATCATGCAGCCTTTAAATCAGAATATCCCACACAGTTTCCACAGAGCACTTACCAGTCGGGCTATGCCTTGGTTCTGGGGGCTTTGCTTTCACTTGAGGCTCTTTCTCCACGTATGTGTCGGGAGGCATAGACACTTTACTCCTTCTCTGAAGCAGGTCATTTACAATCTTTTGAAGCCTTTTCAGCTCAACTTCCAAGTCATCTTTGAGAGGGCTCCCGCACTAGAAAAAAACAAAGATCTCATTTTCAATCGTGACCTCAGTTTCTTTTTTTATGCTGAAAAGGGGCAAAAGAATGTCAAAGGCTGAGTATTAATGAAAAAAGACAAACATTGATGCCAAGGAAAGTATAGGGGTTGTTAATATCAAGTGATTGTAATGTAAACTTACAGAAAGAAAAGTGGACGAAAAGATAACTTGCTGGCAGATGGGACTAACCCTACGACCTTCGAAGGAACAATCAATGCCACGTGGCAGCAGTGGCAGCGTATTTTCGCGAAGTAGCGTATTGGGGAAGCCAGACGAGTTGCACACTCTTCCATCCCAACTTCCTTGTTTCGCATTATCGTTTTCAAAAGCTCCATGGGAGAGAGCCATAATTTTTTTTTTTGTGCTATGTTGGTACCGCTGGTACTCATCATGAGACATGAACTTGCGATTGGCTTAGTTGACACCTGCAACGTGCTGTTTGCACCGGAAGACACATGAAAGACACAGGTAGGACGCACACGAGCGCGAAATAGCAACTGTTTATTTGATGGAAACATGACAAGTGTGTACATGCTGAAGGAAAGAATGAAAGCATGAGCCTGTGCACTGCCCACGACAGGAGAGCAACAATCCATGTGAAAATTGTAAAATCTGGCCTTGTCAACTATCTAACTTTGCATGTAAAAAAGAAACTGCATCGTTGATCAAACTTCATCTGGTTGACAATGGCACCTGCTGCAATGGGTAGCTAAGTTGCCAGGTTGACTAATGTGCTTATTGTTGTAAATATGTTTACGTAAACATAAATTAAGCCACCTACTAGTTTGTCAAACATAGTGTTTTTCGCATGACAATGGGATACAACAGTATACATCTTCTTCACATGGTATAAACTTGTTAACATGCTTAGCTGAACATGTATGGTTTTCCTTCTCATTCTGGCTATTTACTTGATGACATAGTGAAATTAATTTGCTAGGCGCCATGAAGGTCATGGGTATGCTGTACCTGCTAGTGATCTCTGAGAGGCTCCTAAAGACCGTCAGCAAGATGTATAAGATGGATGTCCAGGGAGAGGCCTATAGTTATTCTCTATGTCCACGGTATTTCACACGGACTGAAAACGATCACAAGTAGCTACGACATACCCATAACCTTCACAGCACCTAACAAATTAATTTAACTGTGTCACCAAGTAAACGACCTTAATAAGAGGGAAAACTATACATGTTAAGCAGTTAACAAGTTTGCACTGAGTCGAAAAGATGTTCTACATTCTATACCTTTGTCCTGCGATGAACAGTACAGTCGAACCTCGATATATCGAACGGCATGGCGATCGCGAAATAGTTCGATATATCCAGAATTTGATATAAAAAAATCACGAAAAAAATGCATCAACAGCTTGCTGAAAACAACCAACGAACCGTTCAAGCGTGGTGCAGTAAATACTCACTTGAATATTCAAACATAGTACTTATTGTGTTGGTTTAAAATATTGAAAAAGAGTAGCCTGCTTTTTTTTGTTGGCCAAGGCGTGTTTGACGACTGCGTCCTCAATATAGTCCAGGCAATCCATAAGTGATAGGCCGGTGCCTTCAATCGCGCTGCAGTGGCGGCGCAAAAGGGCCAAGGCAGCTATGACCTCAGCTGATGTCGGGAGCGGGGCACCATCAGCGCTTGCGAGATACACCTCGGCATAGTCTTCATTTGGCTGCTCAGCAGTAGCTTCGGCGACAATCTCCACATCTGTGAGCTCCGCCGTGAGCTCCGCCGTTCGGAGTTAGGCCTGTCGCGCGCTGTGCCTAACTCCGAACGCACGAACACTGCGAGCACAACGACCGATGCCTGCCGATGCTACGGGAGAGGAGCTTACAACAAGTGGTGGTGGTAGTGGTTGTAAGAAAGAGGAAAAAGACACCTAATTTCTGTCCGCCTTCAGGCGACACGGCGCAGTGCTTTATAGGGGTGGGGGGAAGGAGGGATAAAAAGAATAGAAGGAAATAGATGAAGAAATAGGCAAGCCACGGAAAAAAGAAGGAGATAGGAAAGTGGGGATCCGGTCGAAGCAGTCCAAGGGCGGGGCGCCACAATGCGAGAGCTGCACGGCGTCAAGAGACCGCGGAGGGCGAACCAGTCGGCGGGAGCAACGCTGGCGTCGGAGATCGCGAGGGCACACCCGTCCAGCTTGAAATCCTGCGAGCGAATCCTCCCAACAGGCGCGCAGTGTGTCGTTGACACCACAAAGACACAGAACACCTACCAGATAGAGACTGCAACGACTGCAAGCTGCAAGGCTGCGGCGCGTACGCCGCTACCTTAAAGGTGGCGCTCTCGGCGCCATCGATGTGTGCAGCATTCGTAAACGCCCGCCGCTCTACCGCTACTTTCGAGAGTTGCGGGAAAGCTCGCCGCCTGTCAATAGAGCGCGGGCCGTTTGGGGTGGCTGAGTTCGATATATCCATTATATGTCAAACTTTGTTCGAAATAAAAAATCAATAATGCATGCGATTTTCCGCGTGATATAGGCAATAATTCGATATATTTGGTTCGATATATTGAGGTTTGACTGTACATTGCACAAACTGGTAAGTGCCTTAATTCACATTTACACGAGCATCATCGCAGCAATAAGCACATCAGTCACCCAGGTAACTTAGCTACCCATTGAAGCAGGTGACATTGTCAACCAGATCTCGAAAAAACTACTGTTGTATTGCGATCTAACGACACGAGAGAAAGAGAAATTATTGAAGCTTTCGCTATGCGCGAACTTGGTGAAGATATGTGTGTCAATGCACCATCGATACATTTGACTGATGATGAAGTTTTTTTTTACATAGAAATTTAGATAGTCGAGAAGGCCAGCTTTGGCGATTTTTACTGAGACGATTGCTTTCTTGTCGTGGGCAGTGCGCAGGCTCCTGCTTTCTTCCTTTCCTTCACGTATTTGTCACGTTTCCATCAAATAAACGGTTGTTAGTTTGCGCTCGTAAGTGTCATACCTGTGCCTTTTATGTGGCTTTCTTCGTGTGCAAACAGCGCGTCGCAAATGTAAACTGTGTACAACCAACTAGCCCATGCGCTGGCCCTCCTTGCGATTGGCAGTTGGCATGGGGCTAAGCAGGACCTAATGTGTAAATGAAAGGTGGGCAGACACAAAATGGCTGATAAATGTAGTAGCAGGCAGCAAAGCTGTTTCACGTGTGGCAGCCGTGATTTGACCGTTTAAACAGAATAAAAAAGCATGAATTTGTTTTTCCAGACAGCCCAATCTTATGAACGAATTCTCAGTTTTTAGGAAGCCCAAAAAATTCAACGTCGATTGTGCCACCTATTATTGTTTCAAGATGGTGAAAATCGAACACAGCAAGAGTGCTTTAATTCGAACTTCAAGAGGATGCTCATCGAGTTCCACTTACACGAAGTTTGAACCAACAAAAGTGATAGAACAAAAGATATCTATTACAATGAAACCAGTGGAAACATCCCACAAACCATAAGCTGTTCCTTATCTTAGAAATACATGATCCCCCACACCCTTTCTGTTTTATTATTTTCTAGAAAACTGATCACTGTCTCGAAAGCTCAAGCTATTTGGTAGAGCACCCTGCTGTTATGTTCCTCAGTGCCGAGTTTTACCAGCTGGTATATCATTCTCTGCTGGTATTCGCATAGCTCCCATAGCATTCCATGTATTGGGAGCCCCTCTGTTACATTGCAACTGCGGGACTGTTCCCAGATGATAGTATGTCATAATGTGCACTCTGAACAAGCCGAGTGGCCATGGGAAAGTGTGGCCCGTTGACTTTTCAATCTTTGCAAAACGGAATCATGACACACTGTAAACGCGTAATTTGAAAGCACAGATGCCAATCAGCTGACTGTGCCTGTCTGGGAAAGGATAAACAAATAAACTACACTAATTTGTTCTCAGAACTCGATCCTTTCTTGCTTTGGTTGCTTTAGCTTGACTACGAGGTACTTGCGCCAGGCGGCAGGTGTATAAGGTAACATCAAACTCGACGAATATCGCGATGCTTGTTCCCTTGAGGGTTCATTTCAAAAAGGTGCAAAGCCTGTATCGTGTCGTCACTAGACTCAATATAACTTCAGTTTTACCAGAGTTCATCCAACATGGCCGAGAGTGACTTTCCTAGTTTTGCCCACCGCTAAACACTCTGAAATGTCAATTGAAGTGATAAGATTACTTTGACCGATTCAACCATTAACATGAGTAGCGTTTAAGGAAAGCCTGCTGCGCACATGACGCAAATGATCGCTAGAAAAAGTGCATATATGAACTAAAAGAACTCACTGAAGTGCTCTCAGCAAGCATGTTTTGGATATGGAGAATTTCCTTTTCAATCAGCAGCTGCTGCTTCTCCAATGTTTCAGCCTCCAGGGTGTCCGCATAAGTGTCCTCATAACGGTAGTCTTCGCCCTCGTCCATTTTTTTCTTCTAGAGCAAGAAAACAACAAAAAACAAAATGGTACAACCAAACGACAGATAAGTCAAAGAAAACCCTCACTACTTCTTCACAGAGAGACTTATTTTTGCGCTGAGCCCAGCAAAGCACTACTTCTTGAAAACGTATAACGATATCATTTTTCTTCTTGAAGCAACAAGGCAATCAGAACTCAGTGCAACGCCTCACCCACTGCCCAGGCGGCATGGCAAAACCAATATGCAATTAGGGTACGTCTCGCTCCTTGTACATGCTTCTGCCCCCACCCCCCTTTTTCCGTTCCTTTTACTAACCAACACTTGAACCCCATTCGACAAACGAACCTATCTCGATAGCCCCCTCCTCTTGTTTTAATTTCCTCCTTTGTATATAAGCTTTCTGTTCACCTCTTCAGCTTTTGAGGTTGGGAGAGAGTGAGAGAAGCGCACGTCGTAATCAGGCGCTAAGGAAGGAAGTTGCTGCCTTGATGAAGACAAGTGCACTTGCTAAAACGATGACTACCCCGACATTCGTTTTTCCATCACTACAAAACTCTATCATCCCCTGATCTTCTGTCCCGTTTGGATTTCGGCCTCATAGTGCTTCTGCCATAAGACCATGACAATTATAGCAAAGACGACGTGCTCTCTCTCTTCACGCATTATCATGATGAGGAAACTATTTATGAAGACTTCTCAAAATGGGCTCCAATTACACACTGATATGAGACCAATTCAGTAATTGTTCAACAGAACCACTAATACCCCTTCAATAACAAAACACGCTTTGTATCTTTCGTGAAAACCGTAGATTTTGCAAGAGCCACTTTAAGGGGGCCCTCAAAAACTGATGAAGCACCTATTTTTTATTTGTGGTTTGCATAGACCGATAGCTGGAGATAATTTTAGCCTAGGTCTAAACGCCGATATCAAATTATTTAGTATTTTATTCATGCAATAAAATCGCTACATTGCTGCCGACTGCATCACCACGTAGTGGCACTCACCAGGCGGGAAGAAATGACGCTGGAAGGTTGCCGCCATATAATTGGATAAAAGTAACAATGTTAGAAGTGATCTTAGTGTAGGATCAAAACTGACTGTTACAAAGCTGTTTGATTTTATTTTCGGTGAATTTTTCATCGCACCTTGGAACAAACGCGGCCACAATAACAACAACAAAAAAGGTCACTGCGACTACAAAGTACGACAGAGACGCTGGCTGCCATTTCGCCACTGGATTTTTGGTTTGCGCGGGTCATATATCCATATGAAAGACCCCTCTTTCTCTGTTGTCCCTCTTCTTGCTTTTGGGAATTTACGAGCTGTCTCTTTCCGCACGTGCGCCGTTGAAGGGGTGCAGTGCACCATTGTTGTTCGTTGGGCGGCTCACCGAACAGCGCGCGAAAGGTCAACAGTACTTCGCTGTCCTGGTCATTCCACAAGTTCCTTTTTCAGAATAAGACAAGGAAGTGACTCAGTATGTTGCAGAAAATACCTTGCTTCAACATAGTGCACAGGTCAACATTACTTGGAAAAAAAAAAAAAGGACAAGCAAGAATGGGGTGTGAGCTTCCTCTACGTACGCACTTCCAGCTTATTTCACTGGGGCAGCCTTCCAATGTCATAGGCAAGTGAAATGCGGTTAAGTGACCCCGCGAAAATCGAAGTGAGGGTCGGCATTTTTTTTTCTTGTATTTTGAATTTTTCTAGTCGAATAACTTCAGACTGCGTGCCGTTATCACTGCCGTTCTTGCTGCATTAGTCTGTCTGTACTTTAGTCTACACAACCCACGAATAAAACATGGAGGCTTCTATAGTGTTAGAGGGCCCCTTTAAAGAGAGGTTTGCAAACCTGACATGGTCAGCAGCAACTTGCACAAGTAGGTCTATTCTGAGCAATCAGTGGTGCTCATGCTGTCACAGCCAGGGTGCACCAACTATTTCAAGTTCTAAAAGACAGGGCTTGCACAAACACAAAAAAGAAGTCAAAACACCACAAACTCCATCTGTGTTGTCTTCTTTCTTGCGTCCGTGTCGGCACGCCCTTACTTTTAGAATGGGTACTTACCAACTAGCTCAGCTTTCCGCCATTCCTACCATTCTGAAATACTATTTTTCCTTGCCGGCAATGCACCAATACACCAACAGCAGTGCAACACAGATACTAGCCCCCTGTTGCCCTCACCTGCTTGGTGATGCCAGCAACAGTGTACAGACTGCCAAGCTTGACCATGTTCTCAACAAGGCTGATGAGTGGCTGAGTCAGGTCCAGGTTCCTTGTCAACTCATTTAGGCTCCTCTGGAGGCCCACCAAACGCTGAACATCAGCTGCGCTATTCTGTGTACCACTGCATGGGTCAAAAGACACATGCAGCACTTCAACATCTTACATTCAATATGCAACACAAACACCACTCAAAACTTTTGCGGCAGAATGTACGAGGTCTGTTAGAAAAGTATCCGACCTTTGATGGAAGAAAAAAACAAAAACTGGCATGATTGGAGCATTTGAAATTTAATTACCCTCAATGTAGTCCCCCTGGTGCTCCACACACTTCTCCCAGCGGTGCTGTGATTGTTTGAAGCATTCTGAGAAGGCCGGTTTCGGAATGGAGTGAAGCTCAGCTGTTGTTGCAGCCGTAATGTCCTCCCTTGTCTGAAATCGCTCTCCTTTTATTGTCCTCTTGTGTTTGGGAAATAGCCAGAAGTCGCAGGGGGCCATATCAGGACAATAAGGAGCCCATTGAACTACAGGAGTCTGACTTTTCGCCAAAAATGCCTGAACCAAGTGTGAGGAATGCGCAGGAGCACTGTCGTGATGGATTCGCCAGTTTCCTGTTGACCACAACTCAGGTCTCTTGCATCGCACAGCATCACGTAGGCGACGGAGGGCATCCCTGTAGTACTCTTTGCCGATTATTTGACCCTGTGGTGCGTACTCGTGGTGTACCACACTGCAGAAGTCAAAGAAAGCACTCAGCATCACTTTGACATTGCTGCACACTTGACGGGATTTCTTTGGTCTTGGTGACGTGGAATGCTTCCACTCTGACGACTGGGATTTGGTGTGCGGGTCGTACACATACACCCAAGACTCATCACCAGTGGTAATGGTGTTCATGAAGTTAGGGTCACTGCTTGTGAAATCCAGCACGTCCTGTGAGACTTCAGCACGAAGTTGCCTTTGCTCCATTGCGAGCTGTTTCGGCACAAATTTTGCCACAACTTTCTTAATGGCCAAATCTTGGGTCATAATGGAATGTGCAGAGAAAGTGCTGATGCCCACATCTTCTTCAATTTGGTCCCATATCACCAAAGCGTTCACTTCGGCAATGACCTGGTCATTTCGGCGTGTTGATGGCCGACAGGAGCGTGGTTCATTCTCCACCGATGTGTGGCCGTCTTCAAACCGGTTGTACCACTCCTTAATCTGTGTGCGGCTCATAGCGGCGTCACCGAAAGCCGTCGTGATCTTCCCAATGGTTTCCACTTTCCTATCGCCCAGTTTATTGCAAAATTTGATGCAGCAGCGCTGCTTCAGTCGCTCCGTCATTTTCCTTGCAATGAAAAACCGACAAGAGCACTGCACACTACCTCATTCAGACGCTGTGTCCAAGCGACTGAGGCTATTGGTAGGTGGGGGAAAATTCACGCATGTGCACGAAGGTTCAAGATTAGCTGAAGCAAGCGTGCTTGTTTCAAACCCATCATGTGCTCGCAAAAAAAAAATAATAATAAGGTCGAATTCTTTTCTAACAAACCTTGTATATCAGCAGAAGACATGAAATGCCTTAATAATAAAGAAGTCAAATGCCTTAATAATTATCTGTCATAGAGTCCTGCACACGTGATGGATTGATAGGTTTGCCTTTAGATATGCATGCGTAAATAAGTTTTTGCGCCTTTCTTCTTTCCCCCGTTCTACACCTTTGCACTTGTTAGTAGTTGATGTTTGTGGAGTCTTTATCTTCTACTAGTGCCTGTGTCTTTTAGAATAAATTTATTTGCACTGACATATTTTATTTTCAGCTATGTTTTTGTACTTATCGCCTCACAATTTCATTCAATCATGTGCTTCGGAACAACCTTCATTATGAGTATTTTGAAGCCTGTTTTTGATCTCTTGGCCTCCACACTCTCATTAGCCCGTCTCGCCTGGTATTCCGCGGAATAATTTTTGCACCCAAAGGCAGCATAAGTCGGTGTATATAAATCGCAATAAAATCGAGAAGAAATCATAGAATAACCAATCTTATTTTATTCTGTTACTAATGCTTCACTGCACTGACTGTTTCAGTATCACTTTGATGTGTCAAACACTTTGAAGCACACAGGTATGCGATGAGCAACTCTGTATTTCTCGCTGTTTGATCGGATCTCGGACCATGTGTCATGTGCCTTGCAACCTAAGCACAACCTTGCATGATTTTTTTTTTAATTTCTTTGACAGGATCTGACGAGAAAACTGAGCCCACTCAGTGGCTAGTCGGCACAATGGTGAGGTAGTGACAGGCTGGTTTTTGCGCAACACCATGTTACAAAAAAGCCGGGAATGTACACCCTTCACCGCTAACAAATTACAGACGCACACAGACAGCTTCAACAACGGACAACTACGTCCATCTAGCAAAGAACATATCTGACAATTAGCAAACGTCTAATAATGTACCGCCACCCATGAAGCATTGCCAAAAACAACGATTTTCCAAGTGGCCCGCGATTCACCAGTAGAAGCGCTTTCGGCCTTGCCATCACTACCGTTGAATTGCCGGCTGCAGAAGCCATTGGGTTAATGACTAAATAAAGTCTAATTGAATTATTAATTCATTTATCAACTGATTGACTGTGAACCCTTTCTGGACCAAAAGTTTCTCCATAAATCATCCATAATTTTACAGAAAGTATTCAACATGGAGAAAAAGAAAACGCTAAATGAGACCCCGATAACAAAACTTGCGAATTAGGGGCTGCAAATAAGAGCAGTAGTACTCTCTGTGCATCCCGAATATCCATGCGCCATGTTACGCTAGGGTATGGCCTCTGAATACCAATTTTCGAAGCAATATGCCTAAGCTATGTCATGAAAATAGACTCATCAGAATATTCTTGGACTGTTTGTCCCACTGTTAAGAAGGTCAAATGACTTGAAAGAATCATACACGACCTGAAGCATCTTGACATGTTGCCAAGAACGGCGCTAAAAAAAATTCTTTTTCCCTCATTTTTTTTTTTTTCAGAACTGTCGCACTACTTTCCAGCACAAAAAATGCGATATCGTAGTGCACAGACCTCTGAACAAGCTTTTGCTTCAGCTCATGCAGCTCCTCCTTGCACTGAAGTTGGCACGACGATAAGTTGCTCTGACTTCTTCTCAGCTGGATCAGGAGAAGGACAAGTTCTTCATGCTGTAAGAGACAAAAACAGAAACGCGAAATGTAGTGTAAACAACACGAGTCGAAGTTAGTGGAAGTGCCGGCTACTACGTTTCCACAACCAAGAATTCAACTAGGATTCTCTCCTTTCAGCTCGCCACTGTACTGATTTTTTCCAAGCACTACTTCTACTACTTGTCGAGACAAACGAGTATCAACTCGCTGTGCATTTGCTTCATTAGATGTAACCATCCTTAAATAAAGAAATACCCCATCAGGAACCTATGCACTACCAAGCTGGTTACACCCTTCATGTCTCTTTTGGTCATGCAAGTCTCTTTTGGTCACGACAAGGCCCCCGGAGCACATCTTGGCCCCGACTATGGAGCAGCGCGAAACATTTTAGAACTGCGTGCGATATTGTCCTTTTTTATTACAATATGCTCGAAGATGCAAAGGAATATGCTTGGATGCATATATTGGAACGCCAACCTGTGGGGAGTGAGGTGGCTCATGGAAAGAGATGACGCTAGATGAAACAGCGAAGTTCATTGGACATCTCATTTATAGAGGGATTACTCACATTACTAGTATCTATCTATTGGAATACCTGGACACTTTTATCGCACGGCAACAAAAATTTACTGAGAAGAGAGTACGAGTACACTTGTGTCTCACGAAAAACCATGCAATGCTTCACTGCATGCATGGCATGAGCAATGAAGCAGCACCTCGGTTCTGGTTTTCGTTGCTAATGTGAAGAGAAACATTATTATTTGCAATATTATTTATTTTTTAGGGGCGAAGCTCCTTATGGCGTGGCTTGGGCGTCCCTCGTATGTAACCACCGGTGGCACATACCCGAAATAGGTATAACACTTGACCTCCAAGGTGGTGCCAGTGAGAGATTTCTTCTGTGCGTTGTTTAACAATAAAAAATAGTGCTCAATGTACATGCCAATGGCTGCTAATGGGGAATGAGAGACATGAGCATTCGGCTTTTAGTCAACGCGCACGCTGCGATCCCCATTAGCAGCTATTGGCATGTACATTGAGCACTATCGGACAAGAAAGGGATGCTACATTATACTCGCTGGGTGTAACCTCCTTAGCTTTAGAAAGGTTTAGCCAGCGTTGAGCTGCAGTGCCATGAATACACTGAACTTGTATATACCATGAATGAACTCAAGGTGGTTAAAAATGAGAAGTAGATACGAAGCGCAAGCCGTAAGAAAGTAAAAGCCGAATTCTCCTGTCTCTCATTTCTCATTAGCAGCCATTGGCATGTAAATTGAGCCCTATCTGACAGGGAAAGGTTGCTACGTTATACTTGCTGGGCGTAACCTCCTTGGTTTTCGAAAGGTTTAGCGAGCGTTTGGTCGCAGTGCCATGAATACAGTGAACTAGAATATACCATGAACTCGAGGTGGTTAAAGGTGGGAAGTGGACGCAAAGCGCAGGCCGTAAGAAAGTATGCGTGTGCCACCTCTCGTTTAGTCCTTGGAATGTCCGCTGGATGGCGGTGCTTCTATATGGGGAATATATGATAAAAAGATGCGAGATGGTGGGACTTGGAGTGTTGAATAGATGAACGAACGACGGACACACAAACAGATGCATGGATGGACGCATGAACGGACGCATGAACGGACGCAGGGGCGGATGCATGAAAGAATGCAGGGACGGGCGCACAAACAGACGCATGGACGGTCACACAGACGGACGCATGGACGGACGAATGCTTCGCCCCACTCTCCATCATTCACTCCGTGGATATGCTGCCATTTTTTACTGTTCCTGGGTCATTTATCTACAAAATGTATATTCTGCATTTTCTTTGTTTTGAATATTTTAGCATTATAGTGTTTTTTATTGCACTATTTACCAACTGGTGATGAAAAATTTCACACTTCCCACATTTTTACTCATTATAAAGTATTTTTGTTGCTCTACAACATCTATTTTTCGAAAGAGCATTTCATTCTGCAAAGTTCGGTATGCTACAATGCAAGCTGGAGTACTTTTCAAACTGGCAAATTTGATCTTCCTGAGACACATGAAAAACAACCATTCTCGCGCAGTACCGAAAGAGTTAAGATATAACTGGCAAGTATTGTATTGGATGAATTTTTGCAGCAGTATCTTGTATCTGTACCTCTTGTATCTCTAATACTCTTTGCTTGAGTATCTCGTATCGTTTCACAATACAATTCTGATGTTTGCCCAGCCCTCGTTGAAAGAATGCGTAGCTGGGTGAGTTGGTGCATTCTCTAAAAATAAAAAAAGTGCAAAAAAAAAAAAAAGACGGGACAGAGGGGACAAGTAGACAGGAATGGGTGCTCACTACCAACTACTCACTACCCCAGTTATTTCGTAATTAAATCAGTTGGTAGTGAGCGTTGGTTGAAAGACATAGGAGATTGATGGCACTGCTGGCGCGCCTATTTCTAGAGATGTTCAATGTCACCTCTATTACATGGCGCGGCTGCTAAACACGACAGTTTGTGAAAAATACATTAAATCTTGGGCGGCAAATCTTAATGGGGGAAATTTCGTACAGTATCTCATTAAAAATTGCCACTGTTTTTGTTGTGCGGGATGTCGTTGCTATAAGCAAAAGTAAGAGCTACTAAAAGCAAACACCAGGCTTGCGCAGAAAACGCCGCACATTCACAGCAGAATGTGGAAGAGAAACATTTGTAGAAGCCATTGTAAGCTCCCTTGGGGGGCTACTAATAAAAGTATGCTCACAAGATACCCGCTACATTATAAATCATAACTTTTTCGAAGTCGCGAAGCACCCACTACACCAATATTTGGCATTCTGCAAAAAAGCGGGGCACCCGCTACACATCAGCAAAGCATTATGTGCACTTTGTTGATGCGGTGGCTAATAACAATGAAGAATATTGGCTGAGCCCCTTGTAATTGATTGGAAACATTCAACTACCCGTTTGTTCTGCAATTTGTATTGCCTGGTGCCTGGTTACACAATTCTCACCTAGCACACTATATACTACATACAGTATAGTGGTTCCTATCCGACATGCCTCAACAAGGATATTTTGTGAAGGGGTTTCAAGCACTGGCATGGCTCAGTGTTTGAATACTGGGCTGCTACAGAGAGGGCAGAGGGTCAAACTCTGTTTCTTCCATTCAGGATATCGTTTCTTATTCCTTTTTTTTTTTAATTCGCACAACAGCAGTTAAGGACACTGGCATCGACAGAAAACTATGGCACGAGAAACGGCCCTTGTTGTGATCCCTTGTTGTGATCTCATCAGCTTTACAGTAAAAACAGAAAAAATCACAGGTGCTGCAAATGGTTAATACAGACTGTTGTACGCATTGGTTCACAGAACATAGGTTTTTGAACTCATCCTTGCAACCTGCATAAAGAAGTACAACTCAAATATACAGTGACTGCAATTGGGCCAACTGGTACATACAGTACAAGTGTGAAAACAACTTGCAAAGACAGGTGCTTCATTTTGTTGTCCTGTCATTGCATGCTGTTTTCAGGCTTAAACATATGTTTACATCGAGACAAACTAATCCACCAAGCGAAGTGAAAAAGGCAGCTCTGTCAAGCCCTCGGTGTAATGTCAGGGAATCAAACGACAGAGTCATCTCAGGACTCGTAATGCAGTCAGACCCCTTTATAAGAGACACTGATGTTGGAGACAAATGGTTATGAGAGACACCACTATGCCTATAGTAAAAGAGGGGTTGTTATGAAAATACGTACATGGTACCCTGCTTAAAAAAGACGGCTCATATAAAAGACAAGAATTGCACTCCAGTACATGTCTCTTGCAAAGGGGTTTAACTGAACCAGTCTCACACGGCGTTGGGAGGTTTAGAAGGACAAGTCTAAACTCCACTGAAACTTCAATGGCCATTAGACAGAGGCAACGAAGGCAGTAACAGCACAAACGTGACCTTTCGTCTGCATTGTGCTCGTTTATATTAGTAGAAAAGAAAAATAATGAAACCGGTATGCTTTAAAAGCAGTATATGTGAAGGTTGTGAGTTTTTTAATAGGGTATTTGTGTCACTTGAAATGGACAAACTGCTCATAATCTCAACAAACCATGTACGTTTCTTCAGTGTGCTGTCTTGCTATGTATTGTTTGCCACAGCTTTGCTGTCCAACAACTTAAAAGTAAATAAGCATTCATAACTATTAATAAACTATTTATTGAAATATTTAAGCAACATCAACACACATATCCGAGTAAACTTACATGATTCCGTTTACTTAGCTGACACGATTACGAAAATGAATATCCACAGCCCCACACGATTTTTGCCATAAACGCCTGAACCACTTCATGGCTGTTCAAAACTGCCTTGTAGCAGAGCCACAACTCCATTGAGTTGATAGAGTTGTGGCATTTCGATGGCCTTTCAAGAAGGTCAATGTGACACAGGTATAAATTATTAAGACAATCTAAAAAAGTTTGCAGCGTGCAATGCCAAGAGGTTTATGGACGTTTCAATCAAAATGTCACACGCATAGATTGCGATGTCAGACCAAGCACAACATGTATTTCATACTTACGCTTTTTCCGAGCAGATCACCAGCCGAAATGCTATGACTAAGGCTTTGACTTGATGGAGATGTCGGCTGAGAGGCCCTTTCAGGTGACTGCAGAGAGCGAGCACAGCATTGAAATTGTGTGCTAGGGCAATGTTACAGTCAAAACTACATGATCACAGTTTATGCATGTACTCACGTTTTTTGATTGAACTTCTGTTCCATGGCCATGCAGATTGTCAATACTGTGCCGGTGCAGATCACTTTGAGCAGCAGATTTCTGGAAGCCATTTGACCAGCAGCGCTTACCTGGAAAAAAATTACAAAAGAAAATTAAAAAGTCACAAGAAGGCATGGTGCTCATACATCACAGGGTTCTAACGGCAAATATATACAATAGTATTTCACGACAAAATCACAAAGATGCATCAACATGCACACTCAAAAATGAAACAAAACCATGCAGGTATGTAGGGCCAAACAACAAGTAGGAATACCCTAACTTGTCCTAAATACACGAGTGTTATCACAAAAATATAATGAAAAAAAAAAGTAGTTTACCTGTTTCAACCATTGGGCTGCGGCTGGAATATAAAGGCACCTCCTGACGCTCGGGTGAAGACAACTTGAGAGATCCTAGACTGCAACTCAAAGAGCCCATCTGCACAAAGTCGCCACTGCAAGCTGCGGTCTTCTGCGGCTTTTCGGCGGGAAGTTGTTCAGCAGATTTTCCTAAGATCCCGAGCGGATCATTCATCACGCTGGAAGCCACAAACTCCCTGCACAAATCTTCGCCATCGTAGATGCTGTGCTTTGCTGGTGACACTTGAGGGCTGGCACCGCTGAGTGTTTTCGAAGGTGACGGCTGCACGCGTGCGCTCCCAAATCCAACATTTTCGTAGTAAGGCTCATCCTGACAGCTCGATGGTATCAAGGGCGTCTTGCTGCGAGTCACATGCTCTCCAGGCGAGTTGTCGATGATGTCTTCCAGCGAGCGAGACAAGCGCCTCGGTAGCATCCTCCCAGGGCTTCGAGATCTCGTGCCTTCTTCAGAATCACCGCAGCTTGCAGGAATGCAATCCTTCGACCTTGGCTGGCTCGTTTCAGCTGCCTGCTTACTGCGCATGTGGCAGAGGACTGAGCGCGACATGTGTGACGTCTTTTCGAGCGTATGGCCGGCGACGTATTTGTTGCGCTCGGCATCGGAAAACTTGCGGGTGTTCGCTGGATGGAGGAGACCGCGAAGGGTGCTCTCCAAGTCAGCCGTTGACTGTGGCTCACTGAGGGTGCGCGTGTGACTGACACTTAGTCCAGCTTGCGGAGTGGAAATTTTGTTGACTTTGCGACCGACGAGATCTTTGGAATGTGGAGACATGGATGTCACGTCGCGAGTATTGTTGAGCATGTTTGGTGTCGTTCTAGACTGCTGACTAGCAGGCCGCGCTGCAGAACTGCCAAACGCTGATCCTAGCTTGCCACCAAAAATGTCTGAGTAGTAGTAAGGTGCACTGTTGCCACTGCTGCTGCTGTTCAGCACTTTGTTGGAGTTGGATTCTGAAACAACGCACCGCACCTCCGATGGCAAGACATCAGGGGCAGTGGACAGAAGGGGTGATGAAACCTGGCTAAAGTCACCTTGGTTTGAGGACCCGCGCAGTGAGGCATCTGCACTACTTGTTTTAACCACAGAGCTTGTCAAGCTAGAACCAGCTTCACTGGAGCTTGTCTCTCCATCAAGGCTTTTCAGTAGTCCAATGCTAGTAGGCCGGTTTTCACTCTGGTACGAGGAAACTTTAACAAAAGCATCGGGGTTAATCTTAGAATTTGTCAACGGGGCCGTTCCGGCAAATGACACAAACTTAGAATGTTGGCTGGGGCTGCGTTTCTCGAGCTCTTTAAAAGCATCAGTACCTTGTGACGACGATGTCGCATCATCAGGCTTTCTTTCCTTTTTGAATGAGTATTTCGTAGCATGTGACGTGTAAACAGGTAAGTAGGGCTGGGCTGGTGATCGAAGAGGCGAAGGTACGTGATCATTCAGAATTTCCTTTTGGTAGCTCGGCAAAGATGATGTGGCAGTGTCAAAATCAGCCCGACTAGCTTCATCATCTGCATCTGAGGCTCCAGAGTCCTTAACCTCTTCATGGTGCAACAAATCTGGAATAGCCTTCCTCACAAGATGCTTGTATCCGTCTTTCATATACATCTCATGACTTTTTGGCTTCTCAGGTGACTTGCCCTCGGGCTGTGAAGGTGCTAGTCGATATGGTTCTTCGTAAACAGGGGGACTCTCTCGTTTAGACTGTACATTATTTCCAGTGTTACTGTACGGCATTGAATTCAAGTCCTCTGAGGTCTGCTGGACTTGTTCGTAAATGTTTTCCACTGAACCACCACTGCTCGACCCTGAACTTTCAGATTTAAGGATTTGACAAGCTAGCGAAGACTTTCCATAGGAATCGTGCGCATAACTGGTGACTGGCAACACGGGCTCATTGTACACCGGCTCATCATACGGGCAACCAGGACTGAGATCAACATTCATGGAAACGTAGTCAGCCTCGCTTGTCAACCAGCCCATGGGAAGGTAGTGTGCCTCAGGTGGCTTAGATTGAACTGCACAAGGAGGTGGCTCTTGTGGACAGTGCCTGGGAAGTGATACGGTGTCCGGCTTCTGTGCCTGTTCTTGTTGTCGAAAGTAGTCGCCGCGAGCATGCTGTGCACTCTCTCTGTTAAACTCAGCACTTCTGTGCAGGCTTGCAAGGATTGATGTGCTGCCATACTTTGATAGAGAGTCAATTTTTGCAGCATCAGACGCGCTAGTCCTGAACTCAACGTCCTGCGGAGCAATATTGTTGCCCACCACTGACGATGCAGCTCTTTCTCCAATTCGACCTTCCTCTGCAGCTTCCCAGCTTTCTCGAACACTTTCACCATGCCTTGGACTTGTTTCGTCTTTAGGTTCAAAGCACTTAATTCTGTCTTGTACTATGTTCACAGGTGGTGCTTCCTTCTTTTTCTGGTATGCGGCCCTCATTTCTTCAAAACTTGAGCTCCCCACAGGAGTTTTTACCTCAGTTGCATCAACACACTTGACTTCTGTGTCAATGCCAACATCTTTCGGCAGGTGCATTGGACTCTTGGTTAGCTGTCTGTCCCTCACATACGTTCGATTGGGGCGCAGAGTGCCCTGGAATAGCTCCGGGCTCTGATCACCTGGCGTTTGGCCCTCACACGATGCTTCAAAGACGGAATTATTGCTGGTCGACTGGAAGGAGACATCCAAGTTGTCCGGGACAGGGAGTCCGACATCCTTGTCAATTTCCCATTGTGGACTTTTTGGCGTCGTCGAGCTTCGGCGATAACGGCTGTCAAAGGACTCCATTTCGGCAGCACCACTGCCACTGCTTTCTATGTCAGACACAGAACCCAGCAGTGTTTTCGAAGCCGGCTGCTTGGGATAGAACATTTGTGAAGCTCTGTAATAGTCTTCTTTCTTAATAAGGAACGATTCCTCGTCCTGAGAGGCATTTTTGGGATGCTGCGGTGGACGCGACGGGCTAGGACTGTCCTTGCGAAGCCACATGTCAGCATTGCCGTAGAGCCTTTCTTGAGGCACATTAGGCCGTGGACTGCTCAGGCCCTGGTCCGACCTCGAAAGATTGCTATCCTGATTAGTGGCACGGTCGCTGGATGACAGCCGTGTGTTGTGATGTCTGAGAACACTCTTCGGGTCTCTAATAACAGCGCTACCGTGAGGAGATCTGAGTGGCCTACCTTGTAGCAAGCTCTTTTCCTCAAGAAATGATGATTCGTCGTTCTGGTGCCGTGGCAATGAGGAGCCTGGTGAAGAGTAACTAGTCTGTCTGGCTTCACTGAACGACTCATTCAGCTGCTGAACCTTTTTCTCCCTGTTTATGTGACTACCAGCAGTAGCATTTTGGTTCCCTCGTTGCACAAGAATGTTAGTTGGGCTCAGCTGCCTGTCAGAATGGACATAAGCTGTGTCATAGAAGCTGGGGCGGTTGTCTTCAGTGCAAGGCTTTTCACGTGCTTCGTTGTATGACCTGTTGTGTGCTTCATTGGAGTAGGTCTTCTCAAATGGACTAAAAGCACGTGACAATTGACTTGTGTTCTGAGAATCCTGATGGACATTGTAAGGAGAGGTTTCATCACGATAATGAGTAGAGTTTTGATCTGTTTTCGACAATGGCTTGCTCCGATCAGTACCCGGTTGTTCGTGCTGTGAAGGTAAGTGCCTCCTGTCACCACTTGACTGGCTCAGGCAGGAACGCAAGGGTTTCTGGCTTTGCACATTTGGCGGGGTGTAAATTTGGGGCTGTTTCTCGTGGTAGAATTCAGGATCGCAACGAAGGTTCCGCAAGTTAACGTAATCTGGGCTGTCGCGATACCTTGTAGGTGACATCTTTGCATGTTCTTTTGGGTATTGTTTTTTTTCCGGGGTATTTTATGCAAAAGAAATAAAAATATAGGAGGGGGTAAGGGGAACAAACAGAAAGAACAGAAACAGGTTCAACAAAAGTGAAACTGAACCATGCTACATCAATGTCATCAGCATCATGATTAACAACAACAAAACACTAAGGCAGGCCTTGATGCAACTGGCTATCATAAACAGGAGCACGGGCAGGACCAACAGCATCAAAACAGAACAACATTGCAAGTAGACAAGGCAAATAACCTGAAAGTTGTTGTTGACAGCTAATGGGGCATACGTCATGAAGCATGCCAGTGAGTGCAAGCTCATGTAAGAGCACAGAAAAGAAAAAGATAAAAACCAACAAAGGAGGCAAAATTATCAAAGTGGTTCCTATGGTTGCACGTTATCCGGGGCCATTCGGACAAGCAGTGGAAACCATGTATGATGGCTTTAGTTCCTAAAAGACTTCTTTTTGGCAGAGTTGGTGCTTACATTGCTGAAGTACACTCGACTGCGTCACAAAATATACTTCGTGAAAAGGGAGGGGGGGGAGCAATAGAGAAGGAAGTGAAACGCCGAACTACCAACTGCTTAATGACAGTCTGAGAAGTGTACAGAAAAAAAAAAAAGCATTTCCGAGCACGCGTGAACAGCCAACACATGATGTAGCAGCGACATATTCAAGACAACATATTATCGAGAAAGCGCATCTCTGTCAATATAATGTTATAGAAGTAGCACTAACCAAATCGAACTCTTTATTTTCGATAAAGAAAGCTTCCAGCAACTCTCTAGCAGTTTGTTTCCTGCTTTTGCCAAAATCAGCACTTGCGCAAAGCATGGGTCACATTCGCAGGTGTTGCAGTGCGCCGGCAGATGCGCATAATCTCTCTTACCTATCCTATTAGCATACTCCTTTAGTCTGTCATTGATGCAACGTCTCGTTTGTCCGATGTAGGACTTGCCGCAGCTTAGGCGTATTCCATATACCGCCCTTTCTGCACAGCGTCTGAAAGATTTTGTGTGCTGCTTCTAGCAGCCCCTCGGCTCAATTGCACCCATGCATGCTAATAGCATAGGTAAGAGAAATTATGCACATCTTCCCGTGCTTTGCAACGCCTGTGGATATGAACCATGCTTTGCACAAGCACTGATTCTTGGTGAAAGCAGCAAACAAACTGCTAGAGGGTTGTTGGAAGCTTTCTTTCTCAAAAGAAAAGGGTCTGATTGTGTCAGTGACATTTCTACTATAACTTTGCATTCAACAGAAATGCATTTTCTTGATAATATGTTGTCTTGACCATGTCGCTGCACGCCATCTGTTGGCTGTTCATGCATGCTTGGAAATGTCTTTTTTTTTTTTTTTTGTAGGCTTTTCAGACTGTCATTTAACAGTTGGTAGTTCGGCACTTCGCTTTCTTCTCTTCTGCTACCCTCCTTTTCACAAAATGTATTTTGCGCCACAGTCAAGTGTACTTCAGGAATGATGGCTTGAGTGCTTTCTCAGAGTGTAGAAAAATAAATATTTTTGGATGAAAGCTCTCCCTTAATAGTTTATCAGTGTTATGTGAGTAACAAGGTAATGTAAGATCAACCTACAAACTTTAATAAACATGGAAAACAGCTCCAATGATTCTCAAGAAAGAAATCTGATTCACAAACAACACTGACTTGAATTTTGGGATAGCTTTCTTAAAATTTCTAGTAAAAGGACTTCCTTCTCTAATATACTAGAACTAGAATACCACACAGTTCCTGAGTGCTATGCACATGGTCAACCTGTATCGTAATGGCATGGATGCGCTACCTAAATAGGCATCGTGATTCAGCA
This sequence comes from Rhipicephalus microplus, assembly GCF_043290135.1. Taxonomy (NCBI): domain Eukaryota; kingdom Metazoa; phylum Arthropoda; class Arachnida; order Ixodida; family Ixodidae; genus Rhipicephalus; species Rhipicephalus microplus. The sequence goes on from NC_134701.1 coordinate 195,207,230, forward strand.
AAGCTATGTGCTTTTCTGTCAGATGCTACGAGATAATAATTTCACAACTTACCGTGGTAGCTCAGCAGCTAAGGCGTTGCACAACTAAGCTCAACTACACAAGCGAGATTCACGACAATTGCGACCACATTTAGATTTGGGGGGGGGGGGCGAAGAGCCAGAGTACCTGTGCACTCAGATATATGTGCGCATTGAAGAACCCCAGGCGGTCAAAATTAATCTCGAGTCACCCACTATGGCATGCCTTAGAGAGAATCACTTGCTAATTTCCTCAGCTAAACAGGTGTACCAAGCCAGGAATGCCCGGAGAGGAGGTATACTCCTAAAGAGAGAAATTGTGCTCTTTATTTGGTATATATTTAACACTGAGGATTTCTCAGGTACTGATTATTGTTTTACTGGGTCACTATGCAGAAAAGTCAGCATTTGGTGTATTTGTAGGGGTAGTTCTGATTGGTACCTTGGACGGCCCTATGTTAGGCTTTTTTGCTACGTGAATTGCCCGGATGATTCTGGTGGTTAGGAAAGCAAATAGAGACAACTGAATGCTACTCTTCAATAGAATGAATACTCCCTAGTCCGAACGATTAACCTGCTCTTCTTCCAAACAGCAAACAATGCTCCACAATAAAATGCCACTATAATGGCACTTACATAGATCAAATAAAGAGGGGGAAGGGAGCCCCATCTTTCAGGACATCATGAACAATCACTGATTAAAAAAAAAAAAGAGGTTGCACCAGTAGGTGATAAAGCACTGAACAAACTTTGACACAAAATCTAGTAAGCAAGGCAACATGCAAAGTGAGTCAAATGCAGGAGAACTGCTTTGTATAAAAGACTCACGGATAAGGTCCGGCCCTAAAGGTGCCGACGTCTCTTGCGCCCGTCCTACAGGTTCTCCTCGTGGTTCTGTGTTGAAGTGGGCCCCCATCATGCCATCCATCGGCCTGGAACCTTCCGAAGCTCGCCTCCTGTACTCTTCAGGCAATGGAGGACGTTCGGGAGGCGGTGCGCACTCAGGCACCGGTGTTTTACGGAGCACTGCTGACTGGAGCTCTTGAGGAGAAGGCACGACACGCTGCTGCTGATGGTGTTGCTGCTGCTGCTGCTGTTGGCCCTGTTTCTTGCAAAGGGGAGACTGCAGCATGCGTTGCTTCCATTCTAGTAGTCGCTTCATAGACTGTTCCTTCTATGCCAAAACGGGAAAAGGCAGAAAAAAAAATTCATGCAGACCTTCTGAACCATTGGAACTGGTGCAAGCATAGCTTAGTTAGCCTTGTCTGGTATCACACTCACATAAACCTTTCAATTGATAATTAACACATCACCATTTGAAATAAACAAAGGTGAGAGGTGGATCGAGGGTTTTGTTTCTGTACAACACACTCAGGGGTGTGCAAAAGTTCGGAAACGTCTAATATCCAATTGAATTTATTAGTTTATTCAGTCTCAAAATGAAAAAGCACTTGTGTGTGGAGAAGTGTGAATATTATTCAAATAGCGGCAAACAATTCGAAATGTCAACTGCACCTTACCAAACACAAGATTAGCACAAATGTGTTTCTAATATAAACTTCATTCTTCGAGCGCTCGCAATACAGTAGACTATCGTGAGTTGCTTGTCAGATTTTGCCGGCTGTACTAGCTTCATTCCCCTTTCTGGAGAATTCTGTGTGCATTAAAAATCTGTTTATCTGATTCCAATGTTTCATTTGCGGTTTTACAGCCAAAATGACCAGCATATAAAGCATGAGCATCACCTTAAGGTAATTGTAGAAACAGCTGTCTGATATTATAAACTATCAATATTCGGTTGCATTTGCTTCTGGTTTTATTGGATTGATATTAGTCTGTCTAACAAACTACCATTTGCACACTCCTAGGCACAATCACACAAAGCTAACAGATACAAGCGAGTGCTTCAACAGTCTCCCAGTGAAAACTGGGCCGTGAGTGCAGGATGCCTAGTGACGAGAATTAATTGCAATCTAAATTCTGACACATTTCTAATCATCAATGAGCCCTTCAAAATCGAATCATCTTAAGATTCTTGTCAACAGTGACAAACGGTGGCAAAGAAAGGGAGTAATTGGGAGATCTTCAAACCTCTAAGGTAATTTAGCCCTTTCCCACAAGGTGGCACCACAAACAAATGCAATTTCTCTGTTCTGTTACTTTACAGAGTGTTTACGAATTGAGTTGACCGGCAGACGTGCCTTTAGAGACATTTGCACAATTTGCAATGTGAAGTTGCATTTCAATTACGCCATAACGTTAGCTGCAGCAAGGCAAGACTTTATAGTAAAGCGGAGAAATATGACGCAATAGTATGCTGCAATTATGGCAGAGCAGTATTCAGCCAATGAGATACTTCATGATGAAAAAACAAACAGCGCAAAAAAATGAGACCAGAAAAAGTACGCATACAAAGAGCTGAAGTACTTCTTCGTCTGGTCCCTCATTTTTTTTTGCGCAGTTTGTTTTTTCACTATGTCGTATAACACACCCAAGCAACCACTTCAGATACTTCATGAGATACTTTTTTTAACTGAATAATGATCCTATTTGGTGAGAACCTTTCACACAGAATAGAAAATTGACACCAAAGCCTCGAAAGTGAAGGAAACCACAAAAAGAGGCACAGTACATTTACAACCAGTGAATGATGAGAAAGAAGAAGCAATGCTGAACAATCTTGGAATAGCAGAGAATTGAGTTAGCTGGTCGGTAAGCCAGTGAGTTAGTCGACGTCCGTGGTGTCTCGACTTCGTTCCTGTGTCTGTGTTTGCCAACCCTGTCTTTTAAAATGAACACTTAATCCCTGATGTATAAAATGTTATAGCTACACAAGGAAGTAATTTTAAGGGCTCATTTTTTTGTTAGACACAATACTATTGAGAACTAACAAACATCATCCTAGTTTTTTCAGTCATAATGAGCCACGCTGGACTTTGAGCGAGGCTTAGCTGCAACAGCTGGTGCACTCTTCTTGCGGAAGTACAGCTCCCTGTTTTCGTCTGTTAGTTCTCATTTATATAATTACAGAAAGAACAACAAAAAACAAATGAAGAACACCTCGTGGAATGATGCAGGCCTGAAATAATGACGAATAGTCTAACAAAAACTGCGCTGTTTTGACTAGAGGACTTGTCTATGACAGGTCAGCAACCGCCTTCCTTAAATAGATACTCAACGAAATTGTTGCTCTCATGATTTTCAGCTAAATTTAAAGATTGGGTTGGGTAATGAAACGGACGAACACAGCCTTTATTTCAGGCAGAAACTTGGGCAAAATAACGAATTCAATGCGTTTCTCGCAAACTGTCGCGTATAGAAGCCACGCTGTCAACTAGAGGAGGTGGCGTTACACTCGCGAGAAACGAGCATGCCAACAATGCCAGCCACTGTTCGCATCTCCCTGCCCGTTCCCCTACCACTATAGTTCCCAGAACCCCCACGAACAGCACCAACCGCTAACAATACTCAATAGAGATGTCACGTCTCCCGCTCAAGTGCAGCTGCCACACACTCAAGATCCACTAAATATACAGCCAACTGCTGAAAAATATGTGAAATAAGTTCCCTTTAACGAAACAGTCATGTCTTCCGAATACAATTATGATGTTTTCGTAGGTTTTTCCAATTCTTGTTCAGAGTCCTTTTCACAGTTTTTTTATAAATGATGCACACACTCTCCTCCACCCTCACAGGCGGAAGAGTAGAAGGGTATGCCTGTGTGCAAAGTGGTTAGATTTCGCACACAAGCTTACTCTCCTCGTTTCCCACATAGTTATAAGTATTGTAGGCATATATTATGCACTTCATCCTTAATTGAAGAGCGGTCAATCATCATCGGCTGTTTGGGCTCATAATTATCATCGTATTTCGGGTGCGTGCTTCTTCACACCCGTGTCGCTTGTTCGCTCGCGAGAATAAACAGTCGTCATACGCGGTTACAACAGAGTCATCATAGTATGCATGTGAGCGCAGAAAAAGCGAGCAAATCGGCACTTTAGATTTAATGAGACATTTTCAGGCATCCTTTAACGCAGAAAAATCCTGAAACATGTTTCTGGCATCAGGAACTACATTAAATAAGTTACACTGTTTCGAGGGAAAAGAACACAGGCCATTGAACTGAAATAGTACAAGGGCATAGCATGGTTCATTTCAGTAATGAAAGCCCAGGGCATTCCAGAATATTTGATCATTAGAGCTGTGTCAATAAGGCGCATGTAAAAACTCACATGAACTGCCTTCTTGCTTTGTGCCGAACTTCCACATGCACTTGATGCCTTGCCAGACGGCATTCTTCCCAGCTGCGACTCGTCGTGAAGTACACCAGCCTGTGCCACTGTCTCCATAGTGCGAGACCTCCACTGTTGATGCTGCTGTTGCTGGACCCGCCAGTCATGAGCTTCGTCCTCGTTTTCCCAGTCGTAATGAGCCATGCTGGACTTTGGGCGGGGCTTAGCTGCAACGGCCGGCGCACTCTTCTTGCGGAGGTACAGCTCCCTGTCTTCACCGTCGTCGTCACGCTCCAAAAAGTCGGCTGAGCGTGGCCGCATCAGTTGAGTCGATGTCATGGTAGAGTTTGGCACATTGTCACCGTAGTGGGCAGAAACAGGCCGGCCGGCATAGGCAGGCAAGGGCTCCTGCGCCCCGTAAAAGTCGTAGCCCTCATAACTGTTGCAGGCATCGTAGCCGCCCCCTTCGGCTACATTTGGAGAAGTTGCGCCATGTCGGAGAGGCTTGGGAGGCGCATTGGCGTAAACTGGATAGCCCGGGCGCTGTCGTGGGGCGGCGGGTGGAGGACGTTGGTCGTAAATGGGGCTACGAGTGTAGGAACAAGGGTACTGATCACCACTGCCCAAATAGTGGCCGTCCGCGGTTGCCCCTGCAGAGTATGCCTCAACCTCGAAAGACTCGTCAGAGGGACGCTGAGGTTGTTGCGTGACAGGCCTCTGTGGAGCTACGTGCGGCGAGAAATGGTAGTCTGGTGGCATGCCCGGAGAAGCGTTAGCTGCAGCTTGCATCCCATGTAATGGCAGTGCTTGGCGGCTGCATAAAAAAATGACAGCATTAACGTCTGCCTTAGCTTCAGGCAGTATGCCCCAATAACCAACATAAACAACTAATTTACCAACAAAAGAAAGCAATGAAAGGCCATTAAAAGACATAGAAGATAAATTCTTATGAAGGAGGACTAGTAGACAATATCTAGGGCTGATTGACACGGGCATAGCTGATCATAACAGTTCTGGGGATGTTGATGACAACATTAACCTACTGCCTGCAAGAGCACTTACACTTCTTTATGAGAATGCATTATGTACCACAAGTGATCTACAACCTTCTGCATCACAAAAAGACTTTTACCAACAAACATATATTGTTGGCCATCTTGTCGTCAAGAGTTCACATCTCAATTAACGATATGAAACCAAATGCCAATTTGCGAAATTTTCTCTATAGCAACACCTATCCCCATCAAAGTAAGACAATTGCTGCAGCTGTTATGAATGTCTGAATCTGAGCCCCCTCAGTCATACTTCAAGGCTGTAATGGTCACATTCTAATCGAAAAAACTGCCATGTGTAAAGGTATTAGGTGCAAATTCAACGAACCGTAGGTCCTAAAGGTTTACCAGAAGCCCACCCCTACAAGTCCTTTATAACAGAAGTTGACATTCTGGCATGTAATACGATCTTGTCAATTACTTTTACTATTTATTACGAAGAAGTGTGATTAGGAGCAAAGCAAGAAGCTAACATAGCTTGCGAACAGGTACGGTTTTCACTTTGCCACGACACATATTTAGGCAGAAAACGTCGTGAAAAGAAGTCATCATAGAAAACTCTGCGATGCCAAAAAGAAGAATGTAGGTATGCTTGCATAACACGCTACAAGTTAAAGAGAAAGACAAGTTTTAGAAACAATTAACCTTTAACTAAGGCAGCTTTTATAAGCTGCAATGACCTGAAATGGCTAAACGTCAGCCACAGAAAAGCTTCAGACTGCATAGAAAACATAGCTTCAAATAGCACAAGCATGGAGGAGCCTCCGCGCAAAATTGTGTATTTTAAATACTGGTGGAAGCACCGTGCAAAGCTGGCAAAACCAAGTGTTTCTGATGCTGAAATCGAAAAAGAAAAATGCCACAGTTACCATTCGCCTGAAGAGATGCTTTACAGGGTCATGGCCTAGAGTGTACGGCTTCTAGGCATGACCTTCGAGATAAGATGGTACTGAATTAAACATCCTGGAGGCAACGTGACTGGGCCTATGTCATGACGACAACCACTCGAGGTGCCATTTCAAGGCTGACAACAACAACAACAATAACAACAATAAAAACATGTCATTACAGCCTTGCTAAGACTTTTTCCATCTTGGCAAGGCTTTGCAAGGATTGAATTAACCATTGCTTATTCAATTAGAACCTCATAATTTGTATATTACGTCTAAATGAGCTACACTTATTTATAGTGCGCCATGTTGACACATCCACTTCTCATGTTCACAGTAAGCAAAGAATTTTACCATTTCACAGTTACACTTCCGAATATCACTAAATATGAGCACAATGTGCATATCGATGGGAAATAATTTCACTAATTAATACCACTCACCTGCGCTCAGTGTCCTTTTGCATTAGGGCCGCAAGGGACATGGCATTCATCCACTGACACATGCTAGCATTGTTTTCCGCGGCAAAATAGTACGTCTTTGTGTTCTGGTGCTCGGCCTGAAAAACACCAAGACGGTTGCGTATTGTGTGAAAAAAGCTTTGCGCAGTTGCAGGCAAACCCTCCATCAGGTTCGAAGAATGGAAATGGGATTGTCTGTTGGGAGACTCACCACAAACGAATGCTTCAGGGACACTTTGTCGTCGGCTGTGCATGGCCTGATCTTGTAGCTTGGCAGTAGAATGGAACCTAAACACTTCTCTTCTTCAGGGCCTGAAAGGTTAGTGTTTGAGTTGTTTAACATATAATTACAAACAATAAAGCACCACTGTTTAACACACTAATAAAATAATGACTTTTGAATGGCAAATAGTTGAGAAAAGGGATATAAAACAATAAAGTTTAGGGTGAACTGACACCTAACTAGAAGACTGCTAAATCATTCAAAAGGAATAAAAAAAGAAGGTACATTTTGTATGCCCACAGTAGCAACAATTGCTAACTGTAAGGCAACACAAGCAATCCACGTACAAATTAGTATTTCGTTCTCGGCTTATCTGTCCCACAAGTAAAATTATGTCACGGGGAAAAAAATATGCGTAAAAGTTATTCTCATGTGACCAATTTGAAATACAAGATAAGAGATTAAGAAGCAGATTCACTAAAATGTGTACCTTTGTAATAGAACAAGCAGTATTCTGAAAGGATACACCAACGCTTCTTCCACTGCTTTATCGTTGCTCCCTCGAGTTTGTAAAGCCAGCCCTTGAGTACAACTTCAGCTTGGCTGTCTCTTCTTACGACAGGTGAACTGGAAATATACAAAATATGTCCAGCGTACACTTGGCATTAACGTACGCAGGCGCATGCAAATCACTCATTTATTAAAATTCATCCTTGTCTCAATACTAAAATTTTTTTCCATGCGGTATTTCACCCATTTCGGGGTGAAAGAGCAAACTTTTAAAAGACAGCCCACTCAAGACAATGTACCATTCCTTTTTTTTTTTTTGCCCATAACACAGCAGTATGCTTCATCAAATATACCTAACCCAATGATCAGTTTGAGACACCAGTTGAAAATGCGAGCCTAAAGCCAGGGAGTGATGAAAGAATGCTTAATAAAACAGGAATATTCTACCACCACCATTTTCTATATGTTACGATTAAATTTGTTACACTGTACCTATATGTCCTGATTAATATTTTTCTTAAGCTACGTGAAAGAGCATTGATTGGAAAAAACCACACTGTAGTGCCGATACATGTTGAAAGATAATAAAGTAACGTTACCGAAGTACAACATAAAACTTAAATGGCAGCAACACGGTTATAAGCGAACCCAAATCCAGCAGTACCATAATGAACTCTACTGTTACAAGAAACTTCATAATGCAATCAAACAAAATTTCATTTTATTTGCTAATGTCCAAGATTATTAATAATAGGTTACCAAATGAGAAAATACAATCCGAATTTCAGCATTTGGTCTGCAAACTCATCACTCATCGAATGATCATCTTCAATGATGGCCTTTCTGGACACTGCCAAAATGATAACTCTAGAATTTTACGAGCATTGCATGTCATGCTCTGTGTGAATAGAAAACTGTCCTTTATGTTTCTAGCTGGATATGTCTACCGCCCACGTCGTTCACATTATGAATTTTGGCACCAGCACCGTTTCGTCATTGCTCTTTTCCTTTCTTTGTGTGCCAATCTCTATCCGTGTAAGGTCATTTCTTTACATTTTCATTGTCTGAGCAGTCATTACAACGCTTTCATATGATTTTGTTTAAATAAACCTTCAACTGTAAGTACATTCTCATAGTGTCTCTTCTTTGTTCCTTATTTGTCATGCCACTTTCGCATATCATCCACGTGAATCAACTCACCCAAATGTTTAATCCAAAAGGAGTTCAACCACAGCATTGGGCAACGTCTCAACTAACATCAAACTGAACAAAATTTCATTATACCTAGATATTTTCTTGTTGCCAAATTAAGTGGATTCAATGCAGTAGAACAAGGCACATATTACTTGAAATAAAAATTTCTGTACATTGTATTTTTTATTATAAAACATTTATTCTCCAGCACATTTTCGATTTGCTTAAAGACTCATCTTTATTATTTTCAAGGGTGCAAGAAGCCCTTATTAAAGCTCAAAAAAATTTAGATACAAATTCTTATCATGAAGCAAAGCAATGAACTGTAAAGGCTCTAAAGCAATGAAACAATGAGTTTGGAAGGATGCACTGCTGCGGTGAACACTAAACTGCAGTGAACAGCTTTTATGACAACTGCTTATCATACAGTGACAAGACTCCAAATGTGAATGTTACATTTTACACTGTTCAACAGCTGTGAGGAGAGCATGTGCGACACAGACATAACAAAGAAGATTGGCTGCTGCAGCAGAAAAAAAGAAAAACGTAAAACAACGTAAATCTGCCGCATTGCTTAAATCTTCATTCCGACGTCCGGCACGCGTAAACGTTTTAAAATATAACCTGCCAGATGTGCTCGGCGTAATAGCTCCCCACATGTTCGACACAGATATATTCAACATAAAAGAAACAGCAAATATTTTACATTGGTTGGCATATGACATGGGCCTGAAGATGTAACGTGGCATCATTTTTTGCCACAATCAACGTGTTCTTACACAAACAGCTAACAAATGCAAGCTGAAGCATTGCACAGGCACTTCAAAAAATAAGTAAAGTTAGCTGTCAACTAACCGTATGTTTCCTGAGAACTTTCTTCTCAAGCTCTGCAAACGGTGAGGGGAGAAAAGTGACGAAAACACCGTGAGTGAGTACACGTTACGAGAACTATCACTCAAACGATCGGTAACCAATGATAACAAGCTTACCTTTCTAAGCTCCATTTTTTCCGCCATGCAGAGAACACAAAAAAAAGCGCCTGCGAGGAAAAGAACAGCGGGAAAATGAAGCACATGTCTCGCTGCGATCAATGCTTCGGAAGCCGTTCAGTGAAAACAAGGCTATTAAGGATCGATGCATACACCGATATCATCGGCAACAGGCGCGCGCTCGATGGCTCTAAAATTGAAAGTGCCAAAAAATCAATTGTTTGCCAGGCGAAAGCAACGGCAATGAAACTCAACATTTCAGCCCCTTATGAGTGACTCTTCGAATTACGCGCCACACAACTTAACAAACCGGTATGCTAAGATCTGTACTAGTTAACGAGCGGCTTCCAGCACTTCCAGCAGCGGTTTATAACGCTAGTACAGCGGCTACAGGGCAAGTAATAACTTTGGCTGAGAGCTGTGAAGGAAGAGCATTCACACGGCAATTGTCTTAAAACGTTTATGTTGAGAAGAACGCGGGGCTTTCGCGGAATAAAAGAAAACATTGTAGCGCTGCAGTGACCGCCTAATGATCGCAGAGGCGCGCTTGGAAGCACCTCCCATCGCGGTGTCCTACTTCAGTTGAGCATGAAGGAGGCAGCGCAAAAATATTCGCTCCTGAATTCGCTCACGGGCGCACCAAACCGTGACGACGGCGATCACTTTGAACTTTCTCCAGCTTTATTTTCTTTTTCTTCCGAGTTACCGCGAGCATGCCACTGTCACTTGGTCAGATACGGAAACCGCGCGCTACACCGAACGGCTCCGGTAAAGAAAGAAACCGCAAGCGAAAGGGCGAATGGGCCCCGAAGCGGTTCCTTACCTTGGAAGAAGTCTAGCCCGCAGCCTCGGCAGAGATGCCGACGTAATCACGACACGGACGGAAGCTCACCGGCGGTGTTATTGAACCCTGCCACGCTAGGTTGACTCCGCGTCGCTGGATGCCGGCAGTAGCAGTTGCCGGGTTTGTCACGAACAGGCATCACGGCGACGCTCCGATGCAACCGTAGTAGCGGCATAAAACCTCACCAACAAGAGCACATCGCTACCGCTGCTGTGCACCACCAGTCCGACCGCTCGGGACGTGCCATGTCGAATCCGTGCGATCCGCATGAAGGGTGCATTGTCGATCGGGTCCGGGTGGCAACTTTTTTCGGGCTTAGGGTTGTTGACACAGGTGAGGAAATAAGTCTACCTTACGCTGGCTGGCATTGACAAGCTGCCACAGCCAGCCATTATGAAATTCCTGGGGACCCCTTCTTCGCCACCTCCTCGGCTTCTCCTCTTGCTGCCCTGGCGTCCCCTTCCCTCGCGTTTCTGTGTTTACGTTACGTCACGAGACAGGTAGCGACGTCTTGCGGACGTTTCTCCGACGACGCTGAACTTTTGTTTTCGAGTCGTGCTCGAAAGAGGGGGCGACGTCAGCGGCATGCGATGCGGCAAGGTCAATACGCGCGCCCGCGTCTTTTCAAAACGCATGGTTGCCTGCCTAAACTTTCACACAAATAACTAAAGAAAGTAAAGTTCTGCTGACTGCCCCGTATGGTACAAGATTTTAATGAATGTTTCCTCTTTTGTGCGTGTGATGCATTCTGCAGCATTACTTTTACGCCATTCTTGCTAGTGCACTTTGAGTAGGGCGTCTCACTCGGCACGGAACCGACCATTATCAAAAAATTTATGCACTTTCACTACGGGAAAGGTGCGTTTTGCAGGCCTGCAACCAGGAAGAGTAAGGTGTGCCCCGCAGCCACCCACCTCTTCCAAAATGCTTATGGGGGGGCGGGAAGGGGTTGTATTACCGAGTTTAAATAATACAAATGGCATTATTGTGAAATAGCCAAGGCCTTCAACAAGAGGGCTCCTCCCGAGAAAAGTTCTTGGCTACAAGCCAGCTGGCGTAATTAAAGGAAAATAAAACCCGGCATGTTAATTTATAAATTAATTTGCTCGTAGGAAAGGGCACCGAAAACAGTCCTGCTTTTTATGGGAATGAAATTGCGCATCCTATTGGTAAGTATATATATATATTCATATCAATTAACGAAACAAGAGAAATTCGTAAACAGTGATGAAGGTAAGCAGGGCTACTTGCGGTCAGCTGTTTTACAGTGCTTCTCTACTTCCGCATAGCGTACGCAAGACAACTTCCTTTCAAGAGCGTATCAGCGCCGCACAACAGGAAGGAACTAAGACAATCACTGCCTTTGAGCTCTGTTATGTGCGTGAGGTGGAGTGAACAGCCAGAGGTACAGAGACAGCGCACAATTGTTGCCCTTCATACTTGTATACTGCGCTAGGCGTACGGCCAATAATACGGCCATGCAGTCAACTTCCTTGAACGTGTGCTTCGTTTTCATATAATAGAAGATTGAGCTGGCTGCGTTGGCGTAAGTCATAAGGAGGTCAGCAGTGTCTGGCTCCCCTTGTGTTCAGGCTGGGGGGGGGTGAAGGGCAGGGACATTTTCTGCAAGTGTCCCACCTTGAAATTCAGTTTTATAATGTCATGTACTTCAGTCACTTGAGAGTTAAGTCCAGTGAATTCAACTTTATATTAAGGCCTATTTTTAATGTGCAGCTGTGTTCAATACCCGTCAGCTGTGTGAAAGTATGCAAATAGCTAAAGTCACTCAACCGGCAAAAAAAAAAAACACCGAATAAAACAATGCAGTTACTTGAGCTCAGATACCATGCTCGTTTTTTTATATATGATTTATTTCTTGCATAAATAAAAATAAAATCCATATTTAAAACCAAAATGGCTGCCATAGTTTTATTTGTGTCTCCTATTGTAATTTTTTTCTTGATTTGCGCCACAGGATGGCTAATTTGCATAAGTTTATAAGTTGCGACATGAAAAAAAATTGCCCCACCTCCCCGAATAAAATCGCGAGGAAATGCGAAGGAATTTCTTGAGCTGAGAGTACATGGCGTAGTAAATTTAATGTCGTAAATTAACGATGAGATGAGGATTTGTTCCGTAACCTTTTATTTGCACATTCGTCAGCATCTGCTCGAGTTGTCGTCGTACCTGGCGGCCATAATATCAGCGTCTTATCAACACAAACGCAGCAGCGCAAACGCGTTTCAAACGCACTGCATTGTGGCGTCGGCACGTCACGTTCAAGTAAATAGGGGGCGGTGGACGGATCCTTACGGACGCCTGACATAGAAATGCATTCGCAATAAAAAAAAAATGCCCGCAGCTTCCCTCGGGGGAACACTGAGGAGGATGCGGACCATATAATTGGTTAACGGGGTGTTAAAGTGCGACTTACTTGGGTCGATGGCTAAATTGGTTAACGTGGTTGTAGGAGGGGGTGTTAAATGAGTGAACACGTACACACGTATGCGAAAGGGCGGCGCTGGTCGAAGGGACGTCGATCATTGTGTTTGTGGATTCGTTGGAATTCATTTCACCGCGACCTTGGACGTCGACGCGCCGTACAAACCAACCGACGAGCGGCAACTGAGCGAGCGAGCGCCGACCTTGAGTATATATACAGCACGACGGCGCATGCACTGTCAGCTGTTGAATGTTCTCGAAGCGCGACGCCACATGCGCGTCCACTGGAGAATCAGGAGAATTGTAGATGTCGAACGCGGTGTGTAGAGGAGGAAGGGTGCACAGATGGTGGAGGAGTGAAGCGCGCGCGGTGTGTAGAGGAGGAAGGGATGCACAGATGGTGGAAGAGTGGGCGACGGCGCGTGCGCGCGCGTCAGCTGTCGAATGTTCGAGAAGCGGTGCGGACGGCGCACTACAAGGCGCGAGTATAAGATGCTCCGCATCTAAAAAAACGTTAGGAGTGATTTACAACACATCACCGCATATTCGCTTGGCATCACATATATTGTATTTCAGTACCAATGACACGTATTCCTCAGCAGATTATTATTCAGGCTCAAACCCGGGACGAGCATCTCATTATGAGGTATTCTGCATTCTAGCGGTGTACTCCGAGCTGAATTCAACTTGTTTCTTTAACTATGGAGCCTTCATGTGCGTGCGTCTCCGTAAACGCGCGCACATGAAGGCTCCCTGTCTTTAACACGCATCCAGTGCACGGTATACACGCATAAGTTAAACCAAGAATAAAAAAAAGAGCCCTGGTGAAGTCTTACCCGTAGTATATTAGTGGTAGTCGTGCGTGGATATAAACAGTTTTTTTTTCATAACAAAGCGCAAATAAATAATAGTTTAATTAGCTCACTTTTTGTTTCTTGCTTGAATCGGTAAAACAGCAACTTTACGTTGTACGTCACCTTTTCTCTTTCTTTTTATGAAAAAAAGAAACAATTAGTTTGAATAGAGCAACAATTATATGCTTGGTTTTAGGGTTAAATGTCTACTATAAATCAAATTTTTTTATTGGAGCAACTATAGAAAGTTGGTCTCTTATTGTTAATTAATTAGCGATAAGTGATTAAAAATACAGGCTGTGTATACACAGGACTACCACTATATATATATATATATATATATATATATATATATATATATTCTAGGGATCTAGGGACAATACCTGTGCGCTTGTGTTAGCTCGTCGACTCTATTCTTTACTTCGATGCGACTTGTGGCATCGTCCAGTGGCCCATTTTTGATTGCGTTATCGTCTGCCAACAAATCTTACGGTCATCTTACCGTTATTCCAGTGCAGAGTGAAAGCGACTCTGAATCAAGGCTTGGCAACCTTTTGAGGTGTGCACGCATGGGCTCTTCGCCTCAAAAAGGGGCCGAAGAGAAATAAATTCTGTGAATTGCAATTGACAATAATGTAAAGAAGAACGGGAATAGAAATTATCTTTATTTGCGTCACGGAAGTCACAAGGTTGTAATCTGCAGACCTCGCTTACGAGCAAAAAACACATTTGAGGTAAAAATTTCCAATGTCAACCTACAGATAGGGAGTGACAAAGTGAGGCGAAAGGTCGGACGACGCGACTGGGGTAGGGGGGCTATAGTAACTGGGGGTCGCATGGTACTGCCATATTGCCCGCAGGTTGCCTAAACCTGCACTCTGAAAAAAATATCTCTCCGTTGTTCTGAGCGCACATACACCTGCAAATTTTCAGCGCTATGTGCATTGCGGCATGTGGGACGTATATACTTCAGCCGATCATCGTGTCGGGCCCAAAGGGAAGGGCGACTCAATCGGTACCGCATTCGTCATTTAACTTGGGCGCCGAGTGCGACCCCATACATTTACTCAGGCTAAAAATTGCCTCGTATTCGTGTTACATTCAATGCTATAATTTGTGCCAAGCAGGTGCATGACGGTAATGACGGCCGAGGATCCGTTTATTTCTCACGTTTACTCCGAGAAACCAAGGATTCAAAGGGGCAGCTCTTTGTGAGTAAGCACATCGTCGCTTTAGTGTCGTTTCTGCTTTCATGGCGAAGTTTCTCTTTAGCACTCGACCGACAGGGGCGCCACGCTACGACTCGGCAAAGAGGCTCTGGGAACCTCCGGAAAAGAATCCTGCGCACGCCCGTGCTCATCGCACAAACTTCCTAGCCACAACCAAACAAGCCCCGTGTGATGAAATGGCTTCGTTTTTTTTTTAACTGGACGATAGCACGAGGCGTTGCATGGAGCCATTGTCAATGGCGAACTCCATGTGTGTGGGCAGCTGTCCTGAGAAGCGACCGACAGCGCCGAGGTGCCTCGTTGGCGCTGCTTGCAAAGTGTCGCACACGGACGTGACCACCTGTTCGCTTGACTTTGACAATGACTACGCGACTCCTCGTGACCAGAATAAGCACGAGAACACTGAAGCGCAGTGCGTGTGTCACTCAAAAGCCGGAGTACGTCTTGGCACCGGGGCTGGCACCTCCCGTGAAACCTTGCGAGCTTGGTCACGAAGTGTAGACGGCCGATGTACCTCTGTAAGATAGGTTTTCACTACTAAACTATATTATTCTGAAAATAAAAAGAAGAAATAAATTAAAGTATATCCCCCCCCCCCCATCTTTTTCTACGCTATCCTATGTGAACTCATTTTTATTCAAAGATAAGGTGACAACGTATTGCTTGAAAGGGAGTTTTTATACCAGTAAGGGGAGCTTTTGTAATATCTTTACATACGGCATTAAGCACTTTCATAAGCAATGTACGTGCATTTTTTCTCATCCACTTTTTTTAAAGTCACGGGAACAACTGAGACTGTGGAGGAACGATACCGTTAATCTATAGAAGCCCCTCCTGTAACCCTCCCCTTTTCATTGCACCGCAGGGGTGGAATTGTGTTTATATTCATGTATTACATACCCCTCATTTCTTTACATAAGAGGCAGTAACAGAGCCCTGTTCTGATTTTTCGTACAGGTCTGCATAAACGCCAAATGTGACACCGTATGACGGGAAACATGGAAGTATAATTCCATGTGAACTCCATCATGTCACTGACTTCTCTTACATCATTTACTTCTCTTTCACTTGTTTTCTGTCTCGTTTATATACGCGGGACATATTTGACAGGAAATATATATTGCAGGAAAACCGGTCACTTAATGTTGCCGTTCACTACGCACAACCACGTTTAGTGCATTTATTCTCATGATTTGCTTACTGGCGTTGTATATAATAGGCTGCTGTCAAAGGCCGTTCGTTCTCCGAAGAGCGGCCTGATGCTTAGCAATGTGAAGAAGTCCGGTAATATACCCCACCGTGGTGGTAAAGAAACTCGGCTGCTGATCCACAGGTTGCGGGATTGAATCCCGGCAGCGGTGGCTGCATTTTCGATGGAGGCGAAAATGCTGTAGGCCCGTGGACTCAGATTTGGGCACATGTTAAAGAACCCCCGATGGTCGAAATTTCCGGAGCCCTCCACTACGGCGTCTCTCATAATTATGCGGTGGTTTTAGCACGTTAAACCCACATATCAATCAACTATGGTAATATGTAAGACTGGAATAGTTCGGAATTTATTGAGCAGGAAATCAGCGCTTATCAAATTGTTCACTATATCCTAGGCCATCGTCTGCCATACGGCTTTTTTTTCACGGTAACGTATTGTGTCACTTATATCCAGACTACTGTGCAGTACATACTCAGAGCTACTGCAGAGCTGTGCAGTACATAATCAGTACATACTCAGGAACGCCAATGCTTGCGTGCGCACATCATTGCTGTCATCATCGGGACATTGAACGCCATCATGGCATCGGCCACACCAGCTGAACTTAACGGAACTGACGGCGCGTGTCTTCAGCTGTGTGTAGCCTATAGCGTGAAGCGCATCTTTGAGAAACTTCTTAATTTCTGCCGTTCAGCATCTATAGCGCTAAAGACGATACCCGACCTTGTCTTGCATTGCGCGTTAGACGCTGACATGGAATGCCAACATGGCCATATTTACGTTACTGTATTCACCAGATATTTCGAGACACGTCTGCCAGGTCGTCACAGTGCCGCGTCAGATATAAGCTTTCCTGACTTCTGTCATGCGTGCACCACGCATGGGTCATTGATAACAGGACATCACAATGACGGCAAACATGTGTATATAATTTCTTATATAAATATATGATTTCTAAAGCAGTTGAAGCTGGATCAGTGCCACAGAACTACGTTGTTTTGGTTCAAAAACTTTGCACCACTATACGGACAGCGGACTGCTGCCATGCTCACGTTTTGAAACTTAACTCTAGTTTTCATCCCGTCTTGCACCCATTTCTCTTCATACTGTATGCACTGGATTGGATAAGAACCTATTCAGGGAAAACAAGTAGCACCAGCAGGTGCACACCATCAGTAGACCTAACTGCTCGGAATCAATGAATCGAGGCGCCTCCCAGTGTGGGACATGACGGGAAACGGAAAGTAGTGCGTAGTTCGTCGCCGCACGAGGCGAGGCGACTGCATAAGAAATCACTGGCCTAACGTACGGGTGCAGTGGCATACGTGAGCACCTGCCTTTACGGGCGAACGAGGCACGAGCGCGCTAAGCCTCGCGATTCGAGGCACGCGCCGCACGAGAACGCAGCGCCGTGCTGCGGAGAATCGGCTATACACCGCATACGAAACCAAGACAGGGGGCACTGCGAATGCCGAAGAAGTGGAGAGGCGGTACGTGCGTAACTGTGAATGGCAGATATCGATGGACAAGCATTTCCTTTACACGCTCGGAGGCTTCCGCTCTACAGACGCGTCTCTCACTCCGTCCGGCCGGTTGTGACCGTAGCCCGTCGCTATCTGTGACGGCCATTGACGCGAGAGAGCTTTTCGAGGAGCGAGACAAGGGCTCGTGTGTGTGACCGTGTCCTTTTAAGTCCGCACGATTATCCACAGGCGCCGGGAGAACAACAAGGGGTCGCGCTCATTCGCCAACGGAAGAGCCAACGAAAGATGCAGCTCCGGAAGAGCTCTTTCCACTGATCACTCGAGCGTCTCGGCAATCAGTGTAATTACGGTTTAAAGCGCTTGTGACAGCCCCACCTGGTCAACGAAAATTAGGCGCCTATTTTCTTTCTCAGCCCATTTATTATCATTATAATGGGTGAACAAAGCGCTAGAGTAAATCTGTTTTGTTATTTCGTTCTTTCAAGCGAAGTGCTTTGTGGGGGCTTTTTTTGTTGTTGTTGCTTTGAAGAAAGAGAAGCAACCCGGAAGAGGTCAATACAGCTGCGCTGGCTGATTGAAAACAAACAAACAAACTGAATCTATTTGGAAAGTGGATGAGAACAAACGAACACCTTTACGACGCAGGCAATATAGTTAATCGACGTAGCGCGTTTTGAAACATAGGACAAGGGAAGGGACAGAAGGGAGCGCATACTTTCAACAAAACTTTATTTCGAGGAACGTACATATATATGCTCATAAAATTCGAAAACAACAAACAAACAGATGAAAAGCCCTCTATTACCATGCGCTAAAAACTTAAAATCTCAAGAACGACAATTCTTTTTCACAAAGACCAAGAGAAGGATTGCTGACGCAGTTCAGCCCTAATCTACTGATCCTTTCTGCTTCAATAATCTTCCTTGTCGCTTTATTTCTGTTTCTTTCTATGATTACCGTACCATGAAAAAGTGGTTTGCAGCCACACATGCTGCAATGTAGCACCAAAAAACCATCTCGACCATTTTTTACATTGCAAGCGTGTTTGCGGAGCCGGTAATTAATACACCTGCCAGTTTGTCCTATGTAGTGTTTACCGCATTCTTAGTTGTGTAGAAGAGAGCATTGACAAGCTTGGTAGCATAACATTTCAGAATAGTGCTGGTATATCGTCTAGTAGTTTTTTAGAACTTTTATCCTTTTATTTGCAATCTACTTTTATTCAATGGAATGGGAAGCCCCACCTTCAAAAGGAGAGCATTTGTATTGGATCATGTATTGCTCCAATCTTAAGTAATTTGTTTTTAGCCAAGCTCGACAGAACCGTTTCCGGTGACCTTAGTGACAACCTAATCATGCGCATCTTTAGATTTGTTGACGACTTCCTCATTCTTCTTGACTGTGATCTCATTTTTTGTGCCCTAGATATCCTCAACTTCATCAAGGAGCGGTTTAGTCCCCTTGTTTTAACCCATGAGTTGCCTGTTAATAACACTCTCAGATTTTTAGATATCGCTCTCACGTTTCACCTAGACCACATTTGTTGGATGTACAAACCGAGGAGTAACAAACCCTTGCTTCCGTACCATTCCGCCCATACTAAGCTCGTAAAACGAGGCATTGTAAACATGTGCTTTAGTAACGCTTTGCAGAAGTCTTGTCCACCTCTGATGGCAGCTAGTTTCAAGGAGCAAGCAGAACGACTTCTGGACGCTGGCTACCCCTCTCACGTACAGGTTTCCGTCGCGGGAATTCTGGTCAAGAAGCTTCAGTCCTTGCATCAAGCTCTCCCTCATGTTGAGCCAGTGAGACGTCAGAAGCTGGCCGTAGTGCCTTATCTGCATGGAATCTCCCACAACTTGAAAAAGGTTGGAGAGCGGGCCAATCTAAAGGTGGTGTTTTCTGCCCCGAAAAAGCTCTCGTACCTGTGTATGAAAGTTATTTCACATGCAAAATCAGGATGCTCTAAAAAGCACTTAACACTGTTTGTCACATGCGCGCAATTTGTAATTTATCAGATACTTCTTTCATGCGGTAAACACTACATAGGACAAACTGGCAAATGTATTAATGACCGGCTCCGCGAACACGCTTGCAACGTAAAAAATGGTCGAGATGGTTTTTTGGCACTACATTGCAGCACGTGTGGCTGCAAACCACTTTTTTATGGTACGTTAATCATAGGAAAAAACAGAAATAAAGTGACAAGGGAGATTATTGAAGCAGAAAGGATCAGTAGATTAGGGCTGAACTGCGTCAGCAATCCTCCTCTCGGTCTTTGTGAAAAAGAATTGTCGTTTTTGAGATCATAAGTTTTTAGCGCATGGCAATAGAGCGTTTTGCATCTGTCTGTTGTTTTCGAATTTCATGAGCATATATATGTACGTTCCTCGAAATAAAGTTTTGTTGGGAGTAAGCGCTCCCTTCTGTCCCTTCCCTTGTCCATATATGTTTCAAAACGCGCTACGTCGATTAAGTATGTCTTACCAACATGCCCAATTTTATACTCTAGGCAATATAGTTGCTGTAAGCATCTTGCTTGTATAGGTGAGAGTCGGATGGTATCGTATCTAAACCAATAAAATGTCGTACTGCGTTAGGGCTTTCGATAAGGCTTTCCTATGTGCAACCCGAGAGGCAACAAAAGGGGCAATTTTTTCGATAATTATGTTTCTGCCGGATGGCCTGAAACATTGTTGTGTGTGCCACCACTACGAATAAAGGAGTCGCGTCGCCGACGAAAAACCATTTCTTTTCGTATCTGCGTAGCCACATAGTTATGTAGTTGTTGATAGATAACGCATGTTGCATGGAAACGAGCGCTACTATGATGATAAGCTCTCCATAGCATTCGAATTTGCAGGCTATAGTAATCGTTACACATGTTACATTCTGTTTTGAATGCATGCATGCCTTTATTACAGGGCCGCATGTAGAAGAGGCCCAGAACTTCTTTGTATGTATACTGATCAAGGCGCCATTAAAAGCGCATTAATTTGGGATTCTTTTTCCGGTGTAAGATTTCAAACGCGTAAACTTTGCGGAGCAAAAAGCTGGTGCTTGAGAAAGCGATCCGGGAGGTCCATGATTTACACAGACAGCAACAACCAACTCTGTTTAGTAACGACGTGGATTAGTCGTTGAAGTGCGTTTCAGACAGAGGTAAGCTTTCACTTACCTTCGTGTATATAGAGAAAGTTTTGGAGACGTGATACGATTGAATCATTGGATGATCATGAGTGAAACGGAAATATTATTTACCAAAAGGATGTATTTCACCGGAGACAACGCAGCGAAGTTTTATGATGTCTCAGTGGGTATGAGTGAAAACTTAAGGGCGCCATGTTCATTTCGGGTACGTTCTCTTTTTCTGCTTTCAGGTCTCCTACCAGCGCATGCAGCAGTATCTTTTGGGTATCACAGAAGCTTCATTTACTGATACAACTGAACGCTGTACTTGCCTTGAGTGTGTCTTTAAGCATACGCATGTATAGTTAGCTTTACCAGTGCATATTTTCGTAAATTGTTTTTCATGTTGTTATTTATAATTTGCGTAGCTTTCTGTTGCATATACTCCCGTAGCTGTTCGAGTTTATAGTGCACGCATCTTAACTTGCTGTTCAATGATATTTCGTGTACAATTGTAAAATGTTTTACGCTGCTTTTTCTCACTTGCTCGCTTTGTTTTTTCTTGAAACAGCATAATAAGCCATTTGTGTCGGAACAGTTGTTTCGTTCATATCATCCCTTAGTTTTTCCCCCTATTTCGCGTTTTTCACCATGTGTACACTGGCGTCTATAATATTCGATCATATTTTCCAGGTATATTTAGATCTGCATCGCACGCTTGGCGCATCCATGTTTCGTTACTGTTACAGTGAAACAGAAATTCAGAGGCGATGTTTTCGCTGTGATTACGTTGATGTAGATACATCCATACTCCAAGTGACTTGAACGCCTTATAAGCAGTACAAGTAATGAAAGTAGCGGCAACTGCACATTACATTTAAAGCACCTAAGATTGGTTATTACGCGTCGGAATTCAACACGAGAACGTCTTTCTCATATGTTCTACTCAATGACCCGATTCAATGAAGTTTTCTGGCAGGGACTCGAACGTGCGACACAACAGTCGGAACAAGAGCTAGTCAGTAGCTGGTCCACTGCGAGAACTATCCCCAGCCCGCCTTGGCCATCCTTTCTGCGTGTTCGCTTCGCCTCTAAAACATTGCAATTGCGGAGAAGCGTGCGCGCAGTTGTCACTTCAGTTTTATACCGGGTGTCCTTGAACACCATTTTTCTGAGAAGTGCCTCAAAAGAAGCTTTGATACAAAGTACATGTTGTCCGTTACGCACTCCGCATAATCCACTTCACGAAACACAAGGGGTTGACGCAACCGCATGTTTTGAAAAAGACTCTTTCTCTTTCTTCACTTGACATCAAACTAGAAAAAGGCTCTGACTAATTAACGCTTAACAATTTCATGTTCGCCTAGTCCTCCAAACCTCTGTTTCACCGCAGGAGAGTGAGAAGCTTTGAATTTGCTGAGTACTTCGTGTTCTTCCGATTACGTGTTGATTGTCAAAGACTGCGGACGCGGTGAGCTTCTGATGAAGTCACAACGGGAAGTCGTTAGTTTCAGCGCGAGAGCAGAACGACGACAAAGGGACACAAAGAAGTCCTTCTGCTCTTGCGCTATAACTATCGTCATGCCATACCAACTAGCGCAAACTGGTACACTTCTAAGTCACTATGGGAAGCTGGGAAATGCTTATAGCACCTTGAGTATACATATAAGCTCATCTTCCACATAAGCGTGAAGACAGTGCAGACGCCACTCAGCTCACTCAAGCTACCAATTCTTTATAATTTTGTACTTGTTGTTTAAATAGAAAGCGTGGTCCACGTATGCTCGCTGAGGTGCTGTACACCAATAATTCAATATCTAGTTTGACCACATACAACCGACACGCCGACGTCACTTGTCACTTAAGCTATAAATGTTAATAACTTATGATCATATGAAAAACGAATCATGCTGTGAAACATTTCTTCGGTACTTCAAGCAAACTCACTCACAATTTTAGAGTGAAATGCGTCATTGTCAGCAAAATATTGACGCACAAAATTGAACATCACACGTTTTCACACAGTGGTAGTGTTTAAACCGTAGCCCTGCACGCTGTAAGAGGTGAAATGTCTTTGAGCACGTGGTGCCGCTGAATACGGTCGCTCCAAACACCTCTTGTTCAAGGGCTTCTCATCTTTTCAAACCTCCATCGTCTCCTGAACATCCGCCTAGCCTGAAAGCTATAAGGTATTCAAACGAAGCTGCGTACAGAAAGCCCTAAAGCCATACAGTGAAACTGATAGTTTGAGAACTCTAACACAGTGGTGGCCCTTGATAGAAAACCGTTTTTGAACGTAGTCGTTTAGCGTTTTAGTCGATATACGCTGAACTATTGTTTAGTGGTCTAATAAACAAATCACCCATCTGTGACAACTGTCATCCATGGTACGCAGCGTACCCTGCGCACAACACAACAAAGGACCCACATTTTGTGAGCAATTTCGTGCGCCCGCTCAGAGCCATCTGCGCTACACCCGAGCTGAAGGTTCACCTCCCCTAGGGTACAGCAAGACAGCACATGGCGGGAAGAAATAGATTCAAACCAGGCACGGCATTAACAAAAACAGGCAATCCGTTTATTAGGTCCAATGACGCATCGCTTGTCCGATTGAGATTACGATCTACGAGTCGAGTTGTCATGCTCCAGGGAAGCAATAGAGGGTAGTCACTTGATTCTTCGCAGTCCCATCACGTGACAAGTGATCGGTCGCAAGCTAAGCGAAGCAGGGACACGGTGGCTCGAGTGGGTGCGACCTATACACAGGTCACAGCTGCGACTGGGCGTCCTCTCCTGACAAGAGACACTGACTACACGGGCTACTCGTATAGTTATATTATGTACATATAAGGACGAGCCACGCTCGACCCCATTAAGACCCCATAAAACACACACGCACAACACAGTGAGACCAAGCAGCAGACTTGACCACAAGGGGTCGCTTTGACATGAAAGAGACCAGAACTGCCACACGCACTAAGCACCGATGTCGCATTACAGAAGGAACGAAGAGGGAGGAGAATGAAGATGCCGGACGTGTCCCGATTCAGAACGCTCGCGGAAAGGCCAGATGAACGTGACGTATATACAACAGCAAGCTAATTCTATGTCTAGGGCTCGGTGGCTGGGCGTCCGAGAACTCAACGCTGTCAGTCTTGCCCCTAAGAATGAAAACGAAAGGAGACGGAAGGCGAGAGGCAGAAGAAAGTTGATGTGTGAATGCTACACAGGCTCCAGCTAAGCGGAGTAATATTGCCGAGACTAGATGGAGGCTTCGTGCTACATGAACTGAAGTCATTCGTTTTTTTTTTCTCGAAACATAAGAGTTCTCCCCACACATAAGTATTTGCGGAAACGAGTATATTCAAGCCGCTACGCTCGTTACTATACTCTGGCACACGTAGTATGAAACAACGAAACATGGCCGCGGTCTGAAACCATTCGTTTCGGCAATTCCTTTGCCTCGATATAAAACTTTATGCCTAGTTATTGACCGCCACTAAAGGGCGTTTGCCACCAAAGGCCAGGGCATTTTTGTCGTACGTTGCTTTTATTGCTCCTGGCATTGGCGCTTCGTGAAAATAGCGCAAGCGGAAAGTGGTACAATATGCGCCAGTTTGTTTCGCCAAGCACTGTTCCTCTGGTACGCTAAGTAACGCTCCGTAACAGTGACTGATTTTGTTCCCACTTAATTTTTGCACTGCCATTAATGTTTCAATCGAATGCCCTCAGGAGCATTGGCCGAAGGCGATTAACCGAAATGTATGGTTGCAAAATTCAGCCACTGTTTCATTCGGACGGACCACGAGGGAGTACACCTAACTCATCGACGCCATGCTACGCATTGCCACAAAGTTCAATCTGTACAGGAGTCAATTGTCAAGCTTAGTCATGCAAAAATGGACTCTTCTCTACCTCACGGACATGTAGCACATTTAGACCTGTTTAATAGAGTGTCTTTCGTCTATAATAATATTATCTGAGGCTTCACCTCCAAAAATCGCGATATATGATTACGAGGAACGCCTTAGTGAAGGTACATTGTACTATAGAGTGAACGGTTCCGGAAGTTTTGACCAGCTGTTGTTCCTTAACGTGCCCTTACATCACAGTACACGAGCCTCTTTCATTTCGCCTCATCGAAATGTGACCTACGTGGCGAGGATCGAACCCGCTACCTTCAGGTCAGCAGCAGAGCATGCTAACCACTACACCTGTTTTAATCCGCAGTTTTGGTTTTGACCTGGCGTCTAAACTATCTCGCCTACCATGCTTATACTTGGTGATGGACTTCACTGAGTGATTCGTACAAGGAAGGGGTCGGTGCTTAGCGCGGTGACAAGTCCCTCTTGGGCGAGTAAAGAGTGAATTTAATAGATCTGCGCCTCCGCGGTGCTTACACGAGACACGTGCGAGTCACTTGAAGACGCCCGCTCGCTGCGTATACGGGAAGTGGTTCGTGTCGAAGACAGAAGGAAGCTGACAGGGAACAAGGCATTTGGCGGCTTGAAACTCGTCGCTGAGTAGGCACAACTCTGCGAACGCTGCGGTGTCGTTCGCAGCTGTCCCGTATAGATTTCTGTTATGTCTCCGGTTTCGTGTGATGCCCGTACGTGTGGTTTCAGGCTCGTGTGACCGATTGTCGGGGGCTCCCGTAAGAACACTGCGCCGCATGTGACCGGGGAATTTCGTTAAGTGTGCGCGCGCGCGCGTTTGTGCGCAGTTGGCCGACTAGGACAATATACAGATTTCGCCCGAAGAAAGGGCGCTCATCTCGACGAAAGCGTGAATCGTCTGAAAAGTGTGGGTACACACTGTGCTCGACAAAAACGTCAACTCGGACGTAATGTTCACCACACGGTGTGCAGTTCACCGGAAGATGCGGTTCTCGCGGGTGGCCACGCGCCCAGACTGCCGAACATCCGTTTTGTTGTATCTTGCGCCAACCAACGTTTCTTTACCGAAGAGTAGGGCTATATAACAGTTGCTCACGATCATCTGCCGAACGTAGTCTTGTTAAGCAGTAAGTTCGCTCAGAACTCACACGCACGTCGTAATCGACCAGTCGAGTGGTCTATAGGTGGCACTGAGTTTCGATTCGACCGGATGAGCAGGTTTTGTGCTCCTCGAGAGAAAGATGGTGGTGCACAGAGTGATGAGGTAGTAATGACGGATGCAGGCCATCACTGACCAGCGCACGTGTGGCACGTTGAATAAATTAAGGGAGCAGACATTTAACACTCTGCTCGAGTCATTATAAGTAGTAGCCTGGGCGCGCCGTCCGCGGCTCTGTATTAGGGCATGGCCTACAGTTCATCCGTAGGTTCAGGCCACGGCCAGAGGACGTACAGACATCATTCGTTCATTGTGCATAGGCGTGGTCACAGTTCCTCCGGCTGACACGTCCGCCGGGTGAGTTCGAAGGCGGGTCGTTATACGAGGAAAACGTTAGACGGCATGGTGCGCCGGCTCTCAGGTGCGTCACTGCTATATGTCCGAAATTTCCCCAATGTTCTTGATACTGATCTCGACACGAGTGTCGACTTCGGCCCGGAGCGAGATCCTCTCACTGGCGGTCACCACGTTGTTGTGGCGGCAGTTGACCGCCGCCAGACTGTTGGCGCGAGGTGTCTCGCAGATGGTGCTTCGTTTGGTGCGGTACGACAAGTCGCTGGGCGCACGAGCGCGCTCGGCGAGTGCCTTGCAGCACGCGTGAGCCGTGATGACCCGCCGGAAAGCGTCGCGGAACTCGGTGTTGAAGATGCTGTAGATGATGGGGTTAAGCGCCGAGTTGAGGTAACCGAGCCAGGTAAGGAACTTGAAGCACTCTTCCGAGATGCAAGTCTTACAGAAGGCGGCCACGATGTTGGCGCAGAAGAAAGGAACCCAGCAGCACAGGAACACGCCCACGATGATGCCCAGCGTGATGGCGGCCTTGTGGTCCATCACGTGCAGGGAAGACTGTCCACCGATGGCTCGGAACTTGGTCGGACTACCCGAGTCCTTGTTGTTCACCACGCACGGCTTGGTGACGGCGCGTATGTTCTGCACGTGTCGGCGCGCGTACAGGTAGAGACGGGCGTACAGCGCCACCATGACGACGCACGGCATGTAGAAGCTGATGAGCGACGACGTGACGGCGTACTCGGGTGTCAGGTCCAGCGCGCACATGGTCAGGCCGTTCACGACGAGCAGGGAGTCCGGGTAAGGCCGGTGCCAGCCAAGGGAGATGGGCAGGAACGATAGGAGCGCCGACAGCATCCAGATGCCGCATATGGTCCCGAGGACAGCACGCTTTGTCATCCAGCGACCGTAGTTCAGGGGATCCTTGATGTGCAGAAACCGATCCAAGCTGATGGCGCACAGGTTGAGGATAGACGCCGTGCTGCACATGACGTCGAAGGCGATCCAGATGTCACAGAACTGCGGGCCGAAGGCCCAGTAGCCCATGAGGTCGTTGATGACGGCGAAGGTCATGACGAGCGACGAGACCAGCAGGTCGGCCACGGCCAGGGAGACAAGGAACAGGTTGCCCAGCTTGCGAAGCCGCCGGTCCGTGTAGATAGCGAGGCAGACGAGAATGTTGCCCGTAATGGCGGTCAGAATGATGATCAGCAGGAACGTGCCGATGATGTAGCGACACGATAGGTCCCAACTGTCCAGTGGATGCCCCGAAGAAGGCACGGCGTCCTCCTGAAGCGCGGCCGTCGTGTTGTTGGCCGCCGCCTCGAGCGTGGGCAGAACGCTCGCGATCGAGCCCAGGGTGCTTGCGGACGAGGGCTGCATGGCCGCCGAGGCGCTCGCATTGGTGATTCCGCTCGGCAACCGCTCTCCGGGCACCTGCGCACAGACGTGCACGCTCGTCTCAAATTCTCGCGCTTGTCTGCCCACATGAATTAAGACACAAATGAAAAGACAATGTCCTATTAGCGCATTAATCGCACACATGACATGTTGCTGAAGGCACGCATTGCCTATAGCTTACACTTAGGGTGTGCCTCGAGCCATGACAAAAACCGATACTCGAGGGCCTCACTATTCTTACGCCTACACGTGTTACAAAGTTAAGTGGCGTTCTTTGGCACGCTCCCTCGCTATTTACACTTTTAACTCTCAAAATTTCTAGATTAAGATATATAGGTTGTTCACTTCCCAGTGTAAGATAGCGTACAGGTTGTTCTGACCTAGTCAAGCTCCATGCACGTTGCTTCTCTTGTTCCGTTCAAGCAGCTTTTAGAAGAAGGTGCATTACTTAGCAATGGGAAGTTTGTTGACAGTATAACTCTGAAGCGCAGTCTCGAAGGACATGAGATGCAGGGGGATGTTGAAAAAATTCTTGGCACAGAGATTCATTAACAGTGGCTTGCACTGACGCACGAGTTCGCATTTTAATTACGCTTTGAAAATGCTCTTCGGCCTATTAATTTTTTTCTTGTATGCATATTTTTTTAAAATTTATTGTCAACTGAAAAATGTACCTTAATGCATTTGTCAAGTTTATCGCCGCACAAACACACAATATCTTAAAATGCAAGCGTCTGTGAGGGCGTTGCTCAGTTCTTCGAGCCAACCTTTGCGGTAATAGGGAACACAAGTATATTTACTTGCTCCTATACAGTTAACTGCATCTTGTTTCACGGAATAAGCCGATGTAAACTGCGTCTGCAAATACAAGCTAACCATAAACAAATGGATGAAGCTCTTTGTAATAAAGAGCCGCCATGTATCAGTTTCGTATTTATCACTTGCATTGGGGACCACTCGGAAAAGTATGTATTTCTTTCTTTTGAAAAAAGCTCGCCTGTGTAGCGAGTGACCTTCGGCATGAGATGCGGCGACATACACGGAACTAATGTTTTTGTACGCCAGCGATGTGTCGCAATGGAAATGCTTACTAGTTGTTAATTAACGTTACCTTGTCTTTTTACATTGTAGGTCGACAAACTCAATAAACTTAACAGGCTTCTGCGAGATGCAAAAGCGCATAGTATTTCATACGCCTCACACAAAAGCACCGCACACGAATAAGCCAATTACACACGTGGCCTCATTTCACATGCAGTAGCCTTCATTACGCAGGCCTTTGTGATTTGCACTGAAGTGTACAAGTATTATTAAGCATAGCTGTAAAAAAAGGAAAGGAGCCTATTGTATGTGCGTATAACTGTTTTTAAGAGGCTCAGTTGAACCATATGCAATGTTGTATAGCTGGTAACTTTTTCTATACCATGTCATACTCATTTATCCAACAACAGTAACAACAAAAGACAAAGAATCAACATCAAAATAAACGCTGCGATGAAGTGTACCAATCGTATACCAATCCCACTATAGTGTCGTTTAAAAGCCTTTCACGCCCTATCTTTTTTTGTCGCGTCCACTGACCTCTCAAACAGGGTGAAAGTGAACGGTGCTATAGCAAAACGCGTCAAATTAAAGACAAATGAGGTATAAAACAAGGTCAAGCTCGAGGAAACCAAGTGGCCCATCTTTTTTTCTGAACCGAAATGAATAAATTGGGAAGGAAACGACGGGTGAAGAGTAGTGAATAAAGAATGAAAAAAAAAAAGGGGGGGGGGAGGCGTCCGGGATGTATCGCCTTCACTTCAACCCAGCCGAGGACAAAGGTCTACTGCTGCCGGCAAGCGGGATCCATTATCGCCGAAGGCCCCAGATTTCCGCTTCATCCCGAGCATTTGTCACAGCCTGTCACCGACGGCCGAGGCTCTTCGCTAGTCAACCGCGGGAAGGATTCAGAGTCGTCCGCTCACGGGTCCCCACGGGCACGCACCTTAGAGACGATGTTAGTAAGCACTCTACTCAAGAATCCCAGTGTTCTTATTTTTTTTTCGCCTTACCTTTCCTTCACGCGTTGAGTGCCGCGCGAGAGCAGTTGTGGTCGAGGGTGAACTCCTTTTTACGTCTTTTGTTCTTTTTTTACGGGGTCAGGACAGGTGCTGGAGGACCCCTTGATGGCGAATTAAAGCGAGCGATGACGAAGCATCGTCACGCGCTCAGAGATTAGCGCTATATCGCGGCGATTCGCATGAATGAATGCAGCCGCAGTTGATGCCCGCTCCACGTACGCACGCACACACAGTCACGATGATGCGAGTAGATTATAAAAACGACGTGGAATGCCTCCACACTAGGCCTCATTTTTCAGGGGCACTGGACCCGCGCACTATGTTTTTGAGCCCGGTTACTATAGAGAAAACAAAAAAAAAAAATACTACCAAGCCTGAAGAAACAATGGAACTGGGTGGGCCTAAAAATGGTCGTTTAGGCTATAAATATAGCCTCATGGGCCTAGAGAGGAGCAGTAAAGTTCGGAAAAGCTCAGCTGAAGCTCTTTTTATCTCTGCTTATTCCTCTTTCTCTCTATACTCTCTGCTTCTCTTTCCCCTATTCTTTTCGCATCATATTGCCCACAGAAGCGCAATCATGCTGTTCCGATGAAAGAGTGTCTGTACAGCCGGTTGGTTACGACGCTCATCACCGGACCATGGGTTGCAAGCCCACCTCGCTAAGAAATTTAATTTTGTTTTTGTTTGTCGCTTGTCCGCCTCTCCACTTCCTAGCTTCTTTCTTTCCTCCTCTCCATTTCACCGTACTGAGCTCTCACTCACCTCACTCCCACTTCTCGGCTTCCAGCCTCAGCACTGCTTGTTTTAGTACAGTAATTTAGTAATACAGTAATACAGTAATTCTACGACGCTTCACTCTCCAGAGCCTTCCTTTCCCGACCACTTGCCGCACTCTCTTTCACTCCGCTCTCTCCGTCTACTGTCTTTGCTTTCCGTCGCACCTGCTACATACTCGGTAGTGCAGCTCGTCCAACTTCCGTGGCGCGTACTGAACTGAATTTTTCTGCAACGCGTGCCTTAATCCGAGCTTAAGCTCCGCTCTGGAAAAGAGAGTACGAAGAATGGCGTTTCGGGCTTTTGATAAAGGTGCTGTCGGACACTTCTAGACGGTTTTATTGTACAAGAAATGCGGGTTAACGTGTAAACTAACGGACAAACTCAGCATGTTAGATAGAAAGAAGAATCCAAAATGTTTGCACGAAACCTAAGGGAAGAAGCGTGGTCGTGTCAAATCTGGCTACGAGTTAACTTTCCATACTGAAAATGGGACTGCAAAAAAACACAAGGAGCAAATAAGACGTCGGCAAAGGAAGAGTAGCTTAGAACAGGACTTGCTCGGGAAGTGCTCTGAACTGGAGTGAGAGTCAACAAAGAAGCCAAAAGCTCCCCACGAAAGGGGCATAGCTGTCAGAAAAAAACGTCAGGGTGGGGGGGGGGGGGGGGCTAGACGTATACGGAGTGCGCGAAGGAAGAGCAGTCACCCACTGTCACGCAATCCGGCCCAGAAAGCTCCAGTGGAGATGTCAGGGGGCGATTTCGGTTGGCAGCAACGGCCGAGAAACATTAGTTCCTGTCCGGTAGCGAGTTAGCCGGCAGGACCTAAGGTTTAAGCGCACACCTAATCCTGCAGATAACAATTCAAAGGATCAAAAAGTAATACAGAACTTCAAAGAGCATGAGGAGGGCACAGAGCTGCAGAGGATTTGCTAGACACCGGGTACGGTGGAGAATCTTAAAACATCGTGAAATAATAAAAAAAAAACAGAAATGCGTCACTGTCTTTCAACTTCTGGCTGCACAGTTCCCAATGTTTCTAAATCTCTTCCGGTTGTGGCTCTGGAGAAAGTTTTTACAAAAAAGTGTCTACCCCTGCAGTGCAATTTGCATTGTGTACAAATTCGTATTTCTTTTCTTTTCTTTCATTTTCAAGGCTAGACATTGGTTTGGAGAGGGTTTAAGGACTCTACGGTGGATGATAGAGAGTATGGCAAGCCAGACGTGCATCTAGTCACTGTCACTGCTTTTTCTTCCCCTCCTCACCCTCTCTCTCCCTTTCGCTGTGTGTGGCACATATAAAGACGTCTTGCGCAAAGGCAATAGCGTTTTCATACTAGTTGTAAAATTTTCGATGCTATGTTATACCTTTATTGCTGCTTATTTTCTTTTATTACCTCTTACTATTTTTCTTTTTCTTACCCCTCTCCGTTGTGTAGGGTAAGAAACTAGATGCTACAATTCAGGTTGACCTCCCTGCCTTTCTCTCATTTTAATTTCTCTCTCTTTCTTATTACATCGTAATTATATCTCCGACGGGATTATAGTGTGGTGTGCTCTGTATAAAGAGTATGTTGTAGTCTACATGACATCTTCCTCCGTTGCAGTTATCGCATTTTGCCCGGGATCATGCTTGATTATGTGGGACAGTGCAATGTTCCACATTTGATAAGCAGCGGTCTTTGCTGCGGTTATTACTTACGGCAGGTAATAACCGCAGAGCCTAACCACGAGATTGAAGTAACTAGAAGAATAAGAATGGGGTGGAGCACATTCGGCAAGCACTCTCAAATTATGACAGGTAGATTGCCACTATCCCTCAAGAGGAAGAAATATAACAGCTGTATCTTGCCGGTACTTAGCTACGGAGCAGAAACCTGGAGACTTACAAAGAGGGTTCATCTCAAATTGAGGACGATGCAGCGAGCAATGGAAAGAAAAATGGTAGGTGTAACTTTAAGAGACAAGAAGAGAGCAGAGTGGATTAGGGAACAAAAGGGGGTTAAGGATATCATAGCTGAAATCAAGAAGAAGAAATGGACATGGGCTGGGCATGTAGCACGTAGACAGGGTAACTGCTGGTCATTAAGGGTAACTGACTGGATTCCTAGAGAAGGCGAGCGAGTTAGGGGGAGACAGAAGGTTAGGTGGGCAGATGAGATTAAGAAGTTTGTGGGTATAAATTGGCAACAGCAAGCACAGGACCGGGTTAAGTGGCGGAACATGGGAGAGGCCCTTGTCCTGCAGTGGACGTAGTCAGGCTGATGATGATGATGATGATGATGGTGGTCTTTGCTGATTAAGGAATATAAATTTCTAGGACTTAAGTGCGCGATCTCAGACGACTACCTTTTTCCGAGCGGTTGTGCTTCCCAAAGAGACCAGGTCCACCGAGCTCTCCTTACATTTATGAACCAAACGGACCTGGCCACCCGTTTAGAGATATTTTTTCTTATTATTTTATTTATGTTTTTTTGCTCATACTCGTCGAAGCCTTCGTCATTTTTCCCTTCCTCATCTTCTTTCCTCTTTCTCCCACCTATTCTTTGTTTTCTCTGTTTCTTCCCTCCTCCCGAAAGAGTGAGCAGGCATTGTGCCCCCCCCCCCCCCCAATTGGAAGTTGCCAGCTTGCTTTCTCCCTCTTTCCTCTGTGACCTTGTGTGCCTGTGTATGCAAAGCAAATAAATCAATAAATAAAATAATTATGACGTACTCTTTAGCGTTTCGCCCTGATTCTGCATTTTGTCGTGTTACGAAGCTCTGTGGGTATCTCAAAAGAGTGCCTGCGATGTTTGAGTCTAAACGCATACAACGGGATGATCGCAAGCATTCCATTATATTGGTGAAGCTGAAGCAAAAGAATGTAAGTAGAGCAAAATAAACGCGAGCGTAACTATGAGTAACCGTGTTTGATACCATTATTCTATGAGCAATGTTGTAGCGTTGTCTTCATAATTGATGACTGATAGATTTAGATGTTGGAACAAACATTTAGCCCGCCACAGTTCAAGCATAGGATAAAACTAATTTTCTTTTCCATGGGCGCACCTGAAATAATAAGTGAGAAGGCGCACGTTTGCATACACGTAAGAGTGAACGAAATGTATACCGAGAAAAAAAAACAGCGAAATTTCATAACTTCACTAGCTCAGCTTGTCTCGACCAAACTTCAAGGAACTTAAAGATATAGCTCGACACCTCAGAGAAAAGGCGAAGAGCCGATGCACCGTTCAACAGTACAGACTGTTGTGCCAGAAACACTGTCCTCATGCACAAGCGCTTCTTCCCTCGGGAGATGATAAGGTCCCTAGATAAAACAAGTTTCATCTAGGGGCCTTGCGGGAGATCGGCTAGCTGCACAGAGTTTCGGCAAGGCCTCCTCTTCCCAGCGCCATGGAGACGGCGGCGAACCACTCAGAGTTCCGGGGAAATCTTGTCTTCCCTTGGCAAGCACCGGAAACCGGCCTCAGACGATAAAGTGAAACCTTATTGAAGGCCGCGCCGGCT
Organism: Rhipicephalus microplus; assembly: GCF_043290135.1. Lineage (NCBI taxonomy): Eukaryota > Metazoa > Arthropoda > Arachnida > Ixodida > Ixodidae > Rhipicephalus > Rhipicephalus microplus. The sequence goes on from NC_134701.1 coordinate 195,241,139, forward strand.
CCATGTTAGCGGGATTCGCCCTAACAACGACGTCGTGCTGGCCGGCTTCGTATACCTACGATAATCTGCTTTAGTAAACGTTGCTGTTTTACAAAACTACTGCCTCCCTATTCCACCTATGGGCGAAGGCTCTTCAGTGACGTATGTTTGGCTTTTAGCCACTCTCGGCGACCGCTAGCTACCATCGCGACACAGCGAGATCCTAACAAGGCCTAGCTGGTGTGGCCTAGAAGCGTCCTACAGTTGTAAGAGACGAATGGCTTCTTTCAGTTCGCTTGTCCCGCGTCAGGCGTAACCGACAGTCTGTCCCGCTCTCCGACTGGCTGCTGCGCGGGTTGTGCCTGGGTGTGCGGGGAAAGAGTGCCTCTCGGTCCCCTGCATCGTCGCCATACGCGTCGGATCGTTGATGGGGCATGGATGAAGCGGAGCGGCGGGCGCGGAGGGCCGCGGCGGCTCGTGCTCGTCGCTAGACAGGCATACATACATACATACATACATACATACATACATACATACATACATACATACATACATACATACATACATACATACATACATACATACATACATACATACATACATAAATACATATAGACAGACAGACAGACAGACAGACAGACAGACAGATGAGCGCATCGGTGGACGCACGGACGGACAGATGGGTGCTTCGCTCCACTAATCATCAATCACTTCATGGATATGCTGAGAATTTGTTTGTTAGTTTGCTTGTATGGTAGTTAGGTGGTTGTGTTGACATGTTGATTTGTGAGAGTTGTCTTCCAATTGCAATCTTTGAAGTAGTTCCATTGAGATACTCCCTTACATCAACAGATGAAGACGAAAATAAATACAGCAAAAGTAATGCGCACCGAATTATAGAGAGCAAAAATATGCATGGTGCTGCGTATGCCGTAATAAACGTAGTTCTACAGAGCTAAAGCCATAACGATAGTAAATTGCAATTAATTAAACAATGAAGCAAACGAGTGCTCTTAATACCTTCTTGAATAGTTTTGTTCAGACGCTACTTACTCATTAACAGCATCGATTATTTTACTTAGTGATGGGTTCTAACTCACTCACTCACTCACTCACTCACTCACTCACTCACTCACTCACTCACTCACTCACTCACTCACTCACTCACTCACTCACTCACTGGTACATGAATCGGCAGTAGTCATAGGTATTCTTCTACAATACCTTCTACAATACCTTCTACAATACCTTCTGCAATACCTTCTACAATACCTTCCTTGTTCCCCAAGAGCATACACAAGTACTTCATGCAAACTCGCAGTGATAAAGCAGCAGCTTAGGAACCCAAAAGGAGGGCTTGTTACGAGGAATCAGTATGCAGTGCAGCCTAGCAGTGCATTGCGAAACGGTGGAGAGGAGCAAATGATGACTCAGTTATCCGAGAGCGTTCGTGCCGAACGAGACACATTGCGCGCGAAAGCGCGTCCGTATTACAGAGTCGTGCTCAAGCACAAGCCGCCTGTTATCGAGATGAAAGAGGCAGATACACGCAGGCAGCTGCGTGTACGCGCTGGTGTTGCCAGGCTTTACGAAAAGGCCACAGGTGCACGTGACCAGGATCTGGGAGCGATCCTCTCGGATGTGCTCGCAAGGCGACTTCGGAAATCTCCTAAGGTCAGCTTGGGTATTCCGGGCACTGAGAGTATATTTCGGATATCTTTTGCCCGTCGGGAGAACAGTATGATAGCGTCGACACCAACGGAACAATATATGAGCATGCTGCCTCCGCAACGAAACTTTTTCGCTTCCACTTGCTACCGTCCGCCCCGCGTCTCGCTGTTTTTGTTTTGTTTTCTTCTTTTTTTTCTTGGCATCGTGCATTGCTTGACCGTGCCCCATTTGGAGCTTCATTCATGGTGGAGCCGTGAAAGCGAGATCACGAGCACCCGTCTACCCTGCGTGTTGCGGCAGTGCTTCGCTGAAGACTAAAACGGTAGTTTTTTTTCTTTTAGTGCGTCGATTTCATGATTCGCGCCTTGGATCTAATCTTAATTAATTCTCTCGGCCATGAGGCGATCCGCGCGCTTAATCTGTATGTAATCGGAGCAAAATTTATACTGATACTGATAATGTTAAAAGGTGCTTACCTGGGCCGGCTTTGAGTTAGCGAAGATTCTGAAGACGTTACTGCAGGGTATGAATATAAACGCTGAAAGTGCCAAGAGAAACGTTGGCTTCGCATTTAGATTGGCACCCTGTCGTCGCTGATGGTGTCTCTTATCGGGTAAGAAAGGCCGATGTTGCCAAGATAACAAAACAACATGTGTAGGTAACCATGCTACCTTGCGATGTCTTCGCTTGTCCTTGACACTTATATAAAAAGAGGGGCTGCTACTAAAGATCCAAAGCGAGAAATCTGGATGTCTGCCGATGAGGCAACGATTTCAGTTATGTTTATGATTAACCTCTGTGCTTTTGTAATGCCTAAAAAACATTTCTTACAAATTTCAAGCAACTTGCATTCAACTTTTTTTTTTTGCGCGCTACCTATAGAACAAATATATGTAAAATAGCAGCATGCAATGCATCCATTAGTTTCCTGCTTTTCTGCATAGCGATCCTTCACGCTTTTCTGCGTTAATTCCACTTTCAATTTCACGGGGGACCACGATCTCACCACCTTCACCACTAGAACTGTAATCTTCAGTATACCACATGTGCTGATGTTTCTGTAATAAATCTCTTTATAGTTCTTTTTCATTCCTTTATTATTATTATTATTATTATTATTATTATTATTATTATTATTATTATTATTATTATTATTATTATTATTATTATTATTATTATTATTATTATTATTATTATTATCTATATTTGGGACAATACAAACAATTTTGTACTCCAAGAACTAGCACCAACCACAACGCCTATACCCATTTTCATGTGTTCATTTTTCTTTCTGTGGCCCCATGCATGGCATTAATAACAACTGGAACATTCACGCGCAACTTGACCCACTTTATAGGAAAACAAGTACCACTCAATAAAAGACGCAATGGCGCATCGTGTTATTTAATTCTCGCTCGCGCGAAGCGGTAGTGGCTCGATTACGTCACGAATTCTTCCTACAATCAGGCAGACGAGCTGTCAGTCTGGACGCGTTCATTCGATTTATTGCAGGGAGTGTTACCGCAGGTTTTTCTATCCGCCAATGTTCCCACCGCAATTCGCTTCGCGAAATGCTCGCTGAAAGAGGTGTGTTTCGTTACTGTTTTCCGTGAATCAACTATTTGGCAGGAGAACGCGTATGTTTCTTCACACATGCATGTGAGGCTCGGCAGTTAAAAGGAATGTCCACCGCTAGGGAAAAAAAAAATCTGATTGTGGCGAAAACGAGAAGATCGTTCATAACATTGGCGGCAACGAGCATGCTTTTGTTCGATAAAAAAAGATTTCTAATATTATTTATGTGTTGAAAGTCGACAAAGAAGGACCACTAGCGTCACCCAACATCAATGTGGTTCAATCTATTGACAGAAAAAGGAATATTCGCAGGTAGACTCATTTCGCTTTAAAACAAACGTATACGACTTGGAATTGTATTTTACTCACTCGAGGCAGCCTTTGGCTGCACCAGAGAGTGATGTTTGCTTTTTGTTTATTGCGTTCAAAGAGGCACCTGGTGGCGCTGCCGGCGGAGTGTTCTCTCGCCCGCATGCCTGCCTGCAAACGGCGGAGAAACGCAGGCACTGCGTCGGCCGCCGCTCATAAGAACAACAAGAACAACAACAAAATACGTCCGCCGCCGCTCATAAGAACAAGAACAACAACAAAATACGCCCGGCAGTTTTAGACGACCACTAAGGCATTTGCTTTATTATTAAACATAACTTGATGAAGCCTGCAAAAACCGTACGCGGTTTCAGTTTTCCGCTTTCACCGGCGGCACAATCGTCATCGCCTCCCCGGACCAGTGTTGTGGGCATTCATCCCACCGATGAATGAAGATACAACGAAGATAAAAAAAATGTTTCAAATATCTTTACACACTATCAAAACAAACCGCTACAAGGTTGGACACTTGAAATGGTACGCTTTTTATTGCGACACAAAGCAAAAAAGCGGTGAAGGACGGTAGACAGTCGCTTTAACGCTTACGCACGCACGCACGCATATGCACACACAGACACACGCTATCGATTGTTTTACACAAGCAAGTCCGCCAATTCAATCCGACGACTCCCGGTATTCGAAACAATAGAAAATCTTGATACAGCGAGCTTCCTGCAAAATGCTTGCGGTAACATCGATTCCGAGAGTACGTGCAATTTCGGCATTCCAGCTTTGTGATTGCTGGAGGGGAGCGCATATTATTAGCGCTGTCTAAAATTAAACATTTCTGCGGCCGTCAAGCGCTGGAGTTTTCCGGATGTTTTGCATGAACACTACACGTGTCACTGCTTATATTCTAAGGATCACGTGTTATTGCTAGAGAAGAAAAAATGTTCTACAGTTTATATTCTTTGGACAGATTTGGAGCAGTTGACCGACGGCGCGGGCCAATTTCGTGCGTAAAGCAGCGCCTTCTGATGTACGATTGGAACACAACACCAAACGACGGAGCAAAGCGGAAGCGGAAGTGCTAGCTGGCCGATGCAGGCCGAACATTTTGTCGAGTGCCAGTTCGTATGCGTTTGTTCCAGCATCGCTTTCCGTGTCTGATTCAAAGCACTTACCGGAACTTGAGTTTTTTTTTTCTGACTCAGAGTTGGTACCAAAAAAAAAAAAAAACAAATTCGCGCGCGCCCTCAGCCGAGTCGTCCACACGTAGCCCGTCACTGCTACGAAAAGTCGCGACTATGCAATGAGGTCTTAAAGCTGGTAAGCGTGCGAAAAGGCCGCCGAGGGAAATACGTCCGGAAATGCCGATTTCCGGTTCACTCCACCAAGTTTTGTGGAGCAACTTTTCGTGCTCTGTTGAATTAGTGTCGCTACAGTTCACTGAACCACTGCTATATACATATACGCTCCGACTTAAAACACACAGCCCACACCCACAGATCCAACATTGAAATGAGCGTCTTGCTTCCAATCGGAGCAGAAAGGCTTGCCCAGACTTTTACTGAAATTAAGCATTAGAAACGGATATTCGAAATAAGTAAGTTTGAATACTGGATTGTATTGTAGACTCCGAATTTTTCTCACACACTGCACCTCTTAATTGTGAATCACACTCTCTGAATAAGCTGATCGGCAAACTTCTCGTACTAAAGGTACCTGTCTCCGTCTATAATGCCACCATTCCGAACGCAGCAACGCTAAAGTTCTGACTGAAGCGTGATAAGCCTTGCTATTTCTGTATTCGTTTATACGATTATAGATAGGCTTCCTGTTCTCTTACCGCTTATACCTTTATTCTTTTTAACGTGTTTAAATGTTTTATGCCAGGCTACTCCAAAAACTTTATCGACGTCATTTCCATGACTAAAAATTACGTCGGTAAAACAGCCTACTACTTTTCGAGCATCCGCGGGAGACGTTTCTTCATTCACTTCCGGTTTAGACTTCACTCACCCTTACAACTGCCGCTGAAAACGCATCTGAGAAACATATTGCTTGAGAGAGAGAAGGTGGTAGAAGCCCAGAAAAAGAGGTCGCGTGCTTCACTTCGGAGAATTCGGTGAAAAATGGGAATAATTGTAGTTTTACATGGCGAAACCACGATGCTATTACGAGGGACGCCGTAGTGGAGGGCTCCGGAAATTTCTACCACCTGCAATTTTTTATAACGTGCATCGAAATCTCACTACACGGGCATCCAATATTTTCGCCTATACCGAAAATGTGGCCGCCGAAGGAGGGCGGGGATTCAACGCCGCCACCTGTAAGTTAGCGGTCCATCATCATAACCACGCACTATACCATCAGGCCGAGTTAATCGGTGAGAGACGGAGATAACGAAAGGAGCGGCGCTCTATGTGTAAATTCCAACGGGACACGTTTGCTCTGCTGCGGCGTTTATATTCTTCAATGGAGAGCCTACAAATTCGTGCGCTCACGCTTTACAAGGACCAACAAAGCTGCAATTTATTTCGTGAGCACGCCGTTCTCTTTCGTGTTATGATCGATTCCCATGAAAGAGGAATCAAGCCCGTAACTATTCGCCCAGTGCTTCTTCATTCAAATCGACGTTCATCGTTCTGATTCGTTTTTTTATTTGGTGTACTCTACGCCGTTTAACGCCCTCCCTCATGCAGTTCTCGGAAACAATGGAATGAACGAGCGATTCCCGGGGGTTATTTCTCGTATTTACTTCCGCCGTATAGCGCAGTCCGCGGCACAAAACGAGCCGCTCTGCGTAATGAAATTCAAACATTGCGGAAACGAATTGGGCGGCACGTTCCATTCTCTCGAATGGCACAAAGAGCTGAACAGCTATACGGCCCGTTTTATTATAGCCTGAGGCGGGTTGCCCCAAAACGCGGCGCGATGGCCATCTCGTGTTTCATATTCACAAAAAAAAAAACAAAAACAAAAAACGGAGTGACCTCGCTCTTCCATATGCGACAGTAGCTCTGCGCGAGACGGTTTGTGCCCAATGCGAGTCATACTGTAGAGAAAAAAAATGACCTTGTAATCTATTTTGGACGCTATCCGCCCTTCGTAAATTTCAAGCGCAACGTATAGATTACACAGGAAAATATAACTGCGAAGCAGATTTGTCCTTTAGGCGTATTAATTGTCTTGCATGCATTGTGTGCGACTTACATTAGCCTTTCATGGAATCTTTCATGAGACATATAATGGCATAGAATAGATGATTGTGGCACTGCAGTGGAGGCCGCCATGAAGCGCAGGAGATGGAAGCGTCCCGATTGTTAGCATGAGTGATTCCGTTTGCATCGCCTCTCTCAGTGGAACACTCCGCCGCGGTGGTCTAGTGGCTAAGGTACTCGGCTGCTGACCCGCAGGTCGCGAGTTCAAATCCCGGCTGCGGCGGCTGCATTTCCGATGGAGGCGGAAATGTTGTAGGCCCGTGTGCTCAGATTTGGGTGCACGTTAAAGAACCCCAGGTGGTAGAAATTTCCAGATCCCTCCACTACGGCGTCTCTCATAATCATATGGTGGTTTTGGGACGTTAAACCCCGCAAATCAATAAATACCTCAGTGGAACGGTGGAGTGTGAATTCACGACGCACCCAGTGGTAAATACGACGTCTTCCTTGTTCTTGCCAGATATGTACAGTTTTTCTAGTGTTCGACTCCATCCGTAGCATTTTTACTCTGCAGTGGACGGTTCAGCGCAATTCCTGCCTATAGTTTGGTGTCACGGCGGCCACCCGGTTGTGTTTTCGTTTTAAGCGCAGTAGCGTGAAGACAGGTGTCGTGTCGTGAACAAAAATATTTAACACCCACCTGTTGCTTGTTTAGCTGGCAAGGTTGAGTAAAACGAGTTTAGAGAAAAATACTAGTTGGCATCTCGGTGATTGGAGTGAGAAAGAGTGAAGGCTATGTTCCAGTGTTTCAGTCCTTTTAACATATTTGCCTCTGGAATTCAGTAAATCGCAGCATATATGTTCCTGCAGAACTAAAGTAAGTAAAGTACAGAAACGGAAATACACAGAACACTATACTTTGTTTACTCAAACAATACAATAACCGCTTTACACCTTGATAAGTGAACTATGCAAAGTGCCTATAGATACAAGGCTCTCCATGCGTGTTCAATACAGCCAGAAATTATCATTGTAACCCACGCAGAAAATTAGGCGAAGATGCCCACGAAGACAATATTATCAGAAAATTCAATCAACATATAAGCATTTGACCACCTTGTTCGTTTGAGAGACAGTAATCTTTGATCGGTGAAATCGCACATCAGAAAAGAGCGAGGACTGACCAGTATTCGGTGGCTGGTGACAGGTTGTTGCTGAAAGTTACTGAGGACGCTGTAGAGCCGATTCATGGATGGAAGCCCCGGCTACACACGGTGGGGATCTTCATCTGGCCTCCTCCGCAAGCCTCTGTCGACTTCGGCTGTGGATTCGCGCACGGGACGGCTGCGAGCAGGACACTCAGTGTGCACGTAACCCCCTGGAGCGAAACAGACCAGGGATGCCATCAGCGCAAAGAAAGGCGGACACCTTTAAAACGTACGTAGAGCGGACTATAGTAAAAAAAAAACAACAACATTCGTCAAAAAGTTTGATATAACAGTGTATCTTCGACAAATCTGTCGTAAGACCCACGTTTATAGTCATGCGACACATTCGGAGTATCAATTTTCATAAAGCTGGGAGGGCCCCAAAAATAATTGTTCTAATTATTCGAGGTGTGCAGTTTATCCGATATTGAGATGCACATCGAATCGACTTGCCTACTTGGTTTGCGTTCGGAAGTGGAGTCTTCACCAATACCAGTGGGTGCGGGTGTCGTTAGTACAGAAACAGGTAATGATTTATTGGGTCAAAACTTTCAAACAGGAGACATTGTGCCCATGAAAGCACCTAACGCATATTTGGCGGTTTACTGACAATCACTCGCAATATGAAGGGTGAACGTACTAGTTGCACCCCGCGTGTTTCCACCGGTCTGTGAAACCAACGCCTCCTAGAAAATTATGCCTGAAACGTGAGCCGCGATCGTGCCACCTTACCCTCGGATTTTACCCTCTACCTCCGGTACGGAGCCGAACGCCTGTGGCGGTCGCCCCCTGCAAACACAGCAATGCTCTCACAGTTGCCTCCGAGCAGCTGTGATGTCACGTGGTAGAGCGGTACGGAGGCGAGCGGTCCCACGCGGCGGACGGTCGCAACACGCGGTAAGAAGCATGGCCTCCAAGATTTTGTGCTGGCAGCAAGCTCTTGATTGAAGAGAGAGCCACGTTCCAGGCATAGTTTTTCTAGGAGGCGTTGGTGAAACAAATTGACCTCACGTGCTACGCGATATACGCACGCGCTCTTCACGACGACACTGCCACCGCACCGTGTTGCAACTTACTGCAAACGACGCCTGGTGTCAATTTATGGACAACACCGCGGGAAATCCCAGCAACACTTGCAACTTGTAGCAGGGGCAGGCACCGGCCTACGTGTCCCGACCAACAATGCCCGCCGTGGCTGTTCTTTATACTTAGTGCTGCGATTTAAAAAGTTCCGTCGCTAAGGCTTTATACTCGGACGGTTCTCGAAACAAGGTTGCCTTAGCCGTTCAACGAGACTCGGAAGGCTTCTAAACCGATCTTCTATTACGTAACTTTACCGGCGATATTGAAAACAGTCTGCACGGTACAACGGTACTTCTTATCTGCGTGATGTCGATGTCTGTCCACACTAGACGGAAGATGAGCGAGGCGGCGGATGGAACTGTGCAAGCTTCGAAAACGAAATATTTCCCGTGCCGATCGAGAGCGGCTCAAAACAGTCGCGCTGCAGTTTCCTTAAAAAACATCGATTTCACTTTTAGTGAACATAAATAGAAATGAAAACAACCCGTACGTGTCCACGTAAAGGTTTCAACTCCAATTCAATCCAAGGTGAATGAAACCACTTCAGTGGCGATAAGCAGAAGAAACATTTGGCATGAGGTTTGAGCGGACGAAAGCGTTGCTAGTTTGTTCTTATTTATTTGACGGGAGGAAACGCTTTCTTGGTCACGGGTCACTCTTCCTTGACACAAATTGAACGCAGCAGGCCGCCGATAGAGTTTGAACATGATAGCGCACTGAAGTATAAGCGAGATTCAAAATTAAGATACGAGTTGTATCGCTATATCACCGCCATCGCGTTCAAGATGTAGAGACAACGAAAAGAGATATGCAGGTGCCATTAACCTCGTAACATCGAGAAGATATGCCTGCGTGATAGGAACCCTGAAGGTCGGTCAGTTTCTTTCTTTCTTTCTTTCTTTCTTTCTTTCTTTCTTTCTTTCTTTCTTTCTTTCTTTCTTTCTTTCTTTCTTAATGTCCTTGTTTCTTTCTTTCTGTCTTCTGTCTCTATTTATCATATATTTTTCTTATTTTGTCTTTTCTTTCTTTTTTTTTCGTTCCTCTCACACTTTTTTCTTACTTGCTTTGTTTATTTCTATCTTCCTCTTGCTTTGTTTCTTTTCTTCTCCTTTTTTGTTTTTATTTTTCATTTCTTTCTGTCTTCCTTTGTGTCTTTCTTTTTGTGTGTTTCTTCTCTTTCCCCTTTCTTTCTCACTTTTTCCTTTCGTTTTCTTTTCTTTCTTTCTTCTTTTCTTCCCCCCGAGACAGTCACAAAGCGAGCGAATGAGGAAGACAAGTCATCACACTCGAGATTCAACGCGCGTGCTTAAACGTGCCTGCATCAAAAACTTTCATGAGCGAAATAAAATGCGACATCATTGCGTAGTTGGCGCGAGATGAAAACTACGGGGTCATCCGCGCGCGCTTATCGCAGGTTTTTCATGCATACGCGTGTAAAGGGCGGGGAGGAGGAGGGGTATAGATTATGTCACGCCATTCTGGCAGAGCTACGTTCGTTCTCTGTTAGATCGCGCTCCATTTTACGACCCTCCTCCCCCCTTCCGATCTTTTTTTTTTCACTCTTTCTCAAAGAGAACTCGCTGCCAAGAGAGATAGAGGCACTCGGCTTGTATTCGTGGAGACACTATAGGCGCCATAACATTCACGCCGTGAACACTTATGGCTCTCTTTCGGAAACGGGAAAATCGTCTTGGCGCTATAAAGAAGAAAAAAAAAAGAACTGTTCTGTGAAAACCCACCGTTGCCACGGCAAGTTGTTAACCCGGTTTTCACTTCCCTGCGATCACTCGAAACGGGGTCACAGAATCAGCGTAATGAGATCGATTCTAAGACGACCTGTTGAAACGATAGGCGCGAGTCATTTTCCACAGGCGGCTCACTTTCGTATCTTTTTTTTCTTTCGTTTTTTTTTCTTCCCGAAAAGTAAGCGCTCCAAACTGATGTGACACCCAAAGCGCGTGCACTCGGAGAGTGAGAAAGATAAGTGCAACCAACCTGTAAACGAAACACCACGGACTGTGTCGCAAAAGGTGCGGAATACGTAATCGAATATTCTTACTTAATAACACCACTTACACGACGTTTTTTCTGTTTCTCTGCTTCTTCGCCAAATTTACCTTAAAAAACAAGAAAAAAAACTTTGTGTGCGTCATTATGTACACACGCTATCATTGCACCGTTACGGGTATAAAGTGTTGATCTCCAGATCGACCCTGGCGTAGTAGTCGGAATGCTGCGCCGATCATGCACGCCGTAACGTTTTACGAGAATACGCTCTCTCAAAGCTGGCATGACCCACGGCCGCGGCGGTCGTGTTTCGATGGAGGCGAGGTGCTCGTGTACTCTGGGATGTCAGTGCACGTCAAAGAACACCGGATGGCCAGGATTTCCGCAGATATCTGCTACGGCGTCAATCGTACTCATATTGTGGTTTTGACGTGACATTTCAAAATGTTATATCAATATATATCAAGAATATTACGCTACACCATTAGTATAAACTAGGTCTTACAGGTCCCGAAGTGTAAGTGTTCGTCTAACGATGGCTTATGAACTGTTATAAAGACGTGAAACTGTCACTACTTTGTTTCATAATGTTTTAACATCTGTACATTACTGCTCCTTGTGTGCCTTATTGACTGGAACGGGCTACTGCACCTTGTAAGGTATTAATTTGCCTTTTAGCCAACTCTGTCCCTTACATACTTACACTCAACTCCGTAACCAATTTATTGGCTGAATTGAATTATTTCTCTCACGAAGCCTAACACAGATGCGAGCCCCGTTATTGGCAAGCCGAAATCATATTTATTGCGTGGGTCATCGTATACCCTCAAACTAATAGAGGTCGACCAAATTCGGTTTATCACCGCAATGACACCATATTTAAAGTGGAAGCTGGCAAATGCGTTAGATATTCAGAATTAGGTTCTTGATGTACCAAGTAATTAAACTGCGATAACATTACGAAGCGCACCTTTATAGTGGGGGATATCAAATCAATTTTCGACAACCTGTACTTATCAGTCTATAATTGGGTATTCGAGTGATTTTGCATTCAGCTGCCTTAGACATGCATCTCCAGGAATTGAACCCGCGTCCTTGAAGCCAGCAGGACAAACGCTCAAAGCCGCCAAAAGAGCGCGGAGCGCAGAATACAAGAAAGACAGGTACAGTAATCTACCACACCTCATGACACTTCATGACTCGGGCTTCGAGTGGACCGTGATCTTCAACAATGGTGACTGCATACAGTACTGCATCCGTAGGCGTGCGCACAGGGGGGGGGGAGGGGGTCAAGTGGGTGGACGCCTCCTTTCCCCGGTCACCTATACGATACATTGATGTAATAGCGAGGGGGTGCGACTGGGAGCGGGGAGGCAAAATTGTCCCATACATTGACATCATAAGGAGGGCGGTGCTGCGACGAACACATCGCACGCCTGACTATCTAAAAAAAAGCCAATATAAGAATTGTTGTTATAGTAAACTGGGTTATAGCTTCGAGGTCCTGATTTCTCAATGAACGCAAATGCGATCGGAATCGCTCGTGCCCCGAAGCGTTTACGTGACCAGTGCCATAAAACGAGCCCCTATAAAGGGGGTGGCGACGTTTACCCATTAGTTCTGGAAAGCTTTGGAAGGTGAGGATGAACGAAAGATGCTTATCGGTGGCGCCGCCATTATTGCGATCGACGGCCTTCTCCAAGGGCGAGATCGTGCGTCGTACGTATATACGGTGAGCAGCGGAAGTCGATGCCTCTGTTTGCTTCTCGCAATTGGAACAGCACCACGTGCCCAGTACTAAGACGTAAACAGGAAACACTTCTATGTTTCCACCGGGATTGCGTCGGATGGTGTGAGTGGAATGCCGCGGTACAGCGCAAATGCCATCAGGTTAAAGCGAATAATGGAGCGGTTAACACTGATGCGTGTTGGTGCTCTTTTTTCCCTAGCGCTTTGCCGGTACTGGATGTACCTTTATCGGCTAGTGTGAAAAGCGGCAACTCTATGTATAGCTGCGGTGAGTCGGCAGTTGATATTTTTTCAGTAGTAGGTTCATGTGAATATAGTGTTTTGTGTGTGCAGAAATGCGGTATATGCGGGGAATGCTTGATCGCCGAACAAGCACGCTATAACGACTCGTGCGTACGTGTGTATGACTACTCTTTGAATTAAAGTGTAGAACACGCTTGGCATTAAAGTGCGGAGTGAATGCTAAATTTATTTGTGACACTGTGTACCAGAATGTTATGCAAGTTCAGTAAATTGGAGGGCGGACCTATTAGGAGTGATGTGACTGCGTAATAGGCAGTCTTTGTTGAACGTCCCCTGCTGCTCTGCAGACGCTGGCTATTTCCGACGGTTGCCTGTGTGTGTGTGTGCGCGCGTGCACACACACACACACACACACACACACACACACACACACACACACACACACACACACACCTCACGTGAAGCTGGTGAGGTGTGTTTTGTGAGGGCACCACAGAAGCAGATAACCATGTGGTGCCTTGTCAATACCACGAGCTCATTATGTGATTGATGCATGTCAGAGAAAACGGTCAATCGTGTCTGCTCTCCAGCATGAGTGAGACATGTAGAGAAGTGGATGTTTGGGCAAATGGGCTGAGGAGAGTAAACAGATATGAAGACAGGAAAAAAAGACAGCATCTATTCTGCCCTGAAACTCATCATCGCATATATCTCGTGTGTTTAGAAAAAAGTGGGTAACAGTTTTGAGTACTAGGTACTCTGTGGGAGAGCATCGTGTGTTTAGAAAAAAAATGGCAGCATATCCACGGAGTGAATGATGGATAGTGGGGCGAAGCATCCGTCCGTCCATTCGTTCTTGCTTCCATCCATCCATGCGTGCGTCTGTGTGGCCGCCCGTGCGTCCATCCGCCCGTCCATGTGTGCGTCTGTTCGTGCGTCCGCAAGTCCATCTGTGCATCCGTCCCTGCTTTCGTCCATGCATCCGCTCCTGCGTCCGTCCATGCGTCCATCCATCCGTGCAGCCATCCGTGCGTCCGTCCATTCATCTGTCTGTGTGTCCGTTCGTCCACCTATTCAACACTCCAAGTACCACCATCTCGCATCTTTTCATCATATATTCCTCACATAGAAGCACCGCCATCCAGCGGACATTCCAAGGACTGAACGAGAGGAGGCACACGCACACTTTCTTACGCTTTGCGCTTCGTATCTACTTCCCACCTTTAACCACCTCGAGTTCATAGTGTATACAGGTTCACTGTATTTATGGCACTGCGGCCCAACTCTCGCTAAAACTTTCTAAAACCTAGGAGGTTACGCCCAGCGAGTATAACGTAGCAACCCTTTCTTGTCTTCTGTGCGTTGTTGAACAATAAAAATTCGCAGCGTGTGCGTTAACTAAAAGCCGAATTCTCCTATCTCTCATTCCTCCTTAGCAGCCATTGGCATGTACATTGAGCACTATCTTTTATTGTTCAACAACGCACAGAAGAAATCTCTCACCGGCACCACATTGGAGGTCAAAGTGTTATACTTGTTACACACTACTACAACGGCTACGAGGGACGAACGGGTGCCGCTACAAGGAGCTTCGCCCCTAAAAGTGTTCAACGAATTAGAGTACTTGGTACTCTGCTATATGGGAGAGCTGAGAGCCGTCCCGAGAAAGCGCTTTTGTGAAACTTTCCGCTGAGCAACCATCGTGTGTTTAGAAAAAACTGGCTAACGATCTAGAGTACTAGGTACTCTACAATGGGAGAGCACGAAGCCGTCCCGTGCTTAAAAGCATCAATTCTACCATCGTGTGTTTAGAAAAGTTGTTAACGATTTAGAGCACGAGGTACTCTGCTATGGGAGAGCATAAGCCGTCCCGTGGGCCGTTAAGAGGCTGACTCTTTTACTCTACCATCGTTCAAGCTACACTGGCGTGTTAAAGAAAGTGGCAACAGCGTTGATCTATCCCGAAAAACGCACCGCTGACGAGCCCACAGAAATGCGCCGGTGCGCATGCGTGTTTGTATTCGCCGTTTTCAAATAGTGATGCTCTATCAACCAAGAAAGAACCTCAGTGCAGCGGTCAGCCAATTCATACATGGAAATCCGATGTTTTATTTAGGGCACTCGTCATTTCCCGTCACCACATTTAATTGTTGCCAAAATCTGGACGCATGGCAGTTATTGTGGCATATAGTAACGGAAATGATGCTCTGCAAAGCACTTACATAGATGAAGGTCCGATTCACGGCACGAAGCATTGCGCAATGACATATAAAAAAGAAAGGAAAGGAAAAGAAAAAAAAAGAAAGAAAGAAAGAAAAGGAAGAAAGAAAGAAAAAGAGAAAGAAAGGAATAAAGAAAGAAAGAAAGAAAGAAAGAAAGAAAGAAAGGGAGAAAAAAAAAAGAAAGGATGGCACGCCATGCACAAGCCTGCCAACCTTGTCTTTATACCCCATTTTGCCGATGGTGGAAGGGTTCGTCAATTTCGTTGTTTTGTTTAGTTTTCGGCTTCTGATAAGTAGCGTTATCTCCTCGTGTTGTATAAGCGGCGACTCCGCGTCTCGCGCTCCAATTGTATTCGCCCGAGTAGACCACGATCCGCGTCCCTGAGCCGACATCGCTTTTATTCGCGAACAGAGTCCACGGAGGTGCAACTTGCGGCTGGCACCGAGGGTATACACTACGCCAGTGAAGACCGCGCTTCCATAGGAAAAGCAATAACATCGTATGGCCTTGAATGCAGCGCCGAAATCACTGAGCATAGCCCCACCCCCGAAACCAATATGTGCCGACGATGCGAGGCTAGAAAGAGAAGAAAAAAGATCAAAGAAAACTATCGGTTCAAGCACGTGGGCCACTGGTGCGAAAACCGCGTTCAATATTGGAAGCAGCGGCACGTGGCCTTGTGCGGCATCAGACGCGCACGCACGCACGCACGCATCTATCTATCTATCTATCTATCTATCTATCTATCTATCTATCTATCTATCTATCTATCTATCTATCTATCTATCTATCTATCTATCTATCTATCTATCTATCTATCTATCTATCTATCTATCTATCTATCTATCTATCTATCTATCTATCTCTCAATATATATATATATATATATATATATATATATATATATATATATATATATATATATATATATATATATATATATATATATATATAACGAGAGAGAGAGAGTAGATAGATAGATAGATAGATAGACAGATGCGTGCGTGCGTGCGCGTCTAAAAGCAAATCAACTATAAAGCCTTTTGTACACGGCTCTGGTGATTGCACAACGCACCGCGTGCAAACAAATACGGTTCCAAAGCGTATGGCTGTGAAGACAGAAAAGAGCGGCATGGTTACAGAGTGGGCTGTTCAGGGTTCACGCGGTAGGTGGTGCTGCTTCTTAAGCGGTGTGCACCTTTCAGCGTGCCCGCCCAAACTCAGCTCAGAAACGCGTTTGTGAGGCAAGAATAATGTGTCCACCACCCAACGCGTCTCACGTCTCGCAGCAGTGTTTATTTTGTGTTGCAAAAGTGCGTTTTGTAGTGATGACAAAAAAAATAAAATGCCACGTTATTGTATGGAATATAATAACGATGTTTATAAAAATCTTCATCGTCACTGCGGGCAGTTGTTACAGCTCATACTCAGTACTACCTCGTGAAATGAGGTGAAAGGAGTTGATGATGACACCTGTGTTATTATGCAGCGCGCGTGGCGAATTTCGCGTAACTGAAAGTCACGTCTGTATACATTTTATATTATTTTCTTTTCACAGTGAACATCTGAAGCAAGGAGTATAATGGAAAAAAAAATCATGGCATACCCACGGAGTGAAGGATGATTAGAGGGGCGAAGCGTCCACGCGTTCATCCGTCTGTCCGCGCGTGCGTGCGTGAGTCTGCCCTCCCGCCTGTCTGTCTGTCTGTCTGTCTGTCTGTCTGTCCGTCTGTCCGTCTGTCCGTCTGTCTGTCTGTCTGTCTGTCTGTCTGTCTGTCCGTCCGTCCGTCCGTCCGTCCGTCCGTCCGTCCGTCGGTCGGTCGGTCGGTCGGTCGGTCGGTCGGTCGCGGTCTGTCTGTCTGTCTGTCTGTCTGTCTGTCTGTCTGTCTGTCTGTCTGTCTGTCTGTCTGTCTGTCTGTCTGTCTGTCTGTCTGTCTGACATGCGTTCGTCCGTCCGTCCATCTAGTGAGCACTCCAAGTACCGCCATCTCGCATCTTTTAATCACATATTCGACATACAGAAGTGCCGCCATTCAGTGGTCATTCTAAGGACTAAACAAGAAGTGGCTTCTACTACATACTACAAACACAGGACGAACAGCCCATGGCGTAAGGAGCTTCACCCCTAAACACAACAAACATAGAAGGCGAGCATAAAGAAGCGAGTGATGCTTGTCTGTGAGCATGCGCATGCGTATGGGATGATTATTACTAGCATGAATTCCCGCGAAGTTGTTACTCTACAGGAGAAATAAAATTTATGGAAGAGGTTAAATCAAGAACCGTCTTCTTAAAAGAAAGAACAAAAGAAAAGAACGAAGAAAGAAAACACATGGCTTCGAACTCAATATCGAAACAGCTTTCGAATGCACAACAAGATGGCGTCCACGTGGAGTTTCGAATTTTCTCTGTCAATAATTTTGAGCGAGAAATGACGAGGCTTGCTTACAAGGCAAGCAATAACCACTGCGTTGTACTACATCATCATCGTAAATAGCAGTAGTTATTGCTGCTTCGAGTTACACTTGAAACTGTGATGGTGCAGTGCTCCACGCAATTTAGGAAAAGTTGTCAACTTGGTCGTGAGAGAAAAAGACGACTTTCGTTTAAGCTGATACTGAGACTCCCTCCCCCCCCCCCCCCACACCAAAAAAAAAAAAAAAAATAACGCTCACTTCAACATTTCCCTTCTTTCCGTTCATCTCGAACACACTGCTTCGAAAAATTTCTGTCCCGGACAGCACAATTAGGGTGTCAGGTCTTGATAAAATGGAATTTTTTACAAAGGATAAAAATATCTAGTAACAACACTGCGAGTGGACAGCGAAGCAAAATTATACTAAAAAAATGGGAGTCCAGACAGGACCTTTTAATTAAGAGCTTGTAGATCGCATTCTAACATCAGCCGTACATTTTTTTAACCTCTTACTTCTGTAAGCGTTCTAATTGGAGGCTACCATCGCAGTTGTCGGTCTTGCACCATCACTTCTTTCCTGTATATTTCGGTCGTTTCCTAGCAGCTTCTTCTTTGTAATGTGCTATTTAATTTGGAAGACCTAGGTGTACGCAGCAGCAATAAGACGTCTGCGGGTGGTGGCACCCCTGCGACGACACAATTGATCACTACCACGTAAAAGAACAGGTCCTATAGAAGCGAAAGCGAAAGAAAAATAATAAAGAACAAAAATAAAGAGGTCGAGGTCGCACCTAATCTACGAACCTACGCATGGCGGTAGGTGTAGCGGGAAGAAAAGTAAGAAAAAGAGGAAAGATATTAGGGATTCGATCATCGTCCCCACGCAGAAAGCCTCGAAAATCCTGGTGTGTTTCCTTAAATTAAGACTGTGGGCAGTTTCCTCGCAAGTGAATGAATGAATGAACCAGCCAACGCCATTGTGAGCCCTGGTGCATAAGTTCTTACGCAATAAAACAAAAGACCGAATGCGACCCTAATCCTTAGTTTAGGTGTATAGTAGTGGCATTCTGACGTCGAATATCGCGTGCTCCGGTGTGTTCCTATAGGTTAACTTGGTGCCCCGTCACACTGCCGCAGGGAACCACAAACACCACTTAAAAAAAAAAAAAAACGCGTCGTCAATATCTGCTTCGCAAGGTGTCGTGACGATACCGGCTGCTCATAAAAAAATTGTGTGCTCTTTCAATAGACTCTTTGAACTAATATTTATTTTTTCTTAGTTAATTGATAGTTCTTGGTACTCCACTACTCAACCTCTTAGTTCTTGGTACTCAACTATGGGAGAGCAGTAAGCCATCCCCAAATAAGAACAAGACGAGTTTTTATAAGTTTAGTGATTGCAAAATCGATTACAGCGACGTGAGCCGAGCCGAAATTTAGTGCAGTCTTGCTAATATAGCAAATGAGTTCGAAAGTCGCAAGGTGGCGGAAGGCCTAGAAAAGGAAAGAAGACAATCACCTGTTTGTAGCACGAAGCCACAAGAAAATCTGTAAGAATTTTTCATAAAAAGAAACCTCTTAGTTTAAAAAAAAAGAATTCTCCCTTGTGCGTGATGGTGGTTGTCTTCTTTCCCTTTCTTAGTCTCACTAATATTGAATCACCTTTCACATGGCGTGATAGGTACAGCATTCACGGATTGAAAGCGGACAAATAAGGGTGAGTAAGGCACGTACTTCATTTCCATGACCTTCAAAATATATACATTGTTAGGTAAGGTTAGGTTACGCCCGTGTGCTCAGATTTGGGTGCACGTTAAAGAACCCCAGGTGGTGTAAATTTCCGGAGTCCTCCACTACGGCGTCTCTCATAATCATATGGTGGTTTTGGGACGTTAAACCTAACATATCAATCAATCAAGGTTAGGTTACGGTGGCTACGTACTACTTAATGCATACCAGGGATGGACAGACCCACGCCTTAAGGAGCTTCACCCCTAAAATTAGTGGACCCTAAAGCTTCACCTTTAAGAGTTGAATGCGAGGTCAATATTCTGTTCTTAGAGCATACTTAAAGCACTTAGCGCGTGAAACGTTTTCGAACTTACTATGCACCCGACACGTGGCCTGAAGGGAATATGCTTAGTAGCGTGTGGCCTTTTGTAGTGCGTTGCCGGCTTTAAACCACAAAGTCATTATGATAATCCCGTGTTCTGACGCCCGATGGGAATGGGCGCTTGTACCACGCATTATTACTGCACTATTTATTGTTGTGAAGCATGTATAAAATATGCACGTGTTTGTAAAACATTGAGGTTATTTTCACAGCATTTCCAAGCAGAGGAAGTTATTTTCACTGTATTCACAAGCAGACGCGAGGTCACGTGGCAGAACATCGGCTTGTCACACAGACGACGCGGCTTCGATCCTAACTCGGACCCAAACGACTCTATCGTTCAGTTCGCACTCTTAATTCAGAATTTTTAAATAAATGTGCTTTATTTGTATTGTTTTCGATTTTTCAGTCACCCATAAGATGATTTTTCACTCACAACCAACGGCGCCGATGCTGACGCCGAAATTTGTGCGAAACCATCTCTTTAAGCTATCGCGTCAAAATAAAATTACGCGTTTGAATCCACGAGGGCAAACTGTACCAGTGCTTACATACCATCGATGCTGCGACTCGCTCTGTAGAGTATATGTTACTCTCGTAGAAGAAGCTGCAATCCGGCTTCGAAACATCTGAATTTCTATCTATGCTTTCGTTGGAGTTTGGCTTCTCTTTAAGTCCACTTCGCCGATAATTTGCTAAAATAAACAATTTGACACAATGCGTAATGTACACAGAATAATTGTTTCTTTCCTACACCCGTGGATTGAGGCGTGCGTCAGCGCCCATGGCCGAAACAAATTCTGTAAATCCTCTTCTAACAAAGGGGAGGGGGAGGAAGGGTGTCAATTTTTATTGTCGAGGCTTTCCTTCTAAGCAATTGCCTCCTAAAAAAGCTGTCCCCAATCATGCCTCGTTGATCCAATGGCACTGCCTCGAGGTATTAAAGAAAGAGGAAGAAAACAAAAGACATTAACGAAAACAATTGCAGCTAATAACAAAAAAAAACACTCAAAGTCAATTCATGCGGAAAGCTCGCTTCTTGTCCATATTACACTGGTCCGACAATTCTGACTGCCTATACAATCGCAAAATCTTACGTGAATTAGGTTGTTCTTGCGTTTGTATTTTCGCTGGATGAACACGTTTCAAAGTCTGCCACGTCATTTTTTTTAATATTTAGGCCCTGCAAAAAGAAGGAAAAAACGCTTGGAAGCTTCAGAGCTTTGGGCTTAAGCCCCTGAGCTTCGACTAGCGTCTTCACAGCAGATTTACTGAAGCCGGGTGGTAAAAAGAGGGCAAGATGAAGCAAGAAGGAGCCTTTTTTATATAGGAATAGTTGGAAGGAACGTAGTTGCGAGAAACTCCAGGCATTTACTCTATACTCCACCTGAGCGCTACCTATAAGTGATATATGACAGATGCCGAGTTGTAATCTTTTGTGTGAAGTCGGGAGTCCATCGTTACTCAAGAGTGCTCAGGGTGTGATACAGCGCGGTACCTCGGCGTTCGGAAAGAGATGAAGTCGGTGACCTGCGTAAGCTGTTTGTTCACTTCGCGCATGAACCGAAAATATACGGCAAAACGAAGTTCCTCATTTCTGTAATAACTCCCGCGTCCTAAATAAACAGCCTGACCTGTCGTTTCGTTTTATGTTGTCTTTTAGGCGTTAAAGAGAACATCCTTGTTTCTAGCTTTTCTTCGTACCCTCTGCTTCGTCTCAATGAGTTTGAGTTTTTTGTTTAGCTTTATTGGGGCAAAGAGAGTACATACAAAATCCAAAATGTACAGACGAGGGTCCCAAAGTACGCGACTACAACGGGACTCTATAGAGACCGCTATCAGCGTTATGGGAGAAGACGAAGCGGAAATAGAATGTAGACGTTATCATTTTTCTTTCGATGACAGCAGCAGCAGCAGCAGCAGCAGCAAAAGTAGCTTTAGCCTACATCGCGTCTTGGGCCACGAAGTCGTTCACACCACATCTGGCAAGTAAGTGCCCTACACCGCACGACACTGCAGCGTGTAGTGCAAATCGGCAGGCCCGTATACTTGCGCGGACTGCCAGGTCGTAACTTGGAGAAGCAGTGGGCCGGGTAACTGCGCGCTATAGGCGACCGCCTCTCGTAAACCACGCGCGAGCCAACGAGGCCTACGTATACAAGGAGATGACAACCACGGCAATGTCGAAGCTCCTTGCGAAGTTCCCTTCGGGCCATGGCATCTATACGATGCCGGAAGAACGAGGGGCACTGCGGCGGCTGGTTAGGTAGAGCGTCGGAGATGGAAAGGGGGAGCGAAAAGATGTAACGACAGCCATCGACACTTTTGTACGACCACCCCCTCCTTTCTTCCTCTTTCTCCTCCTATAATAGCCACGATCAGCGTCAATGTGTGAACCCAATCCACCCCTTGGCACCCCGTTGATCCTTAGGTGGAAGCGGAATATTTATGAGCGGCCAGTAGAAGAAGCCCGCGGAGCTCAAAGCTGGCGTAAACGAGATCTCGTTTATCAAAAGGACCCCCTGTGTCGCTGTGCAGCCATTCAGCAGCAGCAGCAGCTGTCATCACCTCAGCCCGCGCTCGCACTTTACCCGATTTAGAAAGACCGCGGGAGCTTAGATGCTGGGCGTTTTCTTTTTTTTCTTTTTTGTTTCTTTCGTTGCGGAAGAAGAGGTGCCGACTATGTAGTCGCCTATTATCACGTGTACACCTCATTTTTTTATGAATTTTTCGGCAAATTTTAATATTACTTTTTTTTCGTAATTGCATTCTCTCTTTTAGTCTCACTTGAAATGACCCTATCAGGAATGCACGTCTGTAATGTCTGATGAAAATGATTTTTAAAAACCGCCAAAAATTTATAGCGAGGAAAATACGGCAGAATGCTGTAATATTCCTCTTTTTTTTTCGGAGGCCCTGATTCGATTAACTTCCAGGAGTCCTGGGCGGAAGCAAACTGAAAGGAGGAGTATACCTTTCCGAGTATAGAGGCGACTGGAAAAACGGTAAGGTTTGTATCTATGTTTGTACAGTGCCCGTACGAACAGTGATGCAATCTCCTAAGGATAGGATATCCGAGTTGCAGCTTCGAAAATATAGAGAAAAAATAAAGAATAAGAGATAGAATGAAATAAAGACGTTGTGACCCTTGTAAGCACACATAATAAATGACGCAGCTGCTAGGTAATGCAAGCGCGAACAAGATGTTATTAATGAGCGCGTTATAGGGCAGCTTATACACTATGCACATAATTCATCGAACATTACCACGGCACTCATGAATAAACCTCTCTTTCTCGCGTACCTCTCTTTCAGGGCACGTTTGTGCTCGAAAGTAACACGTACAGCCGCATTAATTTCCTGGCGCTTCTGTCGCCGCGAGTAATGTATTACGAATGCAATCACTCTGCGAACCATGTTATTTTTTTATAGCCTCGCTGGTCGCTCACATTTTTATCGTTTAATGCAATGATATCGGCCAGATTCACGAAATCGGTCTACACAATAAGTAATCGAGTTCCTACTCTAAAAATCAAGCGCGAGCTTGTGGTTTACTCACATATTTCTGCGTAACGTGGTGCTACGTGCATCGGCATAGACAAAGGGGAGGGTAGGCTACCCCACTTTCCGAATGGGGTAGGCTACCCCATTTTGCAAGTGAGCTCGTGTTTTTATACAAGCACGCTTACAAACACAGAAGAACATAGGAAGGATGCCATACATATGAGCTCATTGAATGCCAACGTGTCCCTAGCAAAAAAAAAAATAATAAAACTGCCTATACGCCCCTTCCCACTTTCCATTTGCCCAGCACGCTTCGCCATCTTTGTATACGCTTGGTTCCGAAAGTGCTCAGCAATTAATTCCAACACAGAAGCACAACACGGCCTCCACGATATCACGTCTTCCAAAATGTGTGGCACGTCGCCTCAGGGCGGGCCATTTAATGTGTCCCTGGCAGGACAGGGACACATTAAATTGCTCGAGGAGATCTTTCGCGAAAAGTGACACTTGTGGTGCAACGGAGCAACTGAAAGCCGCAGTGCGTCTCAGGAGCGCAGTTAAAAAGCAGTTTGCAGCAGTCATTTTTACGCTCGCTATGTCGGTAAAACTCGAGGTATGCGTACATCGGCTACAGTTGGCCCCTTGGGAGTGCTCAAGAGAGGCGCACCAATTTTTCCTATTGCACGCCAAGAAAAAAAAAAAACAAGCATAAAAGTTCTTTGACTCTTTTTTGTATTACTATTTTTTATTTTTTAAGCCCTGACTTGTAACATATATAGCTCGTTTCCAAGAGTCCCGTAAGCTCTTTTTTTTGGAGAGAAGGTCACACCAATCTCCGAAAAGAGCACAGCGATCTCCAAAAACAGCTCGCTCCGAGGCATTCTTCTCAGCGTGATCAGTTTTACACAAGCCACAAGCACTCCTAGATGGGTCCTGCCTCGCCATCCTGCTAATCGATGGCAAGAGAACCTCGACCCTAGCCCTGTGAGCCCGTATTACCAAATCCACTATTCCCTATACCCGCACGAAAGCGGTCCAGCAAACCGCGGTCAGAACTCCGACCTCGGACAGCCTCACCGCTTTTAGGCAGCGGTGCGCCTTTCTCTCCCGAGGCCGTTACGTCGAAGTTGAGCAACGCAGCTCCCATCTCCCTCGAGTCGCATTGCTCTTCGACCTTAATTCGCCCTTTCCCACTTTCCTTTTTTGTTGTTGTTTCTGATTTCCTGCCCAAGCGATCACCCCTTATTGACCGCTCTCGCAAGCGCTTCGTTTTCGGGTCACGTTTCCTATAACCCAATCTCCCATCCGCCCATTTTTTTTATTTTCCCACCCACTTCAGGTAATAAGGAATCTTCCTGACAGCGAGAAGCTCTCTATAGGGAAGAAAGGAAAGATGGGGAGGAAATTAATATGTGCTCGGGGAAGGGATAGCCGGCTAGGCATAAAGGGGAAATCGAGTGAATGGGCGATCCTAAAGGATGCACGGGCACTGACGCAGAAACCGCAATATGCGAAGATTGCCGTGATTGGGTCCTCTTAGGCCCGACTTTGTTGTGCATACTTTTCCCTTCGCAGTTTATGCTCTGTAATTTTTCGTGCACCGTAGATGTACGATATAGAAGGGCTGTCACCCGTGAACACGGTCTTGGGTTTAACCTTATCAACGTCCCGATTATCAAAGTAGCAATTGTGTAAACGGACGGTCATCGCTGAGGGGCGCGTCGCGACTGGAGCGAACCCGTTTGAAGAGCGAAGCTCTTAAATCTCGTGATAAAATGGGTCTCCAAAAAAAAAAAAAATCGCCAGGCCTGCGCGCAACGCGCAACACAGTCACAGCGAAAGGATGAAGAGCGTCCTTTAAGAGCTATTTCTAAACACTTTTTTTGGGTAAATGCTAGAAGCACACTTGCTGGGTACCCACTGCGCCATAAATAATCATAGTTTCCGTGTAGTAGGTCGGCATATGCTACCCCTCGTCACTTTTCGGAGAAGCGTGGCATGTGCTGAATTCTCGCAACGAATATTGTGCAAATTTTGTTTGTGATGCCGACGCCTCCTAGATTTCCCGCGCCTGTCGGATTATCGGCGGTCACTCGGGAAGCGGTGGCGCCACTCAAGTAGGGGTGTCTTCAAACAAGTTTTAACGTTTTTGGAGCTTATATGCAACCAAAATAACGTTAAAAGTTTGAAAAAGGCGTCAACGTAAATATAATTAACCCTATGTAAGTGACGCCGTCATTCAGCAAGCAACATTTTTAATACAAGGCATCCTCTGAAATTAGTAGCAAACGCCAAAATTGCCGATCTTAAAGGCCGAGTACAAAACCCTTACCCCTACGTAGGCAGCGCCGCCATAGATAACCGGCGTTTCGCGCTCATCCGGCAGGCACGGGAAATCTAGGAGGCGTTGGTCATGCAGTGTCTGACGACGATGAAGAATGACGCCTGGAGTGGGTATGCGCCACAGTTAATAGGTGATGAAGAACAAGCTTTTGTATTGGTTTGGAGCCTTGAACGACCCACTCGTTACACAATTCACATTGTGTGACGCCTGGTTGTTCCTTTGCTGTTCTAAAACGCTTTATTACTCATATTAACGCGATTTCTCTCCCGACATCAAGCCTCCCCAAGACAAGTTTGCGAACGTGTTCCAAGCACCGGCGTGGCTTAGAGGTAGAACACTGGGCTGGCCCGCAGTGGACCTGGGTTCGAATCCCACTGCGTCCTTCATGTTTTGTACATGAGCCTTTTTTTCTCTTATTTCGTGCGATAGTGCTTACGAACAGCGGCGGCGGCGGACAACTACGGCGCCGCGCGTGACCCGTGTTGTGGTCTCACAACAGCTTTCGCTCTAAAAAGAAAAAAAACGTCCGCACAATTGCTTATCAGAAACCAAGCCACAGCTGCGCACCACCTGGGCTGAACCTCGCTCGGCTGCGCATGCGCGGAGCAATAGCCTCCGTCAAGCCACGCCCACAGACGGGAACAATCCGCGCAGCCACCACACCAAGTTTGCCCGGCGTGGCACGAGCCGAGTACGAGCGACGAAAAGTTCGCGCTTTTACCGGAGGTGCCACAGTCCGATCTACGCGTTAAGGCCTGACCTCACGTAGCCGTCGCAGCGCTTCGGCGCGTGTCTTTTTGACGCGGCACCGAGCCCTCTCCCGAATGAAGAGAGAGAGCGCGCAGCTTTGCGTAGCCACGCGCCCTTTCTCTTCATGGGGAGAGGACATGAGGCCACACCAAAAAGCGACGCGCTGACGCGCTGTGACGGCTACGTGGGGTCAGGCCTTTAGTTTCTGTCCCCGGGGTTTCGACGTTCTTCCATGGTGTGCGACAGGCTGTGGTTTGACTCTAGTCTGTCTACAGCAAGGAAAAACTTAGCATCAGCCAAAAAAAGCCTCGTTAAGCCCTCAATATCAACTATAGCATCGCAGTAACTTATGACGGCCAGTGAAAACTTCTTCCTTTCTTTTTCAGACTCTACCAACAAAAGCTGCATCGACGAAATGTTTCACGCCTTTCATGTTTTAGAAAAAAAAAAAGAAAACGGTGTAATATCTTTTGCTTAGAGCTCGGAAAGGAAAGCTAAAGACAACAGCGGTATAAAGAGCTTGTTTTGTGCTGATTGGCATGACGAGTGTCTAAACAGTGCAAATATATTTCGGAAACAATTTTGATTCGTTTCGGAGTAGAACTACATTTAGGATATCATAAAAAGCATTCATTGAGGTACTTAGAATAAATTGAACTGCCGCGCAAAATGATGCGCCGTTAGCGGACAAAATGAAAACGTGTTTCTGCTCCTGTGCCACAACACGGCTCCTTCTCTCCTGTCCTTCGCATCTTTATATTCATAATTTCGTTACCCTCAGCCTGACACTTCCATACTTTCGCAATAAGATGCCCTTTTTTGCTTCACAAACTGGCTGTCATTCACAAGTTGAGAGCAGTTAAAATTTTTACGAAACGGTGAAATACCAATTGATGAAAATTTTAAAAGGAAACTTGAAAATTATTCATAATACGATGAATCGACCAAGTATTCTCGTAATGACTTTGTTATTGCTTTTTAGTCTGTACGATGTTGCAAAGTTAACATCTTCTTAGGCCTAGATTATTTTTTAAATTGAAGCTTCGCTTGAACTGCAACTCAAAATCGTACCCTTTGTGCGGTCGCTCAATATCAAAACCTCGCCGTTCTCAGAGGCCCCCACAACAGTTCGCAAAACAATTTACTGAATTAAGTAAGAAAAGAGAACCGAAAAAGTTAAGGCTTTGCTTTAACTGTATCTAAAGATGATGATTATATTTGGGGTTAACGTCCCAAAACCATCATATAACTATGAGATACGCCGTAGTCAAGAGTTCCGGAAATTTCCACCTCCCGGGGTTCCTTAACGTGCACTCAAATCTGAGCACACAGGCCTAGAACATTTCCGCCTTCATCGGAAATGCAGCCGCCGCAGCCAGGATTTGATTCCGCAACCTAGGGGTCAGCAGACGAGTGCCTTAGTCACTAGACCACCGCGGCGGGGCAACTGTATCTAAAGCAAACACCCTTTGCGTAGTCTCTATAGTTGTCGCCACAATCGCCATTCTGTTAGGCCTATATTCGCGAATAATTCGAGCCAATACTCCACCCAGCGGACGACGGGCGGAACAGGCTAGAAAAGTATACTACTGCACGAGAAAATGTACGAGTGTTAGTCGTGACAGAAAGCTGTGGCCACGCATTATAACTTGCGACATAGTTAAAGGCCTCGCCGGTGGTTTGACGAGCTGAATCGCTTGTGCCGGCGGCTATGGCTTACAAAAAATCGGGAGTTGTTAAGCGCAAGGTTGAAGCGGGTAGAAGTTATGCTCGATAGAGAGCGCTTTCGTGACATCGGCTCTCAAATTAAGAAACGCAGCCGTGATGAAGTTTGACTCGCCCTGCTCTGAAATCGCTCGTCAATTATATTTACTTATTTATTTTCGCCAGACTGTAATCCAAAGTGTGTGTTTAGAAAAAAATGTTTAAAGATTTCGAGTACTTCGTACTCAACTATGGGAGAGCACTGAGCCGTCCCGCTAAAAGCCCCGCGAACCTCAGCCGGTAGAACAATACGCTGACAAAGTAAACAAAGTATGGAACCTTTCAGCAGGGCTCAAGAAAATCTGGCTTCTGTAACTTCCGCAGCTATCTATTTATATAATCTCATCCAGTGTCCCGGGAATGATTTAGAGGCTTCTTTAATGAATATTCAATGCGCAATGAGGATGATTATTATGATGGCGATGGTGAGGATGAGCTGACTATATTTCAATCTAGAGAAAGCGCAGAGACCATGGCTGCGTTATTCTCTGGCATCAACCTCATAACGGGACAACCTGCGTTTACACGTTGGTTACCCGCGTGGTGATGTTCATTGATGATCACACACACACAAAAAAGAGAAAATCGGGTGGTCATTCCACTCTACGAAGGTAGGTAACTATAGAAAAGCTGTTCAGTACACGTGTGACACAAATTAAAAACCACTGCCAATCATCACACACTGCGAACAAATACACAATGTATTTCCAGAAGGACCCTTTTGCATTCAGCGTAATTCAGTGTATGTATTCAATCAATTATATAAATCAGTACAATAAATCAAAGGACCAAGCACAATTTTATACGGGCCATTCCACAATTGACCATATCAATACTATCAAACAGGTAATAAAGAAATGCGCGGAATACAACCCACACCTATGGACCTTTTTACAGAAGAATCCCTAGGCGCCGCCATAAGCTCCTCTGGGCTGTTGTTAACATGTGTGACATCCCAAAAATACATGGCCGAAGCTGTGACGGCAGCTTTTGTACACCCGTGCAACAGCCCAGAAAGAAGCTCCGTTAAAAATATCTATACATAGCCTTCATAGATTACGAGAAAGCGTTTGACTGTCTAAATATCAGCAGTAATGCAGGTACTGTACGTAATCAGGGCATCGACAAACCCTACATACAAATACTAGGAGAAATCTACAGTTAATCCACAGCCACCATCGTTCTCCGTAAAGGAAGCGAGAGAATCACAATAAAGAAGGGTGTAAGATAGGGAGACACAATCTCTTCAATTTTATTCACCGCGCGTTTACAGGAGGCCTCCAGGGTTCGAGATTGGGAAGAGTTAAGGATGAGAGTTAACGGAGAGTATCTTAGTAATCTACGATTCGCTGATGACATTGGGGACGAACTACAGCTCATGATCATTGAACTGGCCGTGGAAAGTAGAACAGTACGTCCGAAAATATTATACACAAAACTAAAGTAATGTGCATCATCTCGGCAGAAAATAGCGCTTTACGATAGGTAGAAAATACACAAAGTTGTAAATGAATATGTCTACTTAGGACAGGTAGTAACGCGGAGCCAAACCACAAGAGTGAAATAACTAGAATAATAAGAAAGGGGTGGATGACATTCGGCAAGCATTCTCAAATCATGAATGGTAATCTGCCACTAACCCTGAAGAGTATACATATAACAGCTGCATCTTGCCGGTACTTATCTATGGATCAGACACCTGTAGGCTTACAAAGAGAGTTCAGCCTGATTTGAGGATGACGCAGTGAGCGGTGGAAAGCAAAATGATAGGATTAACCTTAAGGGGCAATAAGATAGCAGAGTGAGTCAGGGAGCAAACTGGGGTTAAGGATATCATAGTTGAAATCAAGAAGAAGAAATGAACGTGGGCTGGGTACGTAGCACGTAGGCAGGATAACCACTGGTCATTAAGGGTAACTGACTGGATTCCGAGGGAAGGCAAACGCACGAAAGGGAAACAGAAAGTTAGGTGGGCCGATGAGATTAAAAGTTCGCAGGTGTAACGTGGCAAACAGAAAGCACAAGCCCGGGTTGATTGGCGGATCATGGGAGAAGCCTTTGCCCTGCAGTGGGCGTAATCAGGCTGATGGTGATGATGATGTTGAGCATATCATCTTGATTTTTTTATTCAGATACCCTAAAGACCCAGACGGCATTAAATGGGGACGTGGGGGTGGGATGGCAACATTGTTTGGGCAAAGAATAGACAAAAACACTAAACGGATTATTCAAAATACATAAATAAGAATAAGTGAAAAACAATAAAATTCAAAAGTTAAACAATAGTTAAAGAAAAGCAATCATAACAAGAAAAGCAACCACAACTGAAACACTTAACAATAAATTATGTTTTCATCAGAGGGGGAAAAACAAGTCTTGATAACGATTCGCTCAGCGTTTTAGGAATGACTTTGCGTGATTAACACATGATTCATGACTGACAATGTGTGCGATGTCAGTAGGCAGTTCCATGCACAAATGGCGATGAGAAGTGGCGAATAATAAAACAGATTAGTTCGAGCGAAAATGAGTTCAATTTTATACTGGTTGTCTAGTCGTGAAGATATATGACGAGCTCGCCTGATATTAAAAGTATCGGGGGTCGACTGATTGTAGTGTAGCTTATGAAAGAAGGACAACAGTGTCAGCATCTTGCACTTTTCTAACGGAGCTAAGTTGAGTTAATGAAGATTTGATGTCAGTTATGGTTGATGTGCGCAAGTAGTTTTTTTTTCGGACAGACTCCAGCTTCTGTGTGAGGTAGGCCTGATGTGAATTCCAGGTTAGGCAGGCGTATTCCATTTGTGAGCGTATACTTATGAGCAACAAGTTTAGTCTCGACCTTCACCGGATGCAGATTTCACCTAATGAAGCCAAGAGATTTGGATTCTTTACTAACAATTGATCCTATACGAGCGTTTCATGACAGGTCTCCTGGTCATTTCACAAAGCTGTTGTGCTAGTTTAAACTAGGACCAATCTTTTCGTCAGAGCCAGGCAATGTTTCTAGAATGGCTATCAATACAGTGGGACCCATCGGTTCTATAAACAAGTGAGAAATGATGTAGTCAGAATGGTCAATGCACCCGCAGACCGAGCGTGCGGAACGTGATTGAGCTAAAAATACAACAGACTAGTCGTTGACGTCTCCAGTGGTTCACTACGTTTTAGTATTGGTCATTCAACACTGCTAATAATATTTGTCCTGCGTCGATCGGTCTTCTTGCTGGTCACAAACAACACCGAGTAAAATGTAGTAGTAATAGAGTAACGCGAGATGATAATATATACGATCACGAATCGGCCAATCATTCATAACGAGAGGAAGGCTTCTTGAATAAAACTCGCTAGTTATGCCTGTCTTGCGTGCATTGCCCTAACTAAAAGCGGCACAATGCGCTGTATGCAGGCCCGTAGCCATAGTGAGTGTCCCAGCAAAAAAAAAAAAAAAAAAAAAAACTCAGCAAAAAAAAAAAAAAACACGATTACTTTCACCTTTGAGTCATCTTAGCCGAATACATAAATAACTCTGTAAGCTATTTTTATTTGTCAATATTACGGTTACACGTGTCATAGCCCACCTGAATAGAAGTCGCGCACGATTACTTCCATTGAATCGCATCGGTGGCATGTGGAGAAAACCTAAAGGCTGCGAGATTCGAGGCCTCGAAGCTATTACCGCCCTTAATCCACTTCGCTATAGCCTAGGAGAGCCTCAAGCTGCGTACAGGGTATGGTGACACCATTGTTCCAGCAAAAAAAAAAGAGCACAAAATACGTGAAGGACTATAGTTTTGCAATTAGCCGAGGCCATGAACAACTGTGTATGGCCATGCTGCCTTACGGGACTGCTCCATTGTCATACCGGTCTGTAGGTGTGCAGGAGAATCCGCATATGTTTCTGCAGAGGCGTCCAATCAATAACTTCATTAGCGGGCACGTGATTTGGACTACGTAATGGCAGTTGCACGCTCGCATTATGTAGTGCGTGTGAAGCGAGAAAACAGAGAAAAAGAGCATCGCGGTTGAAGTGAGATTCGTTTATGTAGTTCAGCACGAGGGAAATGAACAAACATCGCAGGAAGCCGCATTTGTCACGCAGAAAGCACGGACGCGCACTAAAGTTTGTGCACTGTACATGCGTATTGTGATAAGGCTGAATGTAATATTCCGCGCGCTCTTTAGACCTGCCGGCAATGGTCCATTTGCCTATAGGAGCTTCCGTAAGCGGAGGGTATGGAGCGGAAAGCGGCATGTGTTCACCGTTCAACATTCCTGCAGTATTTTCTCGTAGATAATTTAATTAGGTATTTTGATTTGGTGTTTAGACATACTAAAATACTATATGCGTGTATACTGCACGCTAATTTGATGGCGGGCCCCGCCGCGGTGGTCTAGTGGCTAAAGTACTCGGCTGCTAACCCGCAGGTCGCGGGATCGAATCCTGGCTGCGGCGGCTGCATTTCCGATGGAGGCGGAAATGTTGCAGGCCCGTGTGCTCAGATTGGGGTGCACGTTAAAGAACCCCAGGTGGTCGAAATTTCCGGAGCCCTCCACTACGGCGTCTCTCATAATCATATGGTGGTTTTGGGACGTTAAACCCCACATATCAATCAATTAATTTGACGGCGGGTCTGTTTAAACAATGAGTGAATCACGTCTGTAACGTGCGTAGTGTTTATACATTATAGGCGACGCTGACACAATGAGGGACGTTTTGCGTATTCTGGACATAATGTTAACATTCCATACACACTGGAACTATAAGAAGCACGCAGAAAATATGTGGTGGCCGAAGTAGCTCGTGTCACAAATCTATTGCTTTCCAGAACAGCTGCCATTTCCTCAAGCTTTCGTGTTTTTTTTTTTTTTTGCATAGCTTTCTGTAGACGAGCAGATCTCGTGATATTGGTTCTGTGAACGTTATTTTGCCTTGGATTCCATGACCCTTAATTGTACCATGTGGAGCGTGACAATCTAGTTTAAGGGCTGTGGTGTATACAAGTTAAAACACATTATTTGTCTTTTGTTGTCTTATCGACAGGTTCATGGATGCAATTTGATTCCGGAGAAATGTTTTTTTTAATAACGCCCCCTTTCAAATGTCAAGAAAA
This sequence comes from Rhipicephalus microplus, assembly GCF_043290135.1. Lineage (NCBI taxonomy): Eukaryota > Metazoa > Arthropoda > Arachnida > Ixodida > Ixodidae > Rhipicephalus > Rhipicephalus microplus. Next base: position 195,274,355 of record NC_134701.1, read on the forward strand.
AACTGGACCACCCCTCTTGAAGAGGTACTTTTCAGAAGGAGGAACATTTTAGAAACGAGGACCACTCCAGAGCCGGATCAATAACAAGGGCGCGTTATGGGAGGATATTTTTCTTTTGCCGTACTAATATACGGCGTAGGGTGATTTCATAGAGAGCAACGAAAACAACCCAATTGACGGAGGCCCGAAGAAAAATAAGGTAAAATGTCTCAGTATGTTTTTTATTGCGCTAACACAGCCATGAAATTGTGAAAGCGCGACAACAAAAGGTATTTGATTTGCAGCCTAAAGCAACATCTCTCATTCGCAACGTGCCATGATGAAAAAGTGTTACGTAGTATCAAAGCTGCTCGGCTTATTAAGCACTTCGCAAGCGCATATAATATATGAGCAAGTTAAAATGCTGTGTATCTTCGAATATTCGAACATTTCTCGGTACCTGCTATAGAACTACAATGACTTTGATGACAGTACCTATCGGCCATTCAGCCTTCACGCATACGGCATTCTGCAAAATAATTCGAGCAGCAGAATGCTTCCTAATTCGTTCTGTTCCCCAATTGCCCGCACCAGCTCGAGGACTAGCTTTTCGGAACCTAAAGTAGAAGCAAAAGAAGCAAAAAATAAAAAAAATAAAGGACGGAACCCTACGTTTCTGCAGTGTCGATTACCACCGTCTCAACAAAATCACCAAATTTGCCATCCGCCTCTTCCCACGGGAAGATGTGGGCGTCATGAAATATGCAATAAAAACTGCTTTCCTTTTCCAATATGCTTCCCAGCACGAACGTAGGGAGCGGAATTAAACAACTGAAATGTGACCTGCCCATGGCGAAGCAAAATACACCAAATATAAAACCTCTCTAGACTGATATATGCGAGAGGGAGAAGACAAAACATAAAGAAGAGCAATGAAACATCACATCAGTTCCCATGCTTCAAGAGACAGATCATTGCACAAAACCTATAACAGGCCCCCACAATCGAACCTAGTTAAGCGCGCTTGTGTTGTGCTGTCCGTTTGTATTGCGGCTGTGTTTTGTTGGCGGTTGCGCATGCAGACTTGCCTCCCCTGTTCCTGCCTTAACTGCATGTGCTATCACTTCGTCGCCACAGTTATTAGCTTTGTTAATGTTTTCTTGAATTAGCCGGACATTCTCATAACGCCATTATGGAGTCTTTGTACATTCTTTTCTTCCTTCATTATATCCTATTGGTACTTTCAATGTACAGGGAAGCCAACTGAGATTCGTTCTTTTTATCTTTCCTAAATTTCTTTCACCTTCCTCCATCTTTCTCTCTATCTTTCTGTCTTTTCTTTCTCTATTTCTTGCTGCTTAGAGTGATTGACCTTGTATTGATTGAGCAGACAGCAATGACCTCACACAACAACAAGGACGATTTGTTGGAACTAGATGCAAAAGGCAAAAAACATATTCCAACTTTTAAAACAAAAAGTGATCTAAGGCCCAAAAGTGATCTCGGTTTCCTGTTCTAGTGTCCGTGTCTGTGTGTGCGCCCTTATTCAGTTAAAAAGTGATCTAGGGCTTCACATAGTACAGTGTCTCTGTCAGTGTTGTATTCGATACCGAAAAAAAGTAACTAAATACGTTATTAGTTACTCCTACAAAAAAGGAACACGTTGCTGTTACCTTTACCAAAAAAAAAGGTAACGGATTTACCTCTACCGTTACTACACAATCAAGGACTATAGCCCATGACGTGCAGAATTCCGTTTAGGCAGGCTCTTTATAGGCAGTGCACACAGACACCGGTTAAGTTACCGGCTGTCTCCTGGTTGGACTAGGATTCCACAAAGAGCCGCTTATAAATTTGGCTCTAATTCTACAATGCATAACTTTTCCAATGTGACGCAATGGTCGTTCACCACGCTGTGTCAGCGAGTGTACTCCTTTGTCACTCGAACTTGCAGACTTCACTTTTATGGTGGCGCAGGTATTCGAAGAAGTTATTTGCTTCCACCACGTACGAGGCGCGACAATCAGCACGCGGTATGGAGTAAACCAACCCATACGCTATCCTTTCGGGCAGCCTGCCTTTTGGACACAGAAATCACTCAGGGGCCAGCAATCTACCTGCTACAATGAGCTTCCACGGAAAGTATGTTCGTACAGTTTCTCTACGCGGATTCCGCGGCTTTCCTAAAGCTTCATGTGGCGATGGGCCAAAAATCCCCACCGTGATGAAGTCAGCGTGTTTTAGGAATTCTATTCGCAATTAAAAAAAAAAGGAGGTTCCACCCTCGCTTTTTTTTTGTTTAAACCTACAGGCGGACAGCTCTTCGACGCTGTGATAATAGACTTTGTCGGGTTAGCTCTGAGAAAATGGCACCTACATGATTAAAAAAGTAATGAGTAACGTGTGCCACCGGACGTTACCGAAAAGCTGTAACTTAAGGACGTTACACGTTACAGTTATGAAATTGCAACGATAGCGATGCTAAGTTACCGAAAAAAGGTAACACGTCACCGGTAACGGCGTTACACGTGAAGCGTTACCGCCAACACTGGTCTCTATACAGGCAGACTATAGAGACTTATGCCAATGTAAACGATACTGCGAATCCCTTAATGGTTATCTTGATCAGCAATGGTCTAACGTGGTAGACGATAGCGTGACCAGAAATAAATATGGGGCTCGACTTGAAAAAAAAAAAAAAAACGTTACTAAGACGCAAAAAGAAGTAGCGAGAATCACGTCCGCTGCTCCTTTATCTTATCCAAATGTGGATGAAGAGGTCATTTTACAACCCTCGTTGTGGTTCCGAGAAAAACGATTTTCCTCAACTCACGTCTGGACCTTCTACTTCTTTTGACGTATGTAGGCTAACTAAATTGAGAATAGTAGACTTACTATTATTGCCAGTCGTTTACGTTACTTTTGTATACGCTTCCTTTTACCTTTGTTAAAAGAAAAGAGATAGAAAGTTACGACGTAGAAGCATCTTTCGTCGCCGTGCTGAAGCGGAAATGAAGTTTTGGCTAAGGTCTTCAAGACGAACCGGAAATTGCACAAATCGGCCACCAGGAAGCGCCGTCGAACAAGAGATAGGTCTAGAGGAACACTAAAGAAAGAAAGACAGTGACCAACCAGACCGCGCGGTACGTCGGGTCACTGGGTTCCGCAAAGACGCCGTGATATTGCATCTGCAGTGAGCAGGTGGTTTCGATATACATTTATTTCTTGGAAATTCTCTTCGCATCGGTTTTCTTGCGGCTTATCACAGCGAGTCAGGGGTGGTCAAATGTGTCCCGTTTCCGAGAACTTTAAGTAGTGAGATAAAAATGCTGTCCGAATCATGCCCTCTAAGGCACTGTTTTTACGTGCACAAAGGAAACTTTATGGAAAAAACTTGGGAACTTTGGTTGTCAAAACGAGTTTTCAGCTATATTAACCGGAATAGTTAGAGTTGAAGGCAGATGATAAAAGGAAGAAGACGGGCACGTTAATAGGAGAATAGTCCTGTTGGACACCAAACATTGCGACAAAAGAAATAGAATGTAGAGAAATTGAGGAACCCGTCACGTAACAACTTATCTGAAACTCATCAAGCTGGCTTTTTTGCGGAGCTGAACGCACCTGCCTTGCACCAAACCCGATCATGAAATTGAGCTAAGAGATTCGATACAGGGGGCAGTTTGTTAGCGACACGTTTTATGACTTGAAAGAGGTGAGCGCTTCACTTTATAAAAAAATCGACACACTTGCATAAGCAGAAGCTTGAGAAACCTAACTTTATAATACCGCGATGATTGAACATATGCAAAAATATCTGGTCAGATTGATGAATTACTCTGCGCGAATACGCAGTAGAGACAAAAAGGAACAAATCAGCTAAGCGCTGTTGTTCATTTGCTTTCCCTCGTTCAATTTTATTTAGTATAGTGCACAATATTATGGTATACGAACTAGCCCCGGTCATACAAGGCGTCCCATAAGAAGACTGACTGCTTCCTCTTTGAATAAGTGACCTTGTAGAGAAACTAAGCTGATTTTAACGAATTGTTACTTGTTTTTAAGCGATCAGTTCGCTCTTACGCTGTTCGCAAATTTTTCTATTTTTCACCATGAGTTATTGTTTAACAACAAGGGACGTCCATAGAAGAAGATCGAAATGCTTGGGAATCTTTTCCGCGATCTAAAGCGCTTTCGCAACATTATATCTGGCCAACGAATCTCTAGGTCATCGTACACGTGCGCAGCTTGCACGTTTTACGACAAGCAGGATGTGGAAGCGACTTCAGATGACGACATCGAGTGTGAAGAGCCATCATGGCCGCTGTGTTTACATTTTCTTCTTCATTTGAAGGTTTATGTTATGTCGCCATTTATTAGGCGCATGTGCTTCGTAAAAATGAAAACTTAATTATCAGAACAATATGCTGGCACCGCTGTCTGACTACCTAAATGTGGCCAAGTTAATAAATTCTGACGTTTGATAAACTTTGTCATTCATAAGTGGAGGTTAATAGAAAATTTCTTGCCCATCCCGTAACTCACATAGAGTGGTATTAGCATGGTGCGAACAAGTGCATCGACTGCATCGACTTTAAAACAAGAACAAACGTAGCGCCTTAAGTGGCCTATGCGAATTTCATTTCGAGACTTGAGAGAGGAAGCCGGAAAACATTCTATTAAAAAAAAAAAAGAAGTCTTAATAAAATGTGTGGTTTAATGTCCCAATACCAGCATATCAAGGAAGAAGTATGAAGTCGGCATTACCACCATGATTCATTTTCTGGTTAAAGAGCTTACCTTTTAATCACGGTTACGTGAAAGGATTAGTTGACTCATTTATATGAATGCATTATGTGATCTTCTCAGAGTATTTCTTCTGGTTGAAAAGCCCACATGCAATTCACGGTTTCATTCGCGGTTTCATTAAAGGAATAAGTGACTCATTAATATACATATATTATGATAGCTTTTCAAACTCGTACGTTATACCCCTCACTTCTCCACTACAGCTCTCCAATAAAATAATCCTCTCTCTCTCTCACTTCTCCACTGTCCACCTCCCAACACATCACTGTATCCACCGTAAATACATGCCACCTTGTTCGGAGGCTTCATGCGAAACATATATAGTGTGCGTGGATCAGTTAAGACCAGTTTAAGACCGACGAATCAAATAAAGATTGATTGAAACAAAACTCATGCCAAATCCTGCAGAGAGATGCAGCTACTTAAAAACTTGGACGGACTCGGATTGGAAATGCGAGTCCTATGCATAATTGGCGTCCCCGGGAACTATCGAATCTCCGTACACCCAACAATGATCACGCGCACCGTAGGTAACTACACAGGAGCAAACGACGAACATTTGTCCCCACCTAATCGCTGCCACGCTAAATAGCTTACGTAGAATTGCGATATCACATCGTTCAAGTATTCTTAGATAAGGTAGTTTGTCAACTCGAATCCACCCTCGAACCGATTTCGTTCGGACAAGCGTGATTGCAGTACGCTCGCCTTGTGCAAACCATGTCTGCGGCAACTGTACAGCTCATAAAGAGGCAATAATTCAAACCGCGAAGCGGCACTGTGGTGTTTTCACATTACGCAACAAACATTGGCCGGAAAGAGTTTCGCGTCATTTGGTGGGGGGGGGGGGGGAAGGAATGGGTGGAGGTCTGTTACCAGAGCCCGCGCAAAGTAATTTACTCCCGTATCGCCCCAAATAACCGTGCGGTTTTGGAATACGCTATTGTAATCTGATCCGATTAGGAAACAGCCTCGTTTGCTGCTGTTTCAGAGAATTTAGGTGTTTCGCATCGCGATTCCGTGGCTCTTCTGAAAGACTCGTTAGCGTAAGGTGATGACGTCCCGAAAATACTCGTTCTTGTCTTTTTTTATTGGCTTGTTAGCCGTCATCGTTATGATAACGAGAGGGTCTGTTTTTTCTCTCTGATTAAACATTGAACGTTTACTTTGAGATAACGAATGATTGATTTGTGGGGTTTAACGTCCCAAAACCACCATTTGATTATGAGAGACGCCGTAGTGGAGGGCTCCGGAAATTTTGACCACCTGGGGTTCTTTAACGTGCACCCAAATCTGAGTACACGGGCCTACAACATTTCCGCCTCCATCGAAAATGCAGCCGCCGCAACCGGGATTCGAACCCGCGACCTGTGGGTGAGCAGCCAAGTACCTTAGCCACTAGACCACCACGGCGGGGGAGACAAGGATAATAAGGATGGTGTATGAATACAGGCCTTAGTCCATTTCCTTACATCCTGTCATTAGCGTACACTTGGACTGGACGTGGCATTTGGCCCAGTCTCGGCAGTCACTTGCAATCCAAATGTTTAGGACGTGACTCTTCATCCGCAATCGAATCTTACTTAAGAATAAATAAAACAGCTACGAGGCTGTCACGCATTCCCCAAACTCCCGCTTTCCGCGAAAAAAAGAAAAAGACAGTCTGACAAAGTTTATAGATTCATGTGGTTCCATCAAGTGTGCCTCGAAAACGTCTGCAATGCCCACATACAACTGTTACCCACGCCCCACATATGTCATGAACGTGCCGTCATCGGATATGTCATATGTCATGGCAGGTCATCGCATATGTCATTATGCGATGACCTGCCATGCATGGCCACTCAGATTTCCCAGAACACTTCGTGCACTTCACAATGACAAGGTCGGAAACTCTAAATGCCACGATGTTGTACAGGACGCTCGAAAAAAAAAGAGGTAAAAAAACACGTCTACCAAGCAAAGGCTGTCACTTCGACTCGAAAAAGAAAACGTATTCCCAAAGAATAGAGCTATAGCACCATATACAGGCATCGTCCGTGGACACACCCACCAAGTTGACATTCAGCAAACTCACCTACTTTCATGGCCAATGTTAGGCGTAAATAAACTGGAGACATTCGTGCAACGCTAGCGCCAGTGCCGGCGAATGCGTATACTAAAAATCGTCATAGGTTGTGACCGTTCTGCGGACTGGCGAAACGGAGAGCGATATCTGACGTGACGTATGCGACTTTTGCGCACACGGATCGTCGCATTCCTGGGTCCGAAAAATGTCAGCGCGCATGTCACGAACTCGCGTGCAAGCCGACGCGCTCGCGGTTAGACATTTTAACGCTTTCGGCGCTTCGACAACGCCCTGCAAGAGCCCCAACAGGATTACGACAGCGAACCGCTGTCACCGTCTGTCATTCAGCTTTTGTGATTGTGCATACATATGAGGGCAACGTTATAAAAGAGCGAGAATACTGAAAGCTTCCGAGCCTCACGCAATAACTTTAGCCCGTTCGCGATGGCTGTGACTCACACCTGCTGGTTATGAGTCATCAACAACGATTCAAGCCAATTAATGTGGTTCCCGTCAAAGTGCACGAGTCACGTGTGCCTGATTATTGACGAAGTGACGTTGGAAGTTTCCTCACGCCGCAAAGCATTCATCAAATTGGTCGATTGATGTTTATTTTTTTGTTTTGCTAGAATCTTGCACGTCACGCCTTCATTCGAATTCACGCGCGCTTTTTGACGCCCAGATATTGGCGTTACACGCGAAAAGCTTGCGCCAATGAAATGTAGCCCTCGAAAGCATGATGGCCGCACGCGTGTGGTCACACACGTATGCACCGTTTACCAATAACCGACGCTCTCTCGATCACTGGATTGTCTGTGATTAGCCTTTTATGATACGGTGATCTGATCTCTCATGGAGGTCACTTTGAATTTCACGTTGCCGCATTTTGTTGTTCTTGGTTATGAATGGACGACCATCTTTGTTTCATGTAGGAGCTGGAAATTTCCGCCGGTAGGCGTGTGGATAAAGGTCAGCTTTCCGGCATGCAGGAACGAGTCAGCTACAAGAAGGACCATTGCACAATGAATGAAACAAACAAGCAAGCAAACAAACATACATACAAACAAACAAATAAACCAACTAATAAATAAACTTTGCACATAGGTACACAGACGCAACGCATTGCTCGCCCCTATTTTCTCGATCGTGCGAGAGCTCCTGAATTTTTCGCTAGTTAACATTAACACAAAGTGATCGAGAAAGAAAGAGAGAGTGAAGGAGAAATAGGGAGCTTAACTGCAGACCACGGCCAAGCTCAAAACACTCTCAAATCAACCTTGATTGTCCGAAGTTGTATTAGTGCTGTAGGAATGGTCGAAGAAGGCAGCAAGCGCTATCCGAATAAAACTGGAATGTCAAAGATACATGTTAGGTAATCTATCTATGTGAAAATATATGATGGAACATGAGTATTGAGTAGACGAAAATCGCAACACTTTAGCACACGTGGGGGCATCTCTAGCAATTTGAACAGCCGGTTCGTGTGTTTGCTCGTACTAACTGTATTTTTTGTCCCTATATGATCACTATCTTGTATTCATCTTATCACTATATTGTATTCATCTCAAACCAGGCAAACTTGGTGTACGCATTGTCCTTTCTTGGGATGTCGGTTCTGTTAGTGGTTTCCGCCATAAATACGTCATTTAAAGCCTTGAATCATTAGTTCATTAGTTAGACAAACAACATCTTTGGCGCTCCCCGTTTGATGCCGTCTGCTAGGAAAACGCAATGGAGAGAAGGGATATACAATTGTGCTGCTTTTTTTTCCGATGCCTTCGGCTCGGTTTATACACCAAGTCACCCAAACAGCACAACGTCAATAAGCGAGTCAAGTAGGCTCACCACTCCGGCTTGTGATGCCTGTGAATGTGGCGCCCCCAGCTGGCCTTAGCACCTCACTCTGATATCGATCTCGTAGAGAAAAAATGACAGAGGATTCCCACGTGTGCAATGTGAATCAAGTTGTACGGAATAACACACTGCTGGCCTCCCGTGGACGAAGTTTCCTACGAACACGTGAGATGTATCTCGCATTTATTCGTCTCGCAACGATACTCACGCATACGCACACAAACGCGTGCGAACGCTACCTACGCGAAAACATTCATACGCCACACACACGCAATTCATGCACGCGCACGAACGCACGAATACGCCGACTAGCACACGCGGGCAAAACGCGCGCAATGGCGTGCGCTTTTTGCGTGCGTGTGCATAGCTGCATTAAACGCGACGTTACTGGCATTAGCTCGAGTTTTAGATGGAACATCTAAATGAGAAGTTCTGGAGTCATGCATTTGGAATCGCCATTTATTTAGCGACGTCAAAATGAATAGAATGAGAGAGATGAATACGTTGTTGAAAGTAATAAACGCAGCCAGCCAGTGAAAGGCAAAGAAGAAGAAGATCGTGTTCGATCATGGCGACGATAGCTTCTGGCTGAATTCTTCCGCGCCAGTTAACGTCGTAGCATCTGCATACGTATTGGCGCGTGCACGCCGTTGTATTATCAGATATAAGTAATTAGAACGGGTATCATCAACAGAGTAAGAACAGAACAATGCTGCGTTTCTGGCACCTCAGCGAGAATGTATAAACCACGCTATTCTTCAACTTGCTAATTGTCTATCTGCGGATATATTAAAGACACCGTCGGTTGAGCTTGCCTGCCATTGGTTCACATCTCTAAAATATTTATAAATGTCCAACAAACAGGGAACAAGCATTCATAAAGCCGATAAGACAGTTGCATAAATTATGCCTTCAGGCAACATAAAAATGCACAGTATATCCCCGGAGCGAACGATGATGAGTGGGGCGAAGCGTCCGTCCGTCCGTCTGTCCGTCCGTCCGTCCGTCCGTCCGTCCGTCCGTCTGTCTGTCTGTCTGTCTGTCTGTCTGTCTGTCTGTCTGTCTGTCTGTCTGTCTGTCTGTCTGTCTGTCCACCCATCCATCCGTCCGTTCGCTCCTATAGATCACACTTGAGCCTGCATCGGACGGACGGACGCTTCGCCGCACTCATCATCATGCACTCCATGGATATGCTGTGAATTTTTTCAGAGTTACTGTATATGCCCCTTACTGGACCAGAGCAGCGCTCTGTTTTTGCAGGCGACTTGCTCAAGCATGTCACCGATCGACGAAGCGTATCGCCGATCGCCAGTCGACGCGCTTCGAGACCAAATTAGCTCGAGTCGCTGTTATATTGCGTAAGGTGCGTTATCCACTTCCCAGAACTGTGAAGCTTCTCATTTACAACTCTTTATTTCTCTCAGTTTTAAGTTACTACTACATATTATGGGGTACTACAACTGCTTCTAACATGAGGAAATGACCCATTATACAAAATAAAAAAAAAAGCCATTCGAGCCATTGAGAATGCTTCACACGTTAGTCATTCCGAACCACTTTTCCGTGAGTTGCATTTCGTCTCACTTCCAAACCTATATGAACATATCTCATTAGACGTTATGAATCAGAAGTCAGAAAAGAATACCAATCCCTTAGAAGCATCGCTTACTTGTCCCTTAACGTATATAGACGTGACACCAGACTTCGGGAAATGCGGATTGTTCCGCGTTGCAGAAATCCAGGCAAGAACTACTAATGGGGAACAAAGGTTGTGCATACAGTCACCACGCCTCGCAAATAAACAAGTTTCGTAACGTGTGAGTCTTATCGGCTTTAAATTTTTCAAGTATTTTTCTGTTGCTATTCCATTTTTTAGACATTGTTTTTAGCGGCAGAATTTGGCTCGTGAAGCTTAGTGAAGCTTATCCTGTAATATGTATTTGATTTATTGACTTCATTCCTGTATGATGACTACACTTTCACTTCTGTGAAAACACTGTATTATGTAAATTTGCAATATTGAATTTATTTTTGTATATTGTTTTTTACTTGCACTGCTGTACTGCATTATGCTGCCTGCTATGTGCCGCTTGCTATCTGTCAAATGCTAAGGTCAGTGGACGCTTTCAAGCCCATTTTAAAGGCTCTATGCCCACTGCCCACAATATCACTGTACGTCGCATCTTGATGTTCAAGATAAACTGAAATTGAATTGAAATCGAAGTGCATGCTGTGTCAACGACCGGCGAAGAAAGAAGGAACACCTGCTTTCAGGACTTTGCCGCCAGAGTTCAAAAGCATTTTTTTTTAGTTTGTTCAGCAACGCAAAGCGCAGAGGCGTAGCGCAGCGCCGATTGACATGCACCGCCGCAGCCGCATGGTCACGTGGCCATACGGCTGCGGATAATAAGTAACAACTTACAAAAACAAAATATCGGTCCTTTAAGATTCAAGGAGTGCCCCCACTAAGCCCACAGCATTGATTATTTCAGTATGTGTTTCGAAGGTTGTGCCGAATCAACGCAAATACTTTGCTGTCGATGCTGGAATACATGAATCTAAAGCAAATAAAAACACCAGTACGTAGCTAACAAGCTAAAGAGCACACGACGGTCACTTGATAGATTCCAAGTGGACGGCAACTGCTTTCGACTGTTCGGCATGTGCACAAGCTTCTCAGGAGTGCATGGTTGCTAGCGGCGTTGGAAAACAAATGCGGTACTCTGATACCTGAAGGTAACACATAATTATAACAGCGCCATCTACCATCATAACCACCAACTATACGAAAACCACTTACGCCATCTAGTGATATTATTTCCAAAGACATATACACACAACACCATGAAAAAAACAACAAAAACTGAATGAAGAGACCGGTCACTTTTTTGTTATGTGTAAAACTCCTGCGTATACAACTACCTTTAGACACGTTAGCTTTATTTTCGAGAGTGGTGGGATGCACGACTCCTCAAAAAAAAGGATTAACGTGTCTTTTAAGATAGAGTCATGCATATGACAGTTGCGTATGTGGAACTAAAAAGTATATGAATGGGCGGATACAAATTCATTCATTGAAGAGTCAAAGAGATCGTTTTCTTAAAGCGTACAGCTATTTCAGCGCTATTGCATCATTCTTAAGGAAGAATATGGAGCAGGAAGGCCAAAAACCACCAGCATATAAAAAAAATGAACAGAAGAGTGAGACACCCAGCGACGCCTTTCGAATAGTCAATTACGCATAGTAGAGAGGGTCACAGAGAAAGCGACCTGGTCCATTAAACGCTGAGGGAACGCTCAATGAGCGCACCCTATTCCGTATTAGAGATATACTCCGCACAGCGTCGTTACGCGATTCTGTCTTCGGCCTACGCGACGCAACAAAATCACGTCGGGGCCGTTTTATGCAAAACGACCGTGCTTCGACGAGAAACTGTTGGCCCGTGCGCGGATTGTCGATGCCTGCAGAGACGCCCGAGTGACGAGGGAGTGTCGGCAGTACACCAGACCTAGTTTCCGGCGTCAAATGCGATGACCTTACCTTTGACGATGTTCCAAGTAGCAGCCTCAGTTCCAAAGACGGGTAGAGAGAGAGAAAGAAAGACAGGTGATGAAGAGAGAGAGAAATGAAAAGAGAAAGAGATGAAGACCGATTGTGTGCTCTACGGCTATTCACGGTGTGGCGATGCAGTACTGTGTCGTCTACACCTGCATGTTACGCTCATTGACGTGAATACGTTTATGACCAAAATGCATGGTTGGCGGTGCCGAGTGTCATGACTAGGAGAATATCGACTACCTTCGTACTTGAACGGCCTTCTTTCGATATCGAAAGACGACCTCCGCACAGCTCTACATCAGCTGAACCGAAAAAGCTATTGCCGTAAAGACGGTCTCGGAACCATCCCTATGCGCAACACTAGTGCACTTCTGAAGGTGACCGGACTGTTCACTACTGGTCACAATCACGCGCGCAACTATTACTACCTCGGTGCAACGTCAAAAGCGAACTTTGTACTTTTTTTTTCTAAAATATCGCGTTCCTGTTGCAGGGTAACTAATAGAGTCGTGTTTTGGAGCCGTCAGAACTGGAGGCGGCAACGGACGTTAATTTGAGATTTGAAATGGTTCAAACCTGCTATAAAACTTATACTTGCACGGTGACTTGTATTTTTTTCGCGAACTTCACGATCTGCACCATGAAATAAATTCATATACTTGCTCAATAACTCGCCCAGTAATTAGCTATCAGAAGTGGTCTTCTTGGTCTCTATTATCTTTATATATTACCAACCGAGTAAGTACGCAAAAGCATTCACCATTATTTGCAGAAATGTTTTGTTTATAAACATGGCATGCCTCAATAAACACGAATTAAATATTGCTTGACTGGCTGATTAACCCACTCGCTCGTGCTCACTCGCTCAATCGATCAATAAATCAATCAATCAATTACTCAATCAATCAATCAATCAATCAATCAATCAATCAATTCTGATGCTGTGCTGCAGACATTTTTGGATTTTTTTGGAAGAACTTTCGAACTTGAGATCACCAAACCTGACTTGATCTGATGTTTCTCAACTTGGGTTTTAAGAGCAAATGAAAATATGAACCGTCTCCGGAAAGTATAGTGACAGCAACCAAACCACTTATATTTATTGTAATAATAATAATAAAAAAAACGCCAGGCTTGCGTGGTAGGCGCAGCACAGTCACAGCGAAAGCTAGAAAAGCGACCTTTCAGAGCCTTTTCAAAACACTCATTGCGTAACTACTGCAAGAACACTTGTCCCAGCCCAACCCAATCACTTATCTTTATTGTTATAAATAATTATGCATGTGGGTGTCAGCGCCGGGGTATGATAATTAAAATTTTCAGGTGAATAGATAAAAAGTAACCAAACAATCATACTTTATTTCTCGCTTTTACGCAAGCGAACAGCTGTCTCGAAAATCCTCTTCGAACATAAAAAAAAATATTGCGACAATTTCGCCGTTTTACAGTTATGAGTGCCCGAGACTTTTCTGGCAGAACAGACGCAAGCAAACTATCTTCTGTTGAAAGGAACAGAGATCACTTTATTGGGTTTTTCTTTTTATCGTTTTTATTCGGCTTCCAGTAAAGAATAAATTTCTTTACGCACAGTGTAATGACATTCCATTCACCAAGCTTCAGCAAGAAAAAGTAAAACGCTCTGTTGGTTAACTATACGACAGCCACGCTATCCATATAAGAGTTACTAATATGCATACCAAGCATTGTTTTAAGCCAGTGACGTGTCCCAGACAAAAGTAAATAAAATGAAATAATGACGCCCACAGCTCAGAAAACAGCGTATGGCGAGAAAAATAATGGTTTAAAGGTAGAAAAAGCGAATGTTTCTTTATTCAGAACTTTCAGTTAAAAAAAAGCGAAACAAAAATGTACACGCGCAATCCATACAAAGTATGAGTGAACGTCACTATGACGGCCGTATAATAAGCGCATAGCCCGATTTCAATGAAGTGAGATAAAAAGAACGACCCTCATCGCGTCGTTCGACGAGAACAGAATACCAACAACCATCGTACAACTGAAAGCGAATTACCATTCCGAGAAACAGTGGCGGCGAAGGGCAATAGAGGATATTCTCAAGAGGAAAGCGTCTATCAAAGCACTGGCACCGACGTCGTACGCATCACGTATAGACTATGACCGATCCGAACGTGTTAGCTAAAACACCAGCGCCCGAAAGTGCACGGGCAAATATTTTCTTTTTCGCCTCTTCCCAGTGCGGTAACAGAACCGTCAGAACTTCGGATAGAATGAAAGCGGTATGAAATTAAGATCTACGCAGCGTGTGATGAAAAGCAGTATGGTCGGAGTGATGTTAAGAAACAGGCGCGCGGCGAAGTGGATTGGAGAACAAACATGGTTAAGCGAAATCCAGGAGCTAATATTGATTTTCGCGGTTTAGCGCCCTGGAACTATGATATGATTAGGAGGGATGCCCTAAGGGGAGAGCTTCGGATTGTGGCTGCCTGGGGTTATTTAACGTGTGCCTACAGGCCTCAAACCTTTTCGCCTATATCGAGAATGCAGCCGCCGCGGCTGCGATTCGATTCCGCGGCCTTCAGGTCCACAGTCGAGCCATAAGACCACCGTGGCGGGTTTCTGGAGCTGGACAGGCAACGTATTGAGTATGCGACACTTGACTATAGCGGTACATTAGACACGCGTGATAAGCGTAGCTCACAACGACGGAAAGTTGCCACAAATGCAGGCAGAACCCAATTCACGGTATACTTCGAACTAAACAGGCCAGTGTGTTCATAGCCAAAGCTTACAAAGCCCTTCAGAGGTGAAGACACGATTTCACGATAAACGAGAACGGAGAGTGTGGCGTCACACTCACAAATGTCTAAAATAACATAACTGAAGCCCTGCTAAACGATTGAATTTATCGGTGACAAACCTGGTTCAGTCGAATTTAGCGATGCTTGCACAACGTGCAAGCACTCGGGTTGCTTTCGGCAAGCAACACAAAACTAAAACAAAACAAAAACTCGATCAGTCACGAAAGCTGGGAGCCTTGTGAAAGGACTGTGCAACCAATGTCATTCTGCTGCAACTGGCAAGCTGTAAAGAATTTCAAATCATCGGGATTTCGTGTCACGAATGTCACGGACACAAAGGAACTATTGTCGGTACAGGAAAAGTCGCTGACTAGTAACGGAGACGAAAAAAAAAAAACAGCATCAATGGCGGACGCCGTGGCCTTTGTGAAATGGCTACGGTGCGAATGGCACTATATTGTAAGCAGACGCCGATATACCGTTCAAAGCTGCTTTGAACCATCTGTCGCAAATGTCACGGGCACGCAGGGGCGTTAGTACATAGAAAACGTTACTGCGAAGTAATATCGGTCCAAACGCTGCCCCTTCGGGTGAGGTCAGTTCTGCTGCGTAGAATGTGCGGATAAAAAGTCCATGCCTATGACATTTAGAAGATTCATGGCAACCAAATTCTATATATAGGCAGCGAGGGAATACTACCATCCCGACTTGGTTTTGTTAAATTATTTAGTTACAGTGGACACCATTACCCCACACTTGCTCGGCGTACCACATTTCAAACCTGGTGTTTTGCGAACGTGTGGAGTTCACTCTGGCACATTTGCCATTTTGTATATATATATATATATATATATATATATATATATATATATATATATATATATATATATATATATATATATATATATATATATATATATATCAGCACTCATATGCTGCACCATGTTTCGTACTAGCGCTACTGGGCTTCTTACGAACTACTGGCCTGCCGGAACGCCTTTGAGTGGACTGATTTTGTGTGTGCGTGTGTGTAGGTGTTTTTCTCTTATTTATTTTTTAACTCTCCCTTTCTCTTTCAAGCCCCTATTCCCCAACCCCAGTGTAGGGTAGCATACCGGATACTAGCATCTGGTTAACCTCCCTGCCTTCCTTTTTTCTCGTTTCTCTCTCTCTTCGTACTAGCACTTTTTTTTCAGTGTGAACGAGATAAAACGCTTAAATATTACATGATACATTCAGATTCTGCATTAAACAGTACATAAGTTTTGCTTCGGAGAAGCCGAGACAAAATCGAACTCTACGGAATTATAGAAGTTTCACCCTTTGAATACTGCGTATTTAAAGCACTGTTTATATACTTCTAAGGTGTTACGCGTTTTCGAAACAATACTCGATGTGTTTTGTACCATAACTTGTAGTTTCTGCTTATATATATATATATAGATGTGTGTGTGTGTGTTATCCAATACTAGTTCGAGGTTGTACATAGGAGATTTTAACAGTAAATTACACACCGAAATTTCAAATTGTGCGGGAAAAATGTTGCGTAAATGGTCTATTCTAGTTATTTTGCTTATTTATCGTAGGAGAGAATTGACATAATTGTCCCGTGACATGTTCGCTGAAAACATGACATCCAGAAATTTAAAATTCTTCGTAATATCAATACGTCGAATGCGTTCAATTAGCAAATTATAAACCCAGTCATTTATTGGCGTATAATTTAAAAAATGAATAAATTCTTTGGTTACTTCCATCAAGCCAGGTGCAGTCGGTAAAGCGTTACAAAATTACATCACAGCTATATCTGGAGCACCGTGGAGAGAGAGATAATAAAAGAAAAGGAATTGAACACCTCAATGCCGACATTTTTAGAAATTTAATGTAGACGTTGACGTAGCTATATAGGAGCCAGTGCTTTCTTTTGCCCTTTTAGGAAAACCTTGTGCAAGAACGCTTCCACAACAATTTTGTATACACCAGAACTATCGTATTTATTGAGTTTTAACAGAACAACTTCTGACCGATTATCTCTTTATCTTTCGGAAGAGTCCCTTGCATGGGATACCAGAGATGATTCCAATTATAAACAGGGCAAATTCTTCGCCAATGGTTGTTCGTACTTTCAGGATGAATCAAACGACTAAGTTTGGAATTGATGTGTCACTGGAATCAGGATACCATGTTTCGTGTTTTACTAATATAGCTCCGACGACTGAAATCAACCTTCATCTTAAAAGCCACACGCGACTTGATATCAGTACGCAAGATGTCTTTTTTAGATCCCAAATACGCACATGCTCATATTTATAGTGGTTTTACGCATCATCCTGTATATTTAATTGCCAGTATCCTACTACTGTTGAAATAACCACAAAACAGCGCCAGAAAAAAAAGCTTACTGCTTCTCAAAATGGCACGATAGACAAGTGTATAGTGAAGCGCTTGTGTTTACACCAATGTCTTACATGTATACCTTCATCTATAGAAAACGCCATTTATCTCAGGGTGAAACACAAACTTGACTTCACGGCCTTTGGGGAATGAAGTGCAAGAGGAAACAAGACCAGATTCGGGTGGCCTCTTGATT
This sequence comes from Rhipicephalus microplus, assembly GCF_043290135.1. NCBI lineage: Eukaryota > Metazoa > Arthropoda > Arachnida > Ixodida > Ixodidae > Rhipicephalus > Rhipicephalus microplus. The sequence continues at coordinate 195,291,991 of NC_134701.1, forward strand.
TCCTTATCTCTGAAATTCGCAAGGCTCTGTTGTCGAGGCAGAAATACCAAGTACCATCAGTGAAGTAAACTTTTTCTTCCAATATTTTGTTCTTGAGAGCACTACGCGATTGAAGGACAGGGCTAACATGCATGTGCGTGAGCCTCGGAAATCCTTGTACTTCCTTGCTGTCCCTTCTTCAACAACTTTCTGTTTACGGCACGTTCCTCTTACCCCGGTTGTTTGAAAGCCTTGACGTAACATAACGCAGCTCCAAAACATGCTCGGTAAGTGTTTTTCTTGGCCGCGATTGCACTTCAGGCATTGGCTCCAGTTTTCGACGATGTTTACAGCCTAGATTTTTTTTGTAGAACTGTACAGTACCATCATCACTGACGATGACGTGATGAAAACGCGTTCATAGCATGCCTTGAGTGTATGATGTGTGCCTCGAAATGCGATCCGTTACGTGACCTTCGAAAGGAGTTAGGAACGTCTTTACGAAAGATAAACAAAATGGGTTCTTCCAAGTGCAAACATTTGCATCTTGAAGCTCAGCTCCTCGTGGAGAAGTTAGTCGTAAACACGCGCCCAGAAGTTATTTGCGTCCGTGGGGTTTAATATATTAAAAAAAATAAGAAAAGAAAGACCGACGCTTTTTGTTTTCGCGAAGTTGGAGGCACGCTGTGACCGTTGCTGTATTTTCGTTTCTATAGAGCGAATGAAGCGGGCAAGCTTGAAGTCTGGCCTTTTAATATGTTTTCCTGCCGTTTCAACTACGTCTCGTGTCACAGAATGTTTGCTCACTTACCCTAACAGATAACTTTGGACAAGTTTGCAGGCAATACATGATTTGATAAGATTTTACACTTATGCCTTCAAGTCTACCGTGTTAGTTTTTATAGTTGGTAAGACATATGATTGAAATGGTAATGTATGCCTTGCCAGAGGTGAATAGAAATAGCAAAAAATAAAATAAAAACGTGATACAGGAACTCGACTCATGACGTTCAGCGCAAAATGCACACGAAAAACAAGGAAGTACAACATTTGAACTAGAGATGAACTGTAGTAAAACAGCTAATTGGGCTAGCTGAAGCATAGTCAACGTGTTTGTTTTTTTGCGTTCACCATGACGAGTATTTTCCAACATTACTTCATGAACAAGGCGATACAGCAATAGTCGCGATAAAGAACAGGTACTTTCTTTGTTTGCGTGCACCAAATATCAGTATTATATTTTAAATAGCTCGGCTAACCACATTGAGTAAACTGGTGTACGTACGTTGGTCTGTCGCCGTTAGTCAGCGAACAACAACAGCAACAAAAAACAAGTAAATCAATAAAATACTTGCTTCGAGAGGAACTGACAAAGGGTCTCCTGAAGCTCGTTTGTGTGGTAACCATTGGAGCGGGAAAAATAAATGAAAACGGGCCGGCAAAGTTTTTTGAAATTGATATGGTATATAAGGAGATGTTGGCGCACAATGATGGCGTCGGCTACTCCTTAGCCCTTGAGTGAAACTTGAACATGTATCTTAAAGTAAAACATACAAAGCAGTGCATGAGAAATGGAACACTCGGGCACAGATATGCAAAAACACACTCATACGCACATATCACAAACAAAATGATGAGGAAGTGTCAACGAATGAAGTCTCTGCTAATGTCCTTCGTTAATATTCAGTCCGACCAGCACAAAACAGCAGAACACACTTGTGGTTTTTATGAAGATGTATTCGCTCGTGTGTACACAATAGTCGACACTTCATTCAGTTCAATACACTCATATGATGGGTGTAACATGATGTTGCGCATAATAAGTAGATGTGTTATACGAATGAAAATTTGTTGTCTCGTTTCGTTATTTCTATTTATTTTGAAAGTTCGTTAGTCGGTTAACCGGTCACCAAATTTATTCCTGCGTTAAACCTGCATACGGTACGTAAGTACGAACACAAGGGATAAGAGAGTATGAAAGGAGTTTAGACGATGTATCGAGGACAAAGATGATGGAAGCACAAGATGACGACAGGAAGCCCTGAAGTAAAAAGTGCGCACAGGGTGCGGAAGACAAAGAGGTACGTAAAACGCAGTTTGTGCTATACACGTGAGATTTATCAAGAAATATGCACATCCTGAGGAAGCGAGAATATGCGTTTAAGACCTGCGATGCTGAGAACGTCTCAGGCTATTGTGTCTAATGTGCTATGTCATCACTCCCAATTTTTTTCTTCAAATTAGCTGCTCTGCATATCGAAGATTAGTGAGAAAAAGCCCAAGTTTCTTTGCCGGCATCCGATAAGCTGATATAAACCTAATCCTTATACTATTTGTGAGGCTAAAGCTAACGGCGTTGCGATGGCAACGTTGCCACCCTGTCTCTCCGTACATAGAGCTTCATATAAATACACTATAGACGGAACTCTGGCGCTAGTGTCTACGGTAGCTGCAACGCACGGTGCCTCCATCATAGCAGCAATGACGGGTAGTAAGCAAACTTGTCTAATCTTTGTTGTTCCGGCTTCATTAAGCTCCATGTGGCCTAAGGATGAAGTTCAGCAAAGGTCCAGCCGTAACGCTTCACCACCTCGACCATATTAGGCTCAACGATTCAAATCGGTTCACGAAGTTCACAACGGTCCCTCCTTTTATTCGAAACAAAACTAAGACTGATACTGAATGGCACAGCGCATAAACAGGACCGAGAAAGAATTCGCTGTTCCCCTTAGCATCATGCACCAACTGGCCCTTCAAGATACCCTCCTGAAAACCAAAACACCACAATAAACAAAGCCACAAGCGCGTTTCAAGCCCTAAGCTCGAAGACTTTACAGAAATATGTGTACTGCATGCCTATTGTTCTCATGCTGGCTGAACGATCGTATATTGGAAGAGTACCCTCTAGTTTACCTTAGGATGCTCTATAGAGTTTCCTAAAACATATTTGTCTCCGTATATAGGGATACATACATGCCTCCGTGTATATGGACCAATCACTGCCGAGGACAAGGATATATCTTCTTTTGTCATACCAGCACTCGGTAATTTCTGTACTTTTACGGTCCAAACCCACGTCATCACTATGAGACACTCTATTGTGGGGAATTTCGGATTAATTTTGATGACAGTGATTCGTATGAACGTGGCCCCAAATCAACGTGTATGGGTAAAGCGATTAGCCCGCAAGCAAGATAACCGCTGATCATCAAGTGTAACTGATGAATTCCAAGAAAAGGCAAACGTGCGAGGGGGAAGACGGAAACTTAAACGGGCATGCAGATGAGACTCAGAGGTTTGCGGGTTTAACGTGGCAGCAACAAGCACAGGGCCTGGTTGATTGGTGGAGCATGGAAGAGGCCTTTGCCTTCAAAGGAGCGTAGACAACCTGGTGCTGCTGCTGCTTAAGATGATGAGATGATGATGATGATGATGATGATGATGATGATGATGATGATTATGAAATCCAAGTACACAGATGTTCTTTGGACTTGGCACCCGTTGAGCCGTCTGCAGAAATTGAGCCCGCGCCCTCGAGCTAAAGCAATACCGGAACTTCGCCGAATGCACCATACGGTATTGTGTACCGGGTGCACTAGCAGATTCAAGTTTATAGCTTTTGGAGTGATAAGATGCTGCTGCGCAAGGCTACCAGGTCTGAGATGAAGTTCAGACTTGAGGATACGTACGCAAAATTTACTGCTTAACATTTGCACCGGATAACACAGAATTTGTAACGTGACAGTGCGCTTGTCAGCGATGAAAGTGATCGCTTGCGAACGCACAAATACGGCGTTCGTGGGTAACACTTCTGGCGGTCCTAGGAAGAAATGAAGTGCGACGAACAGTTTATATTGTGGGAATCTTCACCGTAAATTTTATGCAGGAAAGCGTTTTCCCGACTTACGTGAAACGAGTTGAAGTGAGCAATGTTAATTGTAGTCGACTTCTGCGAAGGAAGCGCTTACTCAACTTCGTTCATTTTACCGCCTTGAGAGGTCAGCAACCTCGAAGAATGAGAGAAGGACAAGCACACATGCTTACATGTTCATAAAAGAATATTTCAATTTTTGTTATATTCATACGCGACTAACACGGACGAAATTGAGCGCTAGCACGCGCTCTTCATCCGTATAAGAACTAAAACTAAAAGAAGAGGTATGCGGCTGACGGTGCAGACGACAAAATCTCGTGAGCTTCATTAGTGGCATAAATAAGTAAGTCATTAAAAGAAAGTGACAAATCACGCCGACATCAGGTACACTGAGCACAGCTGAGCAACCTCTTCAGATTATATTCCCTCTAAAGAAGACAATCTGCGAAGTTTATAATCCTTAGACTACATAAAATAAGAAGAGCAAACTTTGAAAATTTTTGTCGTCTTTCCGTCCTTTCCAGTACTTTTCCATGGACGCTAGCCAAGCGATTTCGCAGGACCGAGAGCGTGAACGAACAACTTGGTTTAGTTATTTTTTCGTGCAACACAAGATTATTTAATATAAGATTAGTGCTCTTGAATGACATTTTCGCTGAGAGTACAGGCACATGTGTTTGCCACTTGAGCAGCTCATGCTGCAGCTAGTGAAAGTGCCTCTACTTTTTTTATTTGTATGCTCGTTGGCAAATGCACAAAATGACAATTCTTTAGACTGTTATCCTGGAATTAGCGCCCTGCGCTTAATAAGCTCAACTAGGCCACTCTCGTGGATGAGAGTTTTTTTATTTATTCTTATTGATTTGTTCTTGTAGTGAAGAAGTGACGTGCTCGCCTTAATTAGTGCCGTCCCTCCGATGAGGAGAATTGGAATAGTTGGCATAAAAGATCCTAAAATTTATTTTAAAAGTCACTTTATCTGCTAAAAAACTAAGCAGAACATTTCCGCACATTGTCACCAACAGACTTTCATGGTACCAGAGCAGTAATGTCCATGCGTTGTTCAATAATATACTACGAAATAACCTGCACCCGCACTCTGCAACGGAACGAAAGACTTGGCTATACTTTTGTCGCACGCAGTCCTCTGTATGTTCTCCTGCCATCCTTGCATCAAATGGTAGCACAGCACAACTCGAAACATGGCATAGCCCAGCTATAATAAATGTTGGGGTTTTGTTGACCCAACTAATTTTTCTTATCAATAATAATAATAATAATAATAATAATAATAATAATAATAATAATAATAATAATAATAATAATAATAATAATAATAATAATAATAATAATAATAATAATAATAATAATAATAATAATAGGCATTATTTTCTTCTAGCTTTTAATGGCGCTTTGGGCTTGTTTCTTTAATTCTGCAAACTACATCGCTGCATGCACTGCGGCGTCGGTGGGTGTGGCCCACGGTCACCGAGTGTCTAATTGCAGAAACAATCTGCCACTTCGGAACAAGTCTCCCTCGAGCAATTCGAAGCTATTACTATCTTAATTGTGTCTCGTTCCGCCCACGTTCACATAGTTTTATATACTCATATTTTTCGCCCATCAACAGTCGAATTCTGGAATAATCTTGACGACGCACTTCGCCAGGTACCTTCCGCACAATTTGCAGAAGTTATACATCAACATTTAACTCATGAATTCTAAATGTGCCACGTGCTTTTTGCACATTTGCGCCTTTTTCTACCATGCATCTAACAAGTGTTATTCGATGCGTTATAATTTCGTATTGAGCGCTTTTATAACTTGCCCTTTTTATGCGCTTTTTATATCACGCAGCTTAGAGTTCATCTGTATTCTAATTTGTTTCATGTAATCCCTAATTTACAAGCAAGTTGTGTACCCACCCCTGCAATATCTCGTAATAAGACGGCAGCACAAACAAACAAACAAACAAATTAATAAATAACTAGTTAATAAATAAAGCAAGATGTGGCAGAGTGCACTTTTTCTAAAGTTCTCACCTTTCCAGCCACTTTGGTGCAGCCAAAAGTGTTCCATATTAGTGTACATGGGTCAAGCTGGCATACTATTACCGGTACATGCTGTGCCACGCTTCATTGTACTAAGAAAAAACAAACAAAGAACTAAATATTCAGAACACCAGCTAAGATGTTCACCAATACTGAAGAACCCATGGCGGTTCCTGATCTAAGAGGGAGTATTGCCTGTATCCGGCAATAAATTCACCAGTAGCTTTTCTGTCACGTTCATGTAACCTACCCCCGCCCCTCCCCCGTCTAGTTATTTGCTACCAAACCAGGCATGTCATCAGTTAACGTATCAGCTTGGTGCTTTCTGCATCACTATCACACTGTCTCTCTTATTGGCGATAACAGAAGCGTTGTACTAAGTGATACCACACGGGCCCATGCACACACGCGGCTCAAGTGCATTGGACACAGTGTCACTTTGTAAACACTACAATTGCTCTTCTAAAGCTGTCTCCAGATATCTTAGTCATGTGACTGTAGCTGCGAAAGTTGTACAGCACACAAGACTGCAAGAGAAGGCACCATATGCGCAGCATGACCCAGAGTCACAGAAAAAAGATGGGCGCTGAATGACGTAATAAGCTTAATGAGGCGTTTAAGCCTGCTCAGGCTTGTTTTGCTCTTCATCTGCCTCCCCCTTCCCCACCCCGCCTAGCGAACAGTAGCCAACGAGATGTACACCATTGCAGACAATACTACTCGCTTTTTACTTTGCTTTTTTTTGCAATCAAGTTGCCGCCTCGCTAGCAGTCTCTTCAATAAAGACAGGGTCTTTTGACTTTCTCCCAGCCTGCCTGCCTGCTCGCCGACACCTTCTTGCGGTGGGACGGGTCACTCAATTTCTCATGACAGGCTCGCAAAACAGACAATGGACAGCACATGCATCTATAGAACAGAGTGCTTCACCGCTTGAATAGAACGGGCATAGAAAGGAAGGCAAGAAAGTGACAGAGCCGAAGCAAAGGCTTCATCAGGAACCCTGCGACACCCTTACAGCACTTGTAGAGGCACGTCGTCTGGAAAGTGTTATACCTTCGCGGAAAGAAGAACAATACATGTAAACGCGTACACACGAGCTTTTGTCGGCGCAAATTAACCCCTCGGCGTCGGGCTTTCTTAGCGAGGTAGTGCTCGGGTGACGGGGGCCGAAAGCCATTTCTGAACGACGTCTTAGACGTCCCTAATAAGTGCCTTCGGAAGTTTTCTTTTCGGAGGGATGTCTCGAGATCGGAAAGGAGGAAGCAGGGTGATTAACGTCGCTGATTCTTTACTCTCACTTGCGGCGTTTTTTATACACGTATGCTTCCGCTTCATCCTTGTTTCCTTTATTTCTCTTCTGTCGCTGCTAATGACCGCCTTTGGTATATGTTAGAATCTCACTCGACTTTTCTGTAAGATGTAGCTCAAGAGAGGCGGCGCGATATGCGAGTTCCCAAATTAGGCATCGAAGTCCTGTAGCTGCTTCAATATTTTTGTTTACAGTTATTCCATAGCTAAATTTAAGCGCTTGATTTTGCATTGGCAGTTAATTGAAATAAAGTACCTTGTAGACTTGCTTAGTGTTATGAGAATAAACTAAATAAATGCGTTAGAGACGCCGATAATGCTGTATAGCGCAAACGACACGAATGCACATGCACAATATTTACCTACAGTTGTTCAGAGGAGTGACGATAAACAGAATACCCTGGCGTCTATGTGATCCAAGTTCCCATATTTCACAGTTATAGCTTGCAAGAAATGGCTCTCAATGTTGTTACGTAAAAATAGATTCTAAGTACTTATTGATAGCAACTGAACAGATGCAGAATACCAACCGTGGTGTTCAAAGAAAAAAAAGTCAGAACTCGAACAAGCTGTAATCAATATAATCTGAATTAAAGCCTATCATAGTGGCGAGGTAAGTTCCAGACATTTGCGTGGCCTCATTTATACACGTGTGACAAACGGGTGTCAGAGTTCCCACTAGTAACTCACTCATCCACTCACTCACCCACTCACTCATTCACTCATTCACTCACTCACACACTCACTGTACATTTAACGGCCGTGCGATGCATTTTCAGCGAAATTCATAAGGGCGAGAAAGAAGGATGAGGCAATACCAAGCGATACGTTGTGGCTCAGCAATCTCATTCTTTCCGCTTTTTATGGGGGTATTCTCAGAGCGTAGAACAGTTTATTTCGGAAACAGATGCCTAGATGCGCCGTGCCATTTCGTTTTTGTTTATACCTGAGATCCAAACAGCGTGTATTCGACGGAAACATAGATTCAAACGTTTCCATATATACACACAAGGCAAAGCCCTGTTGCATCAACCAGCGGAGTGTTATGCGGCCCTCTTGGAAGCGGGCATGTTAAAACGGATGCGGGCAAACACAATAGTACGTTGCGCCTGTCACGAGGGTTTATAAATAACGCTCCGCTGAATAAAAGTTCAGCTTCATTTCTTTCGAGCGAACAACTAAAAAAAGACCTCTAGAATAATAAAAAAAAAACGCCAACACGACTGCACAGCATACTAACCTCGAGCGGTACACTCTATACTTCTAAGAAATTTCAACTTCCCGACTGCTCTGAATTGCGTCTCGGTTCGCGAACGTACATGTAAGCCTGGAATTTTTCGTAGTTGGAGTGGCTATCCATGGCTTTCTCGCTGCAATTGAAAGTGGTGCCTCTATAAGTGAAGTGAGAGTGTTCATTTTTATTTCTCTGCGGAAGTACGCCATACGCCAAAGCATAGACGAAAGTGAGCGAATGGAAGTTCGAGCACGAAGCGGTCATATATTAAGCGCATGTCGTTTACAGCTTCGCATAAGGTCTCCTTCGTGGAGTGGGACACACGAATTGTGGCTGATCTGGGCTTTCGGGTTTTCAACGCGCTATAGCGTGGGTTTGTTTTTTTAGGGCGTGGCGTGTGTCGAGTTTACACAAGCCGCGTAAAGAAATTTCGACCACCTGCGATTCTTTAACGTCCACCCAAATCTGAGCACACGGGCCTACAATATTTCCGCCTCCATCGGAAATGCAGCCGCCACAGCCGGAATTCGATCCCGCGACCTGCGGGTCAGCAGCCGAGTACCTTAGCCACTATAGACCACCGCGGCGGGGCAAAGCTTAACATTGAAGCTGGTTATTCTCATGGGGTGAACGTAGCCCTGTTGGCTGATGCTAGGTCTTTCCTTGGCGTAGACTCAGAGAAAAGGCGAATCGCAGCCTGTTACAGGCCATGCAAGAACGCCCGCACTCCAGCGCCAAAACTAGCGCGCAAAGCGCTGCCCCCCCCCCCCCCCCCCCGTAGAAGCGCGGGTCTTTCGACGCTGAAACTCGGCTCGCGTGGTGGGCAAAGTTGGCGCGGTGGCTGCGCGGACTGCCTCTGTCGGTGGACACGGCTGATAAGCAACTGCGTGGAGGGGTTTTGCCAGACACCCGATGTCTCACCTCAAGCTTTAAGAGCTTCATTCTGTAAAAGTTTGGAGATGAAACTAAATTGACAGAACATATGCGATGCGCCAACTGTGAAGAAGTTGGTACATCGCCCTTTGCCTCCAGACTGTTGATAGATATGTGGGGTATAACGCCCCAAAACCACCACATGATTACGAGAGACGCCGTAGTGGAGGGCTCCGGAAATTCCGACCACCTGGGGTTCTTTAACGTGCACCCAAATCTAAGCACACGGGCCTACAACATTTCCGCCTCCATCGGAAATGCAGCCGCCACAGCCGGGATTCCATGCCGCGACCTGCGGGTCGGCAGCTGAGTACCTTAGCCACTAGATCACCGTGGCGGGGCGCCTCCAGACTGTTAGGTCGCCAGGAAAACTCTTTTTCAGCGGGAGCAAATTGTGAAGAAGAAGAGGACGCATCGTTGGCAGGCAGCATCACCAAAGCTTCGGTACTGGGTTCTTGGCTCATCTCATTCGCCTCGCGCTGATCGTCGCCGGCATCTGCCTGAACACTGCTCTGTCCCGCTTGTGTTTTATTTGTATAGCCACCGTCGCAACACACGCCAATAAACACTTTTTCACAACTTATTTATTTCGCATGTAAACGTTCAACAGTGCGACAGTTGTGTGAGTGGTGCTCGCAAAACCACCCGTTCAAGGGCTTGCGCTGTACAAGAGATGCTTTCGCATTCCGCATTGCGTCGCTCAAGGAGTTCATTCCCAAAGAAACACCAGAACATCGAGTAGAACAAAGCAACGACAAATAGGAATAAATTAGCACCATTTAAAATGCCGAAAGGAGCGTAAGACGACTGTGCCGGAAGTTTCTAATTAAGACCGAGAAACGGCACCAAAACCTCCTTCGCTAATGGCAAAGTGTGAATGCTTCGGATGAAGTTGGTGGAAGCAGCACCGCGTAGACTACATAACGGTTGACGTTGGCCCGTAAAAATAACGTATATATCGTGGGACGGCTTTAATTAAGGCTGGAAATGCCAACCATGTAGTTTTATAGCAGGTTTTTTTTTTCTCCCCTTTCATTTCTGTTGACTCGCTGGAATGCTATAAGCGCTATATTCAAATGGCGTGGGAAACGTTGCCCGTTCTAACAACGGCAATTTCGCATTACGAGTCGGGTTATGGTACTCGGGTTTCGTCAGACGCGCCTAAAGAGGTGGTGTGATTTGAGTAGCAAAGCCAAACGAAAATGATTTTCGGTGACGTTGTAATTAGACGTCGCATCCGGTAAAAGGTCGAACTGTTTATATCTTATATGAAGTGTGCTATTTCAGATAGAAAGCGACAGGTCCACGTGTGTGAATAAGGTGAGAATGCAATAATCACACGAAGCCAAGTTTGCCATTAGTTCTGCGCTGGCAGCGAACGCGGCTTTAACGAAGACAGTTACAGTGAGACGTGAAAATAATTTGAGCTCCTGTTTAAGTGACGGCGCGAAGCGGCGACTGTCTCGCCTGACTTGCAGAGACAAGTAAATGACAGAATGAACGGATATGAACGTTACCAGACACCGGTTTTTCGCCCTCCGACGTTACATAGGAAAAGTGGAGGCAAACGACGAAGGGGGAAAAAAGATAGCACTAGCTTATCAAAACGAAAGCAACACATTTTTGGAAGAAAATAAGGCGCGAAAACATGGACACGGAAAACGGCACGTGGCACTTACGTAGCTTGCTGCTCTTCTTTCAGCTGCCTTTCGAGATAGATCTCTATGCCAACTGGTTGAACTTTTTTGTTGTAAATTTGCTGTCTTCTCCCGTCTTTGTTTTGCCCCAGTTCTTCCTGAGGGCGGCAGCGCTCATGATTACTCAAAATGGGAACGCGTAACGTGGACGAACACTACGACAAGCGTCCTATATAGATAGGCCCTGTCTATACCTTACGCGCTCGTATTTCAAGTAAATGATGAATTGCTAACCGGCCCAATCAGCCATTTGGGAAGCTGTCAGCCTTCTCCATTCCTATTTTCTCGCTGTACTTGTGTATACTGGACTTTGCGAGTCAACTAATAAAGGCAGCTTCGCACTAGCGGTACCAAGACTAAATACAGTTCGGATCTGTAAACGGTCTGTTTTGTTTCCCTTTATTTTCATCTCTACTATCGTAGTTGATTTCTATTGTTCACTGCTTTTTCTATAGCTTTTTTGTTACTATAAATCTCTATTTTTCTTTCTTTGCATTTGTTCCCTTTCTTTATCTCTGTTTATCTAGTTCTTTTACATTCTATATATTTGTTTATCTGTGTACTTTTTCTCCAGCCCACCAGATTTTTTGTATGCCATCCCGGACAAATCGGTGAACGCGTTCTGGGAAAAGAATGAGAAGACGAAGAAAAGGACAGAGATAGTGGATGCGGGTTAATGATCACGATACTTTTCTGCTCGCTCTGCAGGGACTAACGGTAGGCTTAAACAGCCCAGCTGTTACAAATACACATATTTCAAAGCACATAGCTGAAGGAAGGAAAAAGAATATACAGGAAGGTGGCGCGACACATGTCAAGCCGCGAGTTACTGCTGCAGGGGAGGCACGTGCGCCTTAGAAGAGTATACTATGAAAATGCGAACACGTGCCGTCCATGGCGGTAGTACCACTACAGGGAATGACAAAAAGGTCTCGTAGGGCAACAACCTTCGGTCGTCCTTAAGTGGCCGTCGCCCTGTCTCCCAGTCTTTGTCTCTTGGGGCGCCTAAGATGAGATTTAGACACTTGGGTTCATTATTGCCTGACAACGCGTAAGAGTAGAAAGCGGCTGTCGCCTTCTAATGAGTTTCTCGATGCTCGTGTCTCAACTCAAAGCAACAGTGACAAAGCCGATGTATCCAGAGTGGTGCTACACGTGCTAACTTTCTCAACCTTATCGTCGGCCGCGAATAGCTATGATTTTGATATCTCTTTGTCATCATCTTCATATTGACGCGATAGCGTAATATAGTTCGTCACGCAAAAATTCCGGCATCAGTGTTGGTGTCATTTTTTATCTTTGCATGACTGAAAAATCAAGAAAGATGGAAATAAATAATAACATAATCCTGGGTCTAAGTGGGGATCCAACCCGCGTTTGTTTGCACGGCAAGCGTGTGTCCTCTCACACAGCCATGCCTCTGCTAGTGAATGCAGTGAAAATAACTTCATAAGTTTGGAAATGCAGCGAAAGTAACTTTCGTGCTTTACAAACACACGCGTCATGTATATATATGCTTCACAATACAACATAGAATATTGCCCTAATCATGCCTGATACAAGCGTACATTGCCATCGAACGTCAGAACATGGTATTGTCATAAAAACTTCACAGTTTAAAGCCAGTCACTCAATACAAAATGCACACATGTTACTGTACCCTTGAGGTCGCGTAGGGGGTGCATGACAAGTTCGAAAAGATTTCATACACTAAGCGTTTGAAGTACGCACTGGGAACAGAATATCGCTATCGCAATCAACTTTTAAAGGCGAAGCTTGAGGGTCCTTCGTGTTTTTTTCACAGCGTTGTATTTTGTATTCTAAGTTTATATCAAGAAAAGCGCGACGTAGTGACTGAGTGTGACAAACAATGAGGCAACGAGCTGTGCGAGTGTGATGTTTTTATGCGCTTTGCGGTATTTCGTTAACTCATCAACACTGCTCATTGCACGGAAATGCTGCAGTGTAGTGTATTACAGCCTTGTAGAATTTTTTTCATTCATTTATTCATTCAGTAATTCACTTAGTCATTTAGTTTTTTCAGCATCTCTAAAAAACATTTTTTTATCTCTCTCCCTGTTTAGTTTTTGCAGCGGAATGAGTCGGCTAAAGTTGCTATGTACAGCAATACCCATTAATATTTCAATGATATGCCCGAGAAGTTACATGGGACGACCATCTGGCATCTTGTGCTGGTGCAGGGTGATAGTTACAGCAAGTTTACGGTGACAATATATCACACGTACGTGACATGCATACGATCAGCTACAGACAACGTACAAAACAATTATCCGCAACGTTGCGCACACTGCGATGCGCATTATATGTTGCGGTATAGGTAGATAACTGCCTAGAATTTAATTAAGAGTATCCAACACGTCTTACACACTTCCCGTTTAGAACACTTGGTGACTGCACTGCTTATCGCTCGCACGAGGACACCAGGGTCAAGTTTTCAATGCTTGGCGAATGTGGTTGTGCTACATTATTTGCACATGCGCGTATGCGTACGCATAAACAACTGTGAGCTTCTATTTATCAAGACAACGATCAATGAGTACAACGAACAAAGAGATAAGCTGGACGTGGAAGCCATAACGCTACACAAAAAGTTGCAGTTATGCTTTATTGCCACAGTGTTTCGTGGCTCGCCATCGAACACCGCCGGATCAAAGGACGACACTATGAGCCAACTTCCAAAAATTCATTCTCGGGCGCACTGACTTACACAGCACTTTCGCAATAGGGACACACTTTTCGCACGTTTCCACTGCCGCTGTTCCGCTTACTTAACACTGAAGCCTTTGGTATGCGCGCCGACCCACGGCGTCCCGATTTACATCCTATACTTTATTCGTCCAGCAACTGCAATCATTTAGCCTAACGTGACTAACTCAAAACTGGCAGGAACGAACACAGGGATTCGAAGAGAAGCTGTTCATTTCTCGTGTTACACGTATACGCGCTCCTAGAAAGAACAGCAGCCGTCTCGGTGATGAGAGTGCGTTGCTTCGGCTGGCGAACACGAGCGTTGCGTTTCTATAAAAAGGAGATCGGTGTTTGCTTAATGGAAACGTTGTTTGAGAATTGATGTCGATTCGAAAAAAAAAAAAAAGAGTTAGACAAGCCGTAAAGTATACCGTTCACACAATCTTCCCTTCCCTCTATAGTCTCGCGCTTTCTCTTTCTCTTCGCTGCTGGTTGATTTATCGTGGCACGCAAGATCCATAAAAGCGCAATGAATAATCAGTGTTGAGTGGCCGTTCTACAGTACATGGGCAGGGAATATAATGTACACCGTTCTTTGCGCGCAAGTTCAGTCGGAGGTGAAAGTCGTCTTTTTTATTTTCTGTGGTGAGTCAATGATGCTTGAATACAAACGACCGAGGCTTCTGTGAATGCAGGTGTATATCACTAGTGTTCATTGGCCACAATTCATTTTCGCGCCATCCGCCTTGCACAGTAGACTATAGAACGCTTCGAGGAATATTTCGTACGCTTGCAGCTTACGATTTGTGGCGGCACCCTCTCGGCATTTTAATCATTGTTTGCTGGCGTCTTGCGCTTACTGCGCCAATTAGATTTATGTGAATTGCGCTGCATTGAAAAGCTTACGTTCTTCGGTTTCCAATCGAAACCGGGGTCATCGCTTGGTCATAAGAGTGATCTGAGGGCAATCAAAACAGTGTGAGCGAAAAACTGTTCTTGCTGTACAAGCATCTGTTGTATATTGCGAGTACGGCAGAGCTATTGGTAATAACAGAATGAAATTTAACTCTGCCTTTAAATGAATCGTCATGCAAGATTTCTGTGAAGTGATACCTCGCGCGTAAATTTTAAACACACGCAGGTTAAAATGAGCATGGGCGAAACCACGAAGGTTTATAAAGAAATACCCTTCTTTACCTTTCAATGTAGAACAACAACATTTGGGAATTTTTTAGGCTGAACTGCGATTACCTCTAGCGCAATGTAAGCCAGAACTTTCATTACTTATGGTACCTTTTTGCCTATATTATGTGCTCTTTGACTGCCGACGGAGACCACGTCGCGAACGCTTCATAATTGCACGTTCTCTTGGTACGCCCATAGGCGTCGAGCCGGTCCTGAATAAACACCACCTCTCACGTAGCGTCAGCCCACGCACGTCACGTTACACTATAGAGAGACGTTGAGTCCTTTCAAACATGGAAACGTCTCACGCGAGCAATTAGTGTAACGGTTGCCAGCAACACATGTCTTCCCTTCTGCAGTGCTTGTGAGCATAGCGTGACTGACTTGAGCACTCACGCGCGAAGAGCCCATTTTTTGCAGTGTTGAATTGCGGAGGCCCAACACGCGACAGACGGAGGCGGCAACGGACAATACGAACGCGCATGCGCATCGCAGAAGCAAATGACTTCAGAAGGGGTTCGCTGGGAGAGGGAACTCGATGACAAGTACGTCCTCGTTGTGCTGCGTAAGAGGGCAAATGAAAAAAAGAAACGAAACGAATGCGACCGATTGCGAAACGGAAAGTGCGGCGCTTTTCTTTTTCTAGAACTCGGAAAACAAAGACACTAAACTGTAAACGGGACGTCTGTGGGCGAAGACGAAAGGTCACGTCACGCGACGGCATTCGCGGGAAAAAGCGCAGCAGCAGTCGCGTGTCGCTGCCCCGTAAAGCAAAGAAAATGGCGAAGAAAAGCGGCAAGTGGCAAGCGGACTAACAGAAGAAGCTAGTCGCATTTGGGGGCCGCGGAAGACCAATCACCAGGTATATCGAGCAGCGGGTCGAGGCCACTGAGCCAGCATCGGGGACACACACACACACACACACACACACACACACACACACACACACACACACACACACACACACACACACACACACACACACACACACACACACACACACACGCACGCACGCACGCACGCACGCACGCACGCACACACACACACACACACACACACGCACGCACGCACGCACGCACGCAGGCATGCACGCACGTTCGCCAGCTTTCTACGTATTTCGGCCCCACCTCCTTTCCCAGTCGTTTCGAATATTTTCGCCTTCCTCAGCAGGAGCAACCTTGTAAAGGTAGTCTTGAAACCATATGTCAATAGATAGATAGATAGATAGATAGATAGATAGATAGATAGATAGATAGATAGATAGATAGATAGATAGATAGATACATAGATAGATTAGATAGATAGATAGATAGATAGATAGATAGATAGATAGATAGATAGATAGATAGATAGATAGATAGATAGATAGATAGATAGATAGCGCAAACGCGACAGAACCCGCAACATTTATTTCGAGGTGCGGTAGGAATGAGACTAAAATATAATGTAAGAAGCAAAAGAGTGTAGAGGCAAATTCATAACGAAGCAAGGTAAGAAGCAGAAGAAACGTCGAGAAAAGAGTTGTGAAAGAGCCAGAAAACGCAGACACAAGAAGTCGAGAAGTAAAGCAACCTGTAGAAGAGACAGTAAACAGAGCAGAAAAATGGAGCGACGAGGAAGTAAGGGGGGTGGGGGGTGGTAGTGGTTAGAAGAAGAAGGCGCGTGATGTCTGCAGCCCGGTAGGGAGCACGGCGCAGCGCCTGCGGGAAAGGGGAATGGCAGAAAACTGCATAGGAGAAAAAAAGGTTTGGTGAGCAGTGGCTCAGTCGTCTTCAGCCCGAACAGCAGTCCGGCAGCAAAGATAGGGGCGGCAAGGGTCCCGTCGGTAGGAAGTAAGTGAGGCGGGTCTGCAAGCAGTGTCCGGCTGCGTGCTCTCTCTATAGGTTGCCCTCTGACCACCACCACTACCACGTGTACAACGTGACGAGAAAAGAGGAAACGAAAAAGAGGAGAGAGAACACACACGCGATTGATTCCGTCCAGGCACGCTTGTCGTGCCGAGCTCGGCTCGCATAAACTTGCAGTGAGCGAGTTTGACCGCGAAACATTGTCCGACTCCCGCTTTCCCCACCAGCCCCGTCTTCCCCACTCGGCGCTCCCGTGCGGACGCAGGAACACACGCAGCTGGCTGTCGATAAAAGGGGAGGCCTCGGTCGGTAGCCTTCCTCCCGTCCCCACCCGCAACTCGCTAATGCCCTTCTTCCCGACCGTGGTTTCCACTTTGGGACAACGGAGGTCAGCTGCTCAGCCTTGGACGCTAAAAGCGGGCGAAGCAACGATAATGGTGAAAAACTTTCACCCGTGATGGTCTCGCAACCGCGAGGGCCAATGTCATCGTGCACACGAGCGACGCTAGTGCTTTGGCTTAGTTTGGTTCATTTACGCTGTGCAGGGCGTGGTCAGTACTTGCGGTTGGGTCCTCTTTTTTTTCTTCGCTTCTGTTTTTCTTTTTTTAGCTGGGCACCTGATGCACAGAAAGTTAAGCAACGATAATGAATGGCGGAAAAGTAAACAGTGATTTACGTGGAGCACCACTGCGGGTTGTTGCAATGCTTGTTTGACTATACAGGGTGTCCCAGGTAACTATATAACCAGAGTTTAAAAATATGCCGGAACACGTAATTACGACACTACCAAATGCATGTTGCTCACCGCTGCCTGGAGTGTTAGACTATTTTTGTGTTCTCAAATGTTGTTTAAATTAGATATGTTTAATTAACTAGCTTTTCAAGAAACGAAGACAGAAAAAAAACTTCAATGAGAAAGTTGTAGATCGGTTTACTAAACGTCCGATTAGACAGTTTTGAACTTTATATCTGTTAGGTATTAGTGTTTCTCTTCTAATTACAAATGCACGTGAAACAAAAAAAAAATACCACGTGACAAACGCCCTCACGCGTCAGTGCGCTCGGTGATTCTAGTGCTCCCTAACGTTCGCGTATGAACGACATGCTTCCCTCGCACCGGTTCATGCACAACGATAAGCAGTCGCAGCGGTTATCGTCTTTGTGGCCGATAGCGAAACGTGTTCATTGTAAAGGCACCACCATCGCCGCAGCCGTGCCCAGACAGCACAATGTGGCAAATGCTGTGGTTGTTCGTACGCGGAACGTTAGGGAGCACTAGAATCATTGTGCGCACTGACGTGCAAGCGGGTTTGTCACGTGGTATTTTTTGTAATTCGCGGGCATTTGTAGTTAGCAGAAAAACACTAATACTTGACAGATATAAAGTTCAAAACTGTCTAATCAGACGTTTTGCAAACCGATTGCAAACACCGTATGGCACGTGAGTCAAATGCTAGTATCGGGGCTACATACAAACATGTAATTGTCAATACTGTTCACCAGACACGTGTAAATCGAAAACTAGCAACATCCGAAGTGAAAAAAATACAATGGGTAAATCTAATAGACAGGGTATATATATATATATATATATATATAAACACACACATACATGCATATAATAGACATTGAATGAACAGGAGAGAAAAACGATACTTTTAACTTAAATATAACGTTATAACACAGATTATGTTATCATCCTAAGAAGGCTAAGAAAAAAACTAAACAAACAACAACAAAAAAAATGTCTTTGAGAATATATATACAGGCCGTGTGCTCTGCTTAACTGTCTATACATGCTCAGATTATATCTGCTTAACATGACATTTTTTTTTAGCCAGAGCGGTACGTTCTTAGCTTGTTTTCTCTCAAATGCTATGTAATTTTTTTTATGTCAATAACTTACACTAGTCATTAGTCATATAGGTTTTTAACCAATGGTATGTTAAAATTTGCAATTGTTTTGTCTCTTATTGGACGATTGGGCACACGCAAAAGTGATATGTTGAACAGTTAGCTGTCGTTTATTATACTAGTAATGCACTTTTCCATGCTTATTTCGCGTCGAAAATCGAATGGTAGGACTTTTAGCTTGGAAAAATATGTTCTGCTAGCTTCGCTTCGGTGCGAGAAATTAAAAGTTCGGATGGCTCGTTTCTGCAGACGTCGCGTAGGTTCTGATAAGTAGTGTCCATGCCCATGAATCTATGCAGCATGTCAGGCAAGATTGAAAAAAAAAAGAAAGGTATATGATGCGGCGAATCTTGTACTTTACTGAGGTCGAAACCGTGCTGTTGTGGACAAAGCACATGATACTTAAAAAAAATGAATACGCTTAGCAAGAAGTTTTTTCAAAGATAGTATACTGATGACACTAAGAACAAATACGGAGCGATAGCATGATGGGTCAAATTTATCTGCGTCTTCGAAGATCGTAGTCAGCTTAGCAATTTTTAACGTAGATGGATAGATTCCCGTGTGCAATGAATGGTTGAATAGGTTGAGTAACAAGGTACGCAGTATGTCGATATTTTCCTTGATGAACCTTTCTGTTATCCCATCAGATCCTGCAGCCTTTCGAGTGTTTACTTTGTTCATAGCATTATTTCCCGTAGATCAATGTTACGCATTACAAAGGAATTAACAGTGGGCCGGCACGATGTGGTTGAGAAATGCGCTTGCAAGATTAGGTCCTATGTTTGTGAAATTTGTGTTGAAGTATATGCATTGAAATATCTTACGATAACTGAACAGTTATAGCTAGATAGTATGCATATGGATATATAAATTGGTGTCTTGCTGGGCCAAATTTACTTTTGCAGAATCATGAGGAGCGAGGTTGACTGCTTAAACCTAAACTTCATTAAAAAAAAATTGGCCTTCAGACTAAGCCTGGATCTATGATTTTCCAGCCAAGAAAGGTGAAGGTCTGCCATTGCATGCGGTGAACTTCGTTTCTCCTAGCACGAATCGTTTGTGCCGCCGTTGTGTACGCGTTTCTATGAGACAGTGAAAACATTGTCTCTGTTACGATGATGAACGAAATTTGTTAATTAGCAGAAAGATACTCCTCCTTTTTGAGGTGCGGGGGAAGGACCCAACGTAGACGACGGCCATGATCCCGTAGGCCTTGGCGGCGTCTTCGGCCTGCCGTATTAAGCGGGCTTGTAATTGCGAGACAGAGCGGAGGAGCGTGGTACACCGTCAACTACTGTCTGGGCATTCGTCTCTCATGAGGGCCTGCGGGCATGCCCATAGAATGTGGCTCAAGTCTGCCCTATTATCGCGAAATTTGCCCTTGTTTCGTATGTAAAATAAACTCCATCTAACACCTCCACACACTTATGCGAGCCACTTCCTTTTGTATGTCAGGTAGGTGAGGCTAACGGTGCTTAAACTTCAGTGGTGAGAGTCAGCAAGAACAAACGATGCGAAATAGGTGTGAGTGCACGTAAGAAGCGTCTGAATAAACTGCGGCTCGGCGGCGACGCCACTAGTGGGCGTGTAGGGGGCGCTGTCGCACCCGCAAATTTGCGGTCCTTTCGCGGTGTGTATGCAAGTGCCGCTCCATCTGTTCTCCATCCAGTCAGTCCCAAAAATAGCCAGGGTTTCAGGTACAGCCTGTCACACTGGGATTCAGTTCAGATGCGAGAGCTCAACTCAGGTGCGCCTATAGTCGGTCGGGGTATCGGAGAACTATTTTCAGCGGGAATAAATAATAGATGCCGGATTATGCGGTTGCATGTTGTCTTTTGAACCAAAGGAAAACAAAATGAAGATGGAAGATGGCGAGATGGAAGATACCGCCTAGAAATTTAAAGCCAAGCGAAGTATAAGCTTGACCCCATGCCACATGTGCAACGTGCCGAAGCCAGACGCCCTATTTTTTCTGAAAGCTTTAACCTTCGGTCTGAACATTCTCCAGTATTGTCATTCACTCATCCCCTGAGCCGAGAGACGCCCTCGTAATATGGTTGCTTTTGGTGTGTTGAGCTGAATATTGTGTACTGCACAGAAATTCAATTTCGTTCTACTCATGGCAAGCATTCTTTTTTTTTGTTGTTACATTGACTGGTGCATACTCTGGAGCAATTTCAATCCTCACCACCTTCTTCCCTTAAAAATATCCTCTGGAACAGCGATACTAACAACAACCCAGAGGTAAGCTTTCACTGTTCAAAGCCGTACAACGTTCACGATATTTGAAAGCACAACAAAGCTTGTGATAAATCTGCCACGGAATCAAACCGGGAAAAAATGATTTATTTTCCAACAGTGTCACGCGGTATAGTGTTTTTTTCAAAGCAACGCCAATACCGAAAATGTTAGGACGGTTGCCAACCACCTCATAGACAAACTAACAAAATGTGCGGTTAGGCATTCTATATAAGCCTTTTTTATTATTTGCGTTACTTCTTTTCACACAAGCATAGAATCACTCTTAACATGTGCTCAGTTATGTGTTTGTGCAAACAACAGCACAAAAAACACCCCAAGTCCGCAACAGCAAGCATTCCCAGTCGTAACTCTGCCAGTTAATCGTCGACAGCTTCGGCCACTGCATCGTTATTTTGATGCACGGCAGTGCGCCTGCAGTCAGAGCTATACCGTGCTCGCTAGCTCCTATAGACTCACTTCTTGTCGTCAGCAAAAACCATGGCAGCACTATCAGTGAGCATTTCCCTTTCCCATTTGGGTTCCTGTTTATTTTTAAGCAAGATTTTTTGAAAGAGACTGTTCCAATGACAATGGACGGAAATAAAACCATACAAGTACGGCGGAAATGTTCCGAAGCGTGGAGTCAGGGCTTCTACAGAGATTCAAAGAAATATAAAATTTGAAATAAAAAAAAATCAAACACACAGGCCTCAACGTTAAACTTTAGTGAGTGGTGCAAAGCAGGGCCGTACGCGGGATTTTTTTTTTCTTTTCGGGTACGGCCCTGCATTCCACTACTCTCGTTCTATACACCTAACTTTGGCTATTAGTGGCAGAGGTGAAGACGTGTAAACACTTTAGCATCGCACGAACGGTCAAAGTATAGAAAACTTTCGGCGGGTGTCAAAACCCCATCAACTCCCCCCTAGTTACGGCCCTAATGGAAAGGATCACACTCTGCTTTCAGTCACTCATGATGGCGAGGCGCAAGAAAAATTAGCGAGTTGCCCCAACTTCCCGATTAACGGCTTGTATTCTATCTATTGTTTAGACTTGGAGGCAAAATCTTTATATAGCATGACTCGAAGATGCGCTCTGTTTTTCAAAGAGTGCGTGAACTTGCGAAACGAGCTACCACTCTTCTTTAAAGGGAATTAAACCCCGGATAAGGGAGAAGCGAATAAATAAACAAGCAGCGACTGGGAGACAGTTTAGCTCAACCTTTACCTGGAACAGTGTAAATCCAAAATAAATCAACGCCAACACAATGAAAAGAACGGCAATAGTGTAGCTCGCTTAAAGCAAACATTCGCCCGGCAGAACGAGAAGGGTTAAATAATTTCACAGCGCCCGACTTGCGTTACTCCAGAGTAGGCAAGTGGGAATGCAAAAGCAATAAAAAATAAAAAAAAACTTTGGTGCTATTCGGGTGAGCGATAGCCGGACCGGAATGCGGAGCGTTTTCGTACTTTCATTCAGCGCGTTTCACGATAAAAACAAATCAAGCATTCAGTGCCTTTTTTTGGCTCGTTCCTTTTCTTTTTATTCACTTATTTAAGGTTGGCGAGTCTCCCTTTAAACCTTTCAAAACTCCGCTTTCACTTGAAACCACTTTCGCAGGCGAAGAACAAACAAGCATGGAAAGGAGCAGACAAAAAAAAAAGAAACAGAGCAATACGTCAAGACCAAGGGCATTCTTGCAATCGGCCTCAACCAAACCGACCGGCGTCTGGCAACCACGAGCTCGCAAAGCGCACGCCGCGTCGTCGCCGATTGTTCTCGCAAAGCCGCGCCGTCACGGCTGTCAGACGGGAAAACTCGCCATGCCGTGACAGGGCATCGACAGTTGATTCCTTTTGTCCACGTCAATCAAGAGCGCCTTTTTTTTTTTCCACCGCCTTTCTCTTTTGTTTAATTGATAGACGCGCTCGACGGGGGGCGCTTGCTTCATTCTATTCTCGGAACCAGCTGCAAGGCAGCAACAGCATCCGGTGCGGAAACGAAAGAAAAAAATTACAATAAAGACGCGCGAATGACACGACACCGTTCGCCACCCAGCCCGAAATTTTGTTTGCCTTGGTACGGTGCCCCGTATGCACTACGTAGTTCGTGACGCAATCGTCGGAGTGCCTGCATGCGCTGATGCTTGTTTGACGCGTGCGCAGGTGCGTATACGGCTGTGCGGCAGAACGAAATAGGCTCGAGTGAGCTTTGTTCGAAAGTTTCGAAATAACCGGCTAGGGCTGTAGTGAAAAGTCAAACAGATTGCGTGACTAAATCGAAAATATCTCCCCGAGAACAGACATCGTTGTATTCTGCGTCCCAAATAACGTTATAGCCAAGTCTCGCTTTTCTTTTGCATTAAATCTGTCTATCACTCATCAAAGAACTAGCACAACCGGTTGCGTTGATGGCGGTGAAGGAAAGATGACCGAACGCAATACATGTTTCGTAACCCCATATTGTTCCGGTTTTTGTTTTTCATGCGTGCGTTGTCTTTAACGTTTTCGGACGTTAGATCGGACATTTCGCATACTGCGACTTCCTTATTGCACAAAGCCACGCTTCTTTCAACACGATAAATGATTGTCGTGAAAAAACTTCAATACAAGAGGAAAGAGAATTGCTGGGTCGTTAACCAGTTTGGACTAACCAGTACGGGACCTTACCCTGGGTACAGGCGAAGGCGAGTTTCAAAGTTAGAAGTGTAAAGAAAAAGACAGAAGAGAGGCACACGTAGACCATCACAGTCCCTCAGTCTTGAGTAAAACTGACACGCTGTTCGCCCACAGTCTTGCGTAGGACTGTGACATCACTATTGGCTCACAGACACTTGTGCAAGTCTGCTGTCCTCAGAAATTTCAACACTGCATTCGTCACCTTTATGCTCGATTACCTTTCAGGATGACAGTCCAGGATCGGTGTTACCGAAATTGGCCTGTCGTAAAGACGAGTTAGAACGATTGCAAGTGAACGTCTCCACTAGGCATATAGCCAGGACACACTCAGAAGGTGTGCTGCAAGTTTTTCCTCGCTACCACGGTAAGGTTAAAGTGGTGAGAGGGGCTTTGACGAAGTCATTTTCCTTTCCTATAGCTGTGAAGAGCAGATGTTCCATCACTCAAGGCGCAACACCGGTAGATTTCACAAAGTTTCACTAATTGCTCATTGGGTCGCTGGCAGTTTAATACCTATGCGGAGGTGCTCCACAACATGGAGCTTTGCTTCGTCACCAAATAGGAAACTGCCAAGTTCTAAGCCCAGGTTCGTAAAAAGGGGCACATTAAGGCGAGCAGAAGCTTAGTTATCAGACGAGTACGTAGTACAAAATACGAAACCAAAAAATTGGCAGATCCCACGTACATTGGGAATCGATGATATGTGAAACACGAATGAGGAAGGTTGATATGCCACTTTCAAATCACCACGACGTTACGAGGTGGAAGTAAGTTGTGCCATCCACGACTTCCGTGTCATGAGTATCATGTTTGGATGTGTCGCTTACCTTCGTTATCTATTCACGTCACATGATGCCAAATTCAGTACATGTGGAGCTAGCGAAACGACCGCAAGCGCGGTATGAGCGTGTTATGTTGTCGTGTTCATACACGACACGCGTCTCATGATTATCATGTTTGCACCATTCACATAACTTTGTCATCCATTGAAGTCAAGTAATACCAAATTTGGCATATGTTTGCGAAACGGCCGCGAGCGCATCACGAGCGTAGCATGTAGTCATGTTGTTACATGCCCCACATCTCATGTTTATCATGTTTATCATGTTTACGTGCACCTTCTCATACATTCGTCATCCATTCACGTCCCGTAATGCCAAATTTGGTATATGTGACGCTAGCGAAATGGTTTAGAGCACATCATAAGCGTGACCTGTAGTCAAGTTGTTGCATGACACGCATGTGATATTTTCATGTTAGGGTCAGTCACTTGTGTTCGCCATGCAATCATGTCATACCATACCAGTTTTGCAACATGTCATGTCAACAAAACCACCGCAAAAGCCACAAGACCATGAAATGTATATCATTACATTCATGACATACATGTCATGATTTTCATGTTTTGACTAGTCAAATGTGCTCGCAATACAGTCATGTTGTGCCATACCAAGTTTGGTATCGATACCATTATCCAAACGGCCACGAGAGCTAAAAGTCGTAGGCGGCTAGATAGATAGATAGATAGATAGATAGATAGATAGATAGATAGATAGATAGATAGATAGATAGATAGATAGATAGATAGATAGATAGATAGATAGATAGATAGATAGATAGATAGATAGATAGATAGATAGATAGATAGATAGATAGATAGATAGATAGATAGATAGATAGATACGCTCAAAGAATGCTTCGTATTTAATACTACCTGTTGTCAAACTAATAGTTTGACATCGAATGGATGCGTCTTGGCACGAACAAAGTCTATAGAAAGAAATTGAGGAAAGCAGAAAGGTTGGTCTCTAAGCTACAATTTCTTCAGTGCGGAGCATTTCTTCGCGTACTGGTACTGTAAGCACTTTGAGTATGTATGTATGTATGTATGTATGTATGTATGTATGTATGTATGTATGTATGTATGTATGTATGTATGTATGTATGTATGTATGTATGTATGTATGTATGTATGTATGTATGTATGTATGTATGTATGTATGTATGTATGTATGTATGTATGTATGTATGTATGTATGTATGTATGTATGTATGTATGTATGTATGTATGTATGTATGTATGTATGTATGTATGTATGTATGTATGTATGTATGTATGTATGTATGTATGTATCTACCTATCTATCTATCTGAGTGTGCACGCGTATATGAGTGTGAACGCGTGTGCTGCCGAATGCGCTGTGTTTATCTCTCTTCTGTCTCTATTCTCTATTTTTCATCTCCTCATCCCCCTCCCATGCGCAGGGTAGTAAACGGGCTGCCTATAGGCTAGTTAACTTCCCTGTCGTTTTTTTCCTCCTATTTTCCTTCCTTTCCTTCCTAAATTAGCATAAGAGGGTAAGACGGTTTGACGAACATGACGCGCTGGTCAAAACACGAATAATGTCACAATCGCGTCACGTACGTCGTCAAACACTTCGCTCCGGACAATGGCACTTATCCACAGGCGGGTATGTGCCGCCGGTATGTAGGTTTGTGCCACAGGTGATATACTTAGTATCTGCTTATATAGGAGCGAAGAGAACACACATGGGCAGTTTTAACGCGCGAGCGTTAAGAAATACCCGACGTCGGTAGCGCCGACCCGACAAATGCTAAGAATGAATGTCAGGGTCCCAGCTGGAATTGAACCCGAGCATTCTGCGTGGCAATGAAGCATTTCTCCACAGAGCTACACCATGTCTCAGAACTTCTTTTCATATCGACGCTAGCCATCGTGAAACGTCAATAGGGGTTGAAGTGATGCCTACCCAATTTCATAAACATTACATATGTACTCCTTTGATACAGCCGTCACGTCGTGTTAACGTCAATTGTTTAGTGGCCATGCGCTGAAGCTGATTTGCGTAGCAGTGTCCAGGGCCAGCATCCTCGCGAGCATCAGCGCTTCATATCAGCTTCTGGTGGTGCTAATACGCATGTTCCAGTTGGCATCGTTGTGCAAGTGTGAACAACTGGTTATAAAAGCGTCTGCAACTCTTTAACATATGTCTGTGCGGGCAATATTTGTACATATATTTAGCATCATTTCCTGACGTGTCGCTCAGTAAAAACCTTTAAAGACGGTCACCTTCCCTCCGTATGCTTCGCATAACGTCGATTCCCAGGTACGTGGGATCTGCCGAATTTTTGTTCCTTCGATTGTGCTTACATGTATCCCTTCAACTAAACCAAGCCGCAGCCTCGGTGAGTGCGGTCGCCACTGTACACATCAGCACGAGAATATGCAGGACGATAAAGCATCACGCGTTGCTCGGTCACCATCGATTCTTCCCACAGCTCTCTAAAGAGAAGCCGCATAGCGCGGCAACGGCCCAGAAAAATGTGCCCAATTTAGCACTCGCGTCATGCACAACGGGCGCGCGCAAGCTGGACTCGTTCAACTCCAGCAAATTCGCGACGACGTGACCTCGAGCACCGATTCTGTTTCGACGAAATAAATCTTGGCCCTCTCCGGTTATGTGAGAGCCGTTCGCTTTATCGCATTACCGTGTCAAGTTGCGGAGGAAAACGGACGAGCCACACAGGACACCATCCTCCAGCTCCGCAACAACATCGTCGGATTAGCGGTTTATTTTTGTACGCTCGCGACTCGGTTGCTATAGATGTTTTGCGGACGTGGCGTAAGTGGCGCGTCGTCACGTGGGCGGGCTTGTTTACTTATTAACCCACCCGCAGGAGTTAATTAACGTATGGCAGTCAGAGTTGTCACCTGTTTACATGAAAGGTTCTCATGCCCGCACACGCAAGACTTAGACGATAGTCATCATCCGAGCCAATCTGCGCAACGACCTTTCCCGTATTGGACTATGCCCGTATAAATATTAATTTATGCACCAGAGATTGTATGCGCACTTCGTGCCACTATCACCTTTTATTTCTTTTCTGTTTATTACTGCCATTTTTGTTTTTGTGTGTCTTTATATTGATATCATTATGTCAGGGTAACCGGCAATAACGCTGCCTTCCTTCTCATGCTTCTAAATAGAAACGAAGAAAAAGAGACCGACAATAAAGCGAAGAAGTAGACATAACAACAACTATGACAAGAACAAACAAAGACGACGACGACAATAGCATCAACGACCCGAGTAGCAAAATAAACAGCAATACCAATCATAACTCGCGAGATCAAACCACAACGTGCGACGAGCAATGCGCGCTTGTGCATACAAACATAGCGGCGTGCTCACGCTATACGAGGCCTCACCACCTGCATGTCATCCTGTGAGTGAAAACGGGTAATTTGGCGGAATCTCCGCCCACAAAGTTCCCTTTCTTTTCACCCCTGCTTATTACCATTAATATACAGTAAGCTTTGCTCAATGAGCCCGAAGTATGCAGTAAGGCGACACAATCTTGTCCTTTAAGACCCTATATAGCTTTAAGACCCTTTAAGACCCTTGTCCTTTAAGACCCTATATAGACACACGAGATAGAGGTGTCCAAAAACAAAACAAAAAATAAAAACTGACAAAGAAAGGTATAATAATATTTCCTTTGTCCTTCTTCAATATGCGAAGCACTAGCCAGCAATCAACCCTCTTACCAGCCAGGAAACAAGATGTTACCGGAACTACAACAACGACATAAGAAGGAGTGTCAAGGTGACGCAGTCAGTCCCAACGCTAATACATAGATAATACGCTAATACTTGAATAAAGTGAATGCTGCACCTCGATGCCCTCGAGCTCCGCCTTCATGTACCCCTCGCCAAGAAGTAAGGCGCCTTCTTAGAGAATTAAACGGCAAGCGATGAAGAAGAACAAAGGCCTTTCCAGAAGCTGAGACAAATTGCCCACGGGCCCGGGGGCAAGTCACGTCCGAACAAAAACAAGACCTGACTTCTCG
This sequence comes from Rhipicephalus microplus, assembly GCF_043290135.1. Lineage (NCBI taxonomy): Eukaryota > Metazoa > Arthropoda > Arachnida > Ixodida > Ixodidae > Rhipicephalus > Rhipicephalus microplus. Next base: position 195,320,516 of record NC_134701.1, read on the forward strand.
GTGAGGGCTATATACCATCGTATATGCGCGATCTATACGGTACGCCACCTGTAATACACTCGGCGTAGACGTTGTTAGCGTGGTGTTCATCCGTCGACAACGCATGCGCCGTCGCCTCACCCGCTGCCCCGAGGGCAAGGAAGAGGGAGAAGGAAAGGGGAGGGGGTCATCTTCATTCATAATGTATGAGCAGGAACACCCCCCCCCCCCCTTTTTTTTTTCTTTCCCATCTTGCCGCTTCTGTTCACCGCTTTATACTATAGGTCACTGGTGCGTCAATAATTTCTAGTGTTTTTTCGTGAGACGAGCAATATTGAATGGAACGCGTGATTCATATACACACGTACGCGTGAAGCAACTCCTGCTTCCGTACGCACCCTGCACTGACCGCTGCGCATACGTAGATTGCCATCACTGGCCGCGGTCACGGAACGCTTCCCGACATCACGCAAGACGATAAACGAGCCTCGCCGTGTCACTCGAGCGATGTAGTTGCTATTGGTCAAATGAGGCGCATCAAGATATAGTTGGACATCGTAGCAAACATTGTTGCTGCTGAAGTGGCGTTGTGGCCATGGTTATTGATTGATTTAACAGAAATGACCGAACCTCGAATTTACGCTGCCACTTAAATGTCAAGGTCAAAGAATTAAATCACGATAAGTATTCTATGCCGCAAAAAACGTACTGAATCATGTACGAAGTGATCAGCCACGAGGGACCTGAGAGTAAGACAGTCGATCCATTCGTCAAGCCGTCCGTACGTTGATTCAGACAGAATAATTCGTCGTATGTATGTACGTACGTACATAGTACATACATATCTATCTATCTATCTATCTATCTATCTATCTATCTATCTATCTATCTATCTATCTATCTATCTATCTATCTATCTATCTATCTATCTATCTATCTATCTATCTATCTATCTATCTATCTATCTATCTATCTATCTATCTATCTATCTATCTATCTATCTATCTATCTATCTATCTATCTATCTATCTATCTATCTATCTATCTATCTATCTATCTATCTATCTATCTATCTATCTATCTATCTATCTATCTATCTATCTATCTATCTATCTATCTATCTATCTATCTATCTATCTATCTATCTATCTATCTATCTATCTATCTATCGTTTCGAACACACGCAGCAATCGTACTGAGCACCGAAGGCTGGGTGCCAGTGTAAAGCCAAAATAGAAACTATACGAGATTCTTCTGGCAAGTGCGAGAACATGTGGCACTAAGTTTTTTCGGCTTTACGAATTTCTTTGAAGCTACTTGGATGATTGCTGGACCACCACCACTACTTGGATCATTACTGGGGCCGCTACTTTGTGTGCACAGTAGCCACAGCTATTCTGTAGACCGCGTTTAAATCTTAATAGTTTGTCAAATCTGGCGTTCTTACTGTTTCTTTCAGCATCAATGTCACGTAAGCTCCACTCTCCAGTCGATATCACTTGTGAATCTGCCTTCCGTGATCTTGCTTTCTTCATTTAAGTCTCTCTCACATCCCACCTACCCCAACACCACCTTCTTCTTCATCCATTTCCCTATATAGTTAGGTTTCCCCACGTAGCAAAACCCTTTTCTTCGTTTTTTTTTAGTACGCTGAGAGGGCTCCCTTTTCGATCTTCCAGACTTATGCCACATATTTATCGAGCACGCCCATTTTCAGAGAGAACAAAAAATTTGGTCCGAGAACGGCCGATCATTGTTACGCTTCTGTAGACCTGTAAAAGCTACAAAGGTCGGTGGCATCTGCTCGCAGGCATCAAGTCCTCCGTAAATTCGCAGTCTCATTTTTGTTTCCCCCGACATTTGTCACGTTGGTGCTTTGTCCTGGTTCCCCACTCTTCTCACCCTCTCTCCCTCATTTCACGCGTGGCTTCTGTTTATTCTCGCTATTGCCTGCGTCATCTAGAATTCTTTCCCATGCTGCCGTGCTTGCTCTGGGGTACATACCGGCTGTAGTTGTCACTGTGATCTTCATTTTCTTTTCTTTTCTTTTCTTTTATTATGCACGTTCAAAGCAATGGCGTCTTCGCTTCCATATTTGTTCCTCCAAAGCAATGACTTGTACCGACGGCAAACACGCTCGATATAGCCGTTTCGGTGTCGCTGCTTGTATACCATGTTTTTACCTTTTTTTTTTGCACGCCCTCGCGCGCGACTCGAAATGCGTTCTGACAACGCCCGCGGCCATTGCCGCACCGAATGATGCTTGCACCTTCCGCCTTGCCGAAAAGCAGAGACCCGCCGACGTGAAATGTGCGGAAAAAACAATCGTTTGAAATGTCGCGCGGGAATGGAGGCGGGAGTGACACTTCAGCAACCTTCACCTCCAAATGAGGCGTGTTTCCAGGAGAATTAAAGAGGTACACCACTTCCCGAGGTGATGAGTTTTGATTTACATTTTATTTCCTTCGATGAATTCTTTTTCTATAATGTTATTCCCTCACTTCATTTTTTTGTCTTTATTTTCCTCTTGCATGGAAGTGCCAGTGCGGTTCGAAGATACCACAACAAAAAAAAATATTCTATCTGCTGTTTGATCGTGACCTTCTTTGAAATCGGCTGCAGGCGCACGTATTTTGGGAGGATGACAACGTGCAAGAGTTCCGCCTAGATTAAATTGCGTTCCAACGGAGAGGTAAACAGCCACAAGTGATTTGTTTACTCGTTTTATCAACCTGTGGCGAAACGTGGAACAGCGCTAGTTCTGTAATTAAGTTTAAGGAGTGATGACGCTACCGCAACTCCGCGTTTCGAAGGATGTCAAGAACAGTTTACCAAGGAAACCTCTTGCTTGTGAGTGCAGCAACTTTCCACATCCAAGAAACGGTAGAGAGAGAGAGAGAGAGAGAGAGAGAGAGAGCAAAAAAGAAAAGAGGGGAAAATAACTGTACGTAGGTGCGCATGCATGCTCGCGAGTTTCCCATAATTTGGCATCAGGTATAATTATTCGGTGCGTCCTCCGGCCTTTTTTCATCGTTTTGAACATTGCTGCTAATCATATTTATAACTACTAAAAACACCGGAGATTAATCAATGGAAAAAAATGAATGAATGAACTAATTGCTCGGCAAAGACGGAAACTTATTCAGTCTATGGAGATAAGAGTTTAACTGAAAGCTAAAACCTATCAGGACGACCACATCCATGGGCCACACTTACGAAGTGGTAAGGTACATTACCATTCAATCCTGAACATAGATTTGTATTCCGTGCACTAAAATAGCTCTGAACGTGTCACGGAGCTAATGAAGTAATCAGTATTTTTTATACCTTATTTGTTTCTTATGTCATAACTTACTCTTTTCGGAGTGGCGTGCAAACCGACGGCGTTACAGACGTGCCCGTTCAGCCGGATTTCAGTGTTTCTTCAACGGACAGGCTGACGTCACCTGCACACAAAAGATTTCGGAACGTGAAAAAATGCGAATGACACACCATGTGGCCTGCACTGGTTTACGAGAGTTGTGTAGTCTTTGAATGCGAGCGTGAGTGAGTCTATGCGGACTTAGAAGGGAGGAACCGGAGAGAAAGGAAAGGCAGAAATGTTAACCGCTCTAGAAGGACCGGTATGCTACCGTGCACTGGGGAAAGGAAGGGGGTAGTATTGAAGGTGGAAAGCGAGATGCAGAGGGCAGAGAGACTGCACACACAAAGTCACACACTTCACAGTCATTACAAGCCCGTCAGTCTATAATTGTCCGTGCAAGTCTGATTGGTTCAAGAATTGGGGAAAGTTTTCAAGAGAGAGTGATCGCCCCACAAGCTTCGATTATATACGAACACGAGGCGAGCGTGTCGAGCCAGCTGAAGGCCGAACTAAGTCAGTCCGATTGGACCACGGTTACGCATATTTTGTGAGGCACCCTAGCCGTATTTTGCAAGCGGGTACACGCAGTACTGCCCGTTACATTTCGCCTATTCCGCCATTCGGCTGAGCCCGACAACCACGATTCCACTCACGAGCAGACCAGAGATAAATGAATTAATTTAATGCGAACTGAGCTGTTTGCAGGTAACGGGAGGGAGAAACACATAATTCACCTTTGGCTAAATCTCTGTTTCCACGCAACAGTAGCGTATGTGGAACTACAGATCCATATAGACGAAAACACCTCAAGCTTGTAATTGTTTATAACAAAACAGATCAGTAAATGCTGGCTGACATGGCGTAGATGGCCTCACGTCATCATATAACTTCGAACTAATCTAAGAAGAAAAAAAATGACAGCATATCCACGAAGTGAATGATGGAGAGTGGGGCAAAGCATCCGTCCGTCCATTAGTTCTTGCTTCCGTCCGTCCATGCGCCCATCTGTGGGACCATCCGTGCGTTTATCCGTCCATCCTTGCATGCGTCTGTTCGTGCGTCCATTCCTTCGTTCGTCCATGCATACTACGCCCCCGCGTCTGTTCATGCGTCCATCCATGCATCTGTCTGTGTGTCCGTTCGTACATCTATTCAACATTCCAAGTACCACCATCTCGCATATTTTCATCATATATTCCCCACATAGAAGCTCCGCCATCCAGCGGACATTCCAAGAACTAAACGAGATGTGGCACACGCACACTTTCTTACGGCTTGCGCTTCGGGTCTACTTCTCAACTTTAACCACCTCGAGTTCATGGTATATACTAGTTCGCTGTATCCATGGCACTGCGCCCCAACGCTCGCTAAACCTTTCTAAAACCAAGGAGGCTACGCCCAGCGAGTGTAACGCAGCAACCCTTTTTTTAGATAGTGCTCAAAGTACATGCCAATGGCTGCTAATGAGAGACAGGAGAATTTGTCTTTTAGTTAACGCGCACGCTGCGAATTTTCTATTGTTCAACAACGCTCAGGAGAAATCTCCCACTTGCACCACCTTGCAGGTCAAAACGTAAGACTGGTTACACACTACGGCGACGACTACTATGAGAGATGAACGGGTGCCGCTTTAAGAAGCTTCGCTCTTAAAAGCAACTTAGCTTTAACGAACAAATGAACGCTGCCTGATTCCACTAAACACATACGGTAATCATGATGAAACCTAGCTTTGCTTTCGTGATCTATACGCTGTAAAAATTGAATAAAGAATTCGATGAATCTTTGCACTGGGGGTCTAAAGTCGTCAGCGAGCTTAAAGGGAACACTCCGACGCGCGAAGTGGACAACTTTGACTGATGCCAGCAGCGAAGCGCTGCACACTGTTGCCTATATAATACCTCGATATGCTTGGATAGCATGTCAGCATGCATGGGAAACATCACGGCAATAGAACCCAAAGTCACGTGGTGCTCGCGTCAACCAAACTGTTTCAGGATTCAACGTGGGGAGTTCGTGCTACGTTCACTGAAGGCTGTACCAGAACATACACATGAGCATGAAGACACAGCAAATACAACGTTAAGTGATCGTTAATCAACCGATTTCGTTCCCCCATTCAGCTTAGGGCAAAAGTAAAGCTTCAAAAAGAAGTGCTCAGACTGGCGTTGTAAGCGACACCACTCATTGCGCGAGATCTCACGGCTATAACAAGCCGAAACGATAAAGAGGTCAGTTGTTCTTTGAAGATGAATTATACACATACCGTATGTCCTTGGTCCTTATTATCAAGTTTCGCCAATGCAAAATCTATTGATTTCTTTGCTTGACGAACTGGCCACGCTTTTGACAGAGTCGAGATTCCTTGCAGTCAATTTTGTCGACTAATTTATATGCTAGTCAGGCCAATCTCTGTGGCTTTACATCATAATTATGCGCCTAAGAGAAAATGCAGTTTTGAGCGCTTGAGCACGAAGCATCTGGGTTAGCCACCGAGAGGCACCCGCCTTTCCCGTTGCCTAAGCAACTCCGGGCATAAAAAGAAAGAAACGCGAGAAAGAAAAGCAAATTGGGATAAAGCAAGGAAGGCTTCAGGCATGTCCGGAGTATGGTGGCGCCCTTGTAAACCGCGTTTTTGCTCTTCGAGGATTCGCGTCATAGAAGTGATTGTCACCGTGTATACGCTGCATAAGATTAGGCGTGGAAGCTCCTGCATAGGTGCGTCGGTGCTGGGGACAAGTAGGAAGCAAAAAAAAAAGAGATAAAGGTAGAGGTCGAAAGTGAGGGAGTGCATAAAAAGATAAGACGAGAAGATACGACTGCATCGTGCCACTGCATAGAACAGACGGTTCCGATAAAAGCAAGCAAAGCGCGGAGAAAGGACATGCAATCAGAGGATACAGCGCTGCCTTCCCGTAAAACCATGCAGCACTGGGAAATACTAAAACTCGTACGCGCTTCTTCAAGATGGGGCACTTACGCAGTCGTGCATAGGCACATAAATTCAGCAGCCAGTTAGGGCAGGGTATACACTTTAGCAATCCACAAAACTAAAGGTGGAAGACGAAGTATCTCTCTGACAGAACGGCGAGCCCTTCAGTTTTACTATTTTTTGTGGATAACATTGGTTTCACCAGCCAAGTGCGGATTCTTGCCGGCGTGCGATGGAGATGGAGTCGCACACGCGTCCACCAGACCCCACGAATCCCGCGGAAGCCGCCTCCAGGAAGCGCAACGGCACCGATAGGGGCACTGCCAGTGACGATACCATGAACTACTATGTTAGCAGTGAAGAGTTCGGTGACGACACCTTCGAGCTGGTGAAGAGCGACAAGGCTAAGGGACAGTTTCTCAGCACGCCATCCGATTCGAGTGCGATCACCATAATACCTTGGCGTAGTATCGAGGCATTCACCGTCCTGGTCATGCCAGTTCTCGCCACGGACAATATGAGGCGTCTGCACTGCTAGAGGCACTGGTGCCAAACGAAATCAAAGACGTCAGAGTGAACACGCACAAGCATGTTCTAGCAATTGGTGTCAACCACGCGGCTGTGCTGGACATATTGCGCCAAGTCACAGAGCTCAATGGCATGGCAGTCCGCTCTCACATACCACTCGGCGAAGAAGTCTTCACTAGAGTAATCTATGATGTTGACGAGACCCTTGTCAACACAGACTTGCCAATCTTGATCAAGCTCGCAACAGAAGACACTATCATCACAAGTGCTTTAAATGCGAAGCATTTCTTAGCGAACTTCGGCGACTTTGAGCATATCTATCTATCTATCTATCTATCTATCTATCTATCTATCTATCTATCTATCTATCTATCTATCTATCTATCTATCTATCTATCTATCTATCTATCTATCTATCTATCTATCTATCTATCTATCTATCTATCTATCTATCTATCTATCTATCTATCTATCTATCTATCTGTCTGTCTATCTATCTATCTATCTATCTATCTATCTATCTATCTATCTATCTATCTATCTATCTATCTATCTGAGTTTTAGCTCTCCTGGCCGTTTCGATAATAGTATCGATACCAAACTTGGTATGGCATAACATGACTGTATGAAGAACATATTTGAGTAGTCATAACATGAAAATCGGGCCAAGTATGTCATGAAATTCATGATTTACATTTCATGGTCCTGCAGCTCTTGCGGTGGTTTTGTTCACATGACATGTTGAAAAACTGGTAAGGTATGGCATGATTGCATGGCGAACACAAGCGACATACCCAAAAAATGAAAATCATGACATAAGGGTCATGTCACAAAAAGGACTACATGCCACGCTCATGATGCGTTCGCGGCCGTTTCACTTGCGTCACGTATACCAAATTCGGCATTACGGAACGTGAATGGATGACGAAGGTATGATGCATCATACTGGTGCAAACATGATAAACATGAGATGCGTGTCATGTAACAACATGGGTACATTTTACGCTCATAATGCGCTCACGGCCGTTTCGCTAGCTTCACATGTACTAAACTCGATACTACGCGATGCGAACAGACGTCATAGGTGACACATCTAAACACAATAATCACGACATGCGTGGCATGTAACAACATGCCTACATGCCACGCTCATGATGCGCTCGCGGTCGTTTCGCTAGCTTCCCATATGCCGAATTTGGTGATATGTGACGTCAATGAATGACGAAGGTATGTGACTGTTGCAAACATGATTATCATGAGATGCGTGTCATGTGAGAACATGACTACATGTCACAGTTAAAGGGCCAGTCAACAGGCTCTGGAACGCGCAGGAAAAGCTCGCGTATCTTTCGTACGCCTGACCAACCTTCTTCCACACGCAGTGACGTGATCTTGGTGATCGGCCACGTTGACTAAATTATTCTTTATTTGATACCTGGTTTAGACCGATCGACGAGCTGCATGCTATGTCACGTCGCCAATGCCCGAGTTGACGTCACTACACGTTGAAGGAGGTTGGTCACGCGCAGGAAAAATGCACGAGCTTATCCTGCGCGTTTCGGAGCCTGTTGACTGGCTCTTTAAGGCGTCAATACATTTCGACGTGACGCGGTGCGCGTGCTCGCCAGCGTTCATTTCGTTGCGTCACGCCGACGTTGCCACGCGAGGCGTCGGTCCTGCTAATACTCGCAGGCGCGCGCTGTGTTGCTTTGACGCATGCGCGTTTCAGCGCGTCCGGCATCCCTCCGTCTCCAAAAGAGGGAGACGCAGTGTTGTCTGGGTAACGCATCGGTATGTCGCTTTGCATGCCGGTTGCCGTTGGGCCGCGCCGACGGACGCTGGTCACGCTGGTCACGCCTGGCGTCAGACTATAGAGTGCTCGCGTTTCGCTAACGTATAGCGTCGCTGTGCTGAGCGTCTTTGCATTATAACATCATCCGATATGGGGAAGCTTGAGGATAAACTCGAAGGGGCGCTCCCTGATATAGTTTGTGTCAGACTACAACCAGCGCCTTCTGAGTGATGGTACCCCGACATACATGCGAGGAACGACGTACAGGAGCTGCCTCGATCTGACACAAGTGTCGTGTTGCCTACGTTCAAAAGTGAGCTGGTTTAGAGATATCGAAACGCATGGCAGCGATAACATTCCGACTTATGTCAGCATTGATGGACAAGAGACTTCGTCCTCACCGGTCAATCGGTGTATAGACTGGACACTTTATGAAGGTCAAATGGAGGGCACGTGCAGAAATGATTCTTCGTGTGGGTGAGAAAAAGTAATTGCAGATGCAATGAAAAAAAAAGGCAGATCCCAACTCTGGGAATGAGAAATTTTGATATGACACTTTAAAATCAGGACAACGTCACGAGGTGGAGGTAAATGATGCCGTATATGACCTCCGTGTTATGATTATCATGTTTGGATGTGTCGTTTACCTTCGTCATCTATTGAAGTCACTTGATACGAAACTTAGTATATATGGAGCTAGGGAAACGGCCGTGAGCGCGCAAAGAGCGAAGCGCAGGGAGCTTGACATCAAATTAGAAAAGCTTCGGGTGTTACGTAGACGTGCTGATAGAAGATACAGGCGTAACAAGTCGATTCTTGGTCTCAGAGTAGCAAGGCGTATGCAGAAAAAAATGCAGCGTCGAATAGACAAGCTGCATGATCAAAGATGTAAAAGCTTTTGCGAGTCATTAGGCCCACGTAAGCCATTGTCTCATGTATGGAGAACTCTACAGTGTCTTCGTTCAGGTACCAAGCAACGTCATCCCTTCAAAGCTCTCGCACTTCGTCTCAACCGCCGCGAAATTGGCGTTGCAGATGATTTTTGCGCGGACATCACCGGCGGGACAGTCCTATTCTCCGATGTTCTTTTAAGCGATATCGCCGGTCTTCAAGATATAAATATGAATGCTCCATTTTCTATGGAAGAGCTAGAAGCTGTACTAACACTGGGTAAGCGTTCTTCTTCATCAGGGCCCGATGGTATAACGTATACGGCTCTACATCACTTAGGCCAAGCAGCTAGACGACAATTGCTAAATTTATTTAAGCAGTCATAGGAAGACGGCACCATACTTCAAGAATAGAAACGGAGCCGTCTTGTGCCACTTCTAAAAGCAGGAAAATCCTCTCTGGTGCTGACATCGTACTGGTCGTACTGGCCTGTAGCTCTTGTCAGCTGCGTTGGGAAACTCATGGAGCACACCATTCTCACGCGCCTGGAATGGTTCCTTGAACGCCACAACATTTACTAAGACTCCATGGCGGGATTCCCACGAGGCCGTTCATCGACTGGCAACGTCATCGATTGTGTGTCATCAGTAGAACAGCAGAAATTTTGGAAACGGCTATCACTTGCGTTCTTTCTTGATGTGAAAGGTGTATATGACAACGTTTCTCATCAAGCTATACTAGACACACTGCTGTTGATTGAACTGGGAGGGCCAATGTTTCGATGGATCGGAAGCTACATGACACGAAGACCCTTTTTTGTATACACTGAAGATGGCTCTACCTCAGACTACTCCACGTGTCATGGCGTCCCGCAAGGTTGTGTTTCAAGCCCAGTTCTTTTCAATCTTGCCTTGCTTGGCCTGGTGGAAGCTCTCCCGGAAAAAGTCAATGTTTCAATAAACGCTGATGACATCTGTGTCTTTGCATCAGTCCAGACACAGATGACACGTCAAGTTCGAGCAAGGATTCAGAGGGCAGCGTCGCAAGCATCTGACTATCTTCGCACGCAAGGCCTAACAATTTCAACAGAAAAATGTGCACTGGTGGCCTTCACGCGCAAGGCGATGACAAGTTACCCGATAAGCATTAATGGCCAGCGCATTTCTTACAAGCGTAGCCATCGTTTTGTAGGTGTCATTGTTGACCACGACCTTTCCCGGAGCCCCCACGTGACTAGCTTGAAAGCAAAACTGGTATCTATTGCCCGCGTCCTGAAAGTCATCGCTGGAAAAAGATGGGGTCCGTCATTGAGTTCCATGCTATAGCTATACCAAGCACTTTTTATTGGTGTACTGCGCTACAGTTCTTCTCTGCTTACTAAAACTTACAAACCAAACATTCGAGCACTTCAGAACGTGCAAGCACAGGCACAACATGTTTGTCTAGGCCTACCACGAACTTCCTTAACCACTGGAACAGTTACATTGGCTCGGGATCATCCGGCTACGACCTACGTCACAACCAACGTGCTGAGAGCACATATTCGGCACATTTCATGGATGGTATCGAGCCATTTGGCATTTCTGCCAGAACAACGACCGCAGGCGTCGTTCCCTAAGGTCGTCATCTCCGACCAAACTTTGCTACCATCCGGTTTTATACCCTTGCTGCATGCACTGTCCGCTTTGTGGAGCCTACGACAACCCGACGTGCGCCTTTCCGTTCCAGGAATAAGAAGTAGAAAACTCCTTTCTACCTTGGCCTTGAAGCAAGCAACTCTGGACTGTTTACACACCTACTACGCTGACAGAATCCACGTATACATGGATGAATCTACCACCCAGACTAGCTCCACCGGCGCCAACGTCATCCTATCACGACACATCAACATCACGAACAAGCTTTGTCACGTGAGCACATCGACTAGTTCGGAAATTGTTGCCCAGCGAGGTGCCATCGATTATAACAAGCAACAACCGTCTAACCTATGGTCAGTATTCTGTGACTCCAAGGTGGCTCTACAATGTCTTTCGTCCGCACTTCGTCGCGGGTCGTACGAACAACTGGTGTGGGAGATCATAGAAATGCTGCACTACGCGACCGAACAAGAACACAACGTTGTGTTCCAGTGTATACCAAGTCATTGCGCTATCCCCGGCAACAATCTCACCGATGAAGCAGCCCGAAATGCACACGTACAAACAAACCCCGTTTCCTTAACCTTATCTAGGATTGACTCGACTAGATTTCTTAGTAAGCTGGCGCAGAACATGACACTCCAGAAGTGGCAGTCATCAGAGTTCGCACACCATTGACTGTATTCTCTCGACCATCTCTACGACTGCGGCTACCCTCTGGTCTTTCTAGGGAGGAAGGTACAGCCGTCTAAGTCTGGGCGTAGCCTTCACCAATGCGTACTCATTTGAGATTGGGATGACCGATAGCGCGGAGTGCAACGACTGCGCCGTCGATGAGACTATTGAGCACCTCTTATGTTACTACCCGGCATACACAAACGAGAGGCATCACCTGCGCAGGGTTCTAAATCAACTAGACAAAAGTGATTTTGACTGTCAAGAAAGTATTGGGACCATGGCGCTGCCCGTCCCAATACCAAAAGGCAACGAAAGCACTGTTGCGTTTTCTCAAACACGCCGACCTGTTTTATCGTTTGTGATTTGAAACTGTTACGCGTTGGCCCAGTCAGTGACCTTTTTTTCTCCTCCTCTACAACTTTCCTACCCCCTCTCTCCTTCCCCAGTGCAAGGTAGCCTGCCGGGGCTCAGCCCTAGTTAACCTTCCTGCCTATTTTCTTATGTTAACCTCCCTGTCCTTCCTCTTTCAATCCTCCTCTCTCTCACAAACACAACAAAAGTTTAAATTCATATGCAAGCACAACGACCGTCGGGTGGCGCGACCCATAGGGATGGAAAATTTCATTACAATGCATCCATCACCCTAGCGCATTACACTTTGGGACGCAGTTATGTTTTCTGACGAGATATGCTCTAACCACACAGTTGGTCTTCTACATCCTGCCGGCTTCATTATGCGAAGCGAGAAAGTTCTGATGAAGTTGGCACGAAGTACGTTCTCTAGTGACTTGAGCAAACATTCAAGACTATACGTGCGGTGAAGTCAAGTTTTTAATTTTTGTGGTGCTCGGTGGCTTCATATATAATATGCCTGCAGGCTTGTAAACGCTGGCAGGGCTTCTCGGAGTGTTTTCCCAGGAATGGAAGCATCCGTATAATAGCAGCCGCATACATCTGACGATTTAGTTATACCTTTTCTTAGAGGATCCACACCGAGCTTAAGCTTAGAAAATGAGCTGCATTGCCTTTAAACGCACCACGTAGCGTTTTATTTTTTTACATTTTTTTCAGCTATAGTCATATTATCATCAGCCTTCTTGCACTACATTGAATTTAACACTCATTGCTGATGCCATGATTTACAATAGTTAAGTACATTAGAGTTCAATAATATCACCCAACCTTTAATACTGATACCATCAAATGTACTTCGATCTGTCAGCATGGGACCCCCTCAAGCCACACCAGCCAATACCATCACCCAAGCTACAGTAGTGCTCTCCCCCTCTCCCACTTGTGAAGCAACACTGGTTTGCTACCCCCCACCCCCCAAAAAAATCCTGGCGACAACCATATCTGTAAATCCCCGAGACTCCTTACGTTGTTTTCACCCGTATACAAGTACAGGCGAGTTTTCAAACGCACCTGACCCCGAAGATCTCATTGATTACTTACATGAGTAAAGAGCGCAATAGGATTAAGACCAAAATGAACTGCATGCAATAGATACAAGGCTGTGCTACTGTTGCATTACTAAAGCTTCGCTATACCGGTACCATCTGCAAGTTGAGCCTGCATACGATCATTTGTCGTTTTGAAGTATGACTCCGTGATTTTGGAATGTTCATCGGCTACGTTTCCTTGGCTGCAGGGTTTTTGTCTATGCTGGTTGTTAGGATTCAGTCACAGGTTACGAAATATTAAATGAACAAACAAAAAAATTGGCAGATCCCACGTATAGTGGGAATCGTTGATGTGTGAAGCACGAATGAGAAATGTTGATATGTCACTTTGGTATATGTGTAGCAACGCTACGAGCTGGAGGTAAATGATGCCGTGCATGACTTCCGTGTCTTGATTATCATGTTTACATGTGTTGTTTACCTTCGTCACCTATTCACGTCACGTGATACCAAATGTAGTATATGGGGAGCTAGATAAACGGCCACAAACACGCTATGAGCGTGGTATGTTGTCACGTTCTAACATGACACGCTTGTCAGGATTATCATGTTTGCACCAGTCATATATTTTGTCATTCATTGACCTAACGTAACACCAAGTTTGGTATATGTGGAGCTAGTAAAACGGCCGCGAGTGCATCATGAAGGGTCCAATATAGCAATGTAGCATTGACGCGCGCGCACGCTGGATAAGCGACGCTATACGTTAGCAAAACGCGAGCACTTTATAGTATGTTGCCAGGCGCAACCAGCGTCCGTCGGCGCAGCCCGACGGCAACCGACGGGAAATACGACATGCTGCATTTCGCGCCGATGCGTTATTCAGAGGACACTGCGTCTCCCTCTTTTCGTGACGGAGGGACGCCGGACGCGCTGAAACGCGCATGCGTGCAAGCAACGCAGCGTGGCGCGCGCCTGGCATGGCAGCACCGGCGTGACGCGACGAAATGAACGCCGGCGAGCACGCGCACCACCACGTGTCAAATTGTATTGGTGCCTTGATGGTGGCCAATAGTCAAGTTCTCACAGGACACGCATCTCATGATTATCATGTTTGGACCATACACATGCATTCGTCATCAATTGGCGTCACGTAATACCAAATTTGGCATATGTGAAGCTAGCGTAACGGCCGTGAGCGCGTCATCAGTGTGGCATGTAGTCACGTTGTTAAATGACACGCATGTCGTATTTATCATCATGTTTGGATGTGTAATTTACCTATGTCGTCCGTTCGTCTCGCGTAATACCAAGTTTGGTACATGTGACGCTATCGAAACGGCCGCGAACGAATCATGAGCGTAGCATGTAGTCTTGTTGTTACATGACACGCACTCTTGTTTATCATGTTTGCACCAGTCACATACCTTCGCTATCCATTCTCGTACCGTACAACCAAATCGGGTATATGTGACGCTAGCGAAACGGCCGTGAGCGCATCATGAGCGTGGCATGTAGTCATGTTGTTATATGACACACATGTCAGGATTTTCATGCTAGGCTCTGTTGCTTGTGTTCGCCATGCGATCATGTCACACCGTACCCGTTTTGCAACATGTAATGAAATTACTGCAAGAGCTACAGGACCATGAAATGTAAGTCATGATATTCATGACCAACATGTCATAATTTTGATGTTACGACTAGTCAAATATGTTCTTCATACAGTCATGTTATGCCATACCAAGTCCAATAACAATACCATAATCGAAACGGCCAGGAGAGCTAAAAGTCGTAGGCGGCTAGATAGATAGATAGATAGATAAAATAGATATTATAGATAGATAGATAGATAGATAGATAGATAGATAGATAGATAGATAGATAGATAGATAGATACGCTCAAAGCAACCGAAGTTCACAAAGAAATCCTTCACATCTAAAAATTGGCCGCGTATTCGCGTGCTTTACTGCAAATGTCGTCGAAAGGCGATAGTCTTCTGCCGGCCGTAGTATATGAGTCCCCCTCCCCCCTCCCCCTTGTGATGTTGTGCTCGTACCCTTTCTGTCTGAGCATGATAAATGTTATTCAGATCTGTTAGAACAGTTAGTTTGACGGCATACTCACTGCTGGGATAAGATGCGTTGTACTTCTCTAATATGCCAGCCATATTTTTGGACAGGTGTGGCACTGCGTAGCATGATAGTTTGCACCGAAGAACCATTTGTGAGACATGAATGTATTTTATTGCCTGGAAGGGTGTATGGTTGTGCGCATGCACTGCTGCTACGTCAAAGTAAACGCCTGCCGAAGTAGGAAGCACTGTGCTGTCGGCAGAGGACTTTTCGTGCATATCATCGCATTTTCAGCGCAGCCTAATACATGCTACGATTTTAGAATGGTGTATACATGTGTTTTCTAGTAAAGGTACATGCCACCTAATATTCGCGTATTGATGTTACGCCTCAAATATGCGAAATATTTCATTTTTTATCGAGAATGTCCATGAGTAGGAGCGCAGCCGCCAGTTCAAGATGGCTGGGAGTTCAGCAAGTGCTTAAACTCCGTCTTAGTGGCTGAATTGTGACAGTGACAAGGAAAAGAAAACGAGAAAAAAATTGGCTCGTATCTGCATGTAATCTGCAAATGTCGTCGAAATACGATAGTCTTGCATGTGGAGAAAGTGAACTAGACATGTATTTGGTGTTCTGCGCAAGAAAGTCGGTGAATGGTATTCCGGAGGCGCTGCGTTAGAGTGCCTCGAGCGTGCAGCGGAGGTGAACGAGCGCATCAAGTCACGTCACACGTGAGACATAAGCGCCATCTGGCAGTTGTTTTAGAAAACAGAGCGCGTGACACTTAGACGGGTGTGCGCGCCCATCTCAGAGGCGATAAGGTGTAGAACGCAAGGCGACGGGTAGGTGCCACCACAGTTTCGTTTTAGCAAAGCGTTGGAAACACTCGTCTTTCCGTGCAGGCGTTGTATGGTCAGCGCAGCGTGATAAGCACTACGGTCCTTAAAATTACTTATGTATGCCTTTTCTAGTAATAGACGCACATGCAGAATATATACGTGTTGTTATGGGGCCGCAGACATGCGCAATAATTGCTTTTTAATTGACATTTGCACAAGCATGAACGCTCAACCTTGAGCAACATAGGTGGGCGCTGCGGATGGGGTTGGCCGTTTCGGGTCATCGGGTCAAGTACCCGATGCCTTAACTTCACCCAGTGCCGTTAATAGTGGACGAACAGACAAGTATACAGACAGACCAAAATTTTTGCGTCGAAGGTCCCCAAGAAAGACTATCGTCTTTGTGTGTATTATGGAAGTGTGTGTAAAATTGCGTCTAGCATTTGTACACCGGCACGATTTCGAAGTTGTCAGTGTCTAAGCGTCTCTAGTGTTGGTACATTCTGGTTGAATAAACGTTCCCTTATTAAAGATCAATACTTCTGTGTTGTGCCTGATAGTCATGTGTGGGTTGATTAATCCTTGTTGTACAGACACTATGTTCAATTGCTCGTTTCATACTACGTAGAAATAAACTTTTTCTAAACACCATTTCTGCATTCAAGTATCTTGGGAGAAACTATCGTCTTTGAAAGCGAACGCTTCAGCGTACGAAAAAGCAGTAGCATAGAATTGATACCGCATGTAGAAGTGGCAGAAGTGCGTTAGGGGGTAGGAGGTGAGGCACTCTTGAGCTAAGCGCTAAAAAAGAAAAAAAACAACAAGAAACTCAAGCGAAATAAAAGATTAACACGAAGTAAAGAAACACAAAGAAAAAATGAACGAAAAATTTAACGAATCGATCAAACATAGAAAGAAAGAGTGTAATCTACTTTAGTGCTATTTCGTCGCTGTCACTACGCCAGACTCGATTACTAGCCGGTTGCAAGCGTCTTGATTTTCAACATTTTTCTGTTATTCTTTATTTTTTCTTTTGAAAGTGCTCGCATCTTTATCTGGCTTATTCCGAACGCAATCGATTTGTTTGCCCTTAAATTTTGTCCGCAAAGACGTGAAGGTGTAACTGCGCCGAAAAACGTCGGCCGTGGTGGTGTCGTTCTGGTGTAGTACGCGTATGATATACGCCCCCACACCCACTCAAAGTACCGAGTGCGACGCACTCCAGTTTCCTTACCAAGAAGAATGATCTCCGAGGTAGAGAAGCGCGTATTAGCTGTCACCCATGTCGTGACAAAGTGAGAGAGCGAACGCTATAACCACACAGTGAAAAACGTCGGCGAAATTAAGAAAAAAAAAGAGAAACCAAGAAAATGAAGCTTCAGAGAAGCTCGCCTCGTGCGAAGTTCCCGCCGCTCGAAGCGTGCAGATATAACCACATTAGGAAGTTCGTGCCAAGAAGATAAAAGACAGGCGAAGTAAAGCTGGCTGCCCCTCTCCGCATCTTCACTCGACGGCGATGTCTGGTGGCACGCCCGAGTCAAATTGAAAGCCTGCGGCGACGAATTGTTGCTATACGCTCTTGAGCTTGAAGCCTATAGTTGCGTGTGGGCGGTTTTATAACTTTCTTTTTCTCGCTTCACTGCAGGGGAAACGAACAAATGGGAAGTTTCTGAGCAACTTCAACTTTCGCTGTGAGAGTGAAGAGGAAAACGAGAGATGTAAGCACACAAGTGCAGAAGCGCCGCCACGAAATTGTTAAATTTGGCTGATTATTCGCCGCGCCGCTGCGAAAGATGCTGCGGTGGCAGTATTATACCTATACTTCGAGGGGTATTTCATCACCTGTCATTTTCGGAATCTTTTTTTGCGCCTTTTTTTATGCTTTTAAGCACCATCGAGAGCGCTTTTCTGACGTACTTCTTCATGTATCTGCGTCGCCCTGAGTGTTGTAGAGTTATTTTTATTTGGGTAGGAGGAAAATGTTGTGTTGAAAGAGCGCATGAAGGGTAAGCAGAATTCAATAAAAATATTAGCTTGTTGCTTATAGTAAAGTTGAAAGCATTAGTGAAGTTTACAGGGCGGATTGAGAAATAAAAAGCGCTGAACAGGAGGTGGTTCTTAAGAAGAGAAAAAATAAAAAAAGAGAAAAAGTGTTGGGTTACTACGTCTCAAATCAGCGATGTAAATATGGAAGACGCCGCAGTGGACGGCTCCAGAAATTCAAACACTCGGAGTACTTCGACGTGTCCCTATAATTGTAAAAGCACAGGCCCCCAGCATTTTGCGACGGAATTTAGGAAATGTGTCATTAGTTTTACGTACAGCTTCCCATTGCACGTTTCCTTCCAAGCAGTGCTGGTGTTTCTGAAGACTGGCAGGTCGCTGGTGTCAATTTCGAGGTGGCTACAGCGATCAGAGTCCCACTTTCGCTGATGATATCACTCGCACACAAATTCACGGCGATTGCATATGCGGAAAACAGAATATTTCACGATGCACCATTGTCTTCGTTTCTCCCTGCTCGATGAATACAGATCACCTAATGAACATGCTCTCATGCTCGCTCACAAGCTTTGATGTGAACTTGCTGCAACCGAGTGACGCCATTGCTGTTTACCGGGGCAGGGAAAAGGTGAAATGGCAAGAGACAACCAGAAAACTGAAAACGGCAAACAACGAAAAACCTTCACGGGTGATCCTTTCTAATAATAATGCGAACAATATTGAACATATATTTACATCTTTTCTGTTTGTACTTCCCATAATGCTACGCAGTATACATAAGTTAGCGTTCGTGGACTACATGCAGAAGCGTAGTAAAAAAAGGGCGTGCTAGGGCTTCGTAGCCTGCCACAAAAAGTTGTCGCCGAGTATAGGTGCTTGCGCACGTGCTGTGTCATGTGCTCTCTTTCTGTCTCTCTCTTCTCTTTCATCTCGTTATTTCAATCTCGCCCATCCCGTTCCCACATGTATGATAGCAAACCGTTTATCCTGGACTGGTCAAGCTACCTACCTTCTACCATTCTTTCTCTCTCTCTCTCTCTCTCTCTCTCTCTAAATAAAACCTTCATGATCGCTATTCGAATTTCCGACCTTCGGGTCAGGAGTCAAGCACATTAACTAATAGCACCGAAGTGAGCAAGAAAGGAAGTAAAAACTTACCAATACGAAATTATAGTGTGAGGGTGGTATGAATTCACGAACAATTTATTCGCAAGACTACCCACGGAGAGACGACAGGCCTCCCTATGGATGACACACTTCTCAAATGTAAGGCGCTTTTGCGAAACGAAAATACTACGCAAAGACTAGGTGGGAGGAAAGTACCACAATCACTACTTTATCTCTTTCTTTTTTGCTATATAAGTTTACTGTTTTGTCTACAACATTACACATTGATTTTTGTTGGCTGAATCTTGTCGAATTAGCATTTTTTGCCAAAATGTTATGTCATTCGCTTGGAAATCAATATCCTATGATCGCAGCTTTGTTTTGGACGCTGTCTGTCCGTGATCACCTTCGTAACTTATACGTCCAGTGCATAGCCAAGATCTATCGCAGTGATAGTTGATCACAACTTCCCAACGTCACCATGGATCTCTGCGCAATGCACCGACGAATTCAACACACTCTCTCACATTGTCGCAACGACTGATCCTCTTTTTTTACATCACTTCCTTAATCGTGGTTAAACGTTGGCAGAACGCCGCAATCTAGTGTCCAGCGGTGCGACTAAACAAAAGTTACAGCGATAGGGACAACGTCCGTATATGGATATAAAGTAGATGCTGCAGCGAAATTGCATCGAAACATCGAGAGTCAAAGAACGAAGATCAAGGACACCCACGGTGCGCTATATACGTGATAAGCCTACGCGATGCCTTAAGTGGTAATGTTTTTTTTTTTTTCTCAAAGCAATGGTGGTACCCGTTTTCTAGTGCTTTGCATCACTTTATAGATAAGTACTGTTGAATGCCCTCGCACTTTGTGTGCTTTCTTCCGGCACCTTCGAGATGACAGATGACCCACTGTAACGAAGCGAATGCAAAATGGGGCGTTCGAAACACCTTTCACGGCACGGGTACGCTGTAATCTTTGAACTTCCAGCTCTGCTTAAAAGACGAATCGCGCTGCCAGTTTGGCTCATTAGTACGCTATATAGTTCTAATAGGAAGTTCACCAAGACGCATTCATACATGTCAGCGCACTCAAACGAGCACAATGAAGGCTATAACACCATTTACCACTGGCAAGGCAATACATTACGCTAGCATACCGGTCGTGCGTTTCCAAGAAGGTGGCAACGCTGCATTGAAATTCTGCTTTACAAGGCTACAGGCGCCTTGAGCTTGATTGAGCTTGAAAGTTTCCGCAGTGACTGCAGATCCAGAGATTACAGCACACAGAAAGCCCAAAGGGGTGCGACACACGTTCGCTACCATACCAGCTTCAGTCACATAATAATCACCAAGCAAAAGCATTTCATGTCTGATAAGAGAAAAAGGGGAACCCTTCGCTTACGGAAAAAAAAAAAAAAAAATTGGCAGCATATCCACGGAGTGAATGATGGAGAGTGGGGCGAAGCATTCGTCCGTCCATTCGTTCTTGCTTCCGTCCGTTCATGCGTCCGTCTGTGTGACCGTCCGTGCGTCCATTCGCCCGTCCGTGCGTGCGTCTGTTCGTGCGTCCGCACGTCCATCTGTGCGTTCGTCCCTGCGTTCGTCCATGCATCCGCCCCTGCGTCCGTCCATGCGTCCATCCGTCGGTGCAGCCATCCGTGAGTCCGTCCATGCATCTGTCTGTGTGTCCGTTCGTCCATCTATTCAACACTCGAAGTACCACCATCTCGCATCTTTTCATCATATATTCCGCATATGCAGCACCATCCAGCGGACATTCCAAGGACTAAACGAGAGGTGGCACACGCACACTTTCTTACGGCTTGCGCTTCGGGTCTACTTCCCACCTTTAACCAGCTCTAGTTCATGGTATATACTAGTTCACTGTATTCATGGCGCTGCGGCCCAACGCTCGCTAAACTTTTCTAAAACCAAGGAGGTTACGCCCAGCGAGTATAACGTAGCAACCTTTTCCTGTCAGATAGTGCTCAATGTACATTCCAATGGCTGCTAATGGGAAATGAGAGACAGGAGAATTCGGCTTTTACTTTCTAATGGCTTGCGCTTCGTATCTACTTCCCACCTTTAACCACTTCGAGTTCATGGTATATACATTGTATTCATGGCACTGCGGCTCAACGCTCGCTAAACCTTTCTATAGTTAAGGAGGTTACACCCAGCGAGTATAACGTAGCAACCCTTTCTTGTCAGATAGTGCTCAATGTACATGCCAATGGCTGCGAATGGGGATCGCAGCGTGCGCGTTAACTAAAAGCCTAATGCTCCTGTCTCTCATTCCCTCTTAGCAGCCATTGGCATGTACATTGAGCACTATCTTTTATTGTTCAACAACGCACATAAGATATCTCTCACCGGCACCACATTGCAGGTCAAAATGTTATAATTGTTACACACTACAGCGGCTACGAGGGACGAACAAGTGTCGTTATAAGAAGCTTCGCTTCTAAAATACGGAGCGAGCGAGCGAGGCCTGGCGTGTGCGTGCCTCACCTATTACTTTTCGTTCCCTCCTTCTTTCTATACCATTGTGCAATGGTCCTTGCTAACCATTTCGTTCCTCCATACCAGGAATGAGGCCGTGAACCACGTAATAACGGCCTTCAGATGCTGCACGCAACAACACTGGTTTTGCGTTCGTATTAAGGCGACAATGAAATGTGCGCAACGTAAAAGGACGAGCCACCCCGATAAAAGTTCCGATTGCCATAACAAAAAAGACTGATCGCCGAAAAGCCCACGATAAAGACAGCGTAAAATATCGGGAAAATTGCATACCAATGCGTAAGTAACCAGCATACCTTCAATGACCGCATATCTGTATTGTTGCCGGCACCGTTCAACGTCGCCACCCGATATAAAAGTTACAAAAGTTCGTTCATGTGCCTGAGCACGGCAGCTTAGGGCACTTCTTATTAAGTTTGAGGCCCACGGGACGGCTTTAAGCTATCCCATGGTAGAGTACCACGTACTCTAAATCATTGACCACTTTTTCTAAACACAATATAGATATATCATAGGGGCAACGTTCCTGAAGGCTCGAAACGTGACTTCCGACGCTTTGAGAACAAGAGAGCAGAAGAAAAACTAAAAGTAGACATAAACAAGCGGAATGTCGTCGAAACACGCCAAAACCAGGAGGCGGATTAAAGAGCGACGAATGACGGGTCGTGTCACCTCAAATGCCGTTTTATTTTCTTCGTGTTCTGTTACAGCGGCTGGTGTTGGCGATGGTACAGTTAGCAGAACGTACGACTGTGTCGCGGCACCCTGTAACCATTGCGGTGGAGTCACCTCAAGTTAGGGTGTTGTTGTGGAGACACATATGCTGCACTGTTCAGTGCAGCGTACGTGCCTCGTAACTGTTCCGAAACAAATTTGATGCAGCCGAAATGCTCCGTAACAGCGTCTGTTAAGGTTTTCTGCACTGACGCGCTTTTAATTCGCTGGGAGAAAACCATTTCGGAGGCAGGGGGAGCTCTGGCTTGCGAGAAAGGTTCGAGAGAGCAAAGTGGCTCTGCTAAATTAGGCCCAGCGAGTCGCAAAGGCCAGTGGGGCCCTGGACAATAGTTGACCCACCCAGTTTCACCCTAATTCCCTCTAGTACAATGAAGTTTATACTACTACTACTACTACTACTACTACTACTGCTACTACTACTACTACTACTACTACTACTACTACTACTAATGAGTTGATAGGAAGTCAGCGTCAGACTGTTCCATGCGGCAAGTGTTGTCTACAGTGACAACGGCAAACGCTAGCTAGTTTTCTAAGTGGATATTTAAAGGACGTGGCAAACAGTCAATGACTTTAGTTGCACTTCTATCGTTTTGATTTGACCCACTTGCAGCACTGCTGTGCTTAAAAATATCTCACTAGTTACATATCTCACTCAAAATATCTCACTAGTCAAAAGTACTCAAAAATATCTAATTAGTAAAAAAAAATCTCAATAGTCACAGCGGCTCTAGTTGTCGCCCTAAGGTGTGCTACTTCTCTGGATTCTTAAATAAAGTTCTTCGTACCTTACTATACTAGTCACATATGAGGATGTTGAAGTGGTCTATATATGTGACACTTTTCAAACTGGCAAAGGCGACTGGCCGTTCCAGCAAATTCTTTCTTTTGATGATTGTTTTTCGGAGCTGTATACAAGCCATGCTTCTTGCAATCGTGTTTCGCAAGGTTTGAAGACGATAACCGGTTACGGTTGCGTCTTTGCGTTGTGCAGTCCTCATTGTGTCCCATTTTTCCGTATCCCGAATTTTAGCTTTTAAATGCTGTCCATGCCGTTTGCCTTCTTTGTTTTACTCATAGCTGTGTACACTAGCCATTGTTGCTAGCATAAGTTTTTGATCGTTAACAGTGCTTGGCGGTAAGAACTGTTGATTGCTGAACTTAGGTCGGCTGTATACGCGGAGTTTGGCGTACCACAAAAGGCTTCTAACCAAGTTCGTGACGCACAAGTCATTGTTATTCAAATAGGAGATACGTATACACTGACCACCTGGTACACTGCCTCATGGATGACCTGGTTTCTCAAGAAATATATATATAGCATATACACTTGTGCAAAAATAAACATCTCCCCGGGGTGCAATGCAAAAATATCCGCGTGCTGTCGAGAGGATAAATTTTTGAACTGCACTCCCGTCAATTGTTTGACGTCTCTTGTAGTCAGCGGATAACATAGCTAAAGCAACAATGGATACCTGCTGTTGTTATTATAAGGACGACCCTTTGTTTCCGATTTTTTTTCTTTCGGATGTGCGAAAGACGCTCGCGTACGTGTAGTAGTCAAACGCGTACCGTTACAGATAAGTCGCATGCGAGCGGCGCGCTGGCTATGGATGTAAATCGCCGTGACGCACGCCAGCTTGCGTCACTGCGTGTATGCTCAGGGCGGCGACGGGGAGCATGCTTTCGCCGATCGGAAATCGTCCTCCTCAGCCGTGCCCCCCGGCTGTCAATCACAGTGACACCCGTGACGTCATTTCGCCGCTGGAAGCCGCGCAAACATCTGCGCCCCGGCTACACGCAGAGACAGCAACCAGTTCACGTGCGGCTGTGTGTGTGTGTGTGTACGTAGCAGATCACGAGAAAAAAAAAGGCGTGACATTGCTGTCGAGCTACATACCTGTGCGTGGAAAGCGTAAAGCCCCCCCCCCCCCCCCCCATTTCTTACGTATTCGGAAGATATATATATATATATATATATATATATATATATATATATATATATATATTGGTCAGCTGCCAGATCGTAATAAGGTCACGTGCTAAGTGACGCCAAAACAGGCTCATAAAAAGTGCGCCACACTTGCCACCATGGCTACAGGTGGCGCTGACTGACCCTCCCACGTTTATTTCATATATAAGAACACTATAACGTGGCTGGGGGGATGGCCGCCATGGTAGCTCAGTTGGTAGAGCATCAAACGCGTTGTTCGAAGGTCAAAGGTTCGGTTCCTGCCCACGGCAAGTTATCTTTTCACCCACTTTCTTTTTTCACATTTACATTACAATTCGGTCTATGAACTTCCCCTATACTTTCCTTGGCATTATCTGTTAGACCTCATTAATAGTGTACATTTATTTCATTATATATATATATATATATATATACGTTGTACGTCCCCTCGTAAAGCTGGTGACCTTTACATTGAACGCGCCGTAGCGATAGAATGCCGGCGTGGATGAATGAATTAAAAGAAAACAAACGTATGCGTGCGCAGCGGGTGCGTATTCTGCTTCACTCTGCGCAGTAACAAGTGTTGTCTCCATAAAAATGAGCACGCGCGCAGAGCGCATTCTCGTCAGATGAGAGGCACTTGCTGCGGCGTTGGCTGTTGATGGAAGCACTAGCAGGCTGCGAGGAGGCGACCGACGGAGTGTGTACCGGGGGGCTCTCTGTGACGGCAGTGCAAGTACATATGTCACTTTGAAAGAAGTGCGTATCGGTGCCCGTGCTTCTGCGTTCGTACGAGCACGACACCGAAGACAAGGGGCTCCAGAGCAGTGGAAGTTAAGAGCGGTACAACGACGGACGTGACAAGAGAAAAGAAAATAAGAGCATATCCACGGAGTGATTGATGATGAGTGGTACGAAACGCTAGAGGATTTCATCGCTAAGCCGTCTACTATCCGCGAATATCGCCCACTACATCATCAAAGTCTTGACAAGCACTGTATATATTTATACAAGAAATATTATTATTCGTAAGTGCTGGCTACACGTCGCTTCCGTTGCCCCTTCATTATAACGACTTTATAGTCGGTGAAGCGGTGGATCGATAATGGGGCGTAGTGAGGTGTTTGCAAGGACGAAGTAGTGAGAAGTTTGCAAGTTGCAAGGGTGGAACTATTGCGGTCACATACATTCATACATACATACATACATACATACATACATACATACATACATACATACATACATACATACATACATACATACATACATACATACATACATACATACATACATACATACATACATACATACATACATACATACATACATACATACATACATACATACATACATACATACATACATACATACATACATACATACATACATACATACAATACATACATACAAGGGATGGAGAGACCCACGCCTTTAGGAGCTTCGCTTCTAAAACTCCGATACACGACTGGTGACACGTAAAAAAAAAACCCACATATGTGGAGTTTTACGTCTCGAAACCGGGATGTAATTGGGAGGAACATAGTAGGGGAGGGCTTCGCCAATTCGGACCATCTGGTGTTCTTTCACACACGCTGACAGCGCGTGCTGAGCACACGGGCCTCTATCATTTCGCCTCTATGGAAATGCGACCGCCACGGCCGAGATCGAACCCGCGTCCATTGGGTCACCCGAGCCAATCAGCCACCGAGACAGACGAGTGTATTGGTTGGTATCGTGAAAAAAAAATGGAGAGAGAACAAGAAGTTCGGCCGTTGGTACACCCCTGTAACCTAAGGTGAAACGCGGTTCAATTAAGGGCAATGAATGCGCCGTCATAGTGTGCTGGTTGTTAATAATAAAGAAATAAAGAGAAAGAAGACAAAAATGTTCGGCTGTTGGTGCTCTTGTAGCATAATAGGAAATTGAACCACATTGCATATACGTTGAAGAGCACCGACACTCACGAACGTTGTAGAACACCGACACTCAAGCGGCTGGTGATCACACCATGTTGTTCAAAAAAGTGCAAGTGTGTGTGCCGAACACGGAGAAGAAGAACCGTGCGCACCGAGATACTTGAGGAGCGCAGCTTGCGGGTCGCTCTTCGTTCGACTGCAGTGGTAGTGGCTCTTCGGCGGAGCGTAACGGTTGACGCCCCCCAGGTAAACAAGAAGTCCACACACGCATTGTTGGAGGCTGTTCAGAATGGCGGCTACGTGCCTATACGGGGGCCAGGCAGTTGAGAAGCACAGTACACGTAGACAGGGACGGGATCACGTGATTCGCCCGACAAAGCCTTGTTTCAATGTCGGCGAACGCCTACAAATGACAAATACTGGCCGGAGTTCATTCTCAAGATGTATACCCTTCGGAAACCGCGAGAAGCTAAAGGAGATATTTAAAGAAAACTAAAGAAAAGTTAAAGGTTGTGGTACCCCACTGCTGTAGAGAAGCGAACAAACAAACAAACAAACAAACACCACCAACAACAACAAACGAATAAACACATGAATGAATGAATGAATGAATGAACAACCATGCCAACATAGCCTTTATAAACAAAAACTTCGTACGTTTGACTGTAAACTGAAGGGCTATTTATTCAAACATCACACTACCTGAAATGGCAGTTGCTCAGTGACTTAGTGCACCTTATTAAGTTATATGCCGCGAAAGCGTGACTGGACTGCGCATTATACGCACGACTTCCTTGCAGGTGAAATCCGTCGGTAGCATGACACTGTGTTGTAAAGAAACACTAGTAGTAATTTAAGAGGCGAACCTAATTTACTTTTCCTACGCTCACAGCAGGCTTTCGGCTGTGACTCAGGGCTAACACAAATAAGAATGTTTCGCAATCCTTCACTGGGCTGCGCGCTCAACGGTCGCTCATCGCCAAGAGAAAGTTCTTGCTCTTACGTTCCCCGTTATTATAGGCTGAGGTCGGCTACCGACAGAATAAACGTCAGGACACAGTCGTGCTTTTGTTTACTTTTTATTTAAGGGACCACTGATGCAAACGTTAACAACCTGTTTTTCCTGCTTTTTTTGCCTACATCGTTATACGCCTACCATACCAAATTTTTAATGATTGTGCGACATCTCATTTTCTCCGGATATGCCAGACACGATGTATTACGCAGCCTCCAAGTGGGAGCAAATGGAAGCGTATGAAGGAGAGAGATGAGAGAGAGAAAGAAGCAGTATGGGAGAAGTAGGGAGGTTAAGTGGACTACATATTTTTGTGCCCTACACACGGCAAGAATAATGATGTTGTAAAAAACAGAGAGATAGAAAAATACACATTTCGCAGAACATACACACACAGTACTGCACACCGCATACGGTCGCTCATTCGGACATGTGGTTAAGGGCTTCTGTAGAAACTAGAAAAATGAGAGCTTGTGTTGACAAAACATAACTATGACTGTGACATTCAGCCTTATTCAGTCTCCCGTAATTATCTCACAAGACGACGAAGGACGGACTATCAAAACAAGGCGGTAGAGAAACAAAAAATTATTAGTTCACGTTGTTCGAAATAACACATGACCGTATATATAATATAATGATAGCGCTAATTGTATTCCCTGCAGCCACACGAGAGTATATACAAACACGAGCGAGAATTGAGGAGTTTATTTAGGCAAAGAGCACTGTAATCTAGCACTGTAATCTAGCACTGTAATCTTAGCTAAAGAGCACTGTCTCGTCGGCGGTTCTCGTCGGCGAAGAACTTTTTCTAAACACACCATTTGTATTATCAGATTAGGCGTATGCTAACGTGGTCCCACGTTATTCACTTTGTCACGCGTGCGCAGCCGCTGTTGTCACCAGCCATGGCAGGCATACAACATGCGCGCCTCGTTGGATAACGCTGCTTCGACGTCACCGACACCGCATCCTGGCCACTGGCGTTATCTTGCCGGAAGCTCATCTCTACACTTAGCGTTGAAAAGGATGTGTTCGGAGGTGCGCCACTCAGTGCTCGACTAAAAGCCGAGCGGCCTCAACTCTCCAGCACAAAGAGAGCCGCATGAATGAAAAAAAAAGAAATCGTCCATAAAAGCTCGCGCGAACGCACGACAGCGTAAACAAGCGAAAGAATAAAGAAAGTTCAGTTCCATTCATGACCTCGCGTCCGTTTCTGCTACCACTACCTCGGTGAATCAGCTTTGCGAGCTTGTGTTCGAATCGCTTCGCGTGGGAAGCGCTCACGCTGTCTCCGTAGGTGGCAAAATATTTACGTACTTGGTTTATCCCTTAGGAAAACGTGATATTACGTCGCTCAGGAGACACAATGTAGGCAGAAACAGGCAGGGGATATTGCGATGCCTGCGCGTATGAGCTAAAAGTTATTACGCACGTTGCCATATTTGGTGAACATATAACAAGAACTATAAAACCTCTGTTCAAAACTATCGGATTCAAGGTGGAAATGTGACAAGGAGCGTGTGGAGGCAAAGGCACCGCGCTCATGAGTGATACCTCAATCGCGTTGTCTGTCATTGATATGCATTTGTTTGACAATTCATACCGCCAGTCACGTTATCATCCTGAAAGCATCGTTTCCAAGTACAGCCAATTCACCCGAGAAGATGGTTAATTAAGCTCTATTGACTACAGTTTTACGGAACTTTTACGGAACTGTGACGCTACATATATATACAGTGTGATAGCTTGTGTGTGATGCAGGAAAGGGGGGAAGGACGAAGAGAAGAGTAAAAAAAAAAAAAGCTTACATAGAGCAGCCAGCTTCTAGAAGTGAATACCGACAACACTAAACGCTGCACCGGGGTAATTCTTCCACTTCAGATGAAAAAAAAAAAAAGCGGTGAGTGCCAGGCGTACACAGCAAATGAGTACGGTACTTCCCACACTGGAGGCGGTCTCTGTACAGCTTGAACATTGCGGCTGTTATCCAAAGCTCAAAAGTGGTGCTCATTCTACCTTAAGGAGTCGGAACTTGGAAAAGTTGAAGTTGGCATGGATCCACTGGAACGTATGAGCCGCGCATACAAGATCAGAAAAACCAGACAGACTTTGCGACTGCTCTAATTGCCTCTGTTCGTTCTATCCCCACCGTTTCCTAATCTTGTATTCGCTGTTATCACTTAGTAATGGTTCTTTTTTTCTCTTTTGATTATCTATCCTTCTTCCTCATGTCCAGGATAACAAACCGCACGCACGTCTGGCCGTCCTTTCTGTATTTCCTTCTTGTCACCTCTCGAGACTTTAGCGGCGGCCGCGGTCATTTTGAGAGGATGCCACTTTGTCATTCGTGCAGAGCAGCTGGCAGTGGCTAATAATATTCCTATCGCCACCCCGGGGTCACTGCTAAGAGCTCATTACGCCAGCGGCCATGCGAGCCTTTCTCCTGCGTCTGAATTCAAGTGATAAAGAGTGCTTAACAGCGCAAACGACAGGATGGGGTAGAAGAGACGAGACAGAGCGCTTGAAATGCCAACAATTTATTTCTTGCGAAAGTCTTCGCTTTTATGCAGTTACCAGTTGCCCCATTCACGCGCATGAGTGGTGCACTAATAAGTGTACAAAAGCGATGACTTTCGCAAAAAATAAATTGTTGGCAGTTCAGCGCCCTGTCTCGTCTCTTCTATCCCATCCTGTCGTTTGCGCTGTTAAGCACTCTTTATCATGTTATATCCATACACCCAATCCTACTGTCTCTGATTTTTAAGCCCTTCGTAGCAGGCGTACGCTTCGCTGTGCTCGTGAAGTGTGCATCATGTGCTCTCATGTTTTCTCCATTACTATTTTGCTCCTACTTCTTTTCCCCAAGTGCGGTGTAGCGGATCGGACAAAGTATAGTTATGCTTCATGTATTTTCTTCATTCTACCTCTCTCTCTATTTCTCTCTCGGACCAGGGTATCTGCATTTCGCTCTGGATAAACGTTTTCACTTTTCTTGCCGTACGGACATCATCACATTTCGCCCCTGCTGAGCTGGCAGCAGGCTTCCTACGTAAAGGGCTCTTGATATCGCCGAAAGCTGGCCTAAAATGCACTTTTCGGTATAAAAGACTCGGCTCCATAGAGTACGTGGCATGTTAGCAGGCCGAAAGAGCACCTGGCGCCCAACACCACTTTAATGACTCGAACATAAAGCAGCCAAACCCGGCTGATCAATACTCGCTTTAGTGACTGCTAAAAAAAACTACAAGACACTATCAGTGCTGCTTTCCCTCTGGAAGGAATATATCATATGTATATATAGTTGCACGAAGAAAAAATCTTTGACCAAGCGGGTTTAAGTACTTAAAAGGCTAGTTGCCGTCTTTAAGTAAAGCATATAGTGCAAGCGTAAAGTGCGCCTTGGTCGTCAGCGCTCAATGTTTAGCTTTAGGGTGCGAAGTTATGTATTTTCTTATTTCAATATGAAGAAATTCTGCCTAATATAGTAACCTAAGTCAAAGTGAACGTCAAAGGAGTTACACCCTTCAGATGAAGCCACGTTTTTCTTGTTCTTAATACAGCCGAAAAATAAAGCTACATGCCTATACCTGGACATGAAAAGGCCATTTCTTTCTTCCCGTGTTCCTGCCTTCGCATACGACATAGCTTAGGTGTGATGCGCTCCCCATTAAACGAGGTTAGAGTGCAAGAATGAGGGAGGAGCAGGAAAGAAAAACAAAAGCAAGGGAGTAATTTAAACGCGTGCCTACTTGGTTAACCTCCTCCAAGGAAAAATGAATAAGCGACAAAACGAAAGAGTAGGAGAGGTTGTGAAACGCAGACGAGAAATGCGGTGGGGAAAACCGCGCCGTTGTCGATCACGCTGGCAATTCATCAGTGAGGTGATTCGACTGCAACAGCTATGGCTGTGCCCCTGCGCAATCCCAGCCGCGACGAGTAAAGGGTCAGGGTGCAGGGGTCATCGTCACTTAGATAGGCTGCTTACGAAGCTACATAGATAGGTTGATCGTGGTCGGACTACAGTGGGGACGCGAGGGCCACGTTTCGAGTATCTATCTCCTCTTGCCCGATCATAGGTAAAACGAAGGTAGGTTTGGAGTTATGTCTGTTTGACACTCCTTAATCGCCATGTTCTGTTTACCGTTGCACGATTGGGAGAAACTTGAGAGTTACATGTTCGATCCCTTTAGGAAGCGATATGGGCACTTAACGATGATCTTGATGTCACATCAGTAAAAATAAAATTTGCACGACTAACCTACACTTGAACAGAGGTATAGCAGCAAAAAGAAGTGTAACGTGGGCCCTAGGAAACAGCTTCGCTAGTTTGCTATTATACTTCAAAAGAAGGAATAGCGGGAAACTAAACGTACGAAATTGATATGGAAGAAAAAAAAAAACACCTGAGAAAGTCAAAAGCCCTGTAATGCGCTCGCTCTTGCGTTTTCTTTGCGTCTTTGCTCTCGAGTTTTAGCCGTTTCATCAACCGTCTAATGGTATGGTTTGACATCGGAATTTAAATAGCGCTTTTAATGACCTGCATATGCCGGCAACGCATGCTTGGCTTCTCGGGAAACGACCGGTCATCAAGGCGGGTAAACGTGTTCATGAAAGACTGTTCTGTATAAGATTACGGCCACGAATAATTGCTTTAAAAAAAAAGTCCGCTACCATTTCCTGGCACTTACTTTCTGGGCCACAATCAACGCAACCCAAGAGAACTTAGTTTAGCAACTAATGTCTTCGAATAAAAGTAAGTATATCACGGCTATGCTGAGAATGTATCTCGAAAGTGGTTTCAGTATAAAGTCGGACCAGTTACTTCCTTCAGCTGGTAAGCGGAGGCTGCGTCGTCAGTGAATACATTACATTAGCATTAGTCTGCTTTAGCACAAATAGGACGACTGAGAATTGACCGCGCATTCGCCCAGAGCCTTTTCGAAGCGAGGGTTACGTAAGTCCGTACGTATGGAATCACCGCGCACCACATGGATACCACGTATCTTGAACTAGAACCCATCCGCGCTGTTTAAGCGAGCTCATGTCACTCGTAGTGAGGCGCACGCGTTGTGAAAGACGGCGAGGCCGTTTTGCGGAAACCAGTATGGGGGCTTCGTCGAGGCTAGCTCGTACCTGGTTCGCGATCCACCTAATGAAAGCTTTTGTGCAGATTGGTAGTGAGTGCGAAGACATGAAATGGAAGCCAGGACGGCCACCAGATTGCTTCCCAGACTTGCAACAAGTGATTGATTGATTGATTGATTGATTGAGTGAGTGAGTAAGTGGTCTGGAAGGAGACAAAAACATAAAGACAGGGCGCTTAACCAGAGGAGGACTCCGGTTTGCTGCACTCTACTTGGCAGAGTCAGCATGAATGTACGTAGCTTCATGCGAAACAAGAAAAAAATAAAAAGGTTATTATAAAATAAAAAAAAAATCTGCACTGCAAAAAACTTGGATGGGCCTTGAAATCGCCAAGAAAGGGTGTGCTTGCTCACAGATAAAAAAGTAATTCGAGGGCTTCCGAAACGTGTGCATTTTCACTAGGCACAGGCGGTCATACTAAAAAAGAAAATAATAGCACTAAGTAAAAATATAATCGCATAACCACCCCACACGCTACAAAGCTGTTTTGCAAGCCTTAGCACGGAAGCGGCAGTTAAAGCTGCACCTGCCGATTTGTAGAGGCGCAGTTTAGAGAGACCCCAATGTATACCAAGTCCGTCTCCTTAACCACTCGGTAAGTGAGACATCGCGGTGATTATCTTGAGCGTTAGTGCTGAGAAATGTGAACCATTTGAGTGAAAAAGAGTGTGGACACACACTCGGTTCGTTGGTGGAACGCGCTGGACTGTAAGGAAAAGCAAGAACAAGCAATGCGAACTCGGCCAATTATATCTCTCGTCTTTTGTAAATGCCTGTTCCACAAGCATCTCGCATTTACGCGAGGCGAGTGGCAATCAAAGGTTAAGGTCTAGTGGTTAAGACACTCGGCTGCTCACGAGATCGCGGGATAAAATCATAGGCGTGGCAGCCACATTTTTGGTGGAGGTGAGAATGCTTGGGGCTTATGTGCTTAGATTTAGGTGCACGTTAAGTAACCCAATTAGTCATCATAGTAGCCAAGAGTGGCGATGTGGGCTTGTTGGTGATGCACTTGAAAGAAATTTATGTAGCGCGAGGCGAAAATCTAGTAGCGCTCTGTCCTCTCAGTCTATTCCTTCCTGTGTCCGTTTTTCACCTCGGGCTACATAGATTTCTCATATTTGCGCATGACCAACGTTCTTGGTACGCGTTTAGTACTCCATCTCAACATGCTCGTGCAGTGCACGTGAGCCTGTCGATAACGAGAGCAGGCCGAGGTATACTAAGTCATGGGAATTTCGTTACTCTTATTCATAACTATTCACATAATGAAGTAATATAGAAATAGGTACTAGATAATTCATTGTACCTTTGTGTAGTCTGAGCCGCACAGATCAACGGTGGCCAGCAGATATAATCACGGATCAGCAGACGACCATAGACGAACCCATATCCAAACTTACGACGCGCAGTACCTTTTACTGCATTGCACGCTATTAGTGAGGCAGAGCCAGCGAATGTATTCTTCCTTGCGTAATGGCGCATGCCTTCCGCGACTTTCATTCTTATCCAGCAAACTTCCCGCCGCGAACTTTTGCTGAATAGTTGGATGCTTTTACTATTCTGTACCCCTACACATTTACGAAATAGTTTTAAAGTAGTCCGAAAAACTGGCGCCAGGAAGAACAAAAAATGCGCGCTAAAAACCCTAAAGTTGGATACGCATCTACTCGCCCAGCTATTCATTTTACTACTACCGTAAACCTTTGCAGTAAAACGAGGCTTTCTAGAGGCAACATAAGGTGAATAAGTATAATATATAACACCAACACCACGTTTGTAAAAAAAAAAAAAGAGAGACACTGATACATTACTGGCCAGCTTGGTCCTCACAGAAATAGTATCTCTTTCCCTGCCTAGATTCAGGCAGCTTGTCAGTTTCTGCTTTCACTGTAAAATGCTATGTTTCGAAACACAATTTTTGAACGTCACTAATCACCTTAAAGAACTGTCATCTCATACCAGGTTGTGGCAGTTGAAACAATAAAAGTCTTTTTGACATCTGCTTTTGCTATCTCATTTTTTTCACCTTATTTCTCTCACTGAAATCCGGGTTCGCAAGTCATAGCTGACGGTAATCTTTTGTGCGTGCGGTTACAAACACACACACACACACACACACACACACACACACACACACACACACACACACACACAAAAAAAAAGCTGAAGCGAAAGCGCCAGTTTGGCTAACTTGGTGGATGCTCATTGTGCGTGAAATTATAATTTGTGGATGTTCAGCGCCGTGCCCGTTTTTTCTTCCTGCATGTTTCCAACTCGTTACGCTGTCGTTTTAAGATAAACTATTTATAGTAGAATGAAGTTCAAGATGACATATGAGATTGATTGATTGATTGATTGATGTGGGGTTTAACGTCCCAAAACCACAATATGATTATGAGAGACGCCGTAGTGGAGGGCTCCGGAAATTTAGACCACCTGGGGTTCTTTAACGTGCACCCAAATCTGAGCACACGGGCCTACAAAGATGACATATGAGAGTCATTTCCCTTTTAGGAATGGTCCTTTTGTAGAAAAGGAAATAAACTTTTGTTCAATGCACTGTTTGATGCTCGGTTTTATAGTCAGCATAAATTTTATTGCTTACAGTGCGTCTGCATTGTGGGAGAAGGCGAGATGTCTGTTCCCACATGGGCATTGCTTTCGAAACCCACGGCGTGCGCTTTCCACAGCCGAAAGTTTCAACGTATTTCATGATCAAGCGTTTTGCGATGCAAATCCTCCGTATGTTATGTTTACGTCCACCGCGGTAGTACAGTGGTTACAATACTCAGCTGCTTAACCGAAAGTCATGATTTTCATACCTACCAAGGCGGTCGCATTTCGACGAAGGAGAAAAGCCGCAAGCCCGCGCAAAACGTCAGGTGGCCGAAATTTCCGAAGCCTTTCACTACGATGTGTATCGCAATCATATTCTGGTTTTGGTCATGTTTATAATTTTTAGCGCCTAAACTTCAGAGTGAAAGGAACGCCGACGTTCACGAAGGGCGCACCGTTCGTGAACGTCGGCATTGCTTACATAGAAACGTAAGCGAAATTTTCACAAGCAAACGGACAAACAACGGAACACAATAGGAAGAAGACAAACCGAAGACGGCGCTGGCATGGGTCCTCGTCGTCGACGCTGCTTTCCTTCTCGGGTTCTCGAGCAATCTACGCATTCAAACGTATGCACAGGTAGAAAAAAAACTAACAAAAAATAATCCAGGCATCCGGATTGGAAAGACAACAAGAGCTTACCACAATGGACCCACTACCTGCAAGCGATTAGCCATACACACGAGCGTATTGCACGAGAGTTTCGTT
The DNA here is from genome assembly GCF_043290135.1 of Rhipicephalus microplus. Lineage (NCBI taxonomy): Eukaryota > Metazoa > Arthropoda > Arachnida > Ixodida > Ixodidae > Rhipicephalus > Rhipicephalus microplus. Next base: position 195,356,369 of record NC_134701.1, read on the forward strand.
CTGGCGTTTTCCACATGCACGGCTCGTTCCACAGAAAAAGATGCTGGCCTCATTTCAAAAAACTTTTTTTGCCACATAAAGTTGGCGTCAATCGCAAAACACATGCTAGTCTTGTCAAAGTATTTTAATTTTCATTTAGTTTTTTTCTGTATAGCATACCTGGACAGTAGATTAGGAGTGAAATGGTCTCGCGGCAGCCAACGGGTTATTCGGCGGACGGATCAGACACGCAATGCAAGCGAATGGATCTACACGCCGAATCGATTGTTCGCTCTGGTCGTATTCATACAGTACAACCGGATTAGGGAGCCCAAGTGATTGCACATGGCTGTCTCGCCCGATCATCACGAAACGAACACGTTTCTTTCGCCGCTCGAACAAACACAAAGAGACGGTGCACGCGTGCGTGTTTGGTCTTGCGAGTATGCTACTCACCTGAGGGAAAAGTTGGACACCATGTTCCTAGCTCTCTTCGGGCGGGCAGATGTTTCGGCACGTAGCACCGAAGGAGAGCCTCGATGGGATGGAGTGTTTTTTCCGTGGCTCTCTAAGCTCTGTTGGGGTTTACGTTAGCACCCATTCTTCGGTCGTCTAATCGCATCTTGCGAGGGCGTGTGTTTCGATGTGGGACCGTTTCCGGCTGAGCTTGTCCGACGCCATCATCGAAGTTTTTGTTTTATCTTTGATCTTTTCAGCTAGCGATTCTTCTTATTTCGGTAGCTTCCAGAAGCAGAATACTGTCTGCCAGCCTTTTCTTAGTCTGCTTCTTTTTTTTTTGTTGGACGCCTTTGTGTGACCATGACAGAGCTTACCTCGGCTCGGCTATTTCGGTTCCGATACGCCTTGACGCGTCACATACATCCCCTTATGACGGAATTACAGACGCCGACGTGACACAGATCCAAAACTAGAGCTAACATGGTCGCGCATTTGGCATCGTTTGCGCAATCGCAGGAATTGATGGAATATCGCATTACGCGGGTACCTCAACAAAAAATAATAAAGCTTGGCAGACGTTTAGCGATAGTCGTCTCGTCCGTGATTTCAAACTCTATCTTTCAACGTAAGCGTTTTTGTACTTTTCTTTGTGCCCGGAAACAACCTCCGAAGCTGCAGATTTCACCGTAGGAATGTTAATATGTCCGCGATTACGAGAAATTCGGATAAGCACGAACACGGAAACGAAAAGGAAGCCGTTAAAGACCGGGACGATAAGCGTAATGCGAAAGCCGCTTTCGGAAAGCCCCCCCGAAGGCCAGATAAGTTTAGATCGAAAGTGCTATTTTTCCCCGGAAAATGCGCATTCGAGTCTCTAAAAACAACCATCTGCGCAAAAAACGATCGAAGTGCGTGTGGTAAACAAACGACCTCACGCCCTTCGAATCGTTCCGGCTGGATCCGACTAGTCGGAAGACCACACGATGGGTGACGCCGTGACCCGAATGCTCTAAGTGTGGCGTTCCAAACATTCCAGTAGCATGCGGTCGTGCGAAATATGTAGCTAAAGGATTTGCATCTCTTCTTTAACGGCCTTCATTAGCCTTAAAATGAATGCCTGAACTGAACACGAGCACGTTGAGTGCTCCACTTCGTTTGAACGAGACCTTAGCGCGAATTTCGCTGACAGATTTTATATCAGCTGCTTTCGCGGAAACGCGACAATGTCGTCAGACTCGGGCTTGGTACAGTAAAACCGGAAGGCCACTTTGGTTTATGTAAGGTGTCACAGGTGAAACATTTTATTGCTTGAACGGTAACCTTGGATATTGTGCGTAGCCCAGGGCTTAGCAAGAGAAATTATGGGCACAAAGACTTCATTTATCAAACCTCAAAATCTTTTTTTGTGATTCACTGACAATATCAAGTGACGGGTTGAACGCCTCAAAACTACTATATGAATATCAGAGGCACCGTATATAGTGGAGCGCTCTGAAAATTTCGACGAATAGGCTGTAGTGTAGCCAAGAGGTGGCCCACCAAGCCCATGCCCTGCCCCGACTTTTTTTCGCCATGGCATAGAGTAAAAAATTACCATTTTAAGGGGCTGCCCTCCCCTAAATCTATGTGATGTCCCCCCCTCGTTCCCTGAGAAAAATTCCTGGCTACGCCCTTGCCAACTGATGTTCTTCAACGTGCAGCTGAACCGAAGCACACAGGTGTCAATCATTTTCGCCTCCTTTGAAAATGCAGCCGCAGCGGCCGGGCTTGCGACTGAGTGGTGTCCTGTGCTGTTAACATTAGCACTGTTACGAATTCGCGCTACTTTCGCACTACTCTAACTTTTATAAGCTTCATAATTAAGCGCTTAAGAACAGACATCGGCGGTCTCTACCCATAGGCTTGAGATAGTTCGACAATTGAACTACGGGTTTTATAGTGACAAATGGTGCTTCTTTCAACGCAATGCCTGACGGAAGAAAAAAAAACGCAGATATAGCAAAAGAGCTTTAAAATAAAAAGAAAAATATATGCGCAAGCAAATGCATATATATATATATATATATATATATATATTATATGAAAAAAATAAGCGATCCGTTTACGAGCAATTTTCGAGGGGACTCTTCTTAAGCTGTGATAAAGAATAATTTTACGAGCTCACGACACGGTTATTCACGGATCATTAAAAAAGAACTGCATGAAAATAGAAGAAAATTATAGCGCAGACTACTCTACCATGCAAAACTGATGTTCAACGCCGATTTTCTATGGTACAGCTGATGAAACCTTTTATATTTGATAACTAAATAATATCTCATTCTGATGTTTTCTTATGATTTCTTCTTATTATGGATACCATTGAGAGCACATGTCGACATTATGAAAAGCAAGATGTAACTATTCGTTGAACACGGTCTCTATCAGGTTCTGGTTATATACTGGCTATATCCAGGAAACAAGACGAAAAACTCTATGTCTCCTGGCTATATCCAGCTATTTAAGGGGAGGGGGGAGCGGGGGCGTGATAGGTGTTGCAGTCAAGAAGGGGGGAGGGGGGCGGGGGCGTGATAGGTGTTACAGTCAAGAAGGACGCACTATAGTAGTGGTTAAGCGCCATCAGTGAGAGACTTCTTAACTAAGACTTTCAGCATTCTAAACGACTTGCTGCTGATACTTTTGTACTAGGGTTGTTCGACGTGCGCAGTAGCTGTATATTAAAGTGAAATGATGTTGTTCAGATGAGCTTATTCTGCGTCACACGTCGACTACAGAGCCGTCCGGTGTTGGTTCTGTCTCCAACCGGCAATTGGTACGGAGTGAATGCGTTTGGAATGAAATGGTCGCAACAAAGGTTTCTTACGAATTTTTTTCGTTTTACAAGATCACCATGTGAGCGCATGGAGCAATAAATCGACTCCAACGCATGCAGTCGAGTCGGCTCGAATCAATAATCGATCTCACACAACACTACATGTAACGATGATTTCACCAAGCCGGATGATCTGGTCGAAGCATCAACTTCGCAATGCTCGTGATGTCTAGAAACAACGTTTCTCTCCAGGCCTTAATAGTTACGTCACTGGATGGTGAAAGAAAGTTTAAAGTTGGAGCCGTTCATCGATGCTGATTGAGCGACCTTGCCTCACTTTTCGCTCCGCCCAACGCGCTGTTGTTATAGAGCGCGTGAAAAGACGAGACATGAAAAAGAAACATACTTAACAGTAATGGCTTAAGTCATCATCAAGTGCCCAGCATGGCAAGTGCCCAGCATGGAGAAGCACGTGCCTACTCAACTTTCAATACAACATGACCGCTGTAACTCTTGCATGTACCAAAATGAACCATTAGGGCTCACGTAAACTTAGCCTGTTAGTTTCATCACAGAAACATGCAGCTTGTCAATGAAAAAAAGTCCACTCCGGCACCTGTTCCTCAACAATGGAGAATTAAAAGAAAAGGGAAGAAATGTAGAGACCGTAAGGGAAGATTGTACTGATGAAGTTTGAACTGAAGTCAAGAAAATTTCTACTGCAACGTGTACATTCGTGCTCGGGAAATACGGGCAATGACACTTTGGTGTCAGCCTTAAGCCACGTCTAATGCGTTGCCCAGTCGCAACTGTGCTTTCAAGCGTTGCGAGAGATGGAAAGTCTAGAAATTTCGGCGCTGTGCTCTTCGAGGCGCGAGCCAAGCTTTATATACAAGAACGACGAACCCACTTATCTCTCATCGAGACAGCTAATTGAAGCCACTTTTGGTGTCACACGTAGTCAGAGGACGTCGGAAAAGATGAATATTCACGAACACAGTGATGAGCGTCAAGATGGCCACATTAAAAAAAAAAGAAAAGTCAGACAATTCACTCGTTCGTCGCCCGTGCGTTTCAGTCCTCTTAGCCATTATCCGATAAAGATGAATCTGTAATACCTTACGTCTTTTACTTAGCTCTCTACACGTGACCTCACTACGTGCTGCGCGCTACGTTAAAAAAAAGGGGACAAACAGACGAGCGGCTTTCTGCGTGACAGGCATTACGCTCATTCTCCATCAACAGGGATGGCCGACGGAGCCTTCCGGCGCCGTCGACGTCTCCCGCTGACGCGACGCGACGTGAATGCGAAGACACGGACAGCAAAATGGACCCCGCGTATTCATTCTCATCGACTCGATACAGCAGCACGAAAAGCGAATGACAAATCAGCGGAGCGTAAGGTTCTCGGGGGCACCGCTCTGTCTCCATGGGAGACGCCTCCGAGTCGGACGACGCGTTGCGGCGTGAGACGGGTCGAAACGACGTTCGCACCACATGACTGTACGTTAGGAAATCAAGAGTAAAACAATACAGATAGGTGAGCGGGGCTCATCACAAAAAAAAATAGTTTTTTTTCTTTTTTATCTTGTGGAAAGGCCGAACGATGAGCTAATAGGAGGACGTGTCGCCCGGCCGTTCCCAACACGTCCGAGGGAAAACGGAAGACCGATCACCCGGACGGCGCTAGTTGGCGACTGGGAGCGGTAGCTCATCGTTATTGTGGCAGCGACTGATGCGCGGTTCGGAGGTCCGAGCTCTGACCCGGTTCACATTAGGCATACGCGCGGCCGGTGCGCTGCGCGTCCATTTGCGACTGCCGCACGGGGAAGAACCATGTCGCGCTCTTCTTGCAACCAGCGAGTTGTTATGCTTCCAGTGTTTCTTTTGGTATGCTAGTGAAGCAAAACGCGCAAAAAGGATCAATACCTCTCAATAGCAGCCAGTTTAAGTTTAACGGCTTTTTTTTAATTTTTTGTTGACTAAAATTTAAGATGCAGCGCAAAAGGCGTCAGAAGAAGACACGCAGAAAAAAAAAAACAGAAAAGAACTAACGCGTGGCCAAGCTAAGCTTCAGTTTTTTTTGTTAGTGTTATCTGTTCGTAGCTCCGCATTTAAAAAAAATAAAGGGTTTTAAAAACATCTATTTAAAGATTTTGTGTTCCGGTTTGCCTCGCAATGCTTACAAGACGCACTAAAAAGGGCATGGGGAATATTTATAGCTCTTTGAGCAGACGTTTCTTTCACTGCATTTTTCTTTTCAACCACTGTTATACTGTTAGATAGACAAAACACTTCCTGGAGCTGGAACCTCATGCTCACGTAAATGGCGTGCACTCAGACTTTTTCAAGAGCGCCCAGAACGTCAACGCCGAGGAAGACAAAAACAAATAGCCCGATTATTGTTCAATAAAGCATTTCATTTTGCGTATTCGAAAGAGAGAGAGAGAGAGAGAACGACGCGATACAAAGACGGCAGTTAATGCGAAATGGTATGACAGCCCTGTGCTAGACATAAGCTACAGACTAAAGCCCTGTATACTAATGGCGTGTTTGTTCTCCTACTGATGGATTGGGCAGAATACCAGGAAGAGCTTAAAACAGAGCATTTATTTCCCTTTCTATACTGCAACGAGCTTCTCGTAATGCCTGAAAAGAACTTAGTTCTCAGCTTCTAGCGATAGAATAGTAAAACCAACAGTTCAGCGCATGCGCAGTGAAACTTCGCAATACAGGAAAATAGAAACTGAGGCAGCACCGATTGCAATTTTTTTTCCCCTCACGTTTCTCCCTTTGATGAGACGGAAAAGTTTTGTAAGCAGAGATATAGAGAAGAAGTTACAAACACCTTACTTCGAATTTGGCGCCGGAATCGACTTGCTGGTGACGTCATCGAAAGGCAATTAATTTTGTTGTTTTGCGAAGAATTAATCGTAATTATAGTTTCACTTTCACATGAGAAAAGCCTATAGGCACTCCCCCTGGTTTCTTTTTTATTTTTTTACACTTGCTCCACAACGCAGAAGGGGGAAACATTCGCTACTATAAGTAAAAATGAGACGTCGAATAAATATATTGATGACAGCACTAAATCTCGTGCACAAACTTTTAGACGTGTCCCACCGTCTTATTCCCGTCTGCAGCTTATATGCCTCGGTCCGTATCGGTCTGCTATGGTACGTACTAGTACTACCTGTTTTCTGTAGTACTGAGTTTGTACGAAATTCACTATAGCCAAATATAATCAAATCAGTTACACTACTCTCCCACGTAAACTTTACCGCAAGCTGGTTGCGAACGCTTCTGAATTTGTGGAATGCCGGGAGGAAAATGCGCTTCGAATTAGTCAGGCTCTGCGTGTATTCTGCGCTTTGTCCTGTGCCTCCTGGCTGCACCTTAGTGGGTGCGAAACTTCATATCAACTCGTATAAATAAAGAAATACAAATTCACAGCATATCCACGGAGTGAATGATGACGAGTTGGGCGAAGCGTGCGTCAACCCGTCCGTGCTTCTGTCTGTCCGCGCGACCATCCGTGTGTCCATCCATGCGTCCGTCCGTCTGTCCATACGTCCCTCCGTGAGACCGTCCATCCATCTGTCTATCTGTCTGTCTGTTCGTGCGTTCATCTGTCCGTACGTCTGCGCGTCTATCCATCCGTCCGTCCGTCTGCTTGTCAGTCTGTCCGTCCGTCCGTGCGTCCATCTCGTGGACACTCCAAGTACCGCCATCTCGCATCCCCTGTGGCACATACCCACTCTAGAGCGGGTATGTGCCACCGGTGGCTACGTACTGCTACATACATACGTAAAAGGGATGGACAGACCCACGCCTTAAGGAGCTTCGCCCGTAAAAGGAAAAAAAATTTGTAACTTGAGAGCATCGTCAGTGAGGGTACTGAACCATGCTACGACGTCAAAAAAAAAAAAAAGGATGACACGCAAAGCAAAAACGTCATCGTCAACAAGTGGTGTGAATGAAGCGCGCGTCACGTTACTTGGAAGCGACTGCGATTATCTGGTACCTGCAGAGCCTTGTTTGATAGAAATAACAAAGAAATAAAAAAATGACAATAATGTCAGTTTTTCTGGCATCATATGTAGCACATTTACAGGTTGTTTCACACTTAGGGGAAATCTCGGAACGCATGAATGATGGTTCGGCCAGCGCTGCAGTCCCGCATCGACAGTGGCAGGTGCATTCGCATACACTTAAAAGGCCGTAGTGTTGAACCATGTCGTTCGCTATGTCGACACGCGAGTACAGCAATGATCGCAGCTCGTGTCATGCACTACGAGATTTTTCCTGAGTGTGAAACAGACTGTACGTCACGCAGGCTGCCCCCTCACTCGGCTCAATTAAGTTTTCGAGATAAGTTATTATGTTTTCGTAATGAAACATGAGATAAAAATGAATATGCTTTCCATTTCTTCGAGGCCGATTCGTCCGTCTAAAAGAAAAAAAGAAAACATGCACTCGCTAAGCCCTCGCTTTGCTAATTTTTCATCTGGTTAAATGCAGTGGGATATAAATAAAGTAGAGCTTAATGAAGCAGGGATGAAGTGGGTTTGATGAAGTGGCATCAAGTGCGAATGAAGTGGAGAAGTGGCGGGAAAAATAGTGGGCGTATAGCGGCAAATGGTGGGAGTCGTGAGCATTTCCAATCTACGACGGACCCGGACATCAGAGCCTCGACTAAGGACAGCTTCCTTATTAACAGAGAGAGAGAGAGAGAGAGAGAGAGAGAGAGAGAGAGAGAAAGCCACACACATTTAGTGAATGAGAGGTGGTGATTATTACGTCACTGGGCCTGGTGACAAGAATATATAAGTGAATTCGGCACCTTGTTCCTAGCATATACAGAAAAGATCGTGAGCTTTGGGAAATAATGATTATTTTATATTTAATCAATACTGCGGGTATTTTCAGGCCCATACGGGAGAGCGCGTGCAAAATAAAGAAGACATCATGATAAAAAAAGAAGAAAGAAAAGGCGGAATGCTCAACACAAAGTAACCATAGCATCGATAAAAGCATAAAAACAACAAATGAACAATCAATATAAGTGTTTGAGTGGGTGTAAAAAGGAAAACGAAACTAGCTTTCATAGCACACCTCAATAACACTTCACTTTGTTTGTTTGTTTCTTTGTTTATTTATTTATTTATTTATTTATTTATTTCCGTTTTATACTACTGCGTGTACCTTTTTCCAGACCAAACCAACCATTTTTTGGACTACGCAGGCAATGGCCGCTTGCCAAGTGTCAGCAGGATAGGCTCTATGCCCTGACATAGGCCACACACCCTGAGCCACGGCTGCTTTGTATTCGAGAAACGACGGTTATCGGCCGACCGACCACAGTGTGCTTCGGGAGGGATTTGCTGAATAATGTCCGCGAGTGGACTTGAGGTTAGTAGAATGAGGAGAGAAGGCGAGGATAAGGTAAGGATCGCAGATATACAAAATGTAAAGGAGGTGGTATAGTGGTTGAGACTGAAACCGGGAAGAAATAAAAGTTTTGGAAACTCCAGGTTCGTGCACTGACTTCATTATAACATTATAGTGGCGCGCTATAATTTGCCGTCGACGTGGTGCTGCGTCGACAATAATTCGAGAGAGTCAAGTCGCAGAATCAATCACTGTTCGATTGAAGTGATCACACGAGATAAGTAACGAGAGCCACGGGATCTGAATGTTAAAGACACCGTATTTTTTTTTTATTTTCGAATGGGCGTACCTTTGGCAAGTACGGTTACTAAATATTACTATCAATAAGATTATGCTAAGTATCAAACTACTTGCGGCTAATTTGTACAAGGGTCAGTTGTTCATTCAAAGGCGTCACACGACGTGTAGTTTGATCGAGTTGTTGGCTGTATCCTTATATTACAGATGTTTGCAGTAGTAAAGTTGAGATTTGAACAAGATAATGGCACGGACCCCGGTAAAATGACTGAGAGAGAGAGAGAACACAAAGAGAAAGGCAGGGAGGTTAACCAGGGCTGAGCCCCGGTAGGCTACCCTGCACCGGGGAATAGCAGAGGGGGAAGGGAAGTTAGGGAGGAGAAAAAAAGGTCACTGACTGGGCCGACGCGTAGCAGTTTCACATCACAAACGACGAAACAGGCCGGTGTGTTTGAGAAAACGCAACAGTCCTTTCGTTGCCTTTCGGAATTGGCATTAACAGTGCCATGGTCCCAATACTTTCTCGACAGTTCTGTTCAGTTGATTTAAAACACTGCGCAGGTAAAGCCTCTCGTTTGTGTATGCCGGGCAGAAACATAAGATGTGTTCAGTAGTCTCATCGACGGTGCAGTGTAGCCCTCCGCGCTGTCGGCCATACCAATTTTGAATGAATAGGCATTGGTGAAGGCTACGCACAGACGCAGACGGCACTAGACTGTACCTTCCTCCCTAGAAAGACCAGAGGGTAGCCACAGTCGTAGAAATGGGTCGATAGAATACACTCGCTGATGTGCGAACTGCGATGACTGCCCCTTCTGGAGTGTCACGTTCTGCGCCAGCTTACATAGATATCTAGCCGAGTCAATCCTGGATAAATGTACGGAAACAGGGTTTTTTGTATGTGTGCATTTCTGGCTGCTTCATCGGTGAGGTCGTTGCCGGAGATGCCACAATGACTTCGTATCCACTGGAACGCAACGTTGTGTCCTCGTTCGCTCGCATAGTGCAGCATTTTTCTGATCTCACATACCAGTTGTCCGTTCGACCCCTCACGGAGTGCCGACGAAAGACATTATAGAGCCGCCTTGGAGTCTGCCCATAGATTAGCCTGTTGTTGCTTGATATAATCGATGGCACCACGCAGGGCAACAATTTTTGAACCAGCCGATGTGCTCACGTGACAGAGTTTGTACATGATATTGATGTGTCGCGATGGGATGACGGTTTCGCTGGTGGAGCTAGTCTGGGTGGTAGATTCATCCATGTATACGTGGATTCTGTCAGCGCAGAAGGTGTGTAAACAGTTCAGAATTGCTTGCTTCAAGGCCAAGGTAGAAAGGACTATTTTATTTCTTATTCCTTGAACGGATAGGCGCACGTCGGGTTGTCGTAGGCTCCACGAGGCGGACGGTGAACGCGGCAAGGGTATAAAACCGGATGGTAGCAAAGCGTGGCGGGAGCTGACGACCTTAGAGAACGACGCCTGCGGTCTTTGTTCTGGCAGAAATGCCAAATGGCTCGATACCATCCATGAAATGTGTCGAATATGTGCTCTGAGCACGTCGTTTGTGACGTAGGTTGTAACCGGATGATCCCGAGCCAATATAACTGTTCCAGCGGGGAAGGTAGTTCGTGGTAGGCCGAGACTAACACATAGCGGCTGTGCTTGCACGTTCTGAAGTGCTCGAATGTTTGACTTGCAAGTTTTAGTAAGCAGAGGAGAACTGTAGCGCAGTACACCAATAAAAAGTGCTTGGTATAGCTGCAGCATGGAACTCAATGACGGAGCCCATCTTTTTCCAGTGATGACTTTCAGGATGTGGGCAATAGATACCAGTAGGCGTGTCAATGCTGAATGCTGATGCCCAGACACAGATGACGTCAGCGTATATTGAAACACTGGGTGTTTTTGGGAGAGCTTCCGCCAGGCCAAGCAAGGCATGATTGAAAAGAACTGGGCTTAAAACACCACCTTGCGGGACGCCATGACACGAGTAATGGTCTGAGGTCGGGCCATCTTCAGTATATACAAAAAAGGATCTTCGTGTGAGGTATCTTCGGATCCCTCGAAATATTCGCCCTCCCAGTTCAATCAATAGCAGTGTGTCTGGTATAGATTGTGAGAAACGTTGTCATATGCACCTTTCACATCAAGAAAGAGCACAAGTGATAATCGTTTCCTAAATATCTGCTGTTCTACTGATGACACACAATCGATGACGTTGCCAATCGATGAACGGCCTCGTTGAAATCCCGCCACGGATTCGGGGCAAATGTTGTGCCGTTCAAGGAACCATTCCAGGTGCGTGGGAATCATGCACTCCTTTGGTTTCCCAACGCAGCTGGCGAGAGCTACAAGCCGGTATGATGTCAGCACAAGAGGGGATTTTCCTGCTTTTCGAAGTACACAAGACGGCTGCGTTCCCATTCTTGAGGTACGACGCCATCTTCCCATTACCGAATCAATAAATTTAGAAGTTGTCGTCTAGCTGCTTGGCCTAAGTGACGCAGAGCCGTATACGTTATCCCATCGGGCCCTGGTGAAGAAGAACGCCCACCCAGTGTCAGTGCAGATTCTAGCTCTTCCATAAAAAAGGGAGCATCCATACTTATATCTCGTGGACTGGGGATATCGCATAAAAGCATTTGGGAAAATAGGACTGTCCCGCTGTTGATGTTCGCGCAAACATCCTCTGCAACGTCCTTTTCACGGTGGTTTAGACGAAGTGCGAGAGCCTTGAAGGGATGACTTTGCATAGCGCTTGAGCGAAGACCCTGTAGAGTTATCCATAAATGAGACAATGACTTGCGTGGGTCTAATGACTTGCAAAAGCTTTTTCATATTTGATCCTGCAGCTTGTCTGTTCGGCGCTGTATTTTATTCATCGTACGCCTTGCTACTCTGCTGCTGTGAGGTCAAGAATGGACTTGGTACGCCTGTATCTTCTCTCAGCACGTCTATACGTAACACCCGAAGCTTTTCTAATTTGATGTCAAGCTGCCTGCGCTTCGCTCTTTGCGCGCTCACGGCCGTTTCCCTAGCTCCATATATACTAAGTTTGGTATCAAGTGACTTCAATAGATGGCGAAGGTAAACGACACATCCAAACATGATAATCATGACACGGAGGTCATGTACGGCACCATTTACCTCCACCTCGTGACGTTGTCCTGATTTTAAAGTGACATATCAAAATTTCTCATTCGTGCTTCGCATATCATCGATTCCCAGTGTTGGGATCTGCCTTTTTTTTTTTCATTGCATCTGCAATTACTTTTTCTAACCCACACCAAGAATCATTTCTGCACGTGTCCTCCACTTGATCTTCATAAAGTGTCCAGTCTATATACCGATTGACCGGTGAGGACGAAGTCTCTTGGCCATCAATGCTGACATAAGTCGGAATGTGATCGCTACCAGGTGTTGCAATAAAGATGGGGGCAAAACAAACTCACATAAAGATGATGGCAAAAATGGTCATGATCGACACTATAACAATAATAATAATAATAATGTTATCTTGAATCTAACGCCCCAAAACCTCGATATGGTTATGAGAGACGCTGTAGTGGAGGGCCTCGGTAATTTTTGACCATCAGGTGTTCCTCAACGTGCACCTAAAGCTAAGTACATGGGCTTCGAACATTTTCGTCTCTATCGAAAATGCAGCCGCAGCAGCCGGGATTTAATCCCGCGACTTTTGGTTTTGCAGCCGAGCGCCATTGCCACTAGAGCACCACGGCGGGGCGTGATCGTAAGTCTGCTCTTTTCTTTTACTGTAATTTTGCCCTAGCTCGACACACGAAGCTAGGGATAAATTGTTGCCGAGCATTTCTCCGAGACACTAATAAAGAAAGTTGTAGTCAGCCTCTTGATCAGTGGCTAAGATGCTCGGCTGCTGACTCGCAGGTAGCGGGTTCGATGCCAGCCACGGCGGTCGCATTTCAATGGCGACGAAAGGGTAGAAGTTTGTGTACTCTGTGATGGCAGTGCACGGTAAAGAACACCAAGTGGTCAAAATTTCCGGAGCACTCCACTACGGCGTCTGTCATAATCATATGGTGGTTTTGGTACGTTCAACCCCACATATCAGTCAATCAATCCATACGGCATCTCCAATCATCATATTGTTCTCTTAAGACGTAAAACACCACAATCCGGAAAATATAATAAATAAAGCACTTTCTGTTAGATGGAAACTTCTTAAAAAGTTCTTATGTTAGTACCGCTAATAAATAACACGCATTCACTCTGTCAGAATTACAGTTTTATTTTAATGACGATAGTCCTTCTTGGGGACCTTCGACGCCAGAGTTTTGGTCTGCCTATCGTTTTGTCTGTCTGTACATTTGTCAGGTTGTCCGCGGTAACGATTGTTTTTATGGCACCAAAGTGACCGAACGATACCTCAGACGGCCAACCCCATCCGCAGCGCGCATCAATATTGCTCAAGTTTCAGCGTTTATATTTGTGCGATGGTCAATTAAAAAGCCATTATTGCGCATATCTGAGGCACCATAAAAACACGCCGATGTTCTGTATGTGTGCTTTTATACTGGAGAAGGCACACACATGTAATTCTAAGGACCGCAGCGTATATCACGCTGCACTGACAATGCAACGCGATGCTCAATAAGGCCAGCGTTTCCAACGCTTTGCTAAGACGGCACGGTGGTGGCACCTGCCCGTCGCTTTGTGTTCCACTCCTTATCGCTTCCGAGACAGGCGCGCATCTTTCTCCGCGGGCGCGCACACCTTCCTTCGTTTTCGAAGATAACTGCCAGATGGCGCTCGTGTCTAACGTGCCTCGATGCACTCGTTAGCCTTCCCTGCACGGATACAAACTCTTTAGCGCAGCGCTTCCAGAATAAAATTCACCGATTTTCTCGCACAGAACATCAACTAAATGTTTTGTTGACTCTTTTTACCGGCAAGACTATCGTCTTTCGGCGACATTTGCAGTGAAACATGCAGATACGGGGACAATTTTTGTGACAAGGAACAATTAGGAACGAAACTCCTCTTAGTCTAACCTCGTCTGGCGTCAAGTGTAACCAGCAGTATCTCCCGATAAGTATAGTAGATGGCGCTGTCTCATAGAAGTACGTACACACTGCAGATAAGTGATGATATTCTAGATCGCGCTGTGCCGCTACTTTCCGAATGGCTTGCGCGGGCTGTGCCTGGGCCTGCGACGAACGAGTGCCTCTCACAGTCTCCTGAATCATCGCCATACGTGTCGGTTTGTTGGCGGAGCATTTACTTACTTAGATCGTCGCCGTACTTGTCTAATCCTTGGTGGGGCATTGAGGAAGTGGAGTCGCTGGCGCGGAGTGCCGTGGTGGCTCGTGCTCGTCGCTAGATAGACAGACAGAAGAACAAACGAATGGAGGCATGCGCGAACGGACCGATGGACAGATGGATGCACGCATGCGTGAACGAACGAACGGACGCACGGACGCATGAACGGACGGATGGACAGACGGTTAACCCCGCTCATCATAATTCACTCCTTGGATATGCTGGGGCTTCTCATATAAAACAACGTTTGCCTATGTGCTACACCTGTATTATAATCAACACAAAATGGTTATTTGGTCCCATAGTACGTTCTGTCCGTATTATCCAATAATGTCGCCTTATTTGAATTTTGCTGCAAATACAATATTCCATCAAACACGGATCATGCATTTCAGCATAGCATACTATGAATACATTGAAGGCCTTTATGACTACAACCGGTATTTATTGATGCTGAGTAACAGTTTGGATAACCGTTTGAAGTTGCAGAAAGGTGGCGCCAACACAGTTGCTCCTGCAAGGAAATGTATACGGCCCGAACGTAGGATATCCCCCTCAGTGCATGGCATCGACGTGGTTGTGCAGGTGACATTTCACCCCATCAATATTATATGTAGTTTTAGAACAGTGTTCATAACGTTAGATCTGCTTGGGTACGATATGCTGTTTTCGTAATGTTAAGAAGCGCATCAAGAGGTTAGCGTGCGACGTATGAGTGACCTCACACGTTAATAACCACAAACAGAAACGCAGCATTTTGTTTGAACACGCTATTCTAAATAGACCTACCGTTGAGGAAGTAAACAGGGTGTCATTAATTTACTCAATCTCAGTTGCACAAGTAGTTTTTGCGATTATATATAGTTTGTTAAAAAAGATAGAAGGCAAAAAGAAAGGCAGAGATGTGTATTTAAATAGCAGTAGTCCAGGTTGGGCTAGTTGGTGCATATCGGGAAGCAATAGTCCACTTCGTGCCAAAATTGCAACCGCACTGATAAACGAAGGACCACATAGACAGGACAGGCACTTAATAGAAACTGAATAAAGGTTAAGTAGAAGCCAAATAGAAGTTACTATCTAGAAAATAATTTTGAATAATTTGTGGCGCGGATATAGCTTCCTAACGTAGTGAAGGTTGTAAGAAGCGTGGACATCCCAACTTCTAAACTATCACACATCGAACACTCTAAGCGTTTCAACACGCTGGCCAGTCGGCGAGCTCTTCCGTGATATTTAACCGAGCTGCGAGGCTGGAAAGATTGTGAGTATGATGAATTTATACGTGCCCAAAGACTTAATTCGCTGAAAGTTTATCTTTAAAGGCACGCTAATTTAGAATAGTGTCTCAATCTGTTGATAGCATGAAATATTCCAAGAACAAAATATCGAGGATTTGTTCTTTAATTTTACCTTCACGCTGCCGTTCACATAACCCTATAAATCCTATTTTGTCTTTAGGGCTTCAGGCCTTCACATCCCGACACAGGAAACCTAAGCCCGGGCTATTAATTTGCCAGACAATGATGTTATTTCATCCATTCAACGCAACGTGTGGGGTTTCCAGACCCGTGCCGTTGAAAAGGCAAGCAACCGATACATCGCCATCTAGTTTATGTCAAAGCAGCCCTTGTTGGCCAACATCAGAAGCCCAGGATGTGCAACCTACTAAGATCAAATCTTTCAGATGGCTTCAGCCAAATCACGCCAAGAATGAGTAAACAAATAAGTAAATAAAAATATAAATAAATACATAAATAAATAGCGCTAAAACGGAGCAGGCCACTCATTTATAAGAACGCAAAGGCTACCTTCGCGATTCAACATCCAGCGAGATAGCGATAACATGAGACTGGGCAGTCAAGCCAAAGCAAAAGCTAATGATTGTCGATTGCAGCAACAGCAGATGCCAGCAAAGTAGACGCGGCATTATATTTAGCGCTACCTCGAATTACCGGAAGCAAAACGTAAGAAACACCGCAATCCGACGCAAGAGAACCTACAAAAAAAAAAAAAACCCGGAAGTTAGCCCCCGAATAAAGACAGAAACAAAAGGTTCTTCTTTTCTGCTTAGATTTTGACAGCACAGTGAAGAATTTTGTGTTTACCATCGCGACACTGGCGTCGCGTTGGTCGCCCGTTTTAGCGCTCTTTTCTGCAGGGCTTCTAGCGAGCGCAGAGAAGCCCACCGCGATTCACGGCCAAGCGCGATTACGGAGACGGAGCGAGAGGGATATACGCCGGGACGGGAGTAAAAGCGCGCGCAGTCCTTCCCTGTAAGGTCCCTAGATGTTTTCATCTAGGGACCTTACTTCCCTGCCGTGCAAGGCGCCACCGCCGGTCGTCGTCGCTTTGTTGTGGGACGCTGTCAGGAATGATGGAGATGCGAGAAGTCGATCCAATTAGTGGCGCGCCCTCGCAAGTAGCGACGGTCTATACGGGAAAATCCGCCCTTTCTGGCGACGCGAGCCTATGTACGTGTAGCGTTGGCATACGTATACACGTTGCAATTACGCGCACCACATCGGGTATCGGGGATCAGGTCGTAGAGTAAAAAGTTTTCGAAGCACGATGCGACGACGAAAAGGCTTAGCGCGCAGAGTGGAATGCGTGTTTCGCAGCCGTAAATTAAAGCCCGGAATTAAATTGAAGGTAGAGGGGGAGGGAGTGAGAATGAGACAAAGTTATTTTTTGTCCTAGCTGGGATCAATGCTGACGGAGACCGAGGGATTAGCCCTACCATAGGATTCCTTCCTCGGAGAAGTAGGTGAAATTAAAGTTTATGTCTTCTCTGGGTTTAAGAGAGGGCGGACGTTGTCATTTTTGGAATAGGTTACGCTATATTCTGTAGACCTCGAGAGAGCACTGCTCAGCACGACATTCAGGGCAGCAAGGAAGATATTCAGTATGTACCACATGGATTAATATAAGGCGACGGAAAGGCGAAAGCCTTGTTCTTTTTTTCCTCCTCAGTCGATGTAATGATCCCCCCATTCCACCCGCCGAAAGCCTCTTGTTCCTTACAGGGTTTTTTTTAAAGCCTCCAAGACCAGAGGCATAGCAAGCTTTGCCGACCTCGTTTGGATATACATTGTCTCCGGGATGTTATCATCGTGTGATGATCATTGGCGTCGCTCGTGTAGAAAACTAAGACACGGCACGCCACCGGTCGATTAGGCATAAACTTAATAATGCCAGTGAGGCACAATAAACGTATAAAAGGTGCAAATGGTGCGAACGTGTGGAGTGAACGTCGGCACATCAGAGTTCTCCGTCCACCAATCAGCGAAGCCATGGCCAGAATAGCCCGCTTATTTTAGAACGCTCCTTCACTCAAGACTCCACCTTAAGTTGAGAAGGTCTACGGGAACTCCGTCACAAGGCAGAACATATCGGTGCGTATCTGCGGTAATCTACAGCAATTCCTGAGAAGCGTGGCGTAACTTTCAGTTGAGAAGCGGCGCTGTGCTGAACTTGGTCAACTGAAGGACAAAATTCGAATCAACGTTTATCTTCTATAGAATACGATGTAAGGCCTCTTCATTTAACGCAACGAGTACGTAAGATTTTCCCGCGCTAGCTTCAAAGACGCAACAGAACGCAATTTGCTGGCAAGGGCAATTTCGGAATTGAGACAGGGAAGCTCGCGCCAATGTGAATTTCGACACGCCCATTGTAAATTCCCATTCGGCATGATTATAGACAAACCTGTTTGTTTGCTCTGAGGCGTCCCAATGGAGTGGCATCCGCATAAAGGTGCAAAAAAAAAAGAAAAAAAAAGAAACGACGGTAGGTGTGCTACTTGGTCCACTATCTCAATGCAAATGACCTACATAACAATGAAAATTATTTTCCACTTTTTAGTCTATGTTTCATCACACGTTACAATATGAGAGGCTTGACAAATTGATTGTTTGGGTGAAATTGTTCGGGCCTTCGCTTAATTACTGACCGTGGCTTTGGGACACTGAGAGCGAAGTCATGAGTTCAACTTATTGGCGCATTTCGACGAGAGCGGTTGAGAAAACGTTAGTGAACCTCCGTTTCGGTGCATGTTAATACACCCCAAAAATTGAATATAATCTAGTGTGCTCCATCGTGATGGTGCCTTGCATGCAACCCTCCATACATCTACGAAATAGGGAACTGTAGGAATGGCAATAACAAATGACTTCTATCCCGACATCCCGTCTGTGACCACCGCGTGCTGACATTCAGGTCATGTGTGTGCCCGCGTGCTTTTGTGATCACACACACACACACACGCACACACACACACACACACACACACACACACACACACACACACACACACACACACATATATATATATATATATATATATATATATATATATATAGAGAGAGAGAGAGAGAGAGAGAGAGAGACAACTTAGCAGTTGCCTTAGTTTTATCTACTAGCGGTTCTGACCGGTGGACCGGTCTTCGTGTCAGAGTTGCCGAAAAGCGGTCAACCGGTTCGAAAGTGCTGGTAAATAAAATTAAGAAAACCCAGCTGACAATTGCAAACCGCAGCAAAACTTGCGAATGATTGGTCAGTAGTGGCTGAAATGTTGAAGTTAGCTCACACTTGAATGAACGCTATTTCTTTCTTTTATAAAGCATACATGACGTTGTTGAAAAATTTTGACAGGCGTTCCAATATTGTCCATGTTGACGCCACCGAAAAACTAACCTGTGTATAAGAAAGAAAGAAAGAAAGAAAGAAAGAAAGAAAGAAAGAGAGAAAGAAAAAAAGAAAGAAAGAAAGAAAGATAGAAAGAAAGAAAGAAAGAAACAAACAAAGAAAGAAAGAAAGAAAGAAAGAAAGAAAGAAAGAAAGAAAGAAAGAAAGAAAGAAAGAAAGAAGCTCACAATACCCTACCCCATGCTTTCGACAAAGCATGTGCAAAAGCAAGCGCTTAGGCGACGTGTGGCGCCGGTTTGTCACGAATTCATGCCGATCCTTCATGCAGAATATTCTGTGTATGTCATCGATATTGCGAATACACGTTCCCACATTTCCTCGCATTCCTGCCTCGCTTGCGCGTGCGCTGTGGTGCCCGCAAGATTGAGACGTGCCGCCAGAAAGAACAAACACACATTTCCCAAGACACATTCGTGCTGTAATACGAAAACAATTTTGCGGGTTGTGGGAGGGGGGGGGGGATCATAGCCGGGGGAGATCAGAGGAGTCTGTCATCTCTCCGTCATATTTCTTTTTTTGTTTTTTTCTGAGCCTGTTTTAGAGAAATATTCCAAGTGAAAAACGAGAAAACCAACATGACTGCATTGTTTTTGATGGACGGAATGGACTATTTTTTGTTTTCGCGTATAATACTACGGTTGTCCTTAAGTCTTCATAAAACAGGACGCTCGCAACGTCTCTTTATTTGTGAGATTTGCACGAGAAAACTCCTTGAGCTCAAAAATGCCTCGGGAGGACGGCTTTTAGAGAGGGGGAACTATAGGCCCTGTCAGGCGGACGGCAAAACATACCAGTAACAGTGCACATCTTAAAAAAAAAATAAAAAAAGAATATTCGGGGACATAGAGACAACGCCCGACCGACAATCTCGACAAACAGCGGATACGAAATCAGCGTTCAAAAGCGATCTTGTTATACACTCGTAAAAGCCGTGGAAACTGCAATGGAAAATGATTGCGCGACTAAAAGGGTGTCGTGGTACTACAGGCACTTATGAAATCATTTCATGCCAATCTATGACCAGTACTCAAGATTTTACACGTTATTCATAGTATATATGATTGCTTAAAAAATGTTATCCACCTCGGAATGAGCACTTGTTATGGACATTCCCCGGCCTGAACCAGATACGATGGCGCTACCTGAGAACCATGGGCCTTCGTTCGAGGAGACCACCTGACTACGATAAGGGACTCTGTGGGCCCAACTAAGGAGCACTGTTAATTTATATAGCGAAAAATGGCCACCGTAAGCATGCGTGTTGATCTATTTTCGCCGTTGAGCAAACTTGCGAAATAAAAAAAAAGTAAGTGTAGCATGCATGAGCGATTGTTTATGGAGTTTGGCGTTTATAGAGTTCATAAAGTTTCACCTGTTCTAATTTATTTTGTATAGTTTCTGCCTAGTTTAGTATTGTGGGTATTCTCGCACAACAATAATATATGATACTAGTTGTTGGGTCTTTACACCCCAAATCCACAATACGAATAAAAAAGACGCCGTTATAGTGGAGGGCTCCGGAAATTTCGACCACCTGGGGCTCCTTAACGAGCGCCTAAATCTATTCACACCTGCTTCTAAGAAGTTTTTCTGAAAACAGTGCCGCAGTTGTCCGATGTTTACGCACAGCACCAAAATTTATGAAAAGGAACACGGGAGCGCGTGGCTTGCGCGCTCCGGTGGCTGCTGGCAGTGCGTTCAAGAGGGAGCGAAAGCAAACACGGCTTCTTTTCGCGTCATCTCGTGGCGAGAAAAACAAGCAGTCACTGGTGATACTGATATGAGACCAGCGGCAATACTATGACCTCCTCTCCCTACAAGACGATTACGCAAGAGGCCGGTACTTGGCTCGAAAGGTGAGGGGGCTGCAATCTTGCCTCTGGGTTCTTATCACCAACGACTGCTGGTTTTGATCGCCTCAAGATGACGTGAAAAAAGGCTACGGTTGCTTTTGTTCCCGCTTGAAGGCGCTGCCAGCAGCTGCCGGACAGGGAGCCTTCATGTGCGCGCCGCCTCCGGAGGTGGCGCTCACATGAAGATTCTACCGCCGGAGCTAGCAGGCCACGCGCTCCCATGTTCCCTTTCATAAAAATTGACAGGGTCCATCACTTTGAGAAAAAAAAAATTGAATTATGATTTCTGATTGTATTATCACTGTACGGATCATATGCCGCAAGGTACGAAATGTCGCCTTATCTTGCATAGAAGCAGACGTACAGCGTGCTTTCCTCCCTCGATCCGTTTTTTTCGTGTAAAATTAAAGTACAGTCAATGTTTATATACTTTATTACCTTTTGATGAAGCAAAGGGCCGTTAAGACCACAAAATAACAACCCGATATTTGAAATCATTTGCTACCAACTTCTTTTTATTGTCACCAACAGAAGAAAATTGCCGTAATCAACAGGGCTGATGAAATAGCCGCGTTTACTCCTGAGTTCTGCGAACCGCAGGCAATACAAGAAAACGTGTCAAATGCTGCCGGTGAGCCACAAACGAAACATCCGCAAAAAAGGGTTTGAAGGTGGCTAGGAGAGAGCGTTCTGTTGCTCGAATGAACACATTAAACGCATGTTTTGCAAGCAGCCTGCTTCAGAAAGTTCTATCGGATGGTGTAACTATAGCGATAAAGGTGTTACCGCATGACTCTTAGTGATCGCAGTAAGTAAGCATCGAAGCTTAATCTCACGCTCATGACACAGTACTGAAGAGTCCGCGGTATATTGAGCGTCGCCTAACTTTTACAACACTGATATCTGCACTACATAACTTGGTATTAATTACTATAACGTTAAGCCGTGTCATCGGGAAAAACCTATAACACAAACTAGCCAGGTTGTAAACGGGTGTCAGTTCAAGGCGATTACTCTCAAGCGTTCGCCGTGACTAACACAACGGAGCCCTTGAGGCATACTCAATATTCTGCGCGCCAACACGCTGTAAGGTTATGTCCAAGCACACGCCTCATATATTTTACAGCCTATCAACTAGGATGCTTAGTACGTCGAGTCGGAAGCTGTAAATATAACGATCGCATTTGAAAGTATACTGGTGTCCTAAGGAAAAACGTGAGTGCAAATACTTGGGTATTACGGAGGTCGTCGTAAGAGAGCGATTATATTAGTGTCTGGCTCCCAATCGCGACAACACACCACGATTCTTAATGTCATAAAGTTGCTCGCAAGAAGCGTTATAGAAGGGACATACCGGTAGCAACAAGCTGTAATTTTAACACGTGAGCAGCGAAGAAGTCCTTAAAGCGTCTTCGCAAAATTTTCGAGGATCGTTTATTGCTGTTGATTATGGGGGCATGAAAGAGAAGCGATGACGAAGCAGTGATCATATTGCTGACTTTGCGTAATCGCGCGCTATGCCTGGTCTCGTGTTCGAAAGGTATCATAATAGGAGCCTAAGTACCAATTTTTCAGTAATATCAAACATACTTTCCGAGATATGTTTTATCCTACAGTTTTGTTTGTATTGCATTCTGCGCGAAGCTTCTTGAGCTCACCTAAAAGCACGAAGTGGAATAAGCAGGCAAAAAAAAATGTTGTTTTTCAATACCGAAGAACAAGCGCCAACTGAGGCATGTCATATTCCCGGCAATATAATTTTAGGGTGCCTTTTTTTATTAAGAGAACAACAACAGATGTGCAATGATGGGATGAACGCTTTGAAAGCGGTCCTTTCATTCTTTTCTAGAGGCCGCATGCATTCCTAGTTTAGTTCTGGTACTGTTTGCACAGCGACTGCGTCGAGCAGACGAACTAAGCACGAAAACGGCAAACCTGGAAGTTGCTGCACTCGTACACAATACGGGTGCTACCCACGTTCATGGGCCTTGGTTGTTTACCTGCTAAATTTAACCTTCTTAACCACTAACTGACTTTTTGCGGCACTAGTTTAAACGGGAGGCTTACTTTTCCGCCCGATGTATATAGACTGTGGGCATCGAGGCTCGCAGTGAAATCAGTAGGCTCTTTCTACTACCTCTTAAACTTGAGAAACTCAAAGGGGTGCGGCAATATCGAGGCCGTTCGCAATTGAAAAAAAAAAAACGACCACAAACGTGGGAAAACAAGCACCAACATCCGATGTTTGAAGATAGTTCAGAAGTTTATTCATTTCAACAGAGCTTGCGGTTGCCACCGCTCAGTGGCGCCACAGTACCTGGAAGTTGCGAATTGCTTCGACGAACGCCAGACGTTCTGCGAGTCAACGCACTGCGAAAAAGCAGCAAATAAGCCACAGGAAAAAGCACGTTGCGTTAGGTTGCTATAGCCTACATAATTAGCGGGACGTGAAACCGGGCGGCTCGCGAAAAAGAAAAAAAAAGGGAAAAAGTTCCTGTCAAAGAACCACGGGATACCGCAACTGCGTCTGCGACCCTGACCGAGTCGAGGACCAATCAAAGAGCGCATGCGCGAGGAGTCATAGTCAAGGCTATGGCACACGTGACTCACACGTGCTCTAAAGGCCAAGAAGTGAATGCACTCGTGCGTTAAAACAAATAGGAGGACGAGGAAGAAAGGGGGGGGGGGGGGGCTTGAAGTACGCCAGAAGTGACGTTCCTTCATGCTGGCTCGGCTCGACTTTCAATAGGAAGAATGAGCTAACAAAATACAACAGCGACATTCAGTTCGTGTCAACTCGCGAGACGAGAAAAAAAAAACAGTGAAAAGCAAGAAAGACAGGTTGAGGAGGAAAAGAAACGCAGTAAAAATATATGATGGTGACGAGCAGAAACAATGGAAGGTCTCCCGCAGGCTTTTTGGAAGGGCAAGGATCACGCGAGCCGGGGTCACCTGATGCCTTGTTTCAGCGCGCGCCTCGTTTCGCGAAGCATAGTCTTAGCAGGACAGAAAAAAGCACTAGAAGACAAACGAGTAGAAGCGGTTCTCTTTAGCGCCGCACGTCAACGTTTTATGGTTTCCAAGGATCACGTGACATGCCTGCACGTGCTTCTGAACAGTCGGTACGCTCGGTGGACACCGTAGCCGTTGTCGGTGGGACTGAAATTTTTAGGGGCGAAGCTTGTCTTGGTCTTACCTTGTCACCATTCCCGCGTAATCGAGAGAAGAAGAGACAAAAAAATAATAAGGCCAAAGAAATGGATGACCATTTATCGTCTTATTTCCTAGATGGCGTTACTCTGCCGCTACTCTCTGATTGGCTGCTACACGCTTTGCCTGAGTGCGCGGAGAACGAGGGCCTTTCTCAGTCTCCTGGATAGTCGCCGCACGTGGCGGATCGTTGGTGGGGCATGGAAGAAGCCGAGTGGCGGGCGCGTTGAAGACGCTGGTGCTCGGCTTCCTTGGCTCGCGTCTCGTCGGTGTTACCCATGCGCCATCTCATTCTCGAACACGATATGACGCATGGGCGCATGCACGGACGGATAGACACTTCGCCCCATTCATCATCATACACTCCGTGGATATACAGTGATTTTCTATGCATCTTCATTCCTTCTAAAGTTAGTTAAGTAAAAAGATCCAATAAACAATATTTTAGAACACAAAAATAGTCTAACTCCAGGAAACAGTCAGCAACATTCATTTGGTCACGTCGTAGTTGCGTTTGTTTATTTTAAACTCTGGCTAAAGATAGCTGGGGCATACTGTGTATGTATTTTCTAGTAAAGGAAGCCAGCACCTAATATTTACTTATTAATTTTGCGCCTCCGATACGCACGATATTTGCTTTTTGATAAAAAATGTTCACAAGTATCAACGCAGCCACCAGTTTAAGACAGACAGACAGACAGACAGACAGACAGACAGACAGACAGACAGACAGACAGACAGACAGATAGACAGACCAAAATTTCTGCTTGCAAGTATCACAAGAAAGCCTATCACTTTAATAACCGCCGCCCAAAAACACCCCGCACAGATGGTTAACCAGCGAAGCTGAAACGCACGGCTCAAGTGTCCATCGCTGGGTTAATTTTGACTGTCCATTATAGCCTTCCTCAATTATTCCTATGTCTACCCACAAACGTTAATTGCCATTTGAGACCAGTGTATTCACTTCCTCATTTTAGTACAGCAGAAATATTATTAATGGTGAGTACTGGAGTTTGCCTGGCACGTACGCACTAGGAGTTTCTAAACGCATAGGATGGATGAATTTCGGTTTCACTTAGCCAAACTAAACCAGTTGTTTTGCTAAACCAGTTGTTTTGCTTCACCAAAAACAGAACCGAAAATTTCTTCGCGCTTGTCAAACCGAAACGTTTAGTTGAATCAAAAGTCAGACAAAATGCTATAACAGGGAGTATTTCCAGCCCACAGGCCGACCAGGCATCGGAGATGCCCTGTCATTTGTGCAAGAAGTTAAATGGTATATTTAAGCAATCAGGGATTAGGCTAGGACCGAAAACCGCCAGGCCTGCACGAACGCGCATCACAATCACAGTGAAAGCTGGAAGAGTGACCTTTTAGAGTCTTTTAACGCGATAGCGTTAGAGAGTTCATGTCGCAGAAATCCCGCCGTCGGCATTGGCCCCGTTGGTTGTGAGCGAAAAATCGCCCGTGAGCGAAAAAGCAAGTTACAGAGATCGCCGCGGGAGGCCACTACTTGTCCACGCGTGCGCGCGAGCACACTGAAGAAACCGCGCATTCGAGGAAACAAAAAAAAATCCATCAAGGTCACGAGGCACGGGTAAAGTAGTTTCTTTGCCCTTGTCACCTCTCCCTGCTTAGCTTTCGGCGCTTTAGTCGGGACGAGAGAAGGGATGATGCAATTGCAGCATGCGACAAACCTTTATAACTCCACTCGCACTGGACTGATTCTTAAATTTTTTTTGCGGCGTTGAATTCGTGAAGCATTCAGCTCTTTTAGTGAATTCATTTCGTGGTCACTTGAATAAGTGTTTCAGGGCATCTTTAAGCATTTTGTTTGACAGGTGTCACGACGAAAACGAGCCCATTCGGCGATTTTTAGGCGCATTTGGGAGGCTTCAAACTACGCCGAAAAAGGCCGGGATAGTGCAGCCATTGTCGATTAAAACGCACAGAAACTTTTCAAACAGCTCTAAAAGTGAACAATTATGTCCATCTAGCTGAAAACATATCATGCCTTTCCAGAAGCGTTGATCAAGCAAACAGCAAACGCTAGATAATTTGCTGCCATCTGTGAGGCATTGTGAGACTCTTTATGGACTCCGAGATGGAGAGCGCGCGGCATGTCTCGGAGGCCATGCGACTCTTGCTTTAGATCAAAAACCTGTATGTACCATTCGCGCACGCGCGCTCGTACAATCTACTGTGTGCGTGTGTGTGCGCGTGCGTGTGTGTGTATGTAACAAAATACTTTACTAAGTATGCACTAAGCCGTTGAAGGGTGCACTAGGGGCGGGATTTCGATATCGCGTTCAACTCTTAAAGGCGAAGCTTAAGGGTCCCCCACTTTTTTAAACAATATTTGGGTAAATGCTATACTCACACTTGCAGGGTACCCACTAGGCCATAAGTCACCATTTTTTTCGTGCAGTACACAAACATTGAGCATGCCATCTTTCATCAATCTTCGGAGGAGCGTGGTGCCCGCTAGACACTTGCAAAGAGTTTCGTGCATTTTTTTTATGCTGTGGCTGACGACGATGAAGAATTACGCCTGAAGTTTTGGTAATGGGTTGGGAAATTTAAGGGAGAAGATTCACTTGAAGTAATACAGAAGAGGAGGGGTAGGGGCCCTGAGTTTCTTGTTCAGCAGAGAAAGTTGTTATGAGATCCCAACAAGGGTCACATGCACCGTAGTTGTCCGCCGCCGCCGCCAGCGTCCGTAACCCCTATTGCGCAAAATAAGAAAAAGAAACTACGTTAACAAAGAACACCAAAGACACGATGGGGTACGAACGCGGGTACGCTCAGTACCAGCCCAGTGTTCTACCCCTGAGCAACGCTGGCGCTTGAAACTCCATCGCAAACTGACCCTAGGTAGGCTTGGTGTCGGGAAAGAGATCCCGTTAGTATGAGTAACAGGATGTTTTTAAACAGACAAGGAAGAACCAGGCGTCAAACAACGCGAATTGCGTAACGATTTGGCCGTTGAATGCTCCTACCCATTACTAAAAGCTCAGGCATAATACTGCATCGTCGTCATCTACAGAATAAAAACAAATGCATGAAATTATTTCGATGTCTGTAGCGGGTACCACGCGTCTCCGAATATTCACGAAGGATAGCATAGCGAATGCATCTCCACTACTCAAAAATTATAATGACTTACGCTGTAGTGGTACTTTTCAAGTGCACTTGTAGCAGATACCCAAAGAGTGGTCTAAAAAAGGCTTAAAAGGTCACTCTTCCAGTTTTCGCTGTGACTGCGGCGCGTTGTGCGCAGGCCTGGCATTTTTTTAGTGCTTAATATCATCACAGGCTTCCCATCGCAACAGCAATATTGCCAATTTGTGCTCACAATGGTTCTACTCATTTGTCTTAATCCTCGATAGGAGCTGGACGACCAGCACTGAAGGAAGGGGGCGGGAGTGCTGACACAGGCTTCCATGGGGAGGTGTGGAGCATGTGATCACACTAAACTACAAGATTAGAAAACGTTTAGTGAAATTAGCGCGCTGTCTTTTGGCCGCAATGTATCACATCAGGCATTCAAGTGAATTGGATCTCCCTCGACTGTCACCAGTTGGAATAGCTCGACGGTAAGCGTAAGTAATACTTCAAGACTTAACTTGACAGGAGCGCAAATATACTACGCATGAAGACATTGTACCTCATAATGAGCTTTATGTATACTCATCTTGACACGTGTGCATGTTTCTTATGGCTTGCAGCCCTTGACTTTGCATTAATTGGTCACATGAGTGCAACTACATACCTTTCCTGGATTTTTAACGTGCGCACGTTTTGGTTGGCTGAGTGAGTGAGTGAGTGAGAACAACTTTATTATGGTCCAGTGCAGTGGTTGGCTCACCATATCATCGAAGTCATTTATGCGCCAAATTAACTCACATAACATATGGTACCTTACTCATAACTCCTGACTAATTATAGTGTTTTGTGGACGATTCTGATCAGCATAATTAAGCAGTGCTTGTTAAATCACTTCATTTGTGCGTCACAAGAGGCTCAATACATGCTCATGTGAACTATAGTACCACGATTAACAGAACTAGGCGTTTTCATAAACTATGAATAGCGACGCTACACAACTGAACGGAGAGAGCGCACAAAGAATTGAGGAGGAATGAAATTTATATAGAGGCCCAACCAACACTTTTCGTTTTTTTTTTTCAAAATTTTTGACAGGCTTATTGTATAACTGAGACTGAAGCGGCCATCGAAACTTTTGATATGACATTTCCATCGTTCTTTGATCTGTAGCAGAAAAAAAAATTGAGCGATGTACGAGCTAATGAGTGCGTTCTATTTAAAGCGCTGCACTTTTCACAAGGAAACGCATAAGAAACAGCATGGACGGGTATGTGCGTTAGTGAGAAACATCAGCAGCAGCAGATCCAATAGGCGGCAGTTGAAGCAGCCGCTCCGCATAGCCGGGGTTGGGTTTGTTAAGTCAATGCTAGACAAACATAGGCGGAAATGTGCGGAAATATTTGAGTGTGTTTACAATGCAAAACACTTGCCGGCGTAGCGTCTGCAGGAAGCGGCTATCGCGAGGACGAGGAACTTCGTCGTAATTCCCGACTCGTAAGGTATTTTTTTCTTATCGCAGCGACGATCTTCCGCTTGTAGCCGACATTGAAACCGCCGTGCATTATTGACGTCTAAACGATAAGAAACAAGAGTCAACAAGGTATCTGCACTCAAAGGGGTGATGCCAGTCAGCGGCGCCAAATTTCGACTGCTTGTTTTTGTTGCCCACTGTCTTAGGCACGTCCGTGTCGAACATCCTCCGAAATATATGAGAGAGAGGCCTTCGCGCCGCGCGTTACTTGCTTTGCCGCATACACGTTCTGCGAGTTTAGTGCTACCACTAACGCGTGAATACGAGGAACTAAATAAAAAACAAAACGAAAGTGGTCAGAGGCGCTAAACCTTGGCCGCGTTGCGACGGAGGTGGAATGCATAATTCTCGTGATCCCCAGACAGAGGCTCTAGTTAAAGAAACAGTCGCACTTATTCCCACGCTGGCCTCCGTAACTTCGCGGCCTAGCTCATTGCCGAAGGAAAACTTCGCTGCGGAAGATTCCACCAGCGCCTCTTCTGATTGGACAGCGTATACTTTTGCTGCTGGTTATTGTTTCTGGTTGCCGTTTTTCTTACAGCTGCAGTACAAACAACAGCGACCTACTGACGTGCTTTAGTGTGAAGTTCTTCTTGACGGTAATAGGGGTTGTGCTGCAGCAGAAGGGGACGTACGTCTGGTTGACCTCCCTGCCTATCATTTCTTCCTTTCCTCCTCCTTCTCCCCCTGGCCTATGTAGCCATCAATTGTTCTGCTTGAGTATCTCATGAAATGTACAGGTGTGTCACCACGTGTTTACCTGTTCCTACGAACGACATCCGATTTGACGGGTTAACAAAAACAAATATTGGTAGCTTTAGCAACGCACCTTCTGTTTGCGATGCGCAGTGCAGTTTAGTCTCGATTTACTGATGAGACACGGCAATCGCTTTCACCACCTGGGCTTTAACGTGAGCCCAAACCTCAGTACTCGAGTGTGCTTGGGTTTCATTGAAATCTAAATGCAACCACCGTGATCTCGAATGGAACGTATGACCTCGTGCAAAGCAGCTACAGCTGCTAGGCCGTCATGGCAGGTCACTTGTCGAATAACAGTGCCACTGTTATACAGAGATAGCTGGTGTTATGATGACCGATGAACTGAGGCTATCATTGAAGATGAGTGTGTTCCTCATATAGACTATTCACAACTACACAAAACGCTGTGCGAGCTGGCAACGCTGGTAAAAAAAAAAAAGATGGCTGCGCTTAGCAGGGTCCACGCGGCACTCTAGCTTGGCGCTGTGCTGAATTTTCTTGATTGCGGCGCCGGATCGCGTTCCTTCGTCGATGGGGATCGAGTTCTGGTCGCGGACTGCCTCGTTCTCATCGCCAGAAAATATTCCACTAGCATAATAGCGGAAATAGTTGCACTGTGCACGCAAGCCTTGAGCATCTTCGGCCAACCACATCAGATTTACTTATATACTTGAAGAACCTGTCTAATGAGCCCGAGGTCCAAGGTAGCGACTCTTGGCAAATGAGTTCGTCTGGGTTGGTTGCGTAATTCTTGCGTATCTGTGACCCAGTTCAGCGAACGCACTCATGAGTCGACTAACTCGGACTCACTCAGACTCAGATCGAGCCTTGAGTCGGTTTCTGGGTGAATCAGGGTGAGTAATACGTAGGTGAGTTTGACTCCAAGTGAGTCCGGCTCAAGAAAACATTGATGAGTCGGAGCCCGTGTATGCATGAGTGAGCAACGAAATTATTTCCCACCTGCAAGGCCGTGGGGCTTGTGTGACTGCACCGACAAAGTGCGGTAAGTGGCTACATTTCGCACTTCCTGCAGCACGGTGTTCCGTTTGCGCAACGTATAAGAACCTATAGCCACTTGGGTTGCTATTATGGACATTGTCGAATTCCACGATGTTGTCAGCTCCGCCATTGATCGATGCTAATTGGCCAAGTGAGCTCCAAAGACCTTTCTGATAGGCCTAAAATGGCGCCATTAGAAAATTTGACAATACGGCGGTATTACACTGTGTCCAGAATAGCACCCTTTATCATTGACGGCCCGTCTTAAAGTACGAAGCGATCTACTATTTTACAGAAACTGACACTGATTTATGTCGCAGGTTATAGATATCACGCATTCGTGCGTTTCGTACAGATGCATTACATTGCATCTAGTATTTTGTATATTTTTAGAATGTCTGCAGGGCGTTTTCTCCACTCATATAAGCGATGCTGAAAGCATTTGACGGCATATAAATAGCTCTGTAAGGGAGCAAGCTAATAGACAAATTAGGGCCAGTTTGGATTCATGATGCAATAGAAAATGTTTTCCGACAAAGCACAGTGTAAAGCAAAAAAAATATTAAATAAACAGAAAACAAAACACATAAAACAACGTGACGTTACTTTTTTCATTTGTTTTTGTTTTAATTTCTTGCCTGTTTCTATTGAATGATAAAGAAACTCTTTCATTGCAATAATGCGAAAAATGTTATTACAATAGAAAAAGAACAGTAAGAAAACGAACGCAAAATGATGATGATGTGGACCATTTCAACACCCGCTTTGAGTAAAACTTCTTTCTGCAACAGAGTTTCAGGCATCGTCTGCGTGGCTTAGTGGATAAGGCGCCTGACTTCGGATCAGTGTTTCAGGCATCGGGCTATCTCTTCATTTCGCAAGCCGAATGTACGTGCTTGCACGTTGCTAATATTGGCTTTATGCCAATAAATCCGGTTTCTCAACCCTCTGTTATTTATATTTTTTTCCCTCTTACCCCCTTCTGGTGGATAAGTAGCCTGCATCTTTCTTTATATGCGGGGCTAGAGCCCCCACTATGTCGCTTATATGGGACTGTGGTGAAGCCGCAAGCCCGAATGCAGGATGTGTAATAAGATTACGGCGACCAACCCCCTGTGAAAGGTTTCGGCACTGCCGCTGCTGTACTCCTTCCTTCGAGCCTGGGAACTGCAGGGTTAAGACCATCAACGTGAGAGTGGAGCACGCACACGAATCAAACGAGAGACACATACACAGCCAAAAAGAAAAAAAAAATCTTATAGCAGGGACCTACGAAAACTTTAAAAAAAAGGAGCTTGTAATTGTATCTGTACACCGATTTTTAATTACGCGGATACGAATGACCTACTAAATCTTTGTAAAAAGAGGCGCCATTGAAAAACTATGAAGGATCGCTAAATCTAGCAATAGTAATTGTTGGGACCAGGCGACACGTAACCTCGATATGGTTATGAAGAGTTCCGTCGGGAAGGGCTACAGAAAGTTACACTCCCTGGGATTCTTTGACGAGCACCTAAATCCGAGCACGTGGGCCTGCAGCACTCCGTCGAGGTTCGGCCAACGCAGCCGGGATATGATCCCGTGACCTCCGCCTGAGCACTCGAGAACCGTATACCACAGACCGCCATGGTGGGTCTAAAAATAATATATAGATTGGTTTAGACCAACCCTTACTAGTGAGCCTAGAACCTGTGTACATCTTTTCGATGGAACATTGTAGCAAAAAGAGAAATGAAGATGAATTAGTGTTGTCTTATCCACATCTCAGAGTTATATCAGCTTTCTTTGGCAGCAATGATTTTCCGCGAATTCAAACGTGATCGCACCATGTTGATTGATTGATTGATTGATATGTGGGGTTTAACGTCCCAAATATCGCAACATGTTCTCAAGCAAATATCTAAATAGACAAGTGGCATATGACCTTCGCACTATTTCATTGACGGGATCAAGACCAAAAACTAATTATGGTACTAAAACTATAGATTATCAGATTATTTCATTGCTCAATGCATGCCCATCCCTAATCGAATTGGCTAATCACAACTCAAGTATTTGTCGTTTTAAAAAATCAAGTAACGCTACTTTTCCTGCCTTTTTGAAATTACAATTATTTTGCTGTGAACACGAAAATATGTAATTTTGTATATTTATGTAACTTTATAAAACTGTTAAACCTGAACAATGTAAACTTTGTATAATTTTTCTCCTAATGTGTTTTTTACTGTTCGTTTTTTGTTTATATAAGTTGTGCGATGACCAATGTACCTATTTTCTCTGATTTTGCTCCTGGCTGTCCGACATGTAAGTCCGGGGTGAAGGCCTCGTCAGGAGACATACGAGTCTCCTTTCGCCTTGCCTCGTAGACATATTTCATGTCGTGTAACTATGTCCGAAATAAACTGAAACTGAAACTGACACTGAAACATGGCTTCGCAGGTGATATGCCAACAACGCAAGCGTGACGTTACACATCAAAGAAATTCGCCTTCAACTTTCTTGTGAAGAAACCTCGCGGAAACGATTGCTATCGCCGGTAACGTCATCTTAACACCCTGTTGAGTGCTCTGGCTTTACGTTCTGGAAGAGCCGACGTCGTGTTATGGCTTTGTAGCCAATGGATGGTGGCTCTTTCAGCTGAAGACCGAGCTTCCCCATGACTGCCCTGATGATGAACATCGGCAGGGGAAACCCCTGTGCGTCGTTGAACTCTCTGGGGACGCCGTTGGTGGAAGAGCGCCGCGTAGCATTGGCATAGTTGGACCAAAGGGCTCCTTCTCTGTACAGTCTCCGCTTCATTTCGACACAGTTGGTGACACGTCCGTTAGTCACCAACGGGACAAATGCCCTAATGGATGTCGTCAGCTCAGAGGACGTCAACGATTGTTATTGCGTTTACTCTGTTTTCACATTTACTGAAGCAGCTTTGAGGGAGGGGGGGCGGGACTTAGAGTTGACAACACCTACCAGAAAACGTTCGACATGAATGACTTTCTTCAGCTGGGTCGAAAATGTAGCTGACAGTACGAGCGATCTATTGTAAGAAGCACAACGCAGATTCCGAAACAGGGCCTACCTAATCACACGCTGAGGTTTCGTTACCTGTCTCAGCATATTCCAATTGTCCGAGCTCAGAACGTGGCTATGACGTTCTTTACCACGCGGCTGAGAAGAAAAAAAAAAGAAACTCCCTCGATATTTACAGAAGACAGCGGAACCCGAGGAAAGAGAAGTTGGAAGCCCAAGAGTGCTTTTCGGCGTTGGTCCTTTGCCCTCTGGTCCTCCGTAGGCGTCTCCTAATTTCTTCACGCATCAGTGTTTGCCGTCCTCTTGACGATTGACTTATAACGCAGCGTTAGCGTCGAAGCCATTTCGTCAAAGCGTCGTATACATATATGCGTCTCAAACCACGTCCTTGCGGCGTCCCCCAGGCAAAATATAACGTTCGCCAGCACAAGTGCTTCAGCCGGTGTGCTGAACGTGCACTTCAGAACATTTCTATCACCTCACTGGCACCGAGGCTTAGAGTACAGGTGCTCTGACGGTCGTGACCTTCGACGGTGCATCTTGGAAGTCTTTTTTTTTGTTTTTTTGTTTTGAGGGGGGGGGGGGACGTGCGTGTGATGAGTTCAAAGACACCGCGAATTTGGTTTCGCAGCACCCAGAGTTTTCAAAATCAACACTTCAAGATCCGCGAACTTTTAGTGCAAAGTTTCTTGTCTCGAAGAAGGCCGTGGATGTCAAGCACTCGGTGTTCGGAGACCGCAAGCGCTTTGATGTACGTGGTTGACTACTCCAGTGAACTGGGAGAGAGTCTTGAGAGGAGAATGTGGTGAAAGTGAGGAGGAAGGCTGTTGAGAGCGAACGCCGTCGCCTCTTTGTTCTGAGGTCGGTTGACAGGCCGCGTACCACCGCTACGCAGTCGCGCAACTCTTAGTTCTGTGCAGCGTCAAGCGCATCACCGTGGCACACCTAAGCTCACTTACTCATGCCGCTAATTACTGTACTCGCGCTGAAGCCGGCCAAGCACTACAGCTGACGGGTATAAGATCGCGGCGATTGCTTCAGGCAACGACTGTTATGTACATCCGAACGACGGCACTGAACAGCGCCGTTTAGCACTTTTACTGTGGCCATCTGCTGGGCCTTGGAGGTGCGTGAAGAAAACACATCGGAAACTGAAAATTTGTTTATAACACAGCAGGCGTAGGCCCTAAGTGATCGACGAGGCTCGTTTTGCTAGCAAGGAATTTTGAGGATAATATATTCGTACGTAAGAACGCAATGATTTCACGTTGCAAATGCCAGAAAAGAATAGCAGGATCGCCATAACACTTCAAATAGAAACACCGTGAAACATGCCTAAACGCACGAGCGATAGAATATTACTTGGCGGAAAAGGTTTAGAGTGACCAGGTACTATGTTGTAAATGCGTAGGTATCCCATTAGCAGGAACAACGAATAACGCGCGTTTAGTTAAATACGAGACGCATGTGTAGTTGACCTGTTATCTTTCACTTCCTTTTCCTTCTCATTGTGTGTTTCCTCTTCCGTACATCGCTAAGCATCTGCATGCCCTAAATGCACATCCCAAGAGGCGAGCATGAGTAAATCGTCATATGTGTCCTAGCGACAGGATACCGTAGTATCCCAACCATGTACACTTTGGCGCCACGTGCCGGGAATGTTGGGCCCTGATGCGCTCTTCTGCAGCGCACTGCACCGAACAGAGTCGAGAAAAACAGACTACGTGTGGTGTACGGAAACAGTGGCGTGCTCTTGAACGGCCTCCGCCCACATCGTTTGCCTCTTCCCTCCGTCTCTCCCAGTGAACGACGAGGTTTGTTTACGCACTATGGCTCCCCGTAAAACAACAGAGAACAATGCTAGGCACCGCCTAGGCGGGGCGATGTCGCGACGACGGCGACACAGCCAAGATCTGACGGTGACAACGTGCTGTATCGAGATTGTAGCTCAGGGCGGTGTTCATAACAGCCTTTATGCCGGCAGCTCAAATTCATTTTTCGATGTTGTGTTCTTCGTATAGCGATAGCTACAACATCTTCCACTATTTTTCTCCCCTTGCACGAGGTAGCCAACCGGAACAAACTCACGTTAATCTATAGTGGTTCGAGGATAACAAATACGCGTATTTCTGTTGAATATGGGAGAATGGCGTAACACGGTACAAAGACGTAGGCGATGGAAGTCGTAGACACCTACACTTTCAGCCAGGTCCTTGTTAAATTCTGGTTATATCCAGAACAACGGACGAAAAATGGTGTTTACTGTCTATATCCAGCATTTTAGGCGGGCTCTTTGTCCCGTGTTGCAATGCTCTCCTACATTCAACTATGTACTGACTAGCACAGCAACAGCTTTTATAAGTTTATTCTTTGCAACCCGTAAGGAAGCATGGCACAGCTGCTTTGGGGGCAGAAGAAACGTGAGTGGAAGAAGTTGACGAACAAAAGAAGAGGCCACTTTCGAAAGTAGAAGTGAATAATCGCAACAGAGCGCCAATCATGGGTATACGTTTATACCTATCGAAAAAAAAAAAACAGCTGCTCGGTAGCACCACAAATGAAACCCCGTAACCCCCTCATTGCAGGTAAACGCTTTAACCAATTGATAACTTGTGCGGTGGTCTTCACTGCAATATCTTCCACTTGGCGGGGCAGCGAACTAATCAGTATATGCAAAAGAAGACGATTACGAAGGCTTGCTTAATTTGTATCGTTCACGTGTTTGATGCAGCGTTGAAATGATCGAGAAACGGAAAGCACAGGGATTGCTGTCCTGTGCTTTCTGCTTTTGCATCTTCGTCTTTTAGAACTGCATCAAACATGTTAACATTCCAGCAAGCCAAGCTTTTCCACACACACACACACACACACACACACACACACACACACACACACACACACACACACACACACACACACACACACACACACACACACACACACACACACACACACACACACACACACACACACACACACACACACACACACACACACACACACACACACACACACACACACACACACACACACACACACACACATATATATATATATATATATATATATATATATATATATATATATATATATATATATATATATATATATATATATATATTGTATAGCGCAGTGCCACACGTGTGTCTGCTTTGCCTTGCTGTCTCTAATTGAAGCATGTTTTTTTAGTTGTTTTTTTGCGGCCATTAAACCGCTTCACGCCGCACAGTCCATCCCAGATGGCAGGAAAGCGAATCCCTTGATTGTTTTGTAGCAAACGTGTTACACAACACGCAATGGCGGACGCGTCCTTTCTGCCATTGACCTGTGGTGATCTCAAAAGTGGGGAATCGACGCATAACGTCTCTCAGCGACGGTTTTCTTCGAGTAACGGCTGCGAATCTCGGAGGCTATGCCGTTGCGACCTGCATGCGGCGTATTGGACGGTGAGGGAAGAAAACACGATGCGGCGGCAGGATTTATCGTTTCGTTGCCCTGCTTCAGACACTTGAAGATGTCCCTTTTGAACCGTGCTCAGTTGTGCACTTTATAGAACAGAGTGGCGCATTTCGCTTCCTTACAAGAACGGGGGGTGGGGGGGGGGGAGAAGCAACAAAAAGGGAGAAGGCAGGGAGGTTAACCAGAAAGACATCCGGTTGGCTACCCTACACTGGGGGATTAGGGAAGGGGACAAGAAAGACGAGAAAGAGGGAAGAGAGGGAAAAGAAAAAAAAAGGTGGGGGAGAGACTGACAGTAATTTCACTGCAGCGTGTAGAACTCTACTGCATGTCAGAAAACAACTTACAAGAACAACTTTAGTTATAGTATGCTACTTATCACGTGTCAAAGAAATAGCCACACACTCAACCTCCCAACCTTCTAACCGCGCACTAACCTATTTACACCCAGCTTCTTTCGGAACACTATTGAAATGTGGAATGTATTGCCCGGTTCTACCAGACCATTCCCTTTATGAGATTTCTTGCATGAATGTGTTGATTAGATTTTTCTTTCTGATGAGTTGCATTCTTTTCTCTCTTTTTTTGTCTACCTTGCACAGTGTTACTAGTGTTTATGTTGTCGATTGACGTAAAGGAAATCCACCTTTATGATAGCCCAAATTGGGCTCCAATATGCAAAAATAAAAGAATATAAAAGATAAAATATAATTAAAACATAATTATGGGGTGCGCCGCAGCGAATAACCCAGGAATCTTCGTCGGTCTGGTGTTGCTTAACGCGCTCTAACAACACACATTGCATGGATTTCCAGCAATTAGTTTAAAATAAATTGCAACCGCTTCACGTGGGATAAAATCCAGGACTTTTGCGAGAAGATCCACTTCGATCCAACTACAATACCTCGCATGTGCCCCGACCGCCTTGGAATGCGACCACAGCGTTCTTCCGCATGCATGAGCAAATGAGTGGCAATGTTTTCATTGCACCTTACAAATGCATGCTTATCCGGCCTGTACTATGAACGACAGAATGAAGGACCACCGCTGCGCTGATAAATGTCATTATCGTAAACAAAAGCATCTGTTTTTTAGAGCTTCATGCAAGTGTATGGTACGCCGAGGAAGTTATTGTTTAAAAGAAAACAAAAACTTGGCTTGGTGTATATGTTTCCGCCACCAACATCTAAACAGCTGACGTCAGCAAGTTAGGCATGGACGTCGACGGTGACCTGATAGGAATGCGACGAAAGGGCAGCTTCGATGACCGACTTAAGGTGGCCGCAAACGCATGCATGCATACGGCAGAAGAATAATCTTACATTTCTGAGCGCGTGAATTCGCCCCTAAAACATTCGCCGTAGATATTTCACTAGAGTGATGTAATTTTTGCATTTTTTCATTTGATAAATGCACCTTGTCTAAAAAAAAAACAACAACGTGATACTTCCGACTTGGGTATGTAAATACACAGCCTGTGCAGTCATTCTATATGCGCTAAGTTTTCGCGTTGCCTCAAAACACTGTTCATACGCTTTGTGTTTCTCCGCAATAAACAATGGGACGCCACGCATTAATCACCGGAAAAATAACGCACAAATCAACACTACCTTGATGCGAGAGAAATTCTTGTACATCCCATACACTTCGGAATTTCACACGAGTCAATAGACCGGTGGTTCGCAAGAGGTTTAGGGGAGCTCGGACGGCCTTCTTATTGCGACGTTCAGTCTGAACCACGGTGTTAGGGTAGGTTAGGTCTGGACGATTACGCAGTAATATTTCGCACGACATAGGTAGGTTGTCCATGGTTTGGTCCAGTACTATGAGGCTATAACGCTAACCTGAACGCAAATCTCCGCCCCCCCCACCCGCCCGCTTCCCCTCCCCTCCCCCCCACCCCACGCACGCACACGAAAAGAAATCCGTCGAGTTCTTGGAGAACATTCACTTACTTCTCGCCCAACACCCTGTCTTAAGTCAAACGAATTAAGAACTACCGCTGCGCTGAAGTAACCACTCTCTTGGCTACTTGTGTTTCTTCCATGACTGTTAGGCAACCAGCGCTTGCTTTAGCTTTGGCGTACTTTTCACAAGACATGATCAGCGTACCCAAAGCAGTTCCTACTTCGGCACTGTTTCCACCTTAGACCAGCAAAGAGAAGAAAAAAATATAGACAAGCGCTTTATTCTGCCGTGTTCGTCGATTCATGTCACGACTTGGAGCGTTTATACCACGTACGTTTTTGTTTTTTACCTTACTTGAGTGCGTGCGTCTGGGGCACGAGATTACGAATTAATGAGACAGGCCCCAAGGGAGGTCTAACACTGCACTGGTACTGCGTGAACTTGCACGTAGAGTGCACCGCTCAGTGTTGGCTCTTAGTGATATGCATAGCGGTCACCCGGACGTGTGATTTTCTGCGCGCGGCTCTCAGAATTTCCTGTCTTCGGCGCTTCAGGAAGCACGTCCCGATGAACCGTCACGACCTCTCGCTTGTGCAACTCTCCCTTGCGTGGTCGCGCTGCTGCTTCTCTTTTTAACGAGTGCGGTAGCATACTTGATTCATTGCTGCCGCGTCCGACCAAAGGAATAGCAGGCCTTGGTTTGCTGCGTATACAGTGGACTTTCTGGTGTTTCGAAAGCCACGATGATACCAATCATAAAAAGAGGTAATATTGCGAAGAAAGAAAGAATCAACGGAAGGAGAGAGGAAAAGAAACTGGGTGTGATAAAAGTTAATTTAGAAAGATGACACCCGCTGGATTATTCGTTCCCGATGCATTCACTCTCTGTATATCCCTTTCTTTCTGAAGCCATCTTTAACAGTGAACCCGCCCCCAAACAGATATCACACCCTCAAAAAAAGAAAAAAGAAACTCGGCTGCGGTTAAGTAGCTCGAGTTTCGAAGAAGACACGCAGACCTAGAGGCTGCTCAGCCTCTGGGTTGCTGCAGCTTGCGAATCCTCAAGGACAGCCGAGACGCCGCAGTAACGGGAGTGAGGCCTAATTGTGAATGCAAGGTAGGTCGTCGATAACTCAAGAGCGGCGAGTATATAGCGCATCGGTTTCTATATAACGCGGCTGCGTAAGTATCGAGAGAAACGAGTGTCGGCGTGTGTGTATACCTGTATGAGAGCCGATCTGGATCATATATACTTGCCGGGGGAGGCCATTTTCCCGGGCTCGCCCTATTTCAGGAAGCGCGAGGCGACGCCCATTTAAGCTAGGTGCGTGGACGAGTTCTGTGTAACGGAAACGGCCGACTTGGCTAACGCTCCATCACTTTTGTCCGTTTTGTTTTGCGCCTTAGCACGTGAAGCGATGAGACATTTAGAACGAGTCAGAAATATCGCACGCAGTGCCGTGCCACACATATACTGCCGAACCTCTCGTATACTCTGCATTTCAGACACGCATTACGAAGCATGTTGAGGAACGTTTTCCAATATGCAAATTATGAATCGGCATAGGGTTGTCATCGATCGGTGCTGCCTTGTTATTGTGTCCCGTTAATGGCGCTTTTCGATCAAGGTTGTCTGCTCATCCAAGACTGAAGTTCCACGAAATATTGGTGATCCAGTGTTTTTTCCTAGATACTTTAGCAAAAAACACAAAAAAGATGTCAAATATTTTCTCACTCATTTTCATTGCATGGAAGACAATCTGGCACAGTCTGGTTGAGCTTCTTTTTTCGCTTTCATATCAGCTCGTATGCGTCCATTTGACCAGCTGTGCTATTGATCAGACGAGCACGTATACTTCAAGTCCGTTAACAGCGACATAACTGACCCCCACGAAGCTGTATAACGAATAATTGAAAAGCCTTTCGTCATGAAGAAGCTGCTGCAGCCATGCTTTCTTACATCATGCCTATGCAAAAAAAAAAAAGGCCACAAGATACGCTTTCTGGAGGCTACCATGGTGATTGACCACCTCGCTGTGCACACAACTGTTACGGCGTCGTAAATGTTTAACAGTGAGCTGTCTCTTCTAACACGATAGCGTTAGAAAGCTCCTTTCGCAAACATTCCGATGGCGGCGTCAGCGTTGTTGATTGTGAGCGAAAAACAATAGTCTTATTTGTGACCAAAAACTCGTGAAATACGCAAATAAGACAAATAATAAAAAATGCCGCATACAAGTGAGGGTCGAAGCCTGCGTGGCAAGCACGTGTTCTGCCACAAACTCTTACTGTGGCGTAAACGATACGTTAGTATTTGCTGAAGCTACTTTGAAAAAAAAAACAACACTACATTTTGAGATACACATAGCATGAAGGAAGACAGGGAGGTTAACCGGAAAACAACTATCTGGTTTGCTACCCTGCACTGGGGAAGGGGGACTGAAGATAGAAAAGGAACGAATGGGGAATGAGAGAGAGGAAGGGAAGCGAAAACACACGCGCACTAGAATGCCACAATCTTTCGACGAGGCGGGTCGATCGCTGAAACTTCACGAGGACCTTCGTCACTTTATGGCGTGAAGCTCGACCTTTCAGGCACTGCAAAAATAATTTTCCGGAATGCGGTTGGTCGTCGAGGCATGTAAACACTGCTGACAAAGACTGTCCCTGACAGCTGTACTGATGGCACTGAAACAGAATATGTTCGATGGTTTTGTCGCCCCGCCGCGGTGGTCTAGTGGCTAAGGTACTCGGCTGCTGACCCGCATGTCGCGGGTTCGAATCCCGGCTGCGGCGGCTGCATTTCCGATGGAGGCGGAAATGTTGTAGGCCCGTGTGCTCAGATTTGGGTGCACGTTACAGAACCCCAGGGGGTCGAAATTTCCGGAGCCCTCCACTACGGCGTCTCTCATGATCAAATGGTGATTTTGGGACGTTAAACCCTACACATCAATCAATCGATGGTTTTGTCAGCGCCGCAACGCTCACACGCCGCACTGTCTGCCCATGGATCCGATGCGGCAAGCAAAGGCAAAAATCTGGATAAACCAGATAGAATGGTAAGTCATAGAGGCATGGATTCAGGCCGTAAAGATGGGTGTGGAGAAATCCGCGCGTGTTCCACAAAGACCTGTTCGCGAGCGTATAAATCCTTGCTGCTGCGTCGCTTCTTGATAGTGGAATGGTATCCATCATGCGATTTTCGTGAGCGTTCTTTGCTGCATCGTCGGCATGCTCCTTATCGATTATTACGCTGTGGCATGGTAACCATTGAAACGTTACGTCATGCCCTTTCGGAAGTACTTGTTCTTAAGGTTGCCTTGTTTCCAGCAACGATTGGTCCTACGGTCCATGACATAACGCAGTTCGAATACGATACAGAGAGCTGGTTACGAATCGGTGAAAATGCACCATTCTAGAGGTGCTTCCTGATAAATCTGAATATCTTGT
This sequence comes from Rhipicephalus microplus, assembly GCF_043290135.1. NCBI lineage: Eukaryota > Metazoa > Arthropoda > Arachnida > Ixodida > Ixodidae > Rhipicephalus > Rhipicephalus microplus. The sequence goes on from NC_134701.1 coordinate 195,398,620, forward strand.
AGTCAAAGTACGCATACTATCTATAATGCGTGGCACAAGCGCAGAACCACGTCACGCGTTACAAGAAGTGAATTGCACAACAAGCGGGTGATACAAAGGCCCACCCATTAAAAAGCGCACAGACACATTTCATCATCATCCGCACCAGAACCGTCCACAAGATGAACAGCTGCGTAGGTTCGCGTGATGTGGGCACTTCGCTGATTCGCAAACGAAGAGAGAGAGAGAGAGAGAAAACGTTTATTAGGTGGTCAAATTTAAGAGTTAATATGGGAGGGTACCTCACTCCAGGAACCCTCCGGCTTGGACACCTGCCAGGCCCGCGCGATAAACTTTATTTTAAAAATCTGACTGCAACGTCAGGTATTGACCGTCGCCGCTGTCGGCCAGAATCTCTAGAGACACAGCAGCAGCAAGGACTTGACTGATGATGTCTCGCTAGACCGATCCAATCCGGGTGTACTGCGGGGCACTTAACAACAAAGCTTGAAAGAGCTAATGACTGATACTATGAAACGGCCATTGTTATGTGCACAGTCGTTCGTACCCTTACGACACAGTTAAAGCATGCAGCGAGAACGGAAGCAGGCCAGCATTTGCGAAGGCATGCGTACGAGGTCCGATTACGCTATTGCCATCTAATCTTGAAGGCTCCGGCGTCCTCCGATCTTCCTCAACGTTTTGCCCCATTTATATTCCCTAACTGCTATGTGCGAAACAGGATAAGCCCTGCTTAACTTCTATGGGTTTCAGTAACGTTAATCGTCCTCCTCTTCAGGGTCCTTACCAAAAACGAAAAAAAAAATCATGAACTAACTCCCCGAAAGGCACCCTGATGGGATACGAAGCAGCAGTGGTGCACAGGGCGGTGGGCCTATTTGAAATGGTCGTCCACGCGGGTGCTGCAAGAGGGTTTGAAGTGAAACTCGGTGTAGCGCTTGCTCGAGTAAGCATTTGTTTCAAACGAAAAAAACATAGGGACGGGTTGCGTTTCGTGTAAGTTTCATCGCAGAGAAACGAACGGTAAGACTGTTTCCACTAGAAGTGCAGTGGAGAGTTTCGGTCGGTAGCGAGGGTGAAACGAGAGAAAAGTGTGTTGCGAGCGGGCGGAGGAGCCGGCAGCTGCGGGCGCTGTGGCGAGCGTGCTGTGGGTCAGGGATAGTAACGTCAGGACGCACCTGTTAGGGAAGGGTGCGAGGGGAGCGTGATGTCAACACGCAGCTGTGGCATGACCTACTTTGCACCACTCCAACACCTGCAGTGAAAGAAACGCGTTTCGGCACGTTCGTACGGACGCACGTACGTACAGCGTTACACACGCGAGTCAAAGAGCTGCTTCGAATATAAAAGGAATGCGTGAAGAATGTCAAACAGTGAGCAGGAAATGCAAATGGAACATCAATCTGCAACGTAAGTGGCCTGCGTTTTGTTCGTCGATTAACGCATACCAGTGTTGCGCTTGAGCGCAGTAACTGAGCCAAAGAGCCGTGTTTCGTTTACCTTCGTCATTGGCGGCGCCTGAAGTGGCGTAATAACTTGTTCTGTGTTTTTGAACATATTGTGAATCAATGCCTGTCGTGGTTAGAGCGAGACCTACGGAACATCGCTCATTAGTGTAAATTATGCTCGATGGCTTCGCACATGGAATAATCAAGAGGGCGGCGGGCTACAGCGCAAAGCTTTATTCCTTTATTTACATTTCATTTACGAGTTTTCTGTTTGCTTTTGAGTGATGCCAGCTGACTAGCCATATACTCCATTACATATTACCGAAAGGTGATTTCAAGCTTCGCATTGTTGGCAATCGGCAGCAAAATATACAACACCGAATAGCTAGCCCCACTGCGTAAGATAGATTGAATTTGTGACGACTAAATTTATGCGTCCATTATAAGAAGTGACCGGTATTCTGCAGGTCTCGCAGCTTCGAACATATTTACCCTCTCGACCATGTATACAGCCTTCGGTGGTCTGATTAAGCATATGAAACTTTTGCATACAATGTTGGTAACATATTCCCTACAGTGGCGAAACGCACCCAGAGCAGAACGTTCCATTGTCGCTTGTCATCATCATCAGCCTGACTATGCTTACTGCCAGACAAACACCTCTCTCATGTTCCGCCAGTCAACTCGGTCCTGCGCTTGCTGCTGCCACTTTATACACGCTATCTTCCCAATCGCATTTGCACGCGTAAATTTCTGTCTCCCCTTCAGCCGACTGCTTTCTCTGGGAATCCAGTCAGTCACCCTTAATGACCAGCGGTTATCCTGCCTACGCGCTACGTGCCCAGACCACGTTCATTTCTTCTTATTGATTTCAACGATGATACCCTTAACCCCGGTTTGTTCCCTGACCCCCTCTGCTCTGTTCTTGTCTCTTAATTTTACACCTATCATTTTCCTTTCCTTCATCTTTTTATTTTTGCCACTGATAACTCGGCGGCCGGCTCTACTGCAGGTAGCGGGAAAGATTCCCTGGTGCGATAGAGCAGCACTGACGAAAATTCAGTGCAAGCCGAATGCTCAGTACGCCTGTCCAGTAGCATAGTCATACGTTTTTTTAGGAGCGAATGTCCTTAGGCCTTGACACTGTCCGACAGTTGTCGTCGAGGCTCGTTGTCGTCCCTTGTCGAAGCGCATGTGCGAAACATCTGTGTACAGCACCATCTACAGAGCGTACATAGCGCGCATATGGTTAAAAAAATCTTGATTAACATTCTTTACATCACTTATCATTTCGTCGACGGGGCCCCATTTGCTCCATCATGAACATTTCGTTCGAGGATCTGCAGCCATCTTTTTAGAGGGTTTCAGCCTACTTTCTTCATGGTCGTGCGTATGTATATGTGCGTGCGTACGTGCACACACGCAAATATGCACGCGTAATCTTGAAAAACCTCGAAAAGTCCCCCCCTCCCCCACCTCTTCCATGAATACGACAGTGCGGTTGCCAATCAGGTTCCATGGAAGGGTTGCTAAAAGTAAGGCTGGCGTATTTCACTTCCCAAATCACCTCAATGCAACGTTTACGCGGAACGTCCGAGTTCATCAAAGAGTATCACCGGAAAGCCTAAGCGCTGTTGGTTTTAACAGAGACAAAGCCAAAGACGTAAATGTGTATAGCTACGCAAAATTACGGAAACACCATCTGCGAAGGAACAAAGATGCGTCTTAGCAGTTACGAAATTTTTATTTCAAGGCAGGGTCACGTATACTTCAAGATTCGCGCTCGCGCTTGGTTGTTATATATTACAGCGAACCTTGAATCCTTACGGTCATGAATCAACCAGGCGTGTTGTTTATTTTCCAGCTTTTTAATGTGCTGCGCCGCTTTCGTGCGTTCTAATGATCGAGATAGGGTCGACAATGTTGCCATGGAATCATCACGAAGAAACGAGTAGCGTCTTCGCATCGCCAGTGTGGCAGGAGCAAGAAATACAACTCAAAACATTGCTCCAGTCGGTTCAGGGACGATCACGTCTAAGTATGTACGGCGCTGCGAGTAAAGAAAAAAAGAAAATCAGTGAAGCCACTCAGCCAGACAGGAAAAAAAAAATACAGGTGCGTAACCGTGCGACTCAATCACGCTGAAACTGAATTCAAAATGCTTTTCAAAATTTTTTTCTCAACATATCGTCGTTTGTGGCTCTGATACAGCAATTGTGCCGTCGAGTGAAAGCAAGAAAAAAAAAACTTAAGTAATAAAAATGAAGAAATTAAAGAAGAAAGAAGAGAAGACAAGCGCGCCGTCTCTTGAGTGGGACGAAATACAAACGTAACCTGAAAATGAGCGTTCCTCGGCGTTTTTTTTTTTTATTCCAAGTATACGTCTGTCATATATACACATGGTGGTTGGCATAAAAGCAAAGTTTGTATAAGAGCAAGAAAATAAATGAATAAATAAATAAAGAAATAAATAAATAAAAACGCTGACTGCCAGTATCACTAAATCGCCCTTCAAACCCTTCAGCCCTTGTGTCTCTTTCCTTAATCGAGGACTCTAAATATAGCGAAAGTGGTTTACGATCACCTAATCACCGTTGCAGCAAAGAAAAAGTAAGAAGACAAATGATGCTGCTTGGCCAACGCTTGTTCCGACTTAGAAGGGCACCGAAGAACGCCAAGCGTGTGTCACTCCAAATCCATTCGAGAAAAGCGGTTAGTTGTAAGGGCATTTAATTATACGACGTGCCAAACCTTGAATGCTTGCTTAACGCTCGTTGCATGCACGGAGTATCGTCTCCCCTCTTTTCTTACTTTCATTGACCATTGCTGCGTAATACTCCGCGCTACTGTGTAATATGCAAGTCACGCAACCTTCAGCATCCCAGAAATCAAAATATCGCTCTCACAACCCTCCCATCATAAAGGAGAAGTACCAGCGCTGTTGTCACACTCTCGAACCATTTTATGCAACCCATTCATGTAGCGAGACATTCGCCTCAATCTAGGTAAATCTGTTTTCAATCATTTAGAAAATCCATCTATCACTAGAATCTCATTTCGCACCACTAACGTTACAGTCGTTCGTGACGTTTTCTGGCAATAGTCCGTATTAGGCTAAACTACCACAAGACGTCACATCTCTCGCCCATCACATTGAACGGAAGAAGGAGAATCGAAGGCATGGATGGATGCATGTTTAGATGAAGTGGTTAAGAATCTACAGTACTTGGTAGTTCACTATGGGAGAGCATAAAGCCGTCCCGTAGATCTCACACTTGATGAGGCCCTGTCGACACAAATTACATCGTGAATGAGTTCACGCCGAGTGCTCAACCCTTCGTCACAGTGCAATATTATTCAGTCACAAAAATCATGTGTGTTTACAAAAAGTGGTTAACGACTTGGAGTACTTGGTTCCGTTTACTACAGACCACATAAAGCCATCCCGTGACGGAATACAAAAGCGGATCGTTTTTAAATTGTTAGCCAGGACCACCTACTTCGAAGGTTGTGTATTCGGGCACCCCGGATAAAACGGGCATTACTTTTCATCCCCATTAGTTAATTTCAATTTTTGTCACCATTTCCACACTGCAGTTCAAAAGAACAAATAATGTTCCCTTGCGCTCTCATTCGCTTTGTAGTATGCTGAATTAATTTATCGGGACGTTATCGCACACAATCATAACTGCTCCTAAAACCGTGTTTGTCTCCGTACCACATGTTAACTCAATTATGTTTTTTTCGCTGCACATCTTGATCATGTAATATGTACTACTGTCGTGTTTCATGTTTTTAACTACAGCTGAGTGCACCTTCTTTAATGCCCTATAATGTTTTTGATTATGCGAGTGAATCAGACGGTTTAGAGGTTGCGAAAATTGTATCCCCATCCCTCGAAAAAAAAAAAAAAAAAACTTCTGGTCCTATCATTTACCAGCTCCTAACACCGAAACTGAAGGCATGTTGTCAAGCTCTTTTCAAGGGTAAAGAAAGTCTCTCTTCCATTTTTTTGCATGAAAGAAACGTGCGTAATGCCAAGGAATGTTCTATAATTTTTATGTAGCTCAAAAGAACATTTATTAGAATATATATTGCCAAATAAGGGAAGGAAGCTGTAAGAAATCCTGGGGCTATTTTTAAAAGCTCTTGTTGTCTTCCGTTGCTAATAAGGCACATCGGTGTACAAAATCTCATGTCTTCAAGAGCCTGTGTTCGTAAACATTAAAAGGGTCGATAAAGTTGGTCCTACAAAACGACTTAACTACTGGAGCAACTACTCACGCCATATAAGGCTAGCCGTTTACCAGTTCACGTTCTAGCATTTGATGTAACGTGGTAGCAGTTCATGCCGATTCATTCTCTGCTGCTCATTTTTCAACGCAAACAGCTGAAAAAAAGTACGCCGCACCATCGCAAAAATTTATACTCTGGACATACGTCATTTATCATTAGCATGGTGTAACCATTAGTAAAGGCTCCAGTACCTTGATGCCACGGACGCCGGGAATAAGCGGTAATTACAGATTAGCAAATGAACTGAAAGTAAACTGACGCATTTTTTTTTCTCTTTTTTACCCGCTATATGCACATAAAAGTGAAGGATAGAAAGAACATCTAAAAAAATACGTGAATCCAGTGTCCCGCGATAAGCATAAAGAAAAACAGGAGAGAGAGAAAAAGTATGGATGTTAACTAGTTTTCTGCTATAGACAAACAAAGTCAAGGCAGTGATTAAAGTTCGCTGATATCTTCTGCAGAATAATGAGGTGCGATTTGGGGGTCCGTGGTTGCGTCCGCGCAGGTGTTGATTACTTCTCCCCTGCGGCACCTAATCAGCTGCGAGTCTTTGAAAATTAGTAAATACTTCTCAAAATAACTAGCTACAACTCGGAGGGCAATCTTAACGACGTTGGGAATATATCCTGCTCAGGGGTGCATTTTCGAAGATTTGTGATCACTGCGATCTTCTCTTCATTCTTTTTTTTTTACTCTCACTCTCCTGTTTAAAGAATCAATGGTGACGCACCAACTTACTCGCTTTTCGGCGTGAGATTGGTGCTGAACAAATACCCACGGGTGTCGATATGAAGCTGCTGGGTGGTCACAGTCGTGCTTCGTTGTTTACGATGAACACAAAGGAGTAGTAGTAAAAATAAATAAATTCACACCCGCTGACGTATTAGCCGTACAATGCAACTCCAGTGGGAATCACGAAGATCGATGACGGAATCCGAGTGGTCGATGAATCTCCACAGCGGTGTTCCAAAAAAAAAAAAAAGGAGTACGCTTCGCACCAGCACAATTTAACTACGCTTCGTCTCACCACCACTCTAGATAGTCTACTTGATAGCGACACTTAACGGGCTTGATCAGTTCCAGCTGAGTTGAGGTGGGAGTTGTGAAAGGTGCCCAAGACACTCACACAACGAGCACAGGGACGAGGAGGCTTCTATTTGCGAAGAAAGAGACAGCCGGAAGTCCGTTAGGACCGAACACTCCAATCACACACTCCTTGGTTTCATCACTGAGCTAGTAGTCACCCGGATTGGAGAAAAGATGCACATCGACTTTGCACGCAGAAAGGAGTCGCTGAACATACATGACGTCCTTTAGCCTCCCATGACACCTGGCGTCAAGCCGTTCAATTTTAGATTAGAGCACTGTCACCCGCGTGCCTCCTTCCGACGTTGTCTAGGAACCTTCGCAAACTGTCGCGAAGTGTCGAGGAGGCCCTTGGACCAGCGCGGGGCACTTCGAGCTCCGACACGCGGCGTCCCGTCGGCCGACGATAACGAACGCGGCGCTTCGTCGACGGACGCCAAGAAACTGCGTTCGACCGGTGCGCGTCGAAGAGGACCGACTGAAGCCCGAGAGGCGAACGACGACGCCAGCGGCAGCGTTGACGAAGCACGCAACGGCAGGCTGCAGAGAGAGAGTTGGGAAGCGCACGCGACCGTATGCAGCCGTGGTCAGCGCGCCGAGTGCGGCGCCTCGCCCGAGCCAGCCGGACGAAGTTTGCTTGCCCAGCGGAGAGAGGAGGCTCTGGATGATGAAGAGGAGTCAGTGAGCGGCTGAAGAGGACGAGCAGAGGGAAGAGAGGGTTTGCCGAGTGATAGGCCCGCACGTAAGACCGGTTGCTCACCGGCGCCACGCTGGCTGCTTGTGCCCTCCCTTTACGCGTGCGAGCGACTCTCCCAGCGAAAAACACTTTTCATCCGCCGCTAGGTGGAAAGGCAGCCGCGCCGCGGCGGTCGCTTGTGAGCGTGAGCGTGTAGCAGGACACCCCTCCGCTTCCTTCGCCGATCAGCGTGCTTGTGTTTGCGGCGTTGCGCGCTTGAAGCAATGGTGAACGAGCTGCGCACGTTGTCTCAAGCCGAATGGAGAAGCACCCGTGCCGCTTGCATCCGAACGAATGAGAAGGAAGGAAGAGCTGCCTGTGCACTCGGAATGTGGCGAGAGTGAACGGAGTTGTATTACGCTTCAGAATGAGCAGCAGTTGGGTTACGGGACTTGTGGAGCAACAGCATGAATGACCAGGAGAGTGGATTTATACTTGTGGTTGTGGTGATCTCGTTCGAGCTGTTGCAGCTGGTTTCTTCGGACGGCGCCGAATGACGCGTTAGTGTTTTCAAGGGGAATTTATTCATTTCCATGTAATATTAATTGTAAACTTTTCTGTTTTTGAAACATTACCTTCGCAATGCATTTCGTGTGCAACTTCTTTCTGGTAAACTTGTTTCTCATGTGGAACATTTCGTTCATTTTTTTTTGCTAGTTTCCATACCCACTCTATTTTAATATTTCCCTGTTTTTCATCACACAGAGTTTCTGGTGAAAGATCCTGTGCATGTTGTCTGTATGGTGGGACTCATATTTCAAAAATGCCAATGGTACTGAAAAAAGAGTGAGGTCTGAATGGGAGAGATAACAACACTCAATATTTTCGGAGATGTGGGCCTGGTCTATCTACTAGCTTGCTGCTCCATGCGTCACGTGATGGTCATAGTAGAATTATTGAAAGGTGGACTTTTCTGTCAGTCATGTTCGTGTTCTCACATCATAGCCACTCATTTTGCGAAAGTTTGTCCTGCAAATTGCTAAAGCTTGCTAAAAAACTTACCGGTCGGTCAAATGGCACTATTTCGTTGTTTTTTTTTTTTTCTCACGCTTCCAACTCTTTTTAAGGCCTGGGTTCAACTTGCCGAACATTAGGGGGCGATGCATGCGGATAACACAGAAGCGAGTGAATTATTGCCATGTTGGCAGTCGCTTTGGCAGTATATACAACTCATGCGTATTTGCATGTCCTCGCTTCAAACCTCGCAGATTCGGATATATCTTTCAAGCGGATTAACACACTGCGGCCGAACAAGACAATGCTGTCAGAAACGAGAACGGATACACGCTGAAACACGTCAGTAACGTTTTCAAGGTCAGTCTTCGTGATTCGGGTCAGCATCAAGACGTGGAGCTTGAGCGAGATGACTCGGTGTGGTACCCGCATCAGAACAGAATAAATTATCATTACGCAGCGGATCGTTTCAGGTCACGCAAAGCTTTGCGATTCGAAGAGACACTGAATATTGCAGTCGTGCCTTATCGTACTGATTATCGACGATGCGATAGCGCTTCTGTGCGAAGTGGCACCGCGCTATTTTTCTCGCCGCTGTTTTTATTTTATTTTTAGTGGTCTTGGGTATACGTAGACATCGTCGACAAAATGTGTGGCTTATAAACCGCGCTCGCACCCATACTCTTAAGCACATTATTGAATTTCGTTCTCGGAAGCCACCGACAAACTGCATAATAACGAGGACTGTAAAGTTGACGAGCACTTATGGGGGTTAACTGCCACACCGAATCGCCGCCATCGCCTGCCCGTGTATGTTTACGGAGTGCGTCACTGCGCACTTTTCGCAATGACAGTGCAATTTTTTATTAGTATAATTTAGGTATATATGTATTAGGACTGACGTACGTTACTCTTGATCGCATGTATTTTTCTTTATCTTTTATTTTTCCGTGCTCAGGTATGCATTACGAAAATGGTGTTTGGCGCATGCGTTGCTCTATTTTTCTGTTTTTGTGCCCTGCTATGCATTATGAAAATTATGTACTAACATACTCACACCACTTATGTAATACTCGTACCAAAGGGTCTTTAAAGGCAATAATGTGAAACGAAGTGATTCGTTTTTAATCTCATTATTTTCTTTCATCGGAATATTTTTATAATAACACCAGATGCCAGAACACGACGTTTTGGACTTCGGACTTCATCGACGTCTAAAGAAAAACACGTATGCTTACGCTGCGTGTACTGCTTGATTTATATTAAGGTTTCAACACCACCACGTGATTATGAGAGACACCGTAGTGGAGGGCTCCGGAAATTTCGGCCAACTGGGGTTGTTTAACGTGCACCCAGATCTGAGCACACGGGCCTACAACGTTTCTGCCTCCATCGAACATGCAGCCTCCGCAGCCGCGATTCGATCCCGCGACCTGCGGGTCAGCAGCCGAGTACCTTAGCCACTATAGACCACCGCGGTAGGGTCATGCGTGTATACAGCATACGAAGTGTTGACAACGTCCTCTCTTGAAAGGCGCATCGATCGTCACGTTTGGCGAGTGTGTACAGTCTCGCGGCGGTTTGCGGACACAACTTCGTGTTATTATTTATTTCCACTCGTGCACCTTGATAGGCATTGTTAAACGCGTTCTGTGAGATTTCATCTCTTTCAGAAGGTAAAAGATGGACGTCATTGAAGGAATCCACATAGCGCTAGCAACGCCGCAGCACGGTGAGAAGTTTCTCCCACCATAGGCATACCGCTGTCGTCCATTGCTTGAGTGCATGCTATTCTACTGTAGTGGGAGCTTAGTTATTCGAGGTGCATGGGCGATTGCGCGCAAGTATAGTGCGAGAAAGAAGTTCATGAGTGGAGTTCGTGCTGGACAGCTTAAATAGGGAGTTATTATCATTGTCCATTTAAACCTTTATCACTTGAAAATTTAAGACTGTATGATCCGCTTGACTCTTGGTCGATCCCCCCCCCCCCCTCCCGGGGGGGTGGTGGTGGTGGTGGAAGTGCCAATCATACAAGGAGCATCATCATCACCTGTCGGTCATGGCATTAGCCTTAGTTGCTTGGTGTTGTCAGGGCGGGACCAGCGTTTTTAGTAAGCCACATATGCCGTCACTTGTGTTCCTGGGACAAGTATTCATCCGGCGTTGGTGTGTTTCGGTGCGGTCGAGCCGTGTCCTTGGTCTGTCCTGTACTGGGTCTCCGTACCGACAAATACACTTGTATCTACCCTTACAACGTCGTCACGTGGTACGACGTGTCGGGAGTGGGCCGTCACCGCGACAATAGACGGTATACCGACTTGTCGACAGACTGGAATGTATATTTCTCTATGCGTGCGCTTGTGTAACGTATCTGTCACTTTTGTAGCGGATAAAGATTGAAGCCTTTGTGTTTTCACTAGCTCGTTTTACTGTGTAAGAGGCCTGAGCCCGAATTATCATCACACCTTCTTATACGCATACGCAATCAACAATTTCCCCCCACACTTTTTATGCCATGAGTCTTCTAACGGCACAGGTTGACTACTTTCTAACACCACGTGCAAGCTGATGATACCTAGCCTAGCTCAAGGTGAGGTGGACTAAATCCTGGCTGTTGCTATTATTAATATTAGTTTTATTATTTGTATTCTCACTATTTATTATTATTATTATTATTATTATTATTATTAATATTATTACGTAACGGTTGCAAATATGAGGCAACGTATATTGCATTAGAGTCGACTATACGAAAACATGTTTAATATACAGCAACTGCTCATTGCCCAATAAGCACGGAAGCAGGCACAGGCAACACACTAAGCCCCCCCCCCCCACACACACACACACAAAATGGAAACAATATAAAAAGAGAACATGATGCCAGGAGAAGCTATTAATATACACACGCCATAAAGTTCATACGACATTCATACGATAAAACACCGGTATGTGTGGATTACATGAATGTCTGTTCAAGTGGTCTGCTGATCGAGTTCAGGGCGCGCAATCGTCGAATTAACTTAATTACCATTTATAAGAAACTACCCCAAAAACTGTCGACGAACACATCTGTTTAGCCATGAATCAACATGTTGCATGTATTTTCGCAACAAAACCTGGCAGTCAGGTTTCAAAGCAAACCGAAGGAAACATTCGTTAGATCATGTTTACCTATAAGGAATCTCGCATGATCACAATAATTCTGTAGTCCCTGTGACGTTGCGCTTCATAATGACGTTGTTTGTAACAGGTATCAAGCTCCTAAATTCCTGATCACCTACTTTACCGTGGTCTTATTTTATAATTATTCTCACATATACTCGGCTGCCTGTATGTCACCCACTTGATTTGTACAGTTCTCTACAGCGAATAGGCACAACGTAGGCTGCCTTCCTAGACACACATTGAATTGATCATAAACTAAAGTGAAACCATCAATAAGGCTGAGATGCTGGTGTCTTCAATAAGGCACTGGCTCATTTATACATTCTCTCTCTCTACCCAACACAGTACTTACTTGCTGGATCTCTCCCAGACGCACCTATGCTTCCTCAAACTTAACTTTCGGCTGAAATTGTTGCAATCGCCGACTCTACCACTTAAGGACTCGCTAAACACTTCTTTGAGAAGAGATAAAGTCACTTTCGTGTTTACTCAGTCAAGTATATATATCACCACGCTATTTATTCGGCTCAATATTGTTACTACTGTCAGTTCGTTGCCTCTCCCCTGTGTACCTAATCAATCAATTTCTTTCTCAGACGACAGATCATTGAAAGAAATGTTTACGTGTCTGGTATCTCCACCGTCATTACTTATTTACCCCGTCTAGGTATCACCTAAGAGACATACGTATATGTTTTTGATCACTGCGTAGGCAACGCGTTATAAAAGAAAAAAAAATGTCATCCTCGAGGTTACCAACCATCATATCTACTATTATATAGATTTGCTGACTTCTTTTCATAGCATTCGCACACAGCTTCTTGAACCGAGAATAGAGAGATAAAAATACGTGCGTCGAGCGCAAACGCTGCGCAACTCCCTTCAATTCAAGCTTGAGGTAAAGCAGCTTCGGGCTTTTGAAAATCGCCGACCACCAGTCGTTTGCAACTCAACTCCATGTCAAGGGCCGCTGGACCGGCTCATGTGTCTGTGTCTATTGTGAAATGTTTGTCTTTACCATGACGGTGTCTCTTTTCACCGAAAAGGACAAACAGACAGACAGACAGACAGACAGACAGACAGACAGACAGACAGACAGACAGACAGACAGACAGACAGATCGATAGATAGATAGATAGACAGATAGATAGATAGATAGATAGATAGATAGATAGATAGATAGATAGATAGATAGATAGATAGATACTGTCAGTCGCATCCACCACAAGATACTGTCAGAGTGGTGTAGAAAATGTAATATTGTGTCCATGAAGCCACACAAGTAACACGAGAAAATAATGCGTGACGCATTGATTGCTTGTCCAAAAATGGCAGATCCTTTGTACAGTGGGAATTGATGATATGCGAAGCACAAATAAGGTTGATATGTCACATTAAAATCAGTGCAACATTACGAGATGGAGGTAAATGATGCCGTACATGACATCCGTGCCATGATTATCATGTTTGGATGTGTCGTTTATCTTCGTCATCTATTGACGTCACGTGATACCAAATTTATTATATGTGGAGCTAGCGAAACGGCTGTGAGCACGCTATTCACACACGCATGTCAGGATTATCACGCATGTCAGGATTATCATGTTTGCATCAGTCATATATTTCTTCATCCATTGACGTCACGTAACACCAAATTTGGTATATGTGGAGCTAGCAACAGACAGACAGACAGACAGACAGACAGACAGACAGACAGACAGACAGACAGACAGACAGACAGACAGACAGACAGACAGACAGACAGACAGACAGACAGACAGACAGACAGACAGACAGACAGACAGACAGACAGACAGACAGACAGACAGACAGACAGACAGACAGACAGACAGACAGATAGATAGATAGATAGATAGATAGATAGATAGATAGATAGATAGATAGATAGATAGATAGATAGATAGATAGATAGATAGATAGATAGATAGATAGATAGATATAGAATAGCAAACGATGTCACTCGACATTACCTCTCCCCATAGAACTATTCATCTCAAGCAGAAGTCGGTTGCTCAACGACTCCACCTGCGAGAAAAATGAGCTCAACAGCTCCCTAGCCCCGAGGGAGTCGAGAAAGCCGCTGGAAACACGTTCTTTTCCGTCTCTTCTCAAAAAGCAGATAAACTCGGGAGAACGCGAACGAGGCAGGGAAGGAAAAATGGGAGTCTCCTCATTTTTTTTTCGCCAGCGGACCACATCCATGACTATGATGAAGCGCTTTTTAATGGCCCTGTAGCGGCCGTGTGTCGACTATCAGCCGGCTGTCGTTGTAGTCCGCCCGCTTGCGTGCACTTTAATACGGGAATGTCGCGAGGGAGCTGTCAAACAGAGATTGCGCAGGATCGGCGGTGGCCGCAGCTACAACCATCGGGGCACCATCGTATGTATAGTCGAGACTGCTGACTAATGGTTCCGTGGCTCATACGAAGAACTGTTGCACATGTTCAAACATTAGAAAATAGAAGCAGCCGAAAACAGAAAACATTTGCGATGTCGAGAAATGTGATACGAGTTCCTGATACACGTACTGCCACGCTCTCGCCGTGCCACCGACACTGAATGGTGTAGATTACCGCACATCGCATGTGCCAGGTGGCAAAACCGAATTGCGTCGAAGGGGTGGGGAAATTAAATTACATTCATTTTTCAAACGTCAGCAATACCGCGTCGCATGAACATATTATTATCCAAAGATATTCATGAATGACACCTGGTGTCTTTTTTATATTGGCCACTTTCAAGCTTTTTTTTCATGGTGGCAAGACAAACATGCTTCTCGTGAATAAACAACAACAACAAAAAACAAGATATATTGAACACACTAAAGCAGGTAAAGCGCGAGAAACACGGATGGTGAATAGAGTGAGAGTGACAAGGCACGTCTCCTGCCTTCGTATGTTAATGCACCACCGGGTAACGGTCTTCGTTTAGATATACTGAATTGCGAATACGGCGGTCCGCATTGGCCCGATCTGAATTGTAGATGGTGGAAGGAGGGGGGGGGGGCACTCCCATTGTCATTGATGAGGAGCGCCGGGTCATATCTTCACTCAGTTGGACCAGTCGCATCATTGTGGAATGTTACGGGCACGCAGCTTTTTTGACAATATTGACCACCGAAGACTGCAGCTGTTACAGAGCCAGAGACATTTTTCCTATACCTTCGACAAGCCGGAGAACAAATAATGGTTGTTGTTAGAAGCGTATCACGACTTAAATTTCATTTTTTGCATTGACAGAAAGTCTTGTTGCTTCCGGAGTCTACAGTGGGAAGGGGGGGGAGTCATTTGGATAAATATTTACCTTCTCTAATGGATGGGGAAACAAGAGGCCGCTTTTGACTCTCGCTACTTGCCTTCTCGTAAACAGGTTAGCTAGAAAAAGTTAACGTAGTGTTTCTTCAGAACAAAGGTCTTTACGTCTCCATTTGATACTGGTACTGCCCAACAGCGAGAGTTTTTTTTATTTATTTCAGGAGACAATAAACAGACAAAAAAACAACCTTACAATGCATGCGCGACTCCAAGCTCTCAAAGCAAAGACGACGGGAGAATCTTCTTAGTCGCGAATGAAACTCGCGATTCTGAAGAGCAGTTTATTGATATGTGGTCTCTTCTTTACCTCAGAGATGTGAAAGGCATGCTGACACACAGTTTGACAAGAAAGCTAATACAATTCCTGGCTATTCACTTTGTACTAACGTGATTAACATTGCACTTCACCTTTCACTCTTTCCAATAGCTTGGGATACCCGTGTTGCAAATCTGGGTAAGACGACATCCACGCAGGGAACCACCCTTCCCTATGCACTTACCGTCTTATGAAGGTCAGAAAAACCTCACTCGGACGTGGACGTAGGTTTTGAAATAATTGTCTTCTTTTAGGGGCGAAGCTCCTTAAAGCGGCACACGTTCGCCCCTCCTCGTAGTCGTAGTGCGTAACTAGTCTTACGCTTTGACTTGCAAAATGGTGCCGGTGGGAGATTTTTTCTGTGCGTTGTTGAACAATAAAAAATTCTCAGCGTGCGCGTTAATTAAAAGCTGAATTCTCCTGTCTCTCATTCCAAATTAGCAGCCATTGGCATGTACATTGAGCACTATCTGACAAGAAAGGGTTGCTAGGTTATACTCGCTGGGTGTAACCTCCTCGGTTTTAGAAAGGTTTAGCGAGCGTTGGGCCACAGTGGCATGAATAGAGTGAACTAGTATATACCATGAACTCGACGTGGTTAAAGGTGGGAAGTAGACACGAAGCGCAAGCCGTAAGAAAGTGTGCGTGTGCCACCTCTCGTTTAGTCCTTGGAATGTCCGCTGGATGGTGGTGCTTCTATATGCGGAATATACGATGAAAAGATGCGAGATGGTGGTATTTGGAGTGTTGACTAGATGGACGAACGGACACACAGACAGATGCATGGACGGACGCATGGATGACTGCACGGACGGATAGACACATGGACGGACGTAGCGGTGGATGCATGAACGAACGCAGGGACGGACGCATGGATGGACGTGCGGACGCACGAACAGACACACGCACGGACGGACGGATGGACGCACGGTCGGTCACACAGACGGACGTATGGACGAACGGAAGCAAGAACGAATAGACGGATGGATGCTTCGGCCCGCTCTCCATCATTCACCCCGTGGATATGCTGCCGTTTTTTTTCTCTCTTTCTTTTTCTCCGACCCTGTTGCCCAGAACTCGTGACATACCGCTTCAGAACTCATGAATACGAAGCAGACGCTAAGGAGAGATAAATCTTAATGTGCACGTCACGTGCAGCCACCTGGCCAATAGCCTTTTTTCAGCGTGCTGTTATTGCTGACTCAGAAAGGAACACGCCCATGGGCTTTCAAGGGAGGCGTACGCTTCAAAACTCGGACAACTGTATGCATTTATGGTCAAGAATTTAGAAAGCCATCACTTCAATATTGTATGTATCACCAGCTGCTATAATGTGCGAGAGGGGCTCACCTGTCTGGTCCAAGGCTGTTTATTGCAAAAATGTGTAAACGCGAAGATACAGGTCTCCCTTATAGTGCTAAAAGCTCCGCTTCAGTGGAATTTCTGAATATAGACCGGAAATCTTACTCGGAGTAGCGAAGAAGTGAAAATTGAAGGCTCGTTTTTGTCGTAGGACGTGATACAAATGACCACCACGAGGGGAACTACCCTTCACCAGGAACTCACTATGTGTGAAACCTCACCTTGGGGTCAGTGAAACCTCACCCCAAGTCAGTAAAACCTCACCGTCTGTTACGTCTGCGGGCGTAGGAAAGTGGTACGGTAGTATCCCACAGGCGTCTTTACCTCGAAAACAGCTATTTCTGTCTGAAATACAAGCGTGCACCTTTACAGGCCAGAAGTGCAAGATAGAAGTATTTATTTGACTTGGATTGGTAAGAAGTTTGAGGCAGCGTCTTTAGAAGCAGTCCGTACATTAAAAACGAAAAAAAAAATTAAAAAGTTACAAGCAGAACAAAACGAAAACAGTAAGTTCAGAAGGCTGATCGGTTCTGAATTAGAAGTGGAGTGCCTACTGTCATGCCTCCAATACGATTGATGAGAAGTGTAACGTGTACGTATAGGCACCTGTGTATCAGTATATTACACAACAGAGCTATCTTACTGCTCTTCCCAATGGCTTCGAGGAACACGTAGTAGAACATATAGGAAAGAAGCAGTACATGTACAAGTACTGCTTTCGTGTATTTTACGTCACCGTGCTTCACGCAAACGAACACTGTTAAGACTAGGATATACGTATCATTGTAGTTGGCGTGGTAGTTTATAAACAACCAAACGCTCAGAACTTCAATTGAAAAACAAAATCGAATGCTTTTTTTGTTTTGATTTGTTTATTTTTTGTTAATAGTGTGGGCTGAAGAAGTTCACTGATGTAGGCAAACAGAAAAGGCTATAGATCAAAGTCCTTCCACCGCTGTGAAGATAGGGAGAGAAAGAGAATATGAATGCAGGGAGGTTAACTAGATGCTAGGATCTTGTATGGTATACCCTGCACTAGTGAAAATGAAAAACCCCGATGATTTGACTATGGTGGAACTGGTTAATTCGATATAGTGGAAATATTGCTATAGTTATCTTATTTATTAGCTTTACATGTTACATTGAGCTAATGAAAAGACAAAACACTTCGAGATCTCAGTGCTTTTTTTGTGCGTGACGGATATGATCACATAAACAGCGGCCATCGTTGGTTTCAAAATTATTTCCTGTGGCAAATAAAACACGGCGTTGTTTCGAAAGTATACGAAAATGGCACGATATCCATTCCTAATGCGAGTGGTCTCGCCATTGAATTGTTCTCGCAATTCATGCAAGCCGGCGAAATCATTCACATTTACTTTCACACATTGTCCCTTTTCACAGGATAGAAAGGTGGGCTAGTTGGTAATTAATAATTGATCGGCGAACTGAGAGCGCGCGAGGAACACACACACGAAGAAAAGAGGAGGCACACAGCCCGAGCGCTCGTGCTGATCAATTATGTCCCTTTTATTTGACACAAAATACGTCGGATTAGTCGAGTTAGACGGCTCGGCGAAAATTCTTCCCCGAGTAGTTTTGTTCGCAGACGTGATCTGGCAGAACCTGGCGATATAAAGCTTCGCTTCAAGTAATGAAAAAAATATGGGAGGGAACAGGTGCCCCCGTATGACGCAATGACCAACTGAAGCGCGCTAATAAGAGCCCTCCGGTATATCTTCGTGGTGACGAAACACAACTACACTTCGATTTGGGGTGTAACACCACTACGGCAAAGATTGCGCAATGTCTCGGACATCGTTTTAATATGAGAAGCACCACGTTCCCCTGGCAGTGTGCAGTGTCTCCTCCTCATGAGCTCTCTCGTTTTTAATGATCCCGAACGAGAGCTGGCGACTGCAGAAAGGGTTACAAATAAAGCTCGTAACATAGCGTACACGTGGGTACCTTGTGACCTTTTTATTTTCTCACCAGTTATACCTGCGCTGCTGGGTCGTCATCAAAAAAAATTATCTCTTACACTACCTCGATCACCTTTACTGCTCGGAAGCGAGCACCCACGTAAGCCAGCACTCGCGCCTACGTCATCGGTGCGTGTCCTATGGCTGAGCCGGCGTATACCTGGGCGGCCTGAGTAAAGGCAGTGCGTCGTATTTCATTAGAAGCGCTTCTGCGCCTCGTCGGCTGCACCGCGCGGGCCATCAATTAAACAGCCGTCGAGGAAGACGACGGCCGGCGATGTCAGGTCAAAGAGAACGTCCTATACCAAGGATAACACCGTTCGGGTTCAGGTAAACAAGACGGGACTTAGCAGGGCTTAGTTTAATGACTCCTTGGAGAAACTCCCGTGGGAACTGACGGGTCTCGTAAAGGTGTCCGTCGGAGCCGGAACACTAGATAAGTCGAATAAGGCGGAAAAGTGATGAAGAAGACGAAAGAGGGCGAATAAACATTTGTTGTGAGAAACAGTGAGATAGAAGGCGTTCCTTCTTCGCCGGAGGCGGAGGGGGGCGGGTTTAGAAGTCCAAAAAGCGACTGGCTAACGCCGCAGTTCTTGCCTGGTTCACCAAGCTTTGCTAATATTTCAAGCTATCTGCCGTCAACACTGTCTCTCATCTTTCGTCGTGACTTGTAAAGGTTCCGAAACTACATTCTGGTCGTTTTCTTTTTCTCTCGGTGTGGGCGCAAACAAGCACCATGTGTTTGAGAGTGCCCGGCTGTACATCATGATAGCGGTGAGTGAGTGAGAAATACTTTATTTGGTGATCCGGCGGACCAAAATCTTAACCCCGCGAGGGCAGGGACATAGCGGCAGGGTATGGGACGGTTGTGGGGTGCATACCACGGAACTCCAACGCAATATCCATAACGAAGTAGCGACTCATGTGGCTTCCCAGCGATAAGAGAGTGCACATGCTGATGGGTATAGTGCATGCTGAACTGTTGCACATACTATTGTAGTAGGTGGCCAGCTTTAGCCCCGCCACGGTGATCTAGTGGCTAAGGTACTCGGCTGCTGACCCGCAGGTCGCGGGATCAAATCCCGGCTGTGGCGGCTGCATTTCCGATGGAGGCAGAAATGTTGTAGGCCCGTGTACTCAGATTTGGGTAAACGTTAAGGAACCGCAGGAGGTCAAAATTTCCGGAGCCCTCCACTACGGCGTCTCTCAAAATCAAATGGTGGTTTTGGGACGTTAAACCACACAGATCAATCAATCAGGTGGCCAGCTTTAGATAGCGTTACACGTCACGCAGTTATCATGCTGTAACACCACGGTTCGGTGCTATAACTACAACACAGCGTGCGCAAGTATACGTCACTCCACACGCGAATCTACGCTAGCTAAATTGTTGAAGATACTGATGATGATTATGGAGTTTACACGATGTGACTCCATCGGCAATACGACGCAACTTCCACAGAACTCGTGTTTCTACTTGGCTGCTCACGTGAAACTTTGTGCGAAAGGACGCATCTAAGGATTCTTTTTTCTTGGTGTGGTAAATCAGTAAGAAAGCTGTCTTCCACTCAGAGTAACCAGGCTAGAACCCAGCAGGAACTGATATGTATCGTTTTTGCAATTACGCGCGATGGCTACGACGAACACAAGTAGCAGACAGCGCACCAGTGGACACGGAAAGTGGCTATTGGAGTGTACCCGTAAAAGCTCACGTTTGGGTAATAACGAAAGAAGATTGTCAACGCTGTTGCCGTGCCTTCTTAATCTTATGCCCTGTTAGAACTTGGCGATTTTTTTTCCCTCTTGGATTTCAGTGTGCGCACACCTACACTGGAACGCTTGCTCACATATATACACTCATAAACCGCTCCGCAAACCAGTTAACTTAAAAAAGCGCTTTACTACATTGCTGGGCTTGCCCGTATGGGAATTTCTCGACCGATGTTTCAAGCCCTTTTGCTTCCGGGAACGACGCTACGTTGTCTGAGAGCGAGAGACTATAGCACTCTGTACACACCGTCGGGAGTGAAATGTGGCACACTGACGCGGAATGTACAATATAGTCTCTATAGTTGTATCAAAACCGCAAGAGTGTCATGCAATGCTTTTGGCCATTCTGATGTTTTATGAGCAAGCGTTCGTAAATGCGTGGCGTTTTAACCTGACGTTTCACGACAGGAGAGTTTCACGACAGAAGATTTAGAGAGACCGGATAAATCGCAAACAGGAGCGTATATACACCTTCTTTACGAAGAAGAGGATCATCCTCCTTTCTGGGCTGTTAAAACAGAAGCACAAAAGCCGACGTCACAGCCTGGGCAGTGCATTTGGAAGGGGGGGGGGGGTCACGCACGTTAACAAGACTCCAGGAAGGACCCCATGGCGGCAGCCAGGGGGCCTTCAGTGAAAATATATACGTCGATCCAATCAAAGGAACCGTGCGTGTTGGCGAGGATGTGGCGTGGAAAAGTTGTTCAGGCCACTGATTGATTGCCTGATCATCATGCCAAGACAAAAAAACAAACAAACAGGCAAGTGGGCCACGGCAGTCGGAGATAAGAACAGCGCGAGAAATAAATCACGTTCACCTCCGTACGAGGGCACGCACCATGCTGTGCGCGCAGAAATATTCGCGGCCATCGAACACCCGCTATCAACACCCGCAGGGCTGCGACGTAAGCAGCAAGATGTGCACGCGTTGAATACCGTTGTCGCCACACTTAATCGGTCCGCAATGTCGACCGACTGCTCTGTTACCCACACCCGGGGCAATACAGATCGTTCAACAACGAAGCCAACGCGAAATTTTTTTGCACTTACCGCTGACATCCACTGAGACTTTCTGTCAAATCTCACGCTGAAATTCCTCATTTTTTTTTCTGGCTGAAATTTGAGCCAACAGCCTTAGGCTAGATAAACGTTACCCAAGGAGCGCATCAAACACGACGTGCACTTGCATTCCACAGATATATCATATACGCACTTCCTGAATACTCTAACACATCCATTGGGAGGAGAAGCTCGGAGGCCTGTGGAATAGATTAAAAAAGAAGAAGGACATGTGAAGAGAAGAAAACATCTATTTCCTTGAAAGTGCTGATCACGAACGCTGAACGTGTGCACATCATTTTCGTGCATCGTGCGTTCCGCGTCCTGCCCTTCTTGTTTACGGTTTCACAATGTAGCGCTAAAATCGGCACCGCGAGCAACGCATAGCGCGCGAATCCTTCTTCCATCCCTTCTCCCATCTCTATATCTCTTCTCCCATCACCATAGAGATTGCCGGAAAGTTAAGAAAACGACAACAAGAAAATAAGAGATATATTCGTTCCTTCCACGGCCTTCGGCCTGTTTTGTTTGTCGCTTAACTTCCATTAAAAAGGAAATACTGAAACTTCCTTTCAATGGCATTTTTTTTAGCGTGACGTGGGTAACCTCATTGCACAAAAGGATGCAATGACTCTTCAAAGAATGACACTTATCTTTCGTTGTAATGCGACCATTTAAGAGACGAAGGGCCGGCACAAATCATGGATCATGCGCGCGGTAACAGTTCCAGGGATAAAATAAGGCAGAAAGAAAGAGAGAGGGAGAGAGAGAAAAAGAGATAGAAGGAACACAAATCAAAATTAAAATGTTATTCCGCAACAAGAATTGTTTATAAGGCGGACACGTAAAAGCTGTTAGAACAGCTTGCAGAGCCCTGACCGCCTAGTACGGCGAAGAAGCACGGGGCTAAGTAATTACAGTTGACTAAGAGAAATATGTATTAATCTGAGAAAGTAGTTTAAGAAATGGTTATAATGCAGACCTAGGAAGGAGGTAGTCATCACATTACGTTAAATATTTGGAGAACACTGGAGTTTCACCTCAAGTGTAGGACGCGACAGCGGCTCCGTCTTCGAAGGACACCTCAACCGTGCCGTAAACCAGCGAACGTCTGTATGTGTGTAACACTGCCCATCCCAAATTTTCTCAGAATGCCTGCTTTAATTAATGGTCCTTCCCAACATTTCTTACAGCAGATATTGTGAAATAGTTTGCAATGGGCAGTGTTGCACACATCCAGACGTTCGTTTGTTTGTGGCATGGTTGAGGTCTCCTTTGCGAGCTGGTTTTGTCGATGATAATGATGAAATGCGTCCGAAGTGTTTTCTAATAGATGAGCCTTTAAAACACACACTCGTAGTGCAAGGTAGGTAGGTAGGTAATCAACTTTATTGATTCACGAAGGAATCATTTGAGGGGGGGGGTGTGGTTGGGGATCGTAGTGCAAACCGAACGTTTTGGCATTTGGTGCGATTCCATGATTCTCCCACGCAATATACATGATTCAAGGAGACGCATTCCACTACATGACGTTTTTAGAATGTTTCCTTTTTTTTTTCAAATAAGTTGCATGTGTTGCAGTGTATCTTTGCACCATATACTGTGCAAGACTGTTATCATGAATAATACAAATGGTAGTCGTCCTCATTCTTTATTGCTAAATACCTGATTGCATGAGGGTCTAACGGAAATTCTTTTTTGAGTGTCCTCTTTAAAACGCACCAAAAGTCCAACCCTTTTTAACCGCGTTGATAAACGTGGTTAATTCTTTCCGGTCGGTTACAGATTAGACATGCGGATGTACATATGGTGAAAGGAATATAAAAATGAGAGAGAGGGGAATAAAATAAGAAGAAAGGGTGCATTGAGTTCATTGACGCGAGCGCCACATGTAGCGCAAGTCAGCCAGAGCATAAATAGAGGTTACAAGATTGTTTAAGAAACAATATCGTTAGACGCCAACTAAAAAAAAGGTATGCGGATGATTGTGTTATAAAAAATAAGAAACGTCGGTCATGAGGCGTATCAACATAGTTTAGTATAGTGAAGAACCACAAAAGAACTAAGCCACATGCAAGGCCCCTTTCCGAAGCGTTAGCACCAGTGACGCATCCTGTTCAAGGATTATTCATCTTTCACGCTGTCACGAGATATTCGTTAAATTACTGAGGCGTCTCGAGTAGACTGCATTGCATGCCCCGATCACTTCCCATCTCGTCTGGTGTTGCATCTCGTCTGGATCTCCTCGCATCTCGTCCACTGACTCTGTGATCAGCGCACAATTGGCTAGGCGACCATTTCGTGGGATGAAGATATCACATAATGTCACTTAACGACGTACACCATGGTGCCATTCATGACGTCATGTAAAAATTTGTTTTTTTTGTAGTTTAGTTTCTTTGCTTTTTTTTCACATTCGCGTACACGCCGACTACGGCGAGTTTTCTTCAATTCACGAGACGTACGAGGCTTTCGAATATAATGTTTTTCTTGAACTATACATGAAATAGCGAAGCATGCGAGTCATGTCTGCGTTGCCGCGTATTCCAAGGGCTCGTCAGTGCGACTGCGTCTGCGAGACAGGCCACGCTGGAGGGCAGTGGGAGTACTCGATATATTACAACTTAGTGCGGTCATCCCGGCTGCGGCGGCTGCATTTCCGATGGAGGCGGAAATGTTGTAGGCCGGTGTGCTCAGATTTCGGTGCACGTTAAAGAACCCCAGGTGGTCTAAATTTCCGGAGCCCTCCACTACGGCGTCTCTCATAATCATATGGTGGTTTTGGGACGTTAAACCCTACATACCAATCAACCAACTTAGTGCGGTCCACTTGGGCACTTCGTTAAGAAAAGCGAACATGCCAAGAAATGCCACCTCGTCTCTAGCCACGAGCGGCAAAAGTTCGAAAAGGATGATTGCGCTCTGCTAGTAACCTTTAGTAAACGTAAGCAACAGTTGCTTACGCAAAGACGCACACGGTAATATTTGAACCTTGCTTTTCTTTTTTCCACGTGGACTTAATATGTGTTTCCAACGCTGGTTGTTAATTAACAAGAAGCAAAGATGACCACATT
The DNA here is from genome assembly GCF_043290135.1 of Rhipicephalus microplus. Lineage (NCBI taxonomy): Eukaryota > Metazoa > Arthropoda > Arachnida > Ixodida > Ixodidae > Rhipicephalus > Rhipicephalus microplus. Next base: position 195,423,209 of record NC_134701.1, read on the forward strand.
GCGCGCGACGCGGTACGCTACCACATAGTAGCGTGTATAAGGTTCTTGTAGCGCTAATGACTTTAGTAATCTTCCATGGACTTGACTATACCAACAGCATGGAGCATAAGTCAGTGAGGGGGAACACGAGTAGCACTTCTTTGCCGCACGAGCCAGTGGTTAAGTTAGCAGACAGTTAATTAGAAACAACTTGCCCGACATTCATATCTGTTAATGACTACACTTCTTCAAACGCATACGTTATTTTGCGTCATTTCGGTGTTTATCCACTCTTACCATAGTCGGGAACAAAAATGCCCCACTGATAGAACCAGCTGATGAGATCATTGAACAAATTGCTGCGAGGAAAAAAAAAATGTCGTACATGCCTGTCAAGAGCTTTTCGAAACATCAATTATTGGTCAACTATAGTTTGTGTATGAGACAGCCCGAGTCTTCTATATGTTGGCAGCTGAGCGCCGTAATACCCGTTTCACCGTGGAAGCCATCTTGTCCTTCTATAGACGAGGACGAAGGTGCTTGAGCTTCATCGTCAACGAAATACGGCCACGGTAGGTTGAAGAAAGGAAGTTTCATTGTACATGTAACTTGTACATAAACAAATAAAACAAGTAAAACAGTGTAAGCATTATACAGATGGACACTAAAGCACAAATTTACCTGCGTGTATCCGAATGCTACAGGTTAAAAAATTGATTGATATGTGGGGCTTAACGACCCAGAACCACCATATGATTATGAGAGACGCTGTAGTGGAGGGCTGCAGAAATTTCGACCCCCTGGGGTTCTTTAACCTGCACCCAAATTTGAGCACATCGGCCTACAACATTTCCGTCTCCATCGGAAATGCAGCCGCCGCGGCCGGGATTCGATCTCGCGACCTGCGGGTCAGCCTAATTAAAAAACAAAAAAACGACTAGAATGTACCAATAGAGAAAGAGAGAGAAGAAGAAGAAATATCAGAAAGGTATAGAGGTTAACTATAGACAAAGTGCAGTTTGCTACCCTACTCGGGGGAGAGGGGAATGAGTGAGAAAATGAGAGAGAGAGGAAGAGATACACATTGCAAATAACACGCACAACGCGAACACAGTTCAGGTTTCACAGGCGGTCACACAGTGATGTTGCCCTCAAGAATCGTAGAAGTGCTCGTGTGGCTTTCTGGGCTGAAATACGTGAAGGCCACGCTCCCAAGATCTTCTCCAGAGTAAAGGGTCGATCATCCAGCGTCCTTAAGGCACACTTGAGAGTCAGGCGATCTTCTTCAAAGTTTTGGCAATGGCACTGGACATGGTCAAGAGTTTCCACACAATGGCAGTTATCGCAATTGGGGGAGTCAGCTAGACCTATGCGATTACTAAATGAATTGGTGAAGGCAACGCCGAACCATAAACGACTCATGATTGTAGCGTACCTTCGCAAAGTCTTTGATGGAAGCTGTAATTAGAGTAATGAAGCAAGGTTCTGCGGGCGTCGAGTGGAGTTCAGTGGAAGATTCTGATGCATAGGTGTGGTATTATGCGCAATGTGGCGAAGTTCTTTCGCGGCATCAACCCTTGACAGGGGTATGAGCAGTGCGGTTGCTCCGTCATGGGCACAACGGGCAGCGTTGTTGGCGCGGTGGTTACCACCAATCCCACAGTGACCAGGCAGCCATTGAAAGATTATGTCATGTCCTTTGTTAGTGGCGCGGTGATAGATTTCATTGATTTGGGATACCATCTGATGGTAGTTCTCGCGTCGTAGACTTCGCATACAATAAAGGGCCACCTTGGGGTCGTAGAAGAGAGCCCACTTAGCAGGGGATTCTCGCTTAGCAAATCTAATAGCGGATAGAAGGGCGGCGAGCTCGGATCCCGTAGTTATTGTGACGTATGCATGTGTACTAGAGTGATGGTTGATTGATATGTAGGGGATAACGTCCCGAAACCATCATATTGCTACGTGCATGCATATTGATATTTTTTGGGAGCAACGCGCCTGTCTGCCTGACGAGGAAGACAAAGGGCTGTCTCCGTTCGACCGCTGGTCAACAGGTCACGCCATTACCGCTAGTTTCAAATACATCTAATCCGCAGCCTCGTCGACACGTTGTCTCTTCTTTTCCGTAACAATATCTTTATGAGAGACACCGTATAGTGGAGGGCTCCGGAAATTTCGAGCACCTGAAGTACTTCAACATGCAGCCAAATTTGAGCACACGGGCGCACAGCATTCTCGCCTGCATTGAAAAGCCGCCACCACCGCCGCCGAGATTCGTGTGGGCGCTACGTTTGTAAGTAAGAACTGGAAACGCTAGTTGTTTCTGCATTGCTCTGAACAAAGATGTTTTCATCATCGAAGGAAAGTCCGTGTTAGAACCAGTGTGACACTTTGGAGTACCATGTACTCTACTACGGGACAGCAATAACACAGAGAAACATACTTACGTACCGAGCGGACACTCCCGTAGGGCCCTGCAGCTACCGGGCTGCTTTCAGCGCCATGAGCGGCTGGTCAGACCCGATAATGTCTTCAGCGCAAATAATGTAACATTCCAAAGGGACTTGTTTTTGGGCTAGTTGGTTCATACTTGGTGCAGAAGACTGAGGCGCAAAAAACATGACGTGAAGCAGGAAGAGCAGGAGAGAAGACACTGTTCTGTCTTCTCTCCTGCTCTTCCTGCTTCACGTCATGTTTTTTGCGCCTCAGTCTTCTGCACCAATGTAACAACAATTTTGCTTTCCGATGCTTGCATTTGAACCCGTACTTTCATGCTCCGAAAGCGAGTGTCTTTACCTCTAGGCTACACACCCATGTTTCAACAGAGAGAATACATGTACAACACATCCAAACCACATAAATGCGTACCCTTTGCGCAAAAAATATACAAAAAGGCAACACCTTCTAGTTAGATTTCACTGTTTTTGTGATAAAGCATTAAACGTCCTCAGCGGTACACTATGTAGAGGGAATATCGGAAATTGCACTGGTGGATAAAATTTCTTTGCGAAAATTTGACGCCAAACTTGGGTTTTCGTTGTCTTTCTGGGGCGGCTAATACAAGTCTTGACGCAGGAGTAGGTAGGTAGGAGGTAAGTTTATTTACAGAAAGGCAGAGAGGTCGGCCTGAGCGATAGCTTGCTCTAGCCTGCTACTCTACACTGAGGGAAGGGAAAGGGGAAAAGAAAGATTAATGAATGACGATGGTGAGATAGAGACGTGAGTATTTAGTGTTCTTTCTAGCTGAGAACCATTTTATAGCCGCGCACATAGTCCAGTTGTTCCTAAAAAGGTAATAACTGCTCTTGTGACCGCAGTTGCACTGTTGGTGTCTGGCCAAGACAAAGGAGTAGAAGCGAGCATGGGGATGCCATCCAGTGGTAGGTCAGACCCTTTCTGGCTGGACCGCGAAAAGTCCAAGTGGCAACCTTTCATATAGTATATTTCTCTATGGCAATAAGATGTCCCAGGGAAATGCCAGGGGGCACACAACTAGAACCTCCTCCTGTGATTTCACTATATTAGTCAGGTCAGATGTGTCCGTGATTCCACTATATTAGGTCAGATCCTGGTTAAATGCTGGCTGTATCCGAGAAATCCTGCAAGGAAGACCAGGTTCCCCAGCTATATCTATCGCTTTAAGCGGGACCTGAATGCGAGTATGCATATTCATCTATTATTTGAAGCGGCTTCGACTGGGAGGGAAATCGAACCTCAAAGATAACCTCTGTCTTGTCATGCAGCGGGTTTTGTTGAGATATATTCAGCTCTTTTTCGAATATATTGATCGAAGACATGAATGCTTGTGGCCCTGAGATTTCTTTGGTTGATGCAGTGCGAGCGTGTTTTGCGTCGAGAGTAAAGCCCTAAATGAGAGAATAAAGAAAAAACCAAGAAGAAAATTCAAGAGCGAATGGTATCACAAGAACTGTTGAATTACAGAGCGAAATTTATTTTCCCGAGACTGGCATCTGTCCTCGTGTTCTGCTTCACAGCCCAGCATTGGGGCATTTGTCTTGAGTTATGAATGGGACGCCTGTCATCGGGGCCATACAAACAAGGCACCCTTAGTAACCCGCTCAAGGACATCACATCGGCTGTGGCAACACAGTGCCGACGCTTCCTTCAGACGTGAATCATCAATGGCAGTAAGGTCTCGGAGGCTGCTCTTAATCTAAATTAAAATCTATGTCTTTCTAACCCCGCTCACGTTTGCAATGTATACTCTTTAGGCGAGGAGGACGGTGCAGAGCAATGAACGGAAAGAGAGCGGCTTCACCAGTGCTTAGACAGGCTGGCCACCATGTGCTGGTCAAATGAGACTGAGGTGACTAACACGTTATCGAGCTGAGATATCGCTTTCCCTTTCTAGCCGAACCGTTTATAACTCACAGATTTGTATGGCGGTTTCGTACTCGGGAAACACGACGCCGGCGAGCGTACAGGCTTGCGGTCATTCAAGGTGTGCACTGGTCAAACGCACGTGTGTGCTCGCCGTTTTTCCAGTAGATGATACTCTCTCGACAGTGGGCTTGTCGACGATCGGCCACTATTTCATATGGAACTCTGATCTTTTGCCGAGGCCACTCGTCATTTCATGCCTCCACGTTTTATGGTAGCCTGCTCATGAACCCGTCAAGGTCAATGTTGCCTATCGCAAGTGAAATGTTGTACTACTAAGCACGCGGATTAACTCCCGGCACAGAGGAAGTAAACAGTTGAGAGGCAGCGATGCAATGAACTAGAAAGAAAGAAAGAAAGAAAGAAAGAAAGAAAGAAAGAAAGAAAGAAGGAAAGAAAGAAAGAAAGAAAAAGTATAGTACGGTGGACACACAGGCGGAGAACGCACGCTACATAGCGGATACGTTGCACACACACTCAAAAAAAAAGGGGGGGGGGGGCTGCGTGACCCCTTAACCTCCTAGAAATTTGTGAGAGGCGAGGTTCATGCGTGTATCTTTTCACATTCAAAAGGCTGAAACTATTCCAAGACGCATAAAATGCACCAAGCGTTCACTCGCCTTCTCAAAATTACGCTTAACGCTAACCACTCCCCAAAACGGGCCCCTGGCCCTTCGCCTTCCCCGAAAGGTGACCGCCGCGGCCGGAATCGAACCTGCGTCGTTCGGGTCAGCATCCGAGGAGTATACTTGTGCACCGAACAGGAATGAAATTATACTCAGAATAATGTGACAGCGCAGCCCCGATGAACGGCATGAAATGTTTCCTCGTTTTCTCGGAATCGCTTAACGACATCTTGAGAAGAATCCCAAGAATGCTCCACTGCTTTACTTTTCTGAGTCATAGAGCTTTTAGCATGCCTTTGTTGCAACACGGGTCATTGCACACCGGCCTTCAGTATACCGGATGTTCGCGAGTACTGATCGCATTACTCATAACGGATACCATGCGAAAGGCATTTTCATGCCATACAAGCCGAGTAACCGTGATAAACAAGTTCCTGAAACGACTGCATTGTGAAAAATAACTTCACCATTAGTTGATGAAAATAATTTTTGTATTATTATTCTCGTTCGTCGCCAACCCGTCGAAAGTTCTGCAGAAAATTTGTTTTTGTTTCTTTTTTTGGTTTTTTGTTCACGAAACTGTTTACACGAGTATATGTCTCACTCCTTTTTTTTTTTTGTTTACGAGCCGGGATGTAGGCCTAGTCAGGAAACAGTATCGTCTGTTCCCTTTTGCCTCATTTCGGTGGCATGTAACTGTTGTGTACACATGCCAGAATAAAGTATTATTATTATTATTATTATTATTATTATTATTATTATTATTATTATTAAAATTGTAGCATATGACACCAATGCCAACCCGTTCCGGCTCCACTGAGTCACCGATAAAAGTGGGCAGGGTGAGTATGAATTAGCGAACATCTTGAGAAGACAACTTGACCGAATATTGGGACGATGAAATCAGGAAAAATAAAAAAAAAAGTTTGGGCAAAGAGCTTCACAGTGTTGGCGTAATTCTTTTGTGCACGCATACACTGAATAGTACACAATACCCGCGCCTCTACTTTTTCTTACAAGCGCGTCTACCTCGCATGCTTTTGTTGATTAGAGAGAGAGAGAGAGAATAACATGAGTGAAAGGTAGGGAACGTCGCGGGAAACATCTATGGAATCAATAACGCCGATGCTGTTTTCAAAAACAAGTTTCGCGGCACATATGTAGTGAAGACAAAAAGGCTGCTTCAGTAACAACGAGTGCTGCGAAAAGTTACTCCTCCTATAACTCGAAGGTTTCACAAGTTCGCCTGAAATACCTTTGTACACATTAACGGGACCTATGTTTCATTTAAATAGCGTAGCCTTTGAACTTCTAATTGAGAGATGCTTTAGTCATTGAGTTGAGGTTGGCTAAAGCCAGTGTCGCTTTTACATCAGCGCATTGCCGAAATTTGTCAGCAATAGTCGACAAACGCCACGATAAGTCAATCCTGAATATCGGTGGTAGCAGACAAGTCAATATAAAGGTTACGATCACGTCGCTTAGAAACAATGCAAGTCTGATGTCTGCAGTATCGGCACACAGTATTTCCGTGAAAAGTGGGACGTAGCACGTCATCATACCTTGTTACATTGTATGTTTGGAAGAGGCATACGAAAACAACGCCAGGGAAAATAGATAGCCTTAAACCGTATACCCAACTTGCCTAATCTGTAAACAGAAATCATAGCTTGTATAACACACAAAAATGGCTCATTGGGTTACGAGGGAGACTGCACGAAGACTGGCTACCTGTGGTGCCTTGTCGAGCATACGCAACAAGTTGCACGACCGTGATTGGAATCCGCCCCACCGCGGTGGTCTAGTGGCTAAGATACTCGGCTGCTGACCCGCAGGTCGCGGGTTCGATTCCCGGCTGCGGCGGCTGCATTAGCGATGGAGGCGGAAATGTTGGAGGCCTGTGTACTCAGATTCGGGTGCACGTTAAAGAACCCCGGGTGGTCAAAATTTCCGGAGCCCTCCACTACGGCGTCTCTCATAATCATATGGTGGTTTTGGGACGTTAAACCCCACAAATCAATCAATCAAATCGTGATTGCACTCCGCCCTCCCGGAATGCGGCTGCCGCGGAGGGTGTTCGAAACGAAAGCTACGCACCCATCAGCGCAGCTCCTCACATAGAATGACCCACCGCGCCGCAAGCGCGTTAACGATTTACGTGCAGTGCACGTAGATTGCAGTGTCGCGAATGGCTCTATAGTCGGCCACAGGCAAAGAATAAGAAGTAAAATTCAGCACTGTCTATATGTATTACTGTGTATTACTGGCCTCTTTTCTCGCAATGCCTGTGACACAAGAGTCACGATGAGCCAAAAGCAAATTCAGAATGGCGCCGTTGGCGACGAGAGGCGGTGTGCCACCACGCCGTGAATGGCAGGCCTCCATTCGGTTTTTCCGTGGTGTTTTCTTCATCAAAAAGACGCTGTTTCATCGACTCGCCCTCAACATCATCCCCACCAGTCGTCATCGTTGCCGAAGTTTCTGATTTCGCAGCGTTTGAAGTGAACCGAAGCGGCACAGATTCATCGCGTTCCGTCGTTTCGGCAGCGTGAAGCTGCAACAAGGCGTCTATTCTCTGTGCCGCTCGGATGCAGCAAGCATATCTATCGCCTGAGGGTGACCATTCTCGACGATTGTCGTCGCGCTCATCCGTGTGCAGTAAGGTGAAGTCGAAATCTGGATGGGCGCTTCTGTGATTTGCCGCTTGCAAAAGCCATGGATGGCATCAGCGTCGCCCCATGTGCGTGTTCGAGCGCGTTACTTGGGTGTCGCAACATCAAAATCTTGATAATAATTTGTGATATGCGCTGTGCTGTGCGCCTATACGAGTGATGTAAGTGTGGACGATAGACGGATGAATAGATGAATGGATGGGTGAACCTTATTAGGTCCTTCGAATTGCGCTTTAGCACGTTGCGGGCCGCTCCCACGTCGAAACGGAAAGATCAAGTCTCTCTGCTCTGATGCCTAAAAAACCAACAGAACCTGCTAACGTGACATTAACAGTACTAAAGCAAATAAAACAAAAAAGTAGGGAGAATGTGCAAAGTTGTATGCATTATATACTGAACTATAATTATCCCTTGTGTGTGTGAGTGTGTGCGTGTGTATATTGATTGATATGTGTGGTTTAACGTCCCAAAACCACTATATGATTATGAGACACGCCATAGTGGAGGGCTCCGGATATTTTGACCACCCGGCGTTCTTTAAGGTGCACCCAAATCTGAGCACACGGGCCTACAACATTTCCGCCAACATCGGAAATGCAGCCGGGATTTGATCCCGCGACCTGCGGGTCAGCAGCCGAGTACCTTAGCCTCTAGACCACCGCGGCGGTGTGTGTGTGTGTGTGTGCGTGTTTGTGTGCGTGCGTGCGTGCGTGCGTGCGTGCGTGTGCGTGCGTGCGTGCGTGCGTGCGTGCGTGCGTGCGTGCGTGTGTGTGTGTGTGTGTGTGTGTGTGTGTGTGTGTGTGTGTGTGTGTGTGTGTGTGTGTGTTTGTGTGTGTGTGTGTGGCGCTGCTGCATCTTCTCAACGGAATTGACAGGTTGAAGTGCCCGAAGCATAAGCTCTTTCTCACGGTCGAGGCGCGAATGACTTGCATCGAAGGCACCCTGTGAGGTCCCTCAAACTGCGAAGCGACGCGTGCTATGTAATATCGCTGCACCAATCGTGATCGATGCAGCGATCATGATCAATCACGATCAACTGCGTCTATCATGATCGTTAATAAAGTGGCGTCACTAAAACAATTATCGCGCAAAAGAAAAAGAAGATTTCGTTTTTAAGGCGTTTTGTGATGCTTCGTAATATCTTATTAGGAAGTCTTTTGTTGTATAACATGTTCTTTTTTTTCATTTCACATGTAATACTTTTGTGTATTACGTAGTGATAACTTGTTTTATTAAATGAGAGTCTGGTGAAAGAAAATATGACAGATGCACTGCACCCTCCCGTGAAAGCTAAGTCTTACACGCAATTCATTTGCATTCACTGGAGAAAGAAGACTATCTTGCCTGCACAGAAACATTCATAAAGAATGGTGGGTCCTGTTCCAGAAAAAATTGGTCCCGCTATGAGAAAGTTGAATATTCAAGGGCTGACGCGGTCATGGCAACACCTTGATGTCGAAGCTCTCGAAGCGAGAAAAAAACTTCACCTACAGTCACTGGAACTTTAGCCGCGTACATTGCCTTGGAATTCACTTAACAAAAACGTAAACAATGACTCCATTGTTCAACACTGTGTGTGCTACGCGCTTTTATTTCGATTAAACAAGACCTCAAATGAAACATTGGCGTTTGCTTCAAACGCGATGATGGCGACGCGAGATGCGCATTCGGTGTTTACGGCAGCACAAGAATAAAAATTCACGATGTCAATCGCGAACAGCTTTTCCATTCCTCGCTTTGAGTCAAAGTCGCCATAGTTACAGCTGACAACGTAGAAACCAGGTATAGCGAATGTTTCGTAAAGCAACAAAAAATTTCAAACGACCCTATGAAATGTGTTTAATACCTCTGTTTTATTTTGTGTAACCGCAAAAGAACTATTACCCCTTTTAAACAATACGTTAAATGCGGCATTTTGTTTGTTTTAGTACCACCATAGTTACCACGCAGAAACGTAGCCTTTGAGAGATGTATATTGCTTCTTCGTGGACTCCGAGATGAGTGAAGTGGATGTTACGATTTAAACAACAGATATACTGATAAGCTGACGCAAAACTCCGTGCGATCTGATTTTTTTTATTTGAACTTTCATTTCTTTATTTCAATATCAATGAAGTATTGCAAGATAATGTTCGTATGCGTGAAAATCATTGCCATTGTTTGGAAACTATATTCCTTTGTTGCACGGAGTAAGAGCCATGTGGGCCATGCGGCCTCGTGGGTGGAGCTTATATATATACTTAGGTCATTACCGTATATTGGCATGGCAACAATGAAACAAGGAAATACTATAATAGCGTCACGTGCCGCTCTTGTCTTGTTTCGCAAAGTGCTCTGCAGGCGAGCCCAATTGGTTTGAGAGCATCGACGCTACCGTTTACATCGCTGCATTGACGACACGCGTCGAGCAAGAACGGCGGGATGAGGGCTCGATCGTGTTCGCGTAAATCAGACGGCCGGACGCCTTCGTGCGCTAAGTGCGGCCGTACTATATACAACGCCGGGCACATCGCCGATATTGCTCGACGACGACAAGCGCGCAACAACGCGGGGTGGCGCCGAGCGTAAGCGGCCGTTATCAATTGTGAACGTTGCGTCAGCGGTCGTTTTCACGTCCCGCACCAAAGGCACCCTCGGACGCTTTCGGCGATCGCTTGACGGCTGCCGATTTTACGGTGGTATATTTTTTCTTTTTTTGCCAGCCCTGTCTGCGAGGTCCTCTGTGTGCCATTTACTGCTAAAAATGTCAGGTTGGTGCTAAATGGAAAATGGGTGCGTGCGTTATGTACGATTTGGGAACGAAGCTAAGTCGTGATAGGGATAGGTAAGCACCGGTGTACTTACAATACCCTCATCCGGTCACTGACCGATGTTGACATGACCGTCGTACTTCTGGAGGAACGTTTTCGGAAGCAAACATTGTCGCACCGTGGCCTGCATTCGCAAGCGTTCAAAGGAAACGTGCGTGTGGCTACAATTTTGGAAGTCAAGCGGTGGCATTTCTCAATCTACCACAGTGGTCACGAGCAGCTCAGCGAGTGTGCAAGACTACTGCGTCTGCCTGCCCACGCGTATGTCCCGCTTATTTCTAAAGCAAAGCTTCACGAATGAAACAGCTTTGTTGCGAGATCTGGCTAGTTGCTGGTTTGGGCCAGACCACTCAGATGGAGGATGAGAGAGAGAGAGAGAGAGATAAATAGAGAGGAAAGGCAGGGAGGTTAACCAAGCTTGGCTCGGTTGGCTACCCTACACTTGGGGTGGGGGAAAAGGGGAAGATGAAGACCTTGTCTGCCAATAGCCTCTCTGGCCTGCTGGATAGCCAAGTTTCGTCTTCTGAACGGAAGCTGAGCAGGATTGTTCGCCAACGCTCCCGAAGAGGTTCTGGGGAGTCGCAAAGCTTGATATAACTACGCAATTGGTAACTACTCGAACATTTGGCTCGTCAACAGTGGCCTATTCAATGAGAATACCCCTAGCAAGTGAATGCCGCAAAAATTGAACACGCTCAACTACCCATCACTGGATTACCAAAAATAACAGAAAATAATGAATTGAACAAACAAACCGCGCAAACTACGGCTGGCGCAGGCTGTCGGGGTGAAAATGCTTCAAAAGAGCGTACGCTGAAGTAAAAAAAAAAAGGACGACTTTTTGAACCTTCCAACAATGTTATGTATCAGCACTGCGTTGTGTAGTATATACACTGCTTCCCTCGTTGTATACCTTCCTTGTATGCAATGACTTGTGATTTTTTTTTGTCCTATAACTCGTCATCTCTTTTTTGACAACGTAAGTAGCAGACTGAACGTCCCTGTATACTGTTTAACTGTCCGCCTCTCGATTTTTCCGCTTCTTTTCTAGTCGACTTCGTTGCCCATATTTATGTTTAATTTCTTAGGGAAAAATTAACGTGGGAGGCACGTCCTCAACACTCTAAGAAAAGCGAAAGCTATTAAAGTAGCTCATCATCTCGAAAGCTTCTTTCTTTGCTGCTTTAAAACCAGCTTATAAGTAGCAAGTGCGTGAGAAAGGACTGCAGCCACCTCAGATTCACTGCACAGAGATTGAATTCTTTGACTGAAATGCGTTTTGAATCCTTCGTCAGTCCCAGTTACGACCCCAGAACTGTTGTTGTAAGTGATGTCGAGCGACTAGAAAAATAATTCTGATGTAACATTTCATCCTCCCGGCACCGCAGTTCAAGAAAAAAAAACGCATATTCTGTGGAGCATTATTGACGATTCGTGACAACTCTTCCTCTGGCTAGCACGTCTGAATACACCTCTGAAGACAAGAAAGCACCATTAGCAAATAGTTACTGAAACACCACTCACATTGGCAAACTTGTAGACAAACTCGCATACATTGATGGGATGCATTGGTCTATCACTTTCGCACTCTTTCCAACTGCTATGAACGAGCTTCTCCGTAGTCAGTGACAACCCTTCCGTATTCCTCGTCTTGTTTTTCCCCCAGCTGTGCACCACACTTTCTTCCCTCTGTATCACCCGTCCTTCCGTTAAAAAACACAATATCAATGTATTTACGTAATCCTCTTACTTTTCGTCATTTCAGACACCGAAGGAAAAAAAAATGTTATTCTATAAACTGTGCGCAAAATAAACAGTGTGAAAGTAATCTTGCCACGGTGTGCTGCGCCATGAAACTTCGACGCCTTCGTGTGGGAGCGGCTGAACTCACCATGCAGCTACACGATAATGAATGAGACAGGCATCGACAGCGAGAAGGACGAAAAATAATGACGGGAAGCGCGGCCGGCGCGGACCATAACACTCATTGCAGGGTGGCCCGTCACGCTAAGGCGCCAGCGGTACTAACCATGTACACGACGGCGTGACAGATATACATACACACGAGCTCCACCGTGAAACAATTGACAGGATGTCCGCTTTAATATGCACCTCTTACCCCCCGTATATAAAGAACTAGAATAAGTTGGCTTGAAACCGCCCTCAATTCAGCGCGTTTGAAACGCGTCTGTGCGTTTGTGCTACCTTGGCATCGCGCCCCGCCGCGGTGGTCTAGCGGCTAAGGCACTCGGCTGCCGACCCGCAAGTCGCGGGATCAAATCGCGGCTGTGGCGGCTGCATTTCCGATGGAGGCGGAAATGTTGTAGGCCCGTGTGCTCAGATTTGGGTGCACGTTAAAAAACCCCAGGTGGTCAAAATTTCCGTAGCTCTACACTACAGCGTCTCTCATAATCATATGGTGGTTTTGGGACGTTAAACCGCACATATCAATCAAATCATTTACCGTGGCATCGCCTAAAGACAGCGCGTTCGAAATGCCTTCGTGCAGCATCGAAGTCAATGTCAAGTTAAAGTCAATCAGCGTTTCTGAATGCGGGGGTAAGGGCGGCCAGATTCAAATTGAAGGTCATGTGCTCGCTCACTGCTTTTCCTTGACAATGAGAATGAGTTATACTTCTTCTAAAGTGACCCTTCTGTTGTAAATGGGTAATTTATTGGAGTCAATGAATTACGGCCCGATGACGCCATAAAGTTCTTGTGATTACGCGGCAAATCGTGCCTACTGCAGTGCAACGTCGATATAGGTTGGCATCTGTTTTTCTTAGAGCCTTTGTGTGCTTAGTGAAGTGTAGATTATCCACTTTTCCATCACAGCATCGTGAAAACCATCAAAGATAGTGAATAAATTTTGTTTTTGTGAGCGTATATCAAATATTCGCGCTTTATTTCGGGAATTATGGGCCGTAAAGCACACCGGTTGCTATCTAAATAAGGCTTTGAAGTTCAGGAGAAAGCTGGAAGAGATTAGGAATGCTTGACTATAGGGCGCCACTCGAGCCGACAGCTTGACAAGGACGGTCTTGTCTTTCTCATGGCATCGAGAGCCTTGAAGTAGAATATCTTGTGTGCCCTTTTAAGGGCTACGCATTACTATACGATCGTCAGGGAGTTGCCTATCAATAGTCGCTAATAATAAACAAACCAATTACTTCTGTAATTACTATGCGCTCAATTACGTTGTGAAACAGTATTAAAAATCGCTCATAACGTTGCAGATCAGTACCCAACACCTCGAAATACTGTCACTGCAATTAACTAAACCTAGTCACTATGTGATCTGGTATGGTATGTGTTTAGCAACTCACAATGTATACGCTTAAATTATGTTTTCTTTCATTTATGCCGCAGTAGTGTCTCTGATGAAAAAAAAAACGTCACTTTGTTACTGAATGGTGTGCTTGTACAGTTTGTCTCTTATGTACTGCCACAATCTTCAAGTTTTTTTCCGCTGAGGTAGAAAATACTATGGTAAATTTTATTATTATTATTATTATTATTATTATTATTATTATTATTATTATTATTATTATTATTATTAGTATTATTATTATTAATCGTCTGTATAATATTAGGCTGGCCGCAGTCCCGGTGCCGTACTGTCATATTGACGCTTCCTGCGGCACGGTTTGTGTGCACGCTTGTGTGCTGTGAGCCGGCATTCGTGGAGCCCAAAGCAAAGTGCAGACAGCTGTCTAATTAAATCCAGGGCAGGCACATGACAGGCTGTTTTCGCGGCACCACTCAGAACTCGGTCTGATTATGCCGTGCACTCGCAGCCGTATTGTTAGGCCGCTTGAAATGAAAGCCACGGACGTGCCACCGCTTCGACAAACACTGCACTTTCGCAAGAGCTTGTCAGCGAGTGCATACAACCAGTATATCTTTCAGTGTGAGTACGAGCCACTGTCTTTGGAAATTTCGTTTACTTTATAATAACGACGCCAATGCGACAAGGTTTGGCTGTTTGGTATTGGAGTGACGTAACCAGGTTATTTTGTCGTGACCAGCGTACATCGTGCGCCTGAAGACAAGCGAGTAAGAATAACGCGATGCCTTACGCCACGACATCAAGACGCAACTATTAGAAATTATTGATCACAGCGACGCTTACTACGAAGAGTGGCGTATTTAGAATCCTGCTAGTTGTGCGTACTTTCCTGTCATTGCGTAAGACTATCCGTGGTATAGTATTAGCATATATGCGAAACTTTTTCGAACATGCAAGCGATTTGCGCGCCATTAGGCCCTTCCTATAAGGATCGGCTTTAGCTTACGTTTTCTTTGCAGCATGCCCCTAAAATCACCCCGCCACGGTAGTCTAGTCGCTAAGGTACTCGGCTGCTGACCCGCAGGTCGCGGGATCTAATCCCGGTTGTGGCGGCTGCATTTCCGATGGAGGCGGAAATGTTGTAGGCCCGTGTACTCAGATTTGGGTGCACGTTAAAGAACCCCAGGTGGTCGAAATTTCCGGAGCCCTCCACTACGGCGTCTCTCATAATCATATGGTGGTTTTGGGACGTTAAACCCCACAAATCGAATGCCCCTAAAATCGCGATGGAATTCGCTCTAGGGTTGTGGCCACCATTGTGCTGTTTTTATGCAGTTATGGCGTAAATTTAGCGCAACAACAACAATAAAAAAAAAAGACGAGGACCATAAAGTGAACACCACAAGCGCTAACTCACAACTGAAAGCGTTAGTGCTTGAACCAAAAATACACGAATACTTAATAAATAAAATATATAATGTATAATATATAATGTTTCTGGTCCTTATACAGGTTCTGACTATAGGTGAACCTTGAGAGCCCCTCTCGAAGAAAAGTACACACATAGTACTGTTTAGGGGGGGGGGGGGGGGCTTGCTTATATTTAATATATTTTGTCACTGCCCACTGTCTCCACAGTTTACGCTCAACAAGCGGCACTCTTGTTTCTCTTACAAGCATCTCCCATCCAGCACTTACTTCCGGTTTTAGGAATACTGATAAAAGATCTTTGAAAAATGGAACATCATGGGTCTGGCTCAGGATTTCTATAGGATACATATAATATGAAAGCATATCTTCATTCAACATACGGGGGAATTGATTTTCAGTTTAAGTAATAAATATTGAATTCACTGAAATTTGTGAGCAGCTGATTTTGTTTGCCACCTGTAGGAGCAGATCTTCTTAACCTGGCGCTTCTTTTTACGTGGCCTCTGTGATCTACTTCCGCAAATGTCGAGCAGAGTGCGAAAAACTAGGGAAATACACCAAGGCAAAGGAATGCCGATGAGGAAGGGGCACCAGAAGACCCCTCTGTAAAATATTAAGGTCACCTGCTTGTTTTAGGGGCGAAGCTCCTGAAAGTGGCACCCGTTCGTCCCTCGTAGTAGTGGGTAACATGTCTTACGCTTTGACCTGTAAGGTGGTGCCAGTGGGAGATTTATACTGTGCGTTGTTGAACAATAAAAAATTCGCAGCGTCGGCGTTAACAAAAAACTGAATTCTCCTGTCTCTCATTTCGCATCATCAGCGATTGGCATGTACATTCAGCACTATCTGACAGGAAAAAGTTGCTACGTTATACTCGCTGGGCGTAACTTCCTTGGTTTTAGAAAGGTTTAGCCAGCGTTGGGCCGCAGTGCCATGAATACAGTGAACTAGTATATACCATGAACTCGAGGTGGTTAAAAGTGGGAAGTAGACCCGAAGCGCAAGCCGTAAGAAAGTGTGCGTGTGCAACCTCTCGTTTAGTTCTTGGAATTTCCGGTGAATGGCGGTGCTTCTATATGCGGAATATATCATGAAAATATGCGAGATGGTGGTACTTGGAGTGTTGACTAGATGGACGAGCGGACTTGCAGGCAGATGCATGGACGGACGCACGGGCGGCTGCACGGACGGATGGACGCATGTACGAACGCAGGGGCGGATGCATGGACGAACACAGGGATGGACGCACAGATGGACGTGTGGACGCACGAACAGACGCACGCACGGACGGGCGGATGGACGCACGGTCGGTCACACAGACGGACGCATGGACGGATGGAAGCAAGAACGAATAGGCGGATGGATGCTTCGCCCCACTCTCCATCATTCACCCAGTGAATATATCGCCATTTTTCTCCTTCTTTCTCTCTTACTTTACCATACCTTCAAAACATTCCGAAACTCTTCGAGCAGGTCAGATGGTCGCAGCTGTTACAAAGACTGCTTTCTAAGCAAGCATCTACTATGTGTTCTGGCGACAATTCTAGCTTGCGAATTTCGATTGCACACGTATAGCTTCATGTGAAAACTTGTGGACTGCTGGCGACATGTTTCAAAGATTCTATGCACTTATTTAGGTTTGTTTTTTCCCGAGTGTTCTCGGCTATTTATTTACACTTAGCACCAGATGAGTAGGCTACATGTGGCGGCATATCCTTTCGCATTCGTTAAAAAATACAAACAAAAGGAAACAACAAAATTTCATAACCACCATATATTTAAGGAGGATTACGAAAGTACGATTAAAATGATCACTTCTTTAAGGCAGGCAAAGTCGCGGCGCGGGTATGTTAAGTTTCTTCCGGTTCACATTTTCTTATTACTTCTACAAATACGTAAAGTGCAGCGTGAGAACCACATTGCTCGCGAAGACAGAAATTAGAGTGTCTTGGTAGGAGCAAGAAAAAAAAAAGCTCTTTAGGATCAACACAAATTCACCCGTGATTCCATCAAGGGCAAAGAAAAGAAAACCCGAAAGGCCACTTAGAAAGTTTCAGCGACGTGAGGTGCAAGAAAGCGTGAAGATTCACCATTCTAGCAAATACGGCAGGAAAGGAAACATCTATAGCGAATTAATGACCCGACTGCGAAAGCCAAGCATACACGTCGTGTCGCGACATGACTTGGTGGACGCATGAGTTATTGGGGTTGGCTGACACGAACTGTAAGAGCAGCAGCAGTCCCACCACCAGGGCACGTTCTTCTCGAGAGACCAAGAAATATAGTCGCTTGCGAAATCATTGCACCAGAAGTTGCATGCCAGAAATCATTGCATGTCACGTGTTATGTCGCGCAACATTTCGATTGCTACAGGACCACAACGATGGTCATGCGTTCATATCTAGGGAACAAAAAAATCTGGCAACATGAAGTGCCAAGTCACGTCGACAACCTCGATAAAACTATCACATTGCCGTCGCATAGAAGACTGATCGGAGACAACCCCACGACCGAGAGATTGTCAGTTACTAGATTGATTTGTGGGGTTTAACGTCCCAAAACCACTATTTGATTATGAGAGACGCCGTAGTGGAGGGCTATCATCAGTTACTAGAAAACGGTGCATAGACAGACGCATATCGCGGACACACTGTCACGCTCATGGGTTCAAGTTTTTTTTAAAGGCGATTCAACGCCTCATGCTCCATTTCACTGTCCATCTGTCCGTGCCCAGATATCTCTGGCATCGTCATGATACAGACCCAAAATTGTGCAGCTGGTTTTATTTCGGAAACTTTAAGTCCTCGTAAATTTAATTCAATCTTCTGACGTCAGTGCTGAGCCGAACATAATATTATGAACAGTAATGACGAAGCTTGCATTAATAATGCGTGAGTACTCATATTCGCGGACAAACAGTACTCCCGGTTACAACGAAAACGAGATAGCGCGGCTGTATTGTGCCCTTTCCCAGTGAAAGGAGAAGGAAACCCGCACCGGCACTTGATTCGACGGCAAGCGGTTCGGAGAAGCGACCCAAAAATGTTAATATTCCTGATACCAGATGCCATACCACACGCTACACATTCAAAAGAAAGCATCGCATAGACATGACTGAGCCAGTCGAATGACCACAGGCTTTAGCCAACCACATTTTCGTAACTTACAAAGCATCTATGATTTTTTTTCTCGGTCACCTTTGCAACACTACCTACACTTGTAAGGTCGTACAGGCTTAATTCGCTTGAGGTGCTAGCAGGTTCATTCTGAAAACTGCTTGTCAAACACGTAAGTGAGGAAAAAGTTGCAGTGGAGACACTCGAATATCGCGTGTTGCCCCTTTTTAGCTGCCCTTATTCCAGACCTTCGCAGTTATACTAAGGAGTTATACACAAGACTAAGAAGTATCCCTATTTACCCACTATACCGCTCAAAAGCAAAATTTGAAGAACAACATTTCGCGGTGTCAGTGTTTTTTTTTTCAATTACGGGAAAGATATTACTGCACGCAAGAAGAAATAAGCATTTGGTAACTTTTTTATTTATGTATAATAATAATAATAATAATAATAATAATAATAATAATAATAATAATAATAATAATAATAATAATAATAATAATAATAATAATAATAATAATAATAATAATAATAATAATAATAATAATAATAATAATGTTGGGATAGCGGGCTCTAGCGTAGCCTATTTTCCCATATTCTGCCAAACATAAAAAACTCATCCCCAAACAAGTAAGCTAAATGTTTCACAATTTTAAACCGATAAGATTTAAGTTACGAGATTGAATCGTATGGAAACACAATGAAATAGCTCTCCGGCCGGAGCTGATGTCGCCTGAGAGGTGTACAAAACTAAGACTGTAACATGCAAGTACCAGGCGCCACTGCCCTGAAGCGCCCCTGCATCAGTAACTAGTTAACGCATTCCTCGCCAGATCAGTTATAGCTTTCATGTAACTAAAACCGTAAAATCAAGTTACGTGCGTTTTATTATATGCCTTTAACGATACACTTCGCCAGAGCACGCGAAGTGGTTAAAACTCTAGTACAGCAGCGCTCCGGGCCAGAAGTGGGCCTTTTTTGAGTCCCGCCCGCAGATATTTGAAGCATCTACTTATCACACAAAGTGCGCGCTGCATTTCCCCCTATCGATGCCCCCGGAAAATTGTGGCCAGCCTCAGACATTTATGAAGTAATATATTTCTTGCCGTCATGACCGTTCGATAGTGATCTGTGCAAGAAACCCGATTTCTTAATGGTATATTGTGTAACTCACTTTTTCGTTTATTGTATGATAGAGACTTTGATCGAAGATCAAGAAATATTCGCGAGAACTTTTGCCATACTGGCGGAATAATATTCATGATATGAAGAAGACGTGGGAACGCGTTGCAACAGCGTTTAACAGCACCGCTTGTTTCAGCACGGGCATACGAGGGGTATACGATAATAATGTAGGCCATGCCCGTAATGAACTCGTATATAGATTGCAGTATGGTGTGCTACTTGCAATGTGTGCGATGCAACCTTGAAAGGCCCGCTTCCACACAAGGTTCATGGAAGCAGGGGAACTGTTGCTTTGTAAACTGCATGCCTTCGAAGAGCAAACCACGTGGTTTAAGTACCGTTTGGGGGGAAGTAAAGTTTACGCCTCTCCAAGCGAGAAAAGCGCGCGAGCTGCACAAAATTAGCATAAAGCTGAGAGTTCTCGGGCCAGGGGAAGCCCAATGCGTGCCTTCCCAACTTGAGACGCGAGAACATCTCGGGAGTTTAAACGGGAAAGTGTAAGGCACGCCGAAGTTCGCAAGCACGCGATTTTTTATGGCACATGACGCTGGTTGTCCAAAGCCAAGAGATGAAGAAAGAGAGGTAAGGGCGTTACAAATCATGCGGTTTAGTGCAAGGAAACCATGCTGGACGACTGAAGGTGCAAGGACTCAGTGATGTGCCTTTTGTCTTCTAGCATCCTGTTAGTTTTCATGCATGCGTTAAGCCGCGAGGTATGCAGAACCAACAAGCCGGGTTTCGTGGATGTTACGGACGGCCCCTCTCAGTTGCACTCAAAAGTTATTTCGCATTGTGTTGGTATTATTCGGTTCCTCGGCCATTGCACCTGTACCTTCTCTACTAGAAAGGTCTGCGTCCTCAGCAGCGAAGAGTAATAGCCGGACGAACACATTGAAGGTTGGACAGATCCGAATAAGCTAAATCGCAGGATTTCTAGCTCCGATACTGAATCTGTAACATCACCGGCCATTCATGAGGCGCCACTCGCTATTTCGAAACTAACACGCCAAGGATGATGAGGCGCTTTTACCACGCCAAAACGTGAACCAGCCTGTCTCAGGTATATTCATTCCTGTTTAGACACCATTTATATCACATTGTGCTTCCACCCGTCAAGCTCCGCTTGTAGAGTATCATTGGCACTGTGATAGAGAGAGTATCTGAGGTTAGCTATTTGGAACTTTGTATATGTTCATATTTATTGAAAACGTTATTGGTATGAAACTCAATATATCATACTGGCCGAAAATGTACGGCTATGTAAATGTTTTTTTAAGAGATTTGTACTCGAACAAGAGGTTCCACCAAGTAATTATAGAGGAACCTGGACCTGACGTTCTCACCGCAGTTGTGGTGAGCGTTCAGCTTTTATTTGTTCTCCAGCAAAGGTCGGTCCTTGGCTCTTCATGCGAGGAAAAGAAAAAAAACGAAAACAAGGAAGCATGAAAGAAAAAAAGAAAGAAAGATAGAAAGAAAGGAAAAAGAAAGAAAGACCATGCAGGACAAGTGCGGTGATCGCTCGAGCAGTTCCGCTGTCGGACTGGTGAGAGCATACCACCCGCAGCGACAAGCAAGCGCGACAGCACAACCGCTGCACAGACTGGCAAAAGTCGACGCGTGAAGTGCGAGAACAAGCCACGCAGGGAGCCTCGAGCCAACGAAGCATACAGTACGAGCACCAGCAGGATAGAGCGAAGGCGTGGACTCCGCCACCGCCGGCGGGCTGAAGAAGTCGCTGTTCTTCGCGGCTTCCTCTCCCTGGCGACGTGACCTGAGACGAAATGCTGGCGATTTGAATCAGGGCACGTTCGTAAATCGACCGTCGACGAGTAGGGCACGCCGGTGGAGGCCCCGGTCAGAACGGCATACGTCGAAACCGTGGTGGCTGCTCATCTCCTCGCCTCCTTTTCATGGACGCCCACCTCTCGCTCTCTTTTTGGCACTGCCTCTCGAAACCACCCACATATCCACATGTGTTGTTCTTGTTCTAAACCCTACAGCAGGGGTCTCGAAAACGCGGTCTGCCGTCCTATCGTCAACAGCCCTGTCCGCACAGCCCAACCTCCGCGCATACTGTACATAAATATTTTCTAAATAAGCATGTTCGTACGCTACCCAAACAGTAATGATCTCAAGCCAAGCAAATGTCTTCGTGAAGCACACCATGTGGTCACCGTGCCTTGAAACATAACCGCGGAACAAATGCTCAATACTTCGGAATCCACGTCTACAGTTGAGCCAGTCTCGAGACCTGCGCTGGTATCCTTCTCCAATACTCAGGCTAAGCACCCTTCAGAAATGACCCTTTATTTACTGGTCAGGCTTTTGAGGTACTAGTTTCGCCCCCGCAGCCCGCCAGCTGAGGTGAGTCTGAAACTCTGGCTCTACAGGGAGGCCGGACTGCCATCGAGCCTTCCACAAACAGCCCACGGCAACGTTACCAGAATTCTAGTAACGTTGGTCCATGGCGCGTGGTTCGTGTAGGTGTGAGTAACGTTAAGTTAGTGCATAACCTTCATAAAGTAAAGGTTCAGAATGTTTGGGCTCTCCTTGCCTCCGTGATCTCTCTGAAAGCTTCGGCTTACCACTGACCCAGATACCACGACCCACTATTCGTACCTGCTCGGCTCTTCCTCGCGGCTATCGTCAAAATGAAATCATGGTGCTTGTACCGAGAGGTAAATTAATTAATTGTTCGACTTAGGTGCACGTTGAAGAACCCCAGGTAGTCAAGATTACTGGAGTCCTCCTCATGGCGTCTCTTTTCATCTTATCGTGCTTTTGTGGCGTTAAAACCCCCCTAATATATATATATATATATATATATATATATATATATATATATATATATATTGTTACGACCTCAGTAGGCGTCTGGGGGTTTATTGATACACGGTTCGAGGGACGAGCCGTATCGGCGCAGGCAGATGATGATGATCTTCTTCTTCCACACCCCTTGCTTCTTTTTCCTTCTTCGTCCGGCACATACGTGGCGTAACATTTCCCCCCTCGCAGACAAAGCGCGCCGCGCGTTTCATGCAGTGTCGCGTTGACTGAAAGGCTTCAGGCGAGCGACATGCGTGACCTCTGTCTTTCTGGAACGTCTCCCGCTAGCTGTAAGACGTGCGATGCGGTAGTCGACTGCGCTCAGGCGGTCAAGGATAACAAAAGGTCCGATGTAGTGCGCGAGCAGTTTTTGGCACAAGCCACGTTTGCGTAAAGGCTTCCACACCAACACGAGATCTCCCGGAATATATGTGGCCTGCCGGTGCTTGCTGTCATAACGAACTTTCGATCTGTCTTGCGAGGCTATTGTACGTAAACGAGCAAGACGACGAGCTTCTTCGGCGAGACAAAGAGTTTCTGCTAGGGAGATTTCTGATTGGTCCCGATCAGAGAAGGAAAATATTGTATCCAGAGTATAACGGGGGGGTCGAACATAGAGGAGGAAGAACGGGCTGTAGCCGGTGGTCTCATGTTGGGAAGTATTAAACGCGTATGTGACGAACGGCAAGACATCGTCCCAGTTCTTGTGGTTCGAGGCAACGTACATAGAAAGCATATTCACCAGTGTTCGAATTGTTCGCTCGACGAGACCATTCGTCTGCGGGTGATAAGGCGTCGAGTGTCTGAGCTCTGAGCCACACATACGGAGAAGTTGTTCGACAACGTCTGCCGTGAATTGACGTCCACGGTCACTTATGATGACGCGAGGGGGCCCATGACGCAGTATGATAGAATGGAGAAGGAAGGACGACACTTGACCAGCAGTCGCGGATGGCAGGGCAGCAGTCTCGCAGTACCGAGTAAGATGGTCAGCACATACCACAATCCATCTGTTGCCTTTCGATGAACGCGGAAAAGGGCCCACCAGGTCAATGCCAATTTGTTCGAACGGAGAACTGGGAGGCGTCACAGGTTGTAGATGTCCGGCCGGAGCTGCTGAGAGAGATTTGTGCGCCTGGCATTGCGCACAACTGGCCACGTACAACTCAACTGACTGGCGCATACGTGGCCAGTAGAAGCGTTCCAGGGTACGATGAAGAGTGCGCGTCGTTCCGAGGTGACCTGAAGTGGCGTCATCATGCATGGCGTACAAAACAGATGACCGTAGTGCCTCTGGAACCACCAGCAGGAAGCGGGAACCGGTGCCGGAGATGGATTTCTTGTACAGTAGACCATCACGGACGCAAAAGCGGCTTGCCGGAGTGGATGCTTGTGCGATCACGAATAACGGATTCAAACTCACGTCCTTCCGCTGCTCAGTTTCAAAGGTGGCCTTATCCGGGAACGCTGGTGCTACGGACGCAATCAGATGATCGAAATCGTCAGCGTCGCAAACTGTAGCATCAACTGGCATCCTTGAAAGGCAGTCCGCGTCCGCATGTTTCCTGCCGCTCTTGTACGATACCGTGAAGTTGTACTCTTGCAGCCGGAGGGCCCAGCGTGCTAGACGGCCTGACGGATCCCGAAGGTTGATAAGCCAGCACAAAGAATGATGATCCGTAACTACTTGGAAAGGACGACCGTATAGGTATGAGCGGAATCGCTGCACAGCGAAGACGAGTGCAAGGCATTCTTGTTCGGTCACAGTGTAATTGCGTTCCGGCTTACTTAAAGTGCGACTGGCATATGCGATTACGTGTTCCACTTGATTACATCGCTGTATCAGGACTGCACCTATGCCAATGCCGCTTGCGTCGGTGTGAACTTCAGTCGCCGCAGAAGGATCGAAGTGCCGCAGGATAGGCTGCGACGTGAGCAAGAACTTCAGTTGGTTGAAAGAAGTTTCACAATCAGGAGTCCATTCAAAACTAGCACCTTGGCGGAGAAGACAGGTCAGTGGAAAGGCAACTTCTGCAAAGGCGGGAATAAATCGGCGAAAGTAAGAGCAGAGGCCCAAGAAGCTCCGAAGCTCCTTCACTGAGCCAGGTGGTTTAAAAGCTCTAACAGCCGCCGTCTTATTCGGGTCGGGCCTGATGCCATCCTTGTTGACGAGATGTCCCAGCACCAGTGTTTGTCGAGCTCCGAAATGACACTTCTTTGCATTAAGAACCAAGCCAGCATTTCGAATACATTTCAAAACCAGCTCTACCCTTTCGTTATGTTCACTGAATGTACGCCCGAAGATAACAACGTCGTCAAGATAACACATACAGATGTTCCACTTCAGGCCGCGCAGAATGGTGTCCATGAATCTTTCAAATGTAGCGGGCGCGTTACATAGACCAAAAGGCATCACGTTAAATTCATATAGTCCATCCGGAGTAACGAAAGCCGTCTTTTCTTTGTCCATTGAATGCGCAGGTATTTGCCAATAGCCTGAGCGTAAGTCTATGGACGAAAAGTAGGATGCTGAATGGAGGCAGTCTAGAGCGTCATCAATGCGTGGGAGAGGGTAGACATCTCTCTTTGTGACGGAGTTTAGACGGCGATAGTCCACACAGAATCTCCAGGTACCATCCTTCTTTTTGACTAGAATCACGGGAGCCGCCCAAGGACTCGATGATTCTCGAATGACACCCTTCTGCAGCATATCACGCACTTGTTCATCAATTATCTTGCGCTCAGACGGCGACACTCGGTAGGGTTTCTGGCGGATGGGCTGTGCTGTTCCCGTGTTTATCCTGTGGAGAATCCGAGACGCGGGAATCGAGGGCGCATGGTCATGGGAAAAATCGAAAATCGCCACGTATTTTGACAAAACGTCCAGAAGCATGCGGCGTTTGTCAGTAGTAAGTGACTTGTCGATCATAGGTAAAAGTTTTGAATCGGCCGTAGAAGTATTGGCTGAGGCCCCACCTGGAGCATCACCGAGGGCAGCCACTGCCATCGGTGAGTATGTTTTGAACTTGGCAAGCTTCAGTCCTCCTGGTAGAACCACCGACTCAGCTGAACAGTTTACCGCCCATAGTCCTGTGCGTCCTTGAACGAGTGACACTATGCAATGCGGCACCAATGTGTTCTTCTTAATGCAACTGAGATGAAAGGGCTCCACTAATGCGTCGAACGCACTGTCACTGTTTTCAATGCGTGAAGAGTATACAGGAACACAGACTGCAGAGAATGCCGGCACAATGCTATCTTCACTGACCCGGAGCGCACCGTGCTCCCTGTCTGAATTCTCTAATAGTTCTCCAGGGGCAGCATCACATATGTACACCTCTCCATTTCTACAATCAACAGTGGCGCCACACATTCGAAGGAAGTCAATCCCCAGGATTATGTCGTGTGTGCTCCTTGGAAGAATCGTAAACTCTGTGACAAACACTTGATCACCCAAGCACACTTCTGCGGTACAGACACCAATGGGACACAGCGAGTTACCGCCAACGCCACAGAATGTTGTTGCCTTCTCCCACAAAAACATCACCTTTTGTCCTAAACGGTGTTTAAAAGCAGCACTCATAATCGAAACTGTAGCACCAGTGTCCACCAAAGCCATCGTACACACACCATCAACAAAAACTTCTACCTTGTTCTTGAACATCAACACAGACGGGGGTATTTCGTTTTGCAGCAAGTCACCAGCGACCTCACCCCCATCGGCCGCACTGTTTAGTTTTCCTGATGTGGTGACGATGGGCGGCGCCGTGGCGATGGAGACCGGTGGGATCGAGGCGCAGGAGGTGGCGTCACACTTCGATCAGAGGCAGGGGAGTTGTTGCGCCAGTGTCCGTGCCAGAAGCTGCTGCCGGGTCTTGAGTCGGTGGGCCAGTGTCCTTGAAAAGGTGGGACAGCAGGTTTATCGGTCAAGCTTGTCCACTGATCATAGCGTGGTATGCGCGAACGATCGCAATACCTCGATATGTGACCAGTCAGACCACAGTTGTAGCACACAGGCGCAGGACGAGGTCGTCGCCGTTCTTCGAAGTGTTCACGTCTGCGAGCGTTCGCGTAAGCCCGAGATTCAATGAAATCAGTTGTCGGTGGGTGGTATGGGCGTACGGAACGGAAACGTTGAGGGTACTGTGATCGCTCGTAAAAAACCGGACTTGACTGCTGAATACGCCGAGGCCCTGCAACCTCCGTTGCGTTGACGGATGGATGTTCATAAACTGTAAGCTGTGGGGCAGTGGTGTCCTGCGGGAAATAGGATGGAGACGTGGCAGCTGCCCGTTCACGTGTCATTTCGCCATGTCTGAGTAACTCTTCCCGAACAATTTGGCGGATGGTTGCCGAAAGGTCACCAGTTGAGGCCGCTTCTATGCTGGCTACTGAGGTGACATTTGCCAGACGACCAAACTTAGGCGCTATTCTGCGCTGCTTCAGGGTTTCAAACGTGCGGCAGTGCCGTACAACGTCAGACACTGAAGTCAGGCTTTCCCTGCTAATAAGGAAGTTGTAAACATCTTCTGCAATTCCCTTCAGCAAATGCCCCACCTTGTCCTCTTCCGACATGCTGGAATCGACTTCCCTACACAGCCTCAAAATCTCTTCAGTATACACGGTGCAGGTCTCACCGGATAGCTGGGCCCTCTGTGCAAGACTCTGCTCGGCAAGCTTCTTTTTTGCAGCTGAGTTGCCGAAACACTTCTTGATTTCTTCAACAAAGCGTTCCCATGTTGTCAGAATATCTTCATGGTTCTCATACCAAACGAGGGCAACATCAGTGAGGTAGAAAACAACGCGTGACAGTTGGGAGGCAGCATCCCATTTGTTGCAGTTGCTTACTCGCTTGAAATGTTTGAGCCATGAGTCCACGTCGTCATTGGCCCTCCCGGAGAAGGTTCGTGGCTCTCTGTGATACGGCCAAGAACTGCTGGGGACTGGTTCCCGAGCTTCTGTTTCGTCAGGCATGATGGCCAAAGAAGGAGGCAGGCCGGCGAGGCGACGACTCCGGCGAAATCCGAGGGGTAGCGGTCCCGTCGTTGGTTCCTATACCCCGCACCTCCACCACTCTGTTACGACCTCAGTAGGCGTCTGGGGGTTTATTGATACACGGTTCGAGGGACGAGCCGTATCGGCGCAGGCAGATGATGATGATCTTCTTCTTCCACACCCCTTGCTTCTTTTTCCTTCTTCGTCCGGCACATACGTGGCGTAACAATATATATATATATATATATATATATATATATATATGTATATATATATAAATGAATTAATTGTCGGGCTTCAACGTCCCCAGGCCACAAGAGTAATATCAGAAACGCCCCTAGCGGAGAGCTTTAGAAATTTCGGCCACATAGGATTCCTTGACGTCCACCCAAATCTATGCACACGGGTCTCAAGCATCGTCGCCTTCATCGAAAATGCAGCCACCATGGCCAGGATTCGATCCCACGACCATCGGGCCATCTGTCGAGCACCATAACCACTACAACACCGTGGTCAGTGCTTGTGACGCACGCGCGCGAGAGAGAGAGGCGTGGAGAGACAGAAAACTTGTGCTCGCGTGGCCGCGAGTGCGCAAGTCCGCAGACTAAAGGGGCGCTAATTCTGTCGGCTGCGTCACTTCGGGCGATAAGGTTGCCGAATGCCCTGAAGCACAACCCTCCCCTCCTTTGACTTGATTCGTGTGGCACCGGCTCTTCAATATCGTGCGGGGCTTCGGCGTCACGTGTGGCCTCTGAGTGGACAACCAAAGTCGTGGAGACGCTGTGCGTGACAGAGCTCACGTGTTCATACGGTCTCAGCCACTTACTTCGTACGGCCTCGTCTCACTTTAATTCCTCTTCCTGGCGCTTTCATTTACCCTTTACTTCGTGCGTTTCTTACTGTTTTCCTGCCTATCGCGTGTGAGGCTGTGCGCTACCGTTCACTCCACCGGACTGGCGAGTCCTTGAAGATGATCATCGGCTGCTTTTTTTCTTTGTTGCCTTTATTTAGAGTTCTTGTTTCTCTGCTTCTAAAACGAAGGGAAAGATAGTGAGAACAAGGTTGGGCGGATTACGTTTCGTGTCGAGCTTCAGTGAGGGTTCCCCGTAAGGTCGTCATTAGTACACAAGTAGCGTTCCGGTGAACTCTAAGGGGGCAAAAGTGGCGTGACATTGTCCCACGTCTTTTCGAATACATTTATTTTTTCACCTCCGTAACGTTAGCCAGATTACTGTTAACATATTCGTGCTACGCAGAGCCCGAATATGTTAACTGTAATCTGGCTTGGCATGCTTTTGGAGCAGTAACGGTGTCGCCAATAGCACGTGATATAGCTTCGTTCTAAGTAGATATTCGCGTATAAATCTGGTATGGAAATCTGACATTCATCTCCAGCGTGGGCTTCGTTTATGAATAGTACGGAAATAAACGAACAAAGTATGTGATACACATTACTGCGCAAAATAGCTGGACAACATTCTTCAATGTCGTTGCTGGTTACCTCTTTTTTGAAAGATTGCTAATACATCATTGGAAATTTCTTTCATGACCAACAATCATCCTCGACTAGCACGTGGTAGTACAGAAACATTCGACAAAAAGTAAGATGACATACAATTTAGGTGGAACTAGAAGTGAGTGCAATTGTGAAAAAAAAACATTCATCAATGCCACCGTCGATTAGCTTCTTTCACTTGTTCTAAGTGATGATGGGAACGATAAAAAGAAAATTTAAGCAATAAAAGGCGGGACGCCTTTTTTGCCCCATAGTACACCAGTTGTCCTGGCGCAAGCTGCTTTGCCGACCGAGAAGGCCTAATTCATAGGGTGTGCGATTTAAACGCAAAAAAAAAAAAATCCGGTTGATTCCTCCGATATACGAATCGGTGTAACACACGAAGGTGAAACGTGTCTTCAGAGAATAAGTAGGTGAATGTTTATTGCACATTCAGGTATAACGTGTATTGGTCTTTAGTCGCTACAGCATCTCTTAGACATTGACGCACCAATGTTAACGCCTGGTGACACTTTTTGCTCTATCACGACAAGCAGACTCACGACCGGGATTCATTTTCGAGAGACACTGTCTTGCACGCAAAAGAGCATCGCGCAAATCGCACAAGAACCACAGGTGTTGTCAAAGCGTGCAAGCGAGGCTGAACTGAATTTCACTAAATCATTTTGTGTAATCATGGCCAGCTTGAGCGAAGCGTGCATGATTTACAGGTCGGTGACCGTCCTGTGGATGCACGTAGCATGCGGGGTCGTATTAGCGAGCAGCGTCCTGCTGGTGGGTCGCTTCGGCGAAGACTCGATCACTTCAGTCCTGCTTTGGTGTGTGCATGGAAGCCAGTTGTGTCGCGATGCGGTCAACTTTGGGAAACGCGAAACGCAGAGTTTTCAGCTTGAGCCTTGAACGTGCGAAAGGCCTCCCGCTCCCTCTGGCGCGTACATCGCTACCTCAAACTGACTTGCGCTCTATTCACCTTTCGGCGGCATCTAATGTACCAGTTCTCGTAGTCAGTGCTCTCGCACTCGCATCCGTAGACGGCGTAGAAACACCGTTGGTGCCTATGGAAGCTGTACTCACTAGAACAACTCAAAATGCAAACCACGTGAATGCGTCGTCAAACCACTCCGTGGCATCCGAGGTAAGCCCCTGAAACGTTGTCAGAGATACGTGCTTACTGCGGAGGTCACGCTCCGCTTTGCAGAGTACGGCCGATGCCACCTAGTTAGCGTTTTTAGGGCACCCTGATGCTAGCGCCCATTTCAATGCTGACATCGAGGCGCTGTACCGTAGAACCCCTATCTAAGCTTTCTCTGTCGGTGATCTTCACTGTCATAGGACTCTCAATGCAGTGTACTTCTCTCCTGTGCTCGTAGGCAGCGGCACCAGCCCGACAAACAAAGAGTGCAGGTACACAGAGAAAGACCGTGAGATCTATAAAGTGGATCGGATATTCTCTTCGCATATGTGCTACTGGCGTGATATGTTAAGCGCCTGGTACCTATCACCGTGGACAGGGAGGTTGTGGGTTCGACTTCCGGGTCTCCCAAAATTACGACACCTTTTTCTTGATTATTTCTTTGTATTAACTTCAAGTGTGTATGAATATAATATCCGTGACGAAAATGAGCGAAGTCTGGGTGAACCCATGCATAAAACACTTTCGCGTTAAAAAAAAAACCGTGGTAAATTCGTGTAAATACCGTATAATTGTTTTTCGCTCGCAATAAAATGTGGTCGCAGTAGCCGGAAGCCGAACCCACGACAACAACCTAAGCGACACAACACTACAGCCAGCTGGTCATAGCTGGTCGACTACATTTATAAAGTATTCATTTGCCTGATCTGATGATATAGAGAAAAAAACAGCCCTGTATAACGGGGAATGAGTTTGAAGTAGCAAATGTTCACTGATAAGCCTATTGTGTCTTAATCAGAATATCCCAGCTTTGCTTCATGTTATGTCAAACTGGTGCGGCAGGGAGGTGGAGCCCCTGATTGTGGAGCCCCTGATTGCGGAACCCGACCACATGAATTTTCTTTGCCAAATGAAGTTGAATGAATGAACGAACGAACGAATGAACAAACGAACGTACAAACGAACGAACAAACAGACGAACGAACGAACGAACGAATCAATCAATCAGTCATTCAATCAATCAGTCAATCAACCAAGTTGACACAGCACTGAAAAGCATAAAAGAAAGAGCGCATGTGGGCAAGAAAAGAGAGACGGCGAGATCGAACGAATCGAAAAAGCCGTCCTCCACTTTAGCGTCCTTCTAACTTCACGAGTTTCAGGTATCACAAATCTGCTCAAGGTCTCACGGGAGTGGTATTGCAAAACCATCGCGGAGACACGGCTGACAATCGCCAGCTTTCTCCCGGACAATTAAGTTTTACTTGTTACTCCTGGGCCTACATGAAAACGAGTCCTCATTTTCCCATTCAGTAGGCGTGGTATATCTACAGACAGGTGCATGCGGGGTCTCCCATACCATGTTACGCTGGCAATAAAAGGAAGTGCAATCGTCTCAATAAACAGTCAGGTCAAGTTACAGAGCACGGCAATGGATAATTGCTCTGATGTACGTGGTCGATAGGATGACTCCGTCTTCGATACTCGATGAAATGCGCCAGGCGTTTGCGTATTGCTTCTCCGTCTACGCGGAGCTTGGCGTCCGTCCACGTGCATGGCGCTCGAGCTAAACACTTTGCGATCGTTAAGTAGAGTGGCATAGGCGATAAAGCAAAGTTAGCCCGAAGGTATAGATATACGTGGGCGTAAACAGAACAAGAAAACCTAGAATACCCTGACGCCACCTATAGCAAGGCGCAAGAACTGGTATTTTTTCAGTGCAAACGTAGCAACGCAGTCGCCCGCTTGTTTCGCATGCACGTCAGCTCCGGAAAAAGCCCTTAGTCTACGGTTCCCTCTGCCAACAGACTCTTGCAATCGAAAGCTAGCTTCGCGGGAAGTGTTAAGACTGTGTGTATGTTACGGATGAATTTATTACAGAGAGCTGGATCAGAGTGAACGTGCTCATTCTAAAAAAGACATGGTGTGCAAACAAAGACGCAATAACGAAGTGGTGTAAGGCGTTTGTGGTGTCCCGATGTCCTACCCGGCATACACAAACGAGAGGCTTCACCTCCGCAGTGTTCTAAATAAACTGGACAGAAGTGATTTCACAGTCAAGAAGGTATTGGGACCATGGCACTGCCTATTCCGATTCCGAAAGGCAACGAAAACGCTGTTGAGTTTGTTCTGAGACACCGGCCTGTTTCAACGTTTGTGATGTGTAACGTGAAACAGTTGCGCGTCGGCCCTGTCAGTGACTTCTTTCTCCACTTCTAGAACTTTCCTTCCGCCTCTGTCCTTTCCCAGTGCAGGGTAGCCTACCGAGGCTCGGCCCTGGGTAACCTCCCGCCTTTCCACTTATTCTCTCTCTCTCTCTCTCTCTCTCTCTCTAACTTTCTACTGGTGTGCACGTTTGTACCCTCTGTCTTTTTTAGAAAGAAAACTTGATTGTTGCGATAGCTGATGTTGTGAAAACCTGCGAGAAAACGTCATCACCTAGTGATGTGAGTGCTCATAAGTGTGTCATTCCAAAATAATTATGTCGCGATCATATCATATCGCGAACATCATTTCATACCCAGCACCAAACTAACTCTAATGTCAGACACCATCCGCATGTATAATAATTTAGCCGGCTCAGGTGCGTCACTCTTGTTGTTTGTTCGTTTCTTTATTAAAGACTACCAACAAAGAAAGAAAGCATGGGAGATTATAAACATTTCTTTTTATTTTTGTTATGAGGCGAGAGTAATTTGACTCACCAGACAACCCTTGCAACATAAAAAAGGCAACGAATTTTGAACACGCCAAAAAGCCAGCGAGAGAGCAAAAGTGAGACGCAATGCAACGGACAATGTGCACGTAACGTTGTAAGCGGCTAAGGTCAGGCGAATAACGTTGGATAACTATCGAACTAGTTAGGTTCAACACGCTAACAAAATTCAACCTCTCCGGGGAAAAAAAAAGAAAATGCTTTGCGCCTAAATTCACTAAGGGGCGAAGAAACTTGCTTAAGGGCACTTGCGAAACTGACTTTGTTTTGACTCATGTGCACTCTCTGAAAAAAAAAAAACATAAAAAATGTCTTTGACTCCTTGTCGAGTCTTCACTTCTGACGCATACTACTCCCTTTAACAATTCACATGAACAATATTTTGAGATCATCATACTCTATTCGAAGAGTTGTGGATGCCAAAAAAAAAAATGTTCTAGTGCTTACTAATAAAGAGTCACTTACATAACCTGTCGGGACTGACCTAAAGTATTATTTCATACAATTTCGTTTTGTAGAATTTCTTACACGCGAGACCGCTATAACGGTGGTGTTCCCAGGAGTGGCGCCAGGCAGGGGTTTTGACGCAAGCTTTTCACTCCCTATTCTTTTGGTCGGAAAGAATAACACTGAGTCATTTGCCGTTACTGTGCGGGGACCTAAAGCAGCGGACTAGTGTGCAAGTCATTTCTTTAAGTACATTTCCAGAATTAGGCAGCGCGCTTGACTATGATGTGCAGCCGCTGTCAAAGGTGTAAGAACCGCTGTCTCTGAGAACGGCTAGAGCGGTTCAAGAAAGCATAGAATTTTTCTTTCTTTCTTTTGTTCATTCTTTCTTTTTTCTTTCTTTTCTTTCTTTCTTTCACTCGCGCTTACAAAGTCAGAACCATTATTACGATATTCTGGTGATTATAGTGTAAGGGTAATTCCTATTTTTTTTCATTTTTGAAGCATGAAGAAACGCATTTTTATCCCCTCTCCCTAACTACCAGTCCAGGATAAAGCCTCATCGAGGTTGCGCAATTGACCAACCGTCTCTAAACCATGCCGACTAAGCCTAGAACTGGCGGTGAAGAGCTTCTGTTTTTTTTTTTTTGTGCTGTGACGAACAGTATTTTGAACCTGTAATGGGCGAAACTCGCTAAATTATGCGATATAATGTCTTTTTTTGGATAGACCTTGGTGTAGTTCCAAGTTCTGCACCTAGCACAGCCCCACTACCATGAAAGCTGGAAAAGAGCACTGCAGCACGAGTAACCCGGCGATTTTCCTTGGTATTTTCATGCTTACCATCACCTCGACAAAGGCATGCTTGCCGATGCGGTGGCGCCATCTTTGGCACAGCGCGGGTCCCAGCTGGATGTTTCAGAAGAGCTTGTCGTCGTTTAACCAAAGTTGTTGCGATTATTCCTAAGTTATTTCTGTTGTTTACAATGTTGTCATGAGCTTATGCTGGGTGGAGGAGAAACACAGGTTACGTAAATTCCTTGAGCAAAAAAGGCTTGGCCTGGGTCTGTCAGCAGTTGACGACAGTATACCGCGCATTAAAATAAGATCACGTATTAAGAAGACTGCGACGTCGGTAGCACAGCTTGTTGGTAGTGCTTAAGTGATTACATAGCGAATGATCGCATAGCATCGTGGGATTGAACAGCATAGCAAACCATGGATTGCATAGTATAGTGTGAATGCATAGCAACTGCGACCCACTTGTTTCTGGAGGGATATGATGGATAGGGACCGAGAAGGTTCAAACAAACACGGAAGAAGGGCTTTGCTAGTACCACAGGAAGTCCTCCTGCGGCGCTGGCAAACATATCAGGTGCTTACATAACAGCGTATAGAGCGCGCAAGACCAGGCAGGTAGAATTGGCGGCGGAGAATATTTCGGACCTTTTTTTACTTTTTCGCACTGGTTTTTGAGCATTGCTAACCCTTGTTTCAGGTGCATACTGACCACAGCGAGAACATTTGGCACGAGACAGTGTAGGAACAACAAGTATAGGTCTCCTTCAAGTGTTACGTCCTTAAAATGCCTTCTAGTAACGTTGCTCTTACCGCAGTCTGCCTTAATACTGACCCTCGTAGACAGCGAAAAGGAGACAGCCTAATTGGCGTAGAAAGAGGTTGCCCACCACCTTGTGGCTAGTCTGGAAGAGTGGTTTCAGGAACTCATCAGGGCTGCCAGAACCGGGAATCCCTGCAAAAGAGACGCGGTAAAGTGTGGTAAACAAATACAAAAATTTCGAAAAAAAAATGAGTACAAACAGCGTTCTCCCCCAAGAATGCATAAATATATGAACTGGAAGAGCAGTTCATCACCTGACGCGGGATAGACATGTAGAGGTTTGAGACTGCAGAATGAATCTTTTGCACCCTGCCTTATGTATACGTGTAAAAAAGGTAGTTGAAGAGGTGGCGAAATGAAGCTTAATAGAAAGACGATTTTCGAAACAACGCTCGGGAAGTCCTCTAAGGTTGTCGTTGTAGTAGTAGTAGTAGTAGTTGATTATATGTGAGGTTTAACGTCCCAAAACCACCATATGATTATGAGAGACGCCGTAGTGGAGGGCTCCGGAAATTTCGACCACCTGGGGTTCTTCAACGTGCACCGAAATCTCAGCACACGGGTCTACAACATTGCCGCCTCCATCGGAAATGCAGCCGCCGCAGCCGTAATTCGAACCCGTGACCTGCGGGTCAGGAGCCGAGTACCTTAGTCACTAGACCACCGCGGCGGGGGTAGTTGCTGGTTAACGCTGGCGCACAGCTGGGATTAAAGGCAAGATCAGTAATGGTTATCCCAGTAAATAACAGAAAAGTTTCACTGATCCATTTCGCGTTAATTGTTGTAGTCACACGGTACTGTGACAGAGGCCCGTATTCACAGAAATGCTCCACAGTATGTGATTGTTCCGTAGAGTAAATTTTGAGCTGATTGCAACGCTAGGAATATCGAAACCAAGAGTAGTGGGTTGCTTATTTAGAAGTAGATGCACTTCGAACGTGGATTCAGGAAAACTTCGCAGCTGCGATGACTCAAAGAACCGGCAACTACCTTCTAGCAGCTTGTTCATAAAAATGCATCACATCACTAGGGTGCTGAAATAAAAAGGCTGGCCAACTATAATGAGCTGGTTCATGCCCGGACGCGAGATCTTCCGAGCCGCCCCATGAATTGGGAAGCTGGTGCGCGGAGAGGAACCGGCGAAAGATTTGGTTCGACCTTTTTGAAGGCCGAACCATGTGAATTGCACTGTATATCTACTGTGCACTGTACTGTTGGCAATCGCAAAAGATATGTCCGATTCTTTCTTCAATGTCGCCGTGTTCACAGGCTGCGATGTTGGCCATTCCAATGCGCAACGCATAGGCATTGGAAAGGGTCCAACTCAAAGACAGGTTGTTTTATGTCAATAGATAAGCAAAATAAAGCAATATGACGAGGTGGGTACTTTGTTTTGTTGGTTACACCACAAGTCTGGAAAAAAATTCGGAAAGAAAAAAACGAGGTCGTCTTAAAACTACATGCCATAATGCAGCAATATCTTTTTCGCATTTTTTTTATCGCGAGAATCGTCTCCCTCACGAAGCAGGCTAACGTGAGAAAAGTAAAAAAAAAAAAGACATTTTAACCCGGGTAACTGCGGTGAACGGGAAAGCCGCTACTGGATGGGCACCGGTGTAAACTCCCTCACTTTTTTACCGCCATCTGTTCAATCCACCTTGCGCACAAAGGAAAACCCCCCTGGCGACTGTAATTTTCGTGATTTTGTTCTTATATTTGCTGACAAGCTTACTTTGTATTCGTTTATTAAAAATTTTTGCCGCCGTCACGTTCTTAGTCGCCACAACAAAGCCATAGCTGCTTTGTTGGTTTGGGTGCGAAGTTGAGCTTGCTGTGCGGTTGACGATTGAAAGGTAAAGGGCATAAAGAACTAATGCCATTTTTCACCTGTTTAATGCTTTTTTTCTCTTTTTTTAATGCGCATATTCCTGAAGTTTACAAGAACACCTTAAAAAAACTGACTAGCTCGACGCTAACCCACCGTCCTGATGGTGTGCATGTTCTAGAAGCCTATATATAATATCACATTTCCATTAATAGCATCAGTGACCACGGAAGTACGCAAGGTTCTCTAATAAGTGAGGGGAAGGGGATGATGTTTTGCATCAGCACCTTCCCGCACCCTACCGTTAGGAAGATTCGCAAAAAACCAAGCTTCTAAGCTTCTCCGTCGATACGAAAATGAAGAAGACGCGATTACTTCTTTTCACAGCAGCCTGGCATTGATACCAGTCTTTCTGGGGTCACGAGTAGACGCGCCTAACTGAACGGACAGTCGTGCTAGTTGCTTCTAATTCATAACGATTTGAATTGTACTGCACTGAAAGGGAAACGAAAGACGAAAGAGCACACACGTGTACAGCTTTGGCCGAGCGTGATTCTTCTTTCGTCTCGTATTTCGCGCTCTAAATTTTTTTTATTTTCAGGTACTGTTGGTTGATTGGGCCATTACAGGAAGGCAGTACAAGTCTGACAAAAAGACAGTCATAGCTTACATCAGCCAGCAATGTATATCTAATATATAAATCTTAGGAATCGCGATGTGTCATTATATACATGAGTAATAGACGAAACTTGATATAAAAGCCACCAAGTCATACATAAAGCACCAATGCTCAGTCAATACAAAAAGCGATACAACAGGCTACTTCCTTATGCAATTCAGATTGTACATGTTACATCACTTACATTGCCCTATTATACAACACAATGCCAAATTGTATGGTACACATGATATGTGTCGGATACGTCACATGCAATAGCCTGTCACGAGCCTGGCAGATCGTTATTACTCAGTTCGTTATTAAGTAAAACGTTTCCGGAATGCACAATGAGTGGCCCTGAGCCGCCATTGTCCAAAAACCAGCATAATCATAAACTGCATGGTGGGACAGAGCAGTTTTAGTTGTTATGGGGCAGACTTAGCGCCATCCTCAGATGACTAGGGGGGAAGGAACGCCCCCTTACTTCAACCCCCGGCGCGGACCACTCTTGCGCACGCCTGTGGCCGTGACTGACATCCGTATTCTCAATGTCTGGCAACAAAGGTTCGCGAGAAGGGGAACTGGCCTGTCGTTGTACACTCATTCATTCTTGCGCTAGGTTAGTTTTCACAAAAAAGTGGGATATTTGCTCAAATACGCTTCTGTTCGGAGAACCTCAACACAACGTACGCATAGTTTACGTACGTTTGCGTCATGTGCTCATGTGCGATAGTGAGTAAAGAGAGAAAGAACCGTCTCGCTGAGAAAAAAAAAAGTTCGAGAGAGATGCTATCGGCAGTGGGTGATGAGACCGAGATGAATTGCCAGGGCAAAAAAAAAAATTCCGCCATATCCACGAAGTGAATGATGATGAGTGGGCGAAGCTCCGGAGGTAAACCTGGTAAACCATGAATCCTCTGTACATTTTGCCCACTCGATTTTATTACATCGCTCCCCCTAGCGTACGTCGCCGCACTAAATCGAACGATTGCCTTCAACCAATGACACGCGCCATATGTGACATCATTCCTATTTTATAAGATCTCGCGTCTTTCATCAACTACAAGTACCGCTTTCTAGTTTATAACATCTTGCATCTTTTCATCATCAGCTACAAGTACCACCATCTAGTAAACACTACAAGAACTAAACGAGAGGGGGCTACATACAGGAGACGGTACCGCCATCTAGTGAACACTGCAAGAACTAAACTAGAGGTGGCTACATACAGGGGACGGTACCGTCATCTAGTGAACACTGCAAGAACTAAACTAGAGGTGGCTACATACAGGCTACAGGGGACGCAAAGCCCACGCTCTAAGGAGCTTCGCCCCTAAAAACAGACTCGCGGAGCCAGCTGGGGATTCTGACGTATTCGCGGGTCCTGACGAGTTCGCGACAGGAAGAGACGTCATTAGTGCGTTCTCTATGTGCGTCATTTTCTTCGCGGCGGCGTAGGTGATGTCTAGTTGGGCTCGGGAAAACACGCATGCGTTGAATGCATGTGTCGACCCTGCTGGCCTCAATGCAGGCAGCGGTAGCTAACGGGTCATTTGCATAAGGAAGTTTCCACCACGAAAAGAACATTCTCCATGCATAGTCAAGGTAGTTTTGTGGTCAGATCACAGTGGCCCTCTACTTCTTTATTATTTTTTTGAACTAGAACAGTACGTTTATGCTACGGAGTGGAGTATATATGGTGCAGAATCTATGAGTACTGGCTTCAAAGCTGGTGCGAAACTAATGCGGAGTTCCTAGAATAATAACAATGATGAAACCTATAGTCGGCGGCTGCTCTAATAGAAACGTCGCTCTGGTGTTTTCGTCATAGCCGCACCAAGGCCTAAGACCTTCAACAGGCTGCTGCTATCGACATGAAATGTATTCTAAGATAATATAACGCTAGAGACAATGTGCTTTGACTAAAACGCAGATCTTCAGTCATTGGCTCACTTATGTTGCTATGGCATTTTTTTCTGGGCGCCGGATGCATGCGCTAAAGACGCAGCCAGCCACATTGGTTTGTTTTAGGCGGATACCCCCAGCTATTTAAAACAAAAATGTCAGGTGCTGCAGAAGTAATGAACAAATATTAATCACAAAAAAGTGCCCAATCAAGAGGGGCGACTTTCACGAAGGCCTAAAAAGGCGGAAATTTCAAGAAATTTTCCATTCTCGAAAGTGCTTTTATTTATAACAACGAAATATCGCTCAATTATGAAAGAGAGCGGGAAAAAATGCTTTAGCTAATGTGTACAACAAAAAGAATAGCAGCCACCCTAGGAGTACACGATGATGAGTGTGGCGAAGCGTCCGTCAGTCTGTCTTCGCTTCCGTCCGTCCGTTTGTTCTTGCTTCCGTCAATGCGTCCGTCTGTGCGACCGTCCGTGGGTTCGTGCGTCCATTCGTGCGTCCGTCCGTCTGTGCGTCCATCCATCCATCCATACATGCGCCCCGTGCATCTGTCTGTCTATCCGTCCGTCTATTTAGTGAGCACTCCAAGTAATGCCATCTCGCATCTTTTCATCATATATTCATTACATAGAAGTACCGCCATCTAGTGGCCATTCCAAGGAATGAACGAGAGGTGGCACGGCTGGACTAGAGGATCGGCACGCGCACACTCTCTTACGACCTTCGTTTCGTATCTAGTTCGCACCTTTCACCGTCGCTTGTTCCGATGACACTGCAGCCCAACCCTCGATAAACCTTACTAAAACGAAGGTGGTTGCGACCAGCGAGTTTACCATGGCAACCTTTTCTCGTCAGATAGAGCTCACTCAAAGTGCGTCCTTTCTAAGTTTTTTTTTAGTAAGCATCAAATTGAAGGCAGATGCGGCGATGGCGTAGTGGTTAGAGCTTCCGCCTCGCATGCAAGAGGTCCGTGGTTCAAATCCCGGTACCGCGCAGTTCCCAACCGGATTAAAAAAAAATCCGCGTGTTGATGGAACTGCATTAAGAGGCCTGGGGTGCGGCCTCACCGGCAAACACCGCCGAGAACGCACTCCCTCACCAGAGGAGGATTGGCCACCCTGGTGCAGTATCTGGCCACTACCTCCCACATGCTTACGTCAAATAACTCATGGCCCTCAATCCCCAGCAGCTGCGAAGCAACTGACCACGGCGGCGGTCAGATCTGCAACGCAGCAGAGGGTGCTAAGAATCTCTGGATCCGGACAGGCCGCCATTGAAAGCTGAACTTGGCAACGTTTAAAGCTAGAACCTTATCTAGTGAGGGAAGTCTAGCTGTACTATTCGAGGAGCTAGAAGGTGTTAAATGGGATATAATAGGGCTCAGTGAGGTTAGGAGGACAGATGAGGCCTATACAGTGCTACAGAATGGGCACGTCCTTTGCTACAGGGGCTTGGCAGACAGAAGAGAACTGGGAGTGGGGTTCCTAATTCACAGAAACATAGCTGGCAACAGAGAGGAATACTATAGCATTAATGAAATGGTGGTAGGTATCGTAATTAAACTGAATAAAAGATACAAGATGAAGGTAGTACAGGCTTACGCGCCTACATCCAGCCATGATGACGCTTCAGTTGAAAGCTTCTATGAAGACGTGGAATCGGCAATGAGTAAGGTAAAAACACAGTATACTATAGTGATGGGCGACTTTAATGCAAAGGTAGGGAAGAAGCAGGCTGGAGACCAGGCAGTAGGAGATTATGGCATCGGTACTAGAAACGCCAGAGGAGAGCTACTAGTAGAATTCGCAGAACACAATAATTTACGGATTTTGAATACCTTCTACCGAAAACGAGAAAACCACAAGTGGACATGGAGGAGCCCTAATGGCGAAAATGAGAACGAAATAGACTTTATAATGAGTGCACACCCTGGAATCGTGCAGGATGTGGAAGTGATTGGCAAGGTACGATGCAGTGATCATAGAATGGTACGGTCTCGAATTCGCCTAGACTTGAAGAAGGAACGACAGAAACTGATACGCAAGAAGCCAATCAATCAGCTAGCACTGAGAGGGAAAGTACAGGAATTCAGAGTGTCGCTGCAGAACAGGTACTCGGCTCTTAGTGAGGAAACCGACCATAGCGTAGATACAATGAATGATAATCTGACGAGTATCATTACGGAGTGTGCAGTTCAAGTTGGAGACAGGGCAGTTAGACAGGACACTGGTAAGCTTTCCCAGGAAACGAAGAACCTAATTAAGAAGCGTCAAATCATGAAAGTGTCAAGTACAACAGACAAAATAGAACTGGCAGAGCTTTCGAAGTTGATTAATAGACGTAAGGTATGCGATGTAAGAAGGTATAACATGGAGAGAATTGAACACGCTCTGAAAAACAGAGGAAGTGTCAAAGCATTGAAGAGGAAACTTGGGATAGGCAATAGTCGGATGTATGCACTAAGGGACAAAGAAGGCAAAATAACTACCAATATGGATAGGATAGTTAAAATAGCGGAGGAGTTTTACAGAGATCTGTACAGTAGCCGAGACAACCACGACCTTAATACTATAAGAACTAGCAGTAACCCAGATTACACCCCACCAGTAATGATAGAAGAAGTCATAAAAGCTTTGGAGAGCATGCAAAGGGGCAAAGCTGCTGGTGAGGATCAGGTAACATCAGATCTGCTGAAAGATGGAGGACAGATTGTGTTAGAAAAACTAGCCACCCTGTTTACGAGGTGTCTCCTGACGGGAAGAGTACCAGAGTCTTGGAAGAACGCAAACATTATCTTAATACATAAGAAAGGAGATGACAAGGACTTGAGGAATTACAGGCCGATCAGCTTGCTCTCTGTAGTATACAAGCTATTTACAAAGGTAATTGCTAACAGAGTAAAGAAAACATTAGAATTCAATCAACCAAAGGAACAAGCAGGATTTCGAACAGGCTACTCAACAATTGACCACATTCATACTATTAATCAGGTAATAGAAAAATGCTCAGAGTATAACCAACCACTATACATAGCCTTCATAGATTACGAGAAGGCGTTTGATTCAGTAGAAATATCAGCCGTCATGCAAACACTGCGGAATCAGGGCGTAGATGAAGTACATATAAACATTCTGGAAGAAATCTACAGGGTATCAACTGCTACCATAGTGCTTCATAAAGAAAGCAACAGAATACCAATCAAGAAGGGTGTAAGGCAGGGGGACACAATTT
This sequence comes from Rhipicephalus microplus, assembly GCF_043290135.1. Taxonomy (NCBI): domain Eukaryota; kingdom Metazoa; phylum Arthropoda; class Arachnida; order Ixodida; family Ixodidae; genus Rhipicephalus; species Rhipicephalus microplus. Next base: position 195,465,605 of record NC_134701.1, read on the forward strand.
CTCCAATGCTATTTACCGCGTGCTTACAGGAGGTTTTCAGAAGCCTAGAATGGGAACAGTTAGGGATAAGAGTCAATGGAGAATACCTTAGTAACCTGCGCTTCGCCGATGACATTGCATTGCTGAGTAACTCGGGGGACGAATTGCAACTCACGATTACGGAGTTAGACAAGGAGAGCAGAAAGGTGGGTCTTAAAATTAATCTGCAGAAAACGAAAGTAATGTACAACAACCTCGGCAAGGAGCAGCGCTTCGAGATAGGTAATAGTGCACTTGAAGTTGTAAAAGACTATGTCTACTTAGGGCAGGTAATAACCGCAGAGCCGAACCACGAGATAGATGTAACTAGAAGAATAAGAATGGGGTGGAACACATTCGGCAAGCACTCTCAAGTTATGACAGGTAGATTGCCACTATCCCTCAAGAGGAAGGTATATAACAGCTGTATCTTGCCGGTACTTAGCTACGGAGCAGAAACCTGGAGACTTACAAAGAGGGTTCAGCTTAAATTGAGGACGACGCAGCGAGCAATGGAAAGAAAAATGGTAGGTGTAACCTTAAGAGACAAGAAGAGAGCAGAGTGGATTAGGGAACAAACGGGGGTTAAGGATATCATAGCTGAAATCAAGAAGAAGAAATGGACATGGGCAGGGCATGTAGCGCGTAGACAGGATAACCGCTGGTCATTAAGGGTAACTGACTGGATTCCCAGAGAAGGGAAGCGGGTTAGGGGGAGACAGAAGGTTAGGTGGGCAGATGAGATTAAGAAGTTTGCGGGTATAAATTGGCAGCAGCAAGCACAGGACCGGGTTAACTGGCGGAACATGGGAGAGGCCTTTGTCCTGCAGTGGACGTAGTCAGGCTGATGATGATGATGATGATGATGATGATGATGAAATTGAAGGCAAATTTATTGAAGATTGAGTCAACAATACCCGTCTCTGTGAGTTATTTATTAGAAAACAACTATCTTTTTATTTATAGTTAACGTGCACGGGCTTCCTCCTCAATTCGAAAAGGTGCGCACGTGCCGCTCCTCTAGCCCGGCCGTGGAGGTGGCTACTTACTACTAAGACGACGACTACTGCTACTACACATACATCGCGTACGCACGATCCACGGCTTAGGGAGCTTCGCCCCGAAAATATGCGCCACTATTAGCGAAAGCACCTGTTTACTTTTAGCGGCGAAGCTCTTTATAGCGACACCCGTTAATCCCTCGTAGCCGTTGTAGTGTGTAACAAGTATAATATTTTGACCTCTAAGGTGGTGCCGGTGAGAGATTTCTTATGTGCGTTGTTGAACAATAAAAAATAGTGCTCAATGTAGAAGTCAATGGCTGCTAATGGGGAATGAGAGACAGGAGTAATCGGCTTTTAGTTAACGCGCACACTGCATCCCCATTAGCAGCCATTGGCATGTACATTGAGCACTATCTGACAAGAAAGGGTTGCTACGTTATACTCGCTGGGTGTAACCTTCTTAGTTTTAGAAAGGTTTAGCGAGCGTTGAGCCGCAGTGCCATGAATACAATGAACTAGTAAATACCATGAACTCGAGCTGGTTAAAGGTGGGAAGTAGATACGAAGCGCAAGCCGTAAGAAAGTAAAAGCCGAATTCTCCTGTCTCTCATTTCCCATTAGCAGCCATTGGCATGTACATTGAGCACTATGACAGGAAAAGGTTGCTACGTAATGCTCGCTGGGCGTAACCTCCTTGATTTTAGAAAAGTTTAGCTAGCGTTGGATCGCAGTGCCATGAATACAGTGAACTAGTATATACCATGAACTCGAGGTGATTAAAGGTGGGCAGTAGACCCGAAGCGCAAGCCGTAAGAAAGTGTGCGTGTGCCACCTCTCGTTTAGTCCTTGTAATGTCGGGCGGAAGCGGTGCTTCTATATGGGGGAATATATGATGAAAAGATGCGAGATGGTGGTACTTAGAGTGTTGAATAAACAGACGAACGGACACACAGACAGATGCATGGATGGACGCATGAACGGACGCATGGACGAACGCAGGGACGGACGCACGAACAGACGCACGCACAGATGGGCGGATGGACGCATGGACGGTCACACAGACGGACGCATGGACGGACGGAAGGAAGAACGAATGGACTTACGAATGCTTCGCCCCACTCTCCATCATTCACTCCGTGGATATGCTGCCATTTTTTTCAACATCATGTCTAGCATATAGTCTAAAGACGTATTTTAGAGCGTCCTGTCACAGTTTAGGTTTGAAAGAGTACCGGGCTACGCAGAAGCCGTTTCGGCCACAAGGTAAACACAGTTGGCCACGTCTCCACGCAAAACGGTGACGTGGGTGTCACGCGTGAGAGCCGTCGCTAGCTGGCGCCGCACTGACAGCCACGGAGGAAGAAATCGCCGGTAGCGACACGCAAGGCGCGTGCCAGCAACCAGTACGCACAAACTCGTGACGCAGGCTTCTTTACATTGGCGCCGCGTTGATGTCGGTACCATGTGGGGCTCCGCATCTAAGTCAGTCACGTGGCATGCACTTTGAAAGTGACTTCAAAATATGTTCTAGGCAATGTTAGCTCTTGATATATCGAGGATGTCGTGTGCCTCCACACAAATTTATATCGCTTGGGAATATTGTGTGATCGTCATAACCATCGTCATCATCATCGGCACGACTACGCCCAAAGCAAGACAAAAGCCTCTCCCACGTTCCGCCGCTGAACTCGGTCCTGTGCTCGCTGCTGCCACTGTATACCCGCAAACGTCCTACTCTCTCTGCCTACCTTACTTTCTGCCTCCACTTCGTGCGTTTACCTTCTCTGGGAATGCAGTCAGTTACTCTTAATGACCAGCGGTTATCCTGCCTACAAGCACAGCCCATCTCCATTTCTTTTTCTTGATTTAGACTACGATGTCCTAAACCCCACCCCGCTTCTTGCCCCTTACGGTTACACCTATCCTTTTTTTTTTCAATCGCTCGCTGCGTCATCCTCAACTTAAGTCGAACCTCTTTTGTAATCCTCCAGGTTTCTGCTCCGTAGGTAAGTACCGGCAATATGCAGCTGTTATATACCTTCATTGTGGCATTGCGGTGTTTGCACATGGGCACATGCAAGATAGAAAAGCTTCCTGGTGGAAAAAGGGGGGGGGGGGGTACTACAATTCAGATTGATTCAGATTGTTGTTTTGGCATGGGAGATACCGGGTGTTATTATTGTTATTTTGCTTCCTGACTGACTTGCATTTGTGGAGCAAGCCTGGCAGTCTACGGAGAAAAAATAAAGAAACATGAGCGTGATAAGGCTACGACGATACGGAAATTCCTCTCAACGGGGAACAGCTATTTCGTATAGATTGAAGGTAAAATACAAGTTTGATAGCCTTACACAAGAACAATAAAAATAATGGAACAAACCGAACACTTTAGGTAAAAGAAAAGAGCCGCCCACAGTTTCGCAACGTTTATTCGTCGGGATCTAAGGCAAACATGTCAGCATTTAATATAAGCTCGCATCGCTTTTCACGCTAATCATAATCGTCTAGATCGCCCGATCGCTAAACGCTTGCCGTCACTTATATGCGTTGGTAGAGCAACTGCGGATGAATATTTTATGTTTTATTCTCGCGTGTGATCATATTAGCATTCAAGGTCCGGTAAAGAGTACACGGTAAATAGAGAGGGCTTTTTTTTTTTTTACTGCACAGGACTGATTCCCTCACGTATAAGGGTGGTTACACTCGAACTGATGGTGCAAATGGTGACTAAAGTTTGACGCTCTCTGTAATGTGACCTTTTATTATCTGCATTTATACAGATCGTCAATTGGAAAATCGAGAAACGTGATTGGTCGGATAGCTGACGAAATCGCGGACACGTAAATGACCTTGGTAGGACAAGGCTTTTGTAGTCGAGATTTCGAGACTTTCCGTTGTTTTTATATCCTTTTGGCAACCGAAGTGTCACGGAGGAATTTAGTACTCGGTCGGAACGATAGAGTTGCGACAGCTTATGCAGAGATTAGTAAGATGGAGGCCACAGCAGTATTTGGAACACATCGCCATTTCTTAAGGCTGAAGCCCTAAGTTGATTGATATGTGTGTTTTAACGTCCCAAAGCCGCCATATGATTATGAGAGACGACGTAGTGGAGGGCTCCGGAAATTTTGACCACCTGGTATTCTTTAGCGAGTACCCAAATCACAGCACACAGGCCTACAACATTTTTGCCTCCATTAGAAATGCAGCGACCGCAGCCGGGACTCGATTCCGCGACCTGCGGGTCAGCAGCCGAGTACCTTAGCCACTAGAAAACCGAGGCGGGGCAAAGCCCTAAGTGGTTGCGCCGGCGTTTTCGTCTGCAGGAATTGCGCGCGACTTTCTGCTACCGTAAGGTCTCGTCTGTTCTCCTAAGGTCTCTAGAATGTCTCGTAAGGTCTCGAAAAGTCTCGCCAGAAAGCCACGTTAACTTCTAAGAGACATTTCGTGGCATCATGACGCCACAGATGCTCTATACTAGCGATGTGATAATTACTTCCCCTGGAGGATTACAAAGAGCGTTCAACTTAAGTTGGTAACGACGCAGCGAGCAATGGAACGTAAGATGGCAGGTGTAAGCCTAAGGAACAAGAGAGCAGGGTGGGTCAGGGAACAAACGGGTGTTAAGGACATAATATAGTCCAAATGAAGAAAAAAATATAATGGGCATAGGACGTAGCGCGAAGGCAAGATAACCGCTGGTTATTAGGGATCACTGACTGGATGCCAAAAGAAGGTAAGCCGGTGAAAGGGGAGACAGAACGTTAGGTGGGCATATGAGAATAGGAAGTTTGCAAGCATAAAGTGGTGGCAGCAAGCACAGGACCGAGTAGGCTGGCGGAACATGGGAGAGGCCTTTCTCCTGCAGTGGGCGTAGTACGGCCGCTGTTGTTGTTGCTGCTGCTGATTGGGGCTGCTGCTGCTTGCTGCTGCTTGCTGCTGCTTGCTGCTGCTGCTGCTGCTGCTGCTGCTGCTGCTGTTTGCTGCTGCTGCTGCTGCTGCTGTTTGCTGCTGCTGCTGCTGCTTGCTACTTACTGCTGCTGCTGCTGCCGTTTCTTGCTGCTGCTGCTGCTGCTGCTAATGATGATGATGATGATGATCATGAGTTACGCCAGATCACGTACTTGCAGGTCATCGTCGCTTCACCACAAGAGGGGCGGGTGAACCAAGGAGCAACAAGGTGAATAGTTTGTCGTGTTGGTAAATTACGTGTAGCTTAATCATTGACGTCCTGCGAAACCACGCGAGGTGCACGAAGCATGCAATTCGTCTGATCGCGGAGACAAAGCGAAAGAACGTCAAGTGCGGAAAGCTTTGGGAGTGGTGGAAGAAAAATAAGTCAGTGAGAATAAAAAGAAGGAGAATAAGACTGCCTTGACATTCTGTTTCTCGTAAACGATTGCAAATAGGGCCACGTGAATTATTTTACAGCGAAAGCATGTAAAAGATCACTTTTCGGGTCACGCGCAGTTGCATGTTGTCCGCCGCCGCCGCCGGTGTCCGTAACCACATCGCGTGAAATTAAAAAAAAAACTTGCACCAATGACACAGTGGGGCTTGAACCCGGGTCCGCTGGCAGCCCGCCCAATATTATACCACTTAGTTACGCCATGATTTTAACATGTAAAAGTTGCCTTTGGCAGGCATGACGTAGCACCAATGGCACAGTGGGGCGCGAGCCTTGGTCCGCTGGGTGCCAGCCCACTATCATACCACTGAGCTACTGCGGTGCTTGTGACTTGTCAAACTTGCCTTAGGCAGGCTTGATGTCGAGAAAACATTGGCGTTATTACGATTTATAAAGCGTTTTAAAACAGCGAAGGAAACACCAGTCATCGCACAGTGCCATTAGCATAACAAGTGGGCCGTCCAATGTTCCAACCCATTAAAAAAACTTGTTCTTGTTTCCCTATTAATTGTGGCGCATACCCACTAAAGCCTTAATTCCTCATCGTCGTCAGCCACTGCATGGAAAATTGGCACAAATTTCTTGCAAGTGTTTAGCGGATACCACACTTCACAGAAGAATGACGAAAAATAGCATATCAAATGCCGGCCTACTACCCAAAAGTTTATTAATATAGCCCTAGTGGGCACCAAGCAAGTGTGCTTGCATTAGTTACCCAATGAGTGTTTTGAAAAGGCTCTGAAAGGCCACTCTGCTAGCTTTCGCTGTGACTTTGCTGCGCGTATGCGCAAATGCCGGGCGTTTTTCAAGACGCAGCGGAATTCCAGACTAAGCTATTTTAAAACCAGATGATGATGATGACATGTAGGGTGTGACGTCCTAAAACCACCTGATGATTATGAAAGACGCCGTAGTTGAGGGCTCCGGAAATTTCGACCACCTGTCCAGGATTTTTTAATGTGCACCGAAATTTGAGCATACGGGCCTACAGAATTTTCGCCTCCACTTAAAACCAGATGAGCCTAGGGTGCCATCGCGGTACTATTCTATTTCTTTATTTTATACTTTTCACCTCTATTGGCATTCTGCGATTGCTCGGACGTCGCTTTGGTCAAATGCAGACGGTTGATGGCGGCCAAGGGCATACAATAAGGGAATGAAATCGCGACGCTTCGATCAATCTCACACGGCCAATGGCGGCGAAGAGCATCGAATAAAGGAATAGGGATGAGTGTTACTCGAGCGACAGCTAGTGGTAACATAGACAAGAAACGCCAGTGCGTAAACTGGGGACGAGACTAATCCACTTATCTGCACCTCCACAAGGTCTTCGTAGGAGATTTTAGATTCGTTTCTTCACTGACAAAAATATATAAAGCGAATGAAAGCATGCAATCTGTAATAAAAGGCGGAGTAGAATCAATAAGAAGGAAATGCATGACAGAGGCTGTTTTGCTGTCACATCGGATCCGAAGATACATATAAGGGTTTCCAGGAAGGCACCGTAGCTTAGTATATGAGCTTGTGACGTGGTGCAGCCGGCCTTGCTTATTTTTTGTACGTGCCTGCAACGTAACCCGCGTCTGTAGTCATCGAATGATTCATTTCTCATTGGATACATGCTTGACAACAGTGAAACATTTGTTTCCTTGCCAAAATTCTCCGGCAAAACAGGTCGGCAAGTTTAGATGTCATCACTCAGTCACTTCTAGTTCATTAGTGAGCGAAAAAAGTCACCAGGGATATGACTCAATATGTAACAAATGCGTCAATCGTATACGGTGTGGCAGCATATGATAGCAACGTTTTGCGTTTGAGTCAGTGAAAGGTAAACATCTCCGTGCCTCTGCACATAAACACGAGCACTCTAACTTGTCCGCTACTGCGTCAACAAACACCTCATTTCGCAAACTTCGAGCAGTTACCACGGCGCAGGAGCCACGACGAACCAAGCACGACCAACACGTATCGTAAGGGTGTAAAGGTAGCGCATACAGCGAGATCCAAGGAACGAGGCGAAAACGCAGAAGTGTTGATTGGTTAATTGCAGAGCTCATTACCAGGCTCCTCTTCACGCGTAGCATGATCGAGAGTGTAAAGCAAGACCACCACAAAGCAAAGGTACGAAAGCGTAAAAGAAGAAGAATAAAAAAGAGAGAGGAATAGCAGAAAGCAAGAAGGAAAGAAAGAAAGAACAAAAGAAAGAACGAAAGAAAGGAAGGAAGGAAGATAGAAAGAAAAAGTGAGAAAGAAGGAAAGAAAGAAAGAGAGAGGGGGCAATTGTCTTTATGCTCTCTCCTTATTCACTTTGTGCTAACAGGACGTGTTTTTTTTTTCTGCCACGTCGTCTCGGGAGCACTTCATCATTTGCCCCTGGCCTTCGATCAAGTGAACGCCGTTCGCAAACAATCCACGTTCGCGCACTCCGCTCAAGTGAGGAGACAATGGCGCAGATTTCCTACCCGCTGGCGTCGGTGTCTCTTCCTTTAGGTCACGGTCACCAGTGTGGCACTAGCGCCCGTTGTTTCTTATTTTAGCATCTGTCCCCAGCGACAATAACCATCATCTTCATCATTATCATGATATCAATTACCAAAATTATTAACAATGAAGACTGCAATTACAATGCAATGAACATCTGTTCATCGCGAGCACAGGTGCTTATCTGGTCTGCTGCGAAATTCGACCAATCGACCGACCGACTGCCTGATTGATTGATTGATTGATGGATTGATTGTGTGATTTCACCACTTTTAGCTCTCTTCTGCATTCTTCTGAGAACTAATGCTCGAAATATTTATTCGAAGCTTGCAAAGAGACACTAAGCTTTCAGATCTACACGAATTGTTGTCCTTATAAGTGCTTTACAATCACTGTCAACACCTGCTCACGCGATTAGTATAAAACATCTGTGAATAGGTGATCCAATAAAATTTTCTAAAAGGGTCACTTCATGCAAATAACTAATTATTTCAGAGTGAAAGCTCAGTGTATGAAAACGTCCAAAATAGCAATATTATAAACAGTAGTGCCCCGAATAAGAAGAAATTAAACTAAACGCACGAGAACAGATGCGCCTCGAGTAGGAAATCCGCAAAATGACCCCGATGACATCAGAGTTACCGCCAATCAATCAATGGCAATAAAACTAACAGCAGTAAAAAAATAACCTTCCATGCATCGAGAGACGTAACAAAATTCTCTATGTCTGTTTCTGTTTGATTTATAGAAAAAAGAAACGCTGGACTTTACTATGGCGAATGGCTAGAGTGGTTCAAAAGTTCCATTTTCGCCTAGTTAAAATGGACTGGTCGTCCTGTCTAGCGAGGCTTTGTTGAATCAAGCGCGCCTGCCGTCTCGGAGGCCATCGGACAAACTCTTTAAATGACTGTTGTTGCGGCTGTGCCTCCCTCTACATATGCTCTTCTGTAAAGCCGGGCAGCGTTGCCAGCGGCAACAGTCACGTGAAAATGTCCCCTTTGCGGCGGGTAACTTGAAGTGCGCTAACGCGAGGTGGACCTCTAAAACGTGCTTTTATTTCAAAATAACCCCTTCCTTGGCACTAAAGTCAAGAATGATGTATGTGGACTATGGGGTTTCTTGACCGCTATTTCAGCAATGGACACCGAGTTAAAATTTGCATTTAGTGTCCCTTTAAGCTCGTCCTGGTGAGTGGTATTCTCGCTGCCTGAAGCTCCCGGCAAATAAAGTTAATAAAAAAGCAACACATAACAATCTCGTGTGCGGGCGGCACCGCTGTTTTTTTTTATTTTACTTGCCCTATACTTTCATTCACTCTATTTTCTATTGCACTCAAAGCCTACATAACATGATAAGCAATATCTTTGTTCCCAACTATACTAGTTTGCGATTATATTTGTTAGAGTTGCCGTACTTGTCTATTTTATAGATCCTAGAAAAACACAGTGTTCCAGAAAACATCTTGTCTACTTGTAGATGACAAAAAAAAACACACATAGTTGTTGAATAATCGACACCTCTAGAGGAGTTGCTAACATTAAACAAGCGTTTAGCGCTTCACTCTCCGTCACTATTTTGTCCCTTTCTTCATTAGGTTTTAACCTTTCATTCCTTAGGTGAATACGTATATCAAGCCTAAGCACGAAGTTACGGAGAAAGTTCATTGCTAACGTTTCCCCGAAACCCAACTCGATGGCAATTTCTAAACTGCATGTACGCCACGCCTATACAAAAACCATCAAATCAAATATTTTCTTATTTCAGTCTGTACTTATAAATTTAACACTCCTCCACGCTGAATGTTTTATTTATTTGCGTTGCTGCGTAGTCCTTGCGCTGCTATAGAACGTCGGTGACAATGCACACCACGTCGTGGTGTGGTTACGACGACGTGGCGCGGCTCTCTCATTTATTAGGATTGGGCCTCGCTATCTATAGCCGCAGTGTTTGCTGGCTAGGCACGTTCTGCCCCCCCCCCCCCAAAAAAAAACAAAAACAAAATGACTAGCCTGGTCTTGGTACTTGTGACAGGAATAGAAAGAGTACTGGTAGGAGTGATCCAAAATAACAAAACTCATTATCACGTGAGTGAGATAGAAGCGCCAGCTGCTTGGCGAAAGGGAGGGGAATAGATCAGGGCTTCATTTTACATGTGATGTACAACCTAATGAAAACAACAGATAGTGAAGCCACGGAAAGCAAAGGGGCAACATGTGGAGTGCTTATCTCTAAGGCGGTAATCCGGTAACTAGGGCATCAAGGTAAATAAATATAAAGTGGGGGAAAAGTCAGCTCGCCATTGTGGTTTTCAACGCCCCGAATCCAATGGACGCCCTGCAGTTGAGCAATATAATCAAACCAGTACAACAACTAATTTTTTAATTTACTCTGCTTCAGTGAGCTCTGGACATTCATATAGCAGCAGTGACAAGGCGATTTGTTATATAGCTCTGATGCATGACTGCGATACCCGCACGTTTGAGCGAATATATGAACAAAATGCACTGCTATTAAGTATTGCTATATAAAAAAAACAATTCCAAAGTATGTTTATTTCAACACAGCAGAATGTTTTCATGACAATTAAACGAGTAAGCTTTCGCTATGGAAACATATAGTACTATTTTCTGTGACTGGTTCAGTAAAGCTAAAATAAAAGTGTACGTCTGTCTTACATCGACTAGTTTTACGCGACAGATTAGTATTTTGTCATTATAAGTGACCCTTATTTGGTTTCAGTTAACATAAGACGATAATCCGCGCATATTTGTAACCAGTAGCTTTGAGACTGCGAGCCAGCATCACGCGTAGAAGTGGTGCCATGTAGGCGCAGCGTTTAGTAAAATTAATGAAACTCTTTTCCTTTCCCCTCATTCGTGGAGCGATGATGATTCTTCGGCTATAACAAAGTTCTGGTTAGTGTAACGAAGAAGGGCATCGTGATTGTGATATCAAAACGCTTGTGGCCGGGTTTCGTCCGCGAACACTGGACTCTGATAACAACTTTATGGCACCTACTTGCGAGACTTTCAATGATTAATTATGGCAACGTACAAAAAACGGTGAGATGGTCAAAATAATAAACGTACCGCATGCTTCTTGATGTGATGCTCTTGTTGACACCGTACTTGCATGCAAACCACTTGTGTTATGTTACACGCAATGCTGGTATAGTACATCGCTACATCACTTGCCAATTTAAAGTAGTTTCTTCCTCTTTCTCTAGCACTTCTTGATTGGAATTTTCAGACACCTCGTTTTTGGTGAAGCCGGCATTTCCACTTTTCTTCACTTTGCGGTAAATGAAAAAGAAAACATGTCAGCGAGATGGGAATTTTTCTTTTTTTTTTCGAAGTGTATTGGATTAGAAAGAAGGCAAATACCGCGTTTCGTTCAATCACTCTTAAGACTGACATATGTAAACTCCGCTAAGAAAATGGTTGTTCGCTTGACGAAGACAAGGGCGCTTTTTGAAACGTTGACCCTAGAGAAAGACCCGCCTCTTTTTTTTTTTCGTTTTGACCCCTTAAATTTAAGTCTTCCCTTGACCTTTTTCCAGCCTTTGCATGTCAAGCGAAGCAGGGCTTAAATCCATTTTAAACATTCACATTTGTGCTAGACATTGGACATTTTTCCGTGTTTCTTCCCGAAACACGGAAAAAAGCAAAGATGAGGGGGAGGGGCTGATCACTGGGCTGTCAAAAAGTACAGGCCGAAATCATTTGTCTCCCGCACTCTTGGCAGGAGCACGTCGTTAACGCTGCCTCTGGATAAAGGAACACGTTCACTTTTTCTAGCGCAAAATGTTAAAACTCTCGTTTTCAGTATCGTTGACGACTAGCGATTGTTTTTAAACGCGCAAGTACCCGCAAGAAACATTTGTTCTGCGGCCTCTTAACAGTGATGAATAGGAGACAGTTAGGAGCTCCGTGTTAATTTTTTGTTACTTACAATCACACGGAACCAAGCTACAATGTAACCTGGAATGTGTGGGAAAAAGTTAGGTAAGCTTGTATTGGTGGGGCGGAGCTGAATCAAATAGCGGGGCTTGTGATCAATCTATACTTATTGTAGGTTTCGCTAGGCTTGACAAAGTTTTGCTAGCAAATGCTGACAGAGCCCATAGTAGGGTGGCACCAGGATGAAGATATATAATGCCCCGCGACAGCGCCCCAAGATTACGCGTGCTGAAATTTCGGTTACACAATACTTTACGGGCAAGTTAGTTAATAGTTCAGACTAAAGTAACAGCGCAAACCAACTACAACAAAACAAACACCACAAGTGCCGTCTGACAATGGAATTCAATGACGAAAATACATCTTATATAAACGTTGGCGTGAAGCATGGGAAAATCAGGAGATTGGCGTGAGAAGAGGGGCAAATACCAAGTGAATGCAGTTGTACGCAAATACAGTCCCCGCAAGTTGCAGCACAACAAATTGCGACCTTTACTCTATTCATCTGCACGAAAATTCGATAGCAGTATCCAGAAGACAAGCCTATGCGCCTAAGAGAGACAAGTAGTGCCGAAGAGTACTTGTCACCGAATTTCTCAATAACGAAGGCTTGTAAGTTCATGCGCTGGGTTTTTCTTTTTTAACCCATACTTGTATTCCCTTGGCACCCCCCCCCCCCCCCCCTCAAACACGCACAACCTGTGCATTGACTGGCTTGCTCAGATAAATAGAGAGCCGTATTACCTGGGCGTCAAAGCGGCTTGAGGATGTTACTCTCGAAGGAACGCAACAACGTGCGTATATATATATATATATATATATATATATATATATATATATATAAACCGCTGGATGCCCCGGAGCTAAGAAGCTCTAATGTACGCACTTCTGACACAAAGTTTTCACAGATTTCTTCAGCGTGTTCTCTTGTACGATCAAGTGGCCAAGCACCTTAGTCCCTAAAACGGCGCTGCCATATGCGCAGTGAAAATCAGCTAAGCTGCCAACCCAGCCTGTATATTAATTATTGGGTTCTTCGGGAAAAGTTGCCCGTGTCGTGAAATCTGTGCATTCTTTCAATTCTCATGATCCCTACGTAAGTTCGCAGGGTGTGCCTACCCGGAAGGCCTCATTAAGATTCATTAAGGAGCTCATTTATTCACATTTTTTCTTAAACTGATAAAAACGAGCCGACGTTCAGAATATAACGGAAGTTTTTCATAACTCACAGCGTGTGAGACGCACGGAAGAGGAGAAGGACGATTCACGAAGATATATATGCTTGGGAGCGCAAAACACACAACATACACAGAAAGAAATAGACAACAGTACGTGACCTTATCTTTTTGTGCATTTTGAGAGTTTTGTGCTACAAAATATCTTCATGGATCAATACGCATGCGCCCAACTTTGTGCTCTTCCAAAAAACAGCGATAATTAGTAGTCTTCTAACCTCACTTTCGTCATCTAACAAACGCTGACCATTGCACGTGACTGACTTACTACACTCGTTTATATACCCCAGGCGGTCGAAATTTTCGTTGCTCTGCACTACTGCGTCTCTCATAAACATATGGTGGCTTTCGGGCGTTGAACTCCCCCCTATCAATAAATTACAGTCATTTATATACGGTAGTCAGCTTATTTTGTACTTGGCTACACACATCCCTTCACAATTTAAGCAGCAGGGTAAACAAATAAGGGACAGCTCGAGTTGGCAAACAAGTAAGCCACTTGCCTGTCGTAAAGGATAACCGGATAAAAATACCTCGTATACAAGCTCATGGACACGTACCTTGCGGTATCACACTCGTAGAAATATAGGCGTGGGATGAAAACATGAGAAAATGACGCAGCAAGGTGTTTTAGAATGTTTTGTTGTTGTATGTGACTGCAAAGACCTACCGTGTCCTTAAAAAAAAGTCGGTCTTCGCGTGATACAATTTTCGTTTATTTGACTTTCGACTCAGCGTCCCCGGCTGGTCATTGCCTTAAAGACGCAGCAGTTTCGCAAGGGCCCCAGTTTATAATGTCTTGGCTGTCACGACATTACCTCACCTAACTACGATCCTGGTGAGCAATGGCGCCGCGTCCACGTCTGACACCGCTTTGTTCTTTTCTGCCTTAAAATAGCGCGTCAGCGCTCACTCAGCGCTGGCATCTACTCGCTTAGGCAGCTCATTAGCGTAAGAATAGGCTTGCCAATGTGCCTTGTCAGCGACGGCAGCGTCATCGACGACAACGCCTGCCTGATGGTAGTGCATGCACGCAGCAAGCGTTGCGACGAAGCGCAACGTGGCGAGGACTACGAAGGGATCTTTGCTTTGACCTATCGCGCTGGAAGAAATTTGCTGTGTATTTAACCCAGCTTCTAGACGACGTTGGCAGTCGAGACGACGAAGCCAAGACATTGCAGACAAAGTTTATTTTTGCTGAACATGCAGTTTGTTGTCCCCGATGTCTGTTGGGGCTGGGCAGACGGAGGGAGTTTGCTGTTATCCCGGTGACCGCTAACAAATACCACTGTCCTGAGGACTATAGATGCATCGTTTGGAGTAACACTAGTCTTGCGGTGCCTTTGATCTAAGAACACCGCTTAAGTCCCAGAGGTATTGTGGCATCGAACACACATAGACAGCGAGAACACACATAGACACATAGACAGATAGACGAGACACGCATAGGCACATAGACAGGCGAGCGTTAAGAAATACCCAACATCAGTAGCGTCGACCCACCGAATGCAAAGAATAAATGTCCGGGTCTCAGCTGGAATCGAACGCAAGCATTATGCGTGGCAGTGAAGCGTTTTACCCTAGGGCTACGCCATGTTTTGAAACCTCCTTTCAAATAGACGCTAATCTCCAGGAAACGTCAGTAGTGGTTGCAGTGCTGCCTACCCAATTTTATGAACATTACATATGTACTCCTTTGATACAGCCGTCATGTCGGGTTAACGTCAATTGTGGTTAGTGGTCATGCGCTCCAGTTTATTTAGGTAGCAGTGTCCAGGGCCAGCATCCTCGCGAGCATCAGCGCTTCATATAAGCTTCTGGTGTTGCTAATGCGCATGATCCAGTTGACATCGTTGCGCAACTGCAAACTACTGATTATATAAACATCTGCAACGCTTCAACATATGTCTGTGTGGGCAACATTTATACATATATTAGCGTGAATTCATGACATGTCGCTCAACAAAATAATTGCAACACGGTATTGTGTTCTCTTAACTGTCATGATTCATTTAGCGCTGTGCAAATGCGTCAATATGAAATCAGCATGTAGCTAAGCTTTTCGTTCTCATTTGTATGCTTATTTTCGTGTTTTCGTGCTTATTGTGGGGAACAATGCTAGCAATACTGGGCATGTCATAGTTGTAGGATTGCATCCTATATAATGAAAGAAAAAACGGGGAAAGGCTTAGTTGCCGGGCTCACATCATCATACCAATTTCCGGGCACGAGACATATGTAAAAGTTAGTATAGTTGTCAATGCAGCGAGAGGAGATGTGTTGGAAGCACGAGGCCTATATATTTGAAAGAGCGGTACCAACATTGATGTTATGTGGGTTCTTGAAACTATTCCTAGTACGCCTTTTCTTTCTGCTTTCTTTAGCCAACAAGCACGTCTTTACAGCTAACTTGACTCACCGGCAGTGCAAGGCCGTCCTAGGTTTCAAGTTCCCCGGTTGAGTCGAGCTCTTGTACTCGACGCGTGTGACTGTGAAACGAATCTAAGGCAAAAAAAAAAACAACAACGCAGCATCGCGCATCTTTGGTGCCCCAGCATCGGCTTACAAGATTTCACAGCTAGACTAATAAAGCCAAGCAAGTTTCGGTCACGACGAGCCAACCACGACAAGTGTGCCGTAGAACCCAGTGTCCGACTTAACCATTATTGCCGAAGAACAGACTTTTCACTCTTCCACTGAACAGACCCAACGACGCAATAAGATGACGCTCACACTCAGGCACGTGGACTGATGTGACGAAATCACTGTTTCGTAATTTAATGATGCCCCGCTCGAAGTACTGTTAGTGACATCAACAAAATTATCGCGACTAATACAAGAGACGAACGCGAGAGCGCGTGCGTTCGCGAGGGTAGTACTTTGTATAGTTGAGCGGAAGATGGCGTAGACGTGTAGTTCTACTAGCCGGAATGCGTCGAGAAATTTCGAAGCTCCTTTATTTCCCTTGCTTCCCAGTTCCTGCACGGCTTTGTCGTCGACCAGTACGCGGCGTTCAGTCGATGGCTCAATTATATACGAGGTGGCGCCTTATTGCTTTATTATACACGCAGGACTTCGGTATTGAAAGAAAGGAAAAACAAGCAAGAGAAAGAAGCCGTATAGGCTGCCCTATAACGGCCGGAGGCATTTGTCAACTTATGCGCTTGTTCTTTCGCAGGCAGGTCTGACCTTCTCTTTCCTTTTGTACTCTTTCCGTCGGGACAAGAGCGGCGCCTTCCGTCTTGGCCGTGCGCACGTACATGCGGAGGAATCCTGATGGATCGCGTGTCGTCGGCAACGAGCAGCGCAGCCGGGAGACGCATCGTGGCGCAAGGTCCCCCTCTCCCCGAGCGAATTTCGAGCCTCCAGCAACGCAGCGGGAGCCGTCGGTATGCGACAACGACGCCGTAAGGAGACCATATCGTGTGAGCACAGGGGCGTCGCGTATACCGCTCGCGCTCGAGTGTGCCGCGCGGCAGATTGCTTCGAGGAACGGGGAGGCACCATGCACCCTGGCATCCCCGTTCTTTTTTTCCTCCTCCACTATAGCACGCACACACGTACACCACACGCATTGAGCCTTTCGCCATTTGTAGGCGAGTGCGTTTTGTGGTGTGTTATAAAAACGAGTAAAAAAGATAAAGAAAACATGAAAGTTCTGAATTCGCGGGAAAAGGGACAGCATGCGCAGGCAGGAATGTGCATGCGTCCTTATATAATGAAGAGCAGCAGCTGATGATGATGCCGATGATGATGATGATGATGATGATGATGATGATGATGCCGATGATGATGATGATGTTATGTGGGGTTTAACGTCCCAAAACAACCATATGATTATAGGAGACGCCGTAGTTGAGGGCTCTGGAATTTCGACCACTTGAGGTTCTTTGACGTGCACCAAAATCACATGAGCACATGGGCCTAACACATTTCCGCCTCCATCGGAAATGCAGCCGCCGCAGCCACGATTTAATCCCGCGACCTGCGGGTCAGCAGCCGAGTACCTTAGCCACTATTCTACCGCGGCGGGACAAAGAAGAGAAGCTAGTGCTGTCCAGCGAGGTATTTCCGTAACACATCCAATATGCGGGGCGGATTTCTTTCTAGGGGCCAGAGGCGGTATATATATGCCGCGTGATACAAGAGAAGTGAGAACAACTGTAGGCGACGCTCAAGCCTATGGTCTCGCGCTTCTACTGCACAGACAAGTTAAAAAAGAAGAAACGAAATAGTCCGTGGACGTACTATCAGAGCACACATATTGCTCGTTTCAGTGGAATATAAATGTCTTTCTCTTCTTTTTTTTTTCATGCAGAATGGTGCCTTTCGAGTGCTCCGCAACGTGCGCTGTGGTTTTGAAACGTGGACAGGTAATGAAAGAATGGCAAATAAACTTAACATTCAACAGTCAGGGGGCGGCACGTGTGCTTCATATATCCTATGGACAACGACTACGGGTGTTATATACAGAAAAGGCGCTGTTACATCAGCCATATGACGCCCTGGTACAGCACATTGAACCCTGTCTTTTTTTTTATTCATTGATTGATATGTGGGGTTTAACGTCCCAAAACCTTTTTTTTTTCAGATACCCTAAAGGCTCCGAAGGGCATTACATAGGGGGGGGGGGGGGAGAACAATGTGTTGAGCACATTTCAATTCAAGAGCAAACACAGTCAAGAGCGGGCATGTAACAGAAAACGGTAGAAAAGCAAACAAACAAACAAAAATAAATGGAAAATAAATACAAAGCAAGTGCACATAGTACATGGTTCATGGCTTTGATAATAAAAATCACTTCTCGAAGATTCCTAATCGAAAGCGTCGCGAAGAATGGTAGTTGTTCCGTATTTTCATAAGAATCATTCCGAACATGAAATCGATAAGTACTTTCATGTATAGATGCAGTTGCAGCTTTGCACAGTGTTGAAAAATACAGTATGCACAGAGCGAACTTCTGTCGAGGCTTCACGGCGCCTTCCGACGGGAATGCTTGATAGTGCCACGACTCCTCCTTGCGGACTGTTTACATGATCACCATCAGTCACCGCTTGCAGTAAGTGAATTGCATAAGCGGCCTAACACTTCAGGTGGTACATGCTGGAACCACTGGCGCTCGCAAACTGTACAAGCAAAGCTGAGGGGATTGTCCGTTTATTGCTTCGCAATGTCGTCTGACTATTTTACGGGCATCGCTACGGCTAGAGCCAAGGTCGACATCAACTTGCCACTGTACCAATGACGTCACACGTGACGTTTCTCCTCGGGCCATGTGACCCAACTGGTTGAAGTGCACTCAGACTCTCTCGAGAGAAAAGATACAAGCGCTCGCGCCGGAGATTTTGCTCGTCTCGGTAGCGTAAACGTTAGAGTGGCAGGCTTCTGTGTTGAAATAATCGCTGTGTATAAGTGAAGTAGTGCACTTCGACGAGGGCAAGGAAGAAAAGAATGATACGATAAGTGACCGATAAACTATTTGTCAAGAAACCAAGGCGGTTCATAAGTTTACGAACCGATTGAGCACCGTGGCCGAGGCCTTTTGTTGTGAGAATTTTTTCGTCTTAGATATCCACGTGTCGTGTTGTTGACTTCATTTCCGTGACAGGGAAGTGACGTCTCTTATTTCTCGGTGAAGTCAGGCATGAGGCACTGTCGTTCATTGCACAAGAAAGCTCCTTGCCTTTCTCGCACCAATTTTTCAGTGGCTCGTGACCGAGCCAAAATTTGAATATTCAAAGAACCGCTAAATTGAATGCTTTGTATTTTGTGAAACACGACTTAAACACTACTGAAATCAATTCAGACTAGGTGGTTGGGTTTTTAAATTCCTTTATTTGCTGCCTTTTTTGTTTGTGTACAGTAGTTTTTGTTTTGTTTGCACGTTTGTTCGGGCTAGTCAGTCTTTACTACGCGCCGTTAGCCAAAAAGAAGAAGAATGCAGGGATCACACATGACGCAAGCCTCTCACAGAACCATACTCAATGACAACCGTGGTTATATTAAAGTGTAATATAAACTACCCATTAGTATTATTGCACTGATAAGGACAAACTTATTTGTTTTCCCGTCGTGTCCGCTTCGATCTAATCATTTCTACTATAGAGCTGGGTGACCTGTATTCTCGTAACGATCGATGCCTCGGTTCGCATATTGAATTAACGATGCGTGAGGCCGCGAATATTGATAATTGGAGTATGTTTAAAATTCACCAAACACTCCGGATCAGCGTTCATGGTGCAGAGCTCGTAATTGTATGGGCTGTTAATTTTATTACGAGACTTGTGAAGCTGAATGTGAAATGAGAATAGGTCAAATTACAAGGAACCGACGCTGGCTGCGGCGAGCCTCAGTTTTTTGTTCGAAGCTAAAAGAGCAATAATTTGATAAATAACAGTCCTCACGCATTCAGCATTCCGTAAGGGGAGTAACGTATGACATAATGTTGATAAGAGTTAATGTTGAATGAGTTGGAAGAGGTCATTAGAATGGCTGCTTAATACCTATTGGCGCGATTCGTTGTAAGCAAACGTGCGAATAAACTTTGCAGTTTTAAACAGGTTGCGTATTCCAACAATGTGAACGCATATGCGCTGCTTCACCTCTAATAAAAACCATGCTGCTGAAAAGCTTGCTCCTTCTTCTCTACGCCTCTTCCCACGTTCGGAAAGAGGACTTAGGTGGGGAGGAATACTAGAGAAATGATGCGCTACTGAAACCAGTATACAGCAGCAGGTTCAGGATTACTGCAGACGGCGTACAACATATTGTGAATGTCTTGTCTTTATTTCACGTGTCCTTTTCGTTTTACTCCTCAAATGTTCAAGTGTTAACGTGTGAAATGCCCCTAACCGCTTGGTTTAGGCAAGTTTACGTCAGAGACTCGGAGAGGAAGTCGTAGCACCTCAGTAGGCAAGCACGTACGCTCAGGCGTGCAAGAAGAAAACCGTGCAGAGCCGATTGATGAGATGCGTATCTCCGAAAGTACAACCGGTACTAACTACATGGAGATGTAGTGTGACAAAAGAGGAGAAGCAGATAGACTATAGGGGTGCAGGATAGATGAAACAAGGGAAACAACACAGCTAAACAGCCAGCGAGTACTAGCCAAATTGGTTTGCTGACCATCGATGGATGGCTCTTTTAGGGCAACGGATAAATAAGAAGAAGGATATGTGCGTGGGAAGATGAAAAACTAAAACACGCAATGTGGCTGGGAATGCTGAAACAGGCAAAAGTGAGTTGAACCAAATGACTTAATAGAAAGATTAAAAAAAAAGGGGGGGGGGAGCAGGCTGGGGAGGAGGAGTGAACGGCAGGCAATGAGTGCAAAATTGGAGGAAATTAGAGTGAATTGGAGGGATAAAAACGAGACGGGATGCTTGTGTCCAGCAGTTGGGGTGCTTAATCTTTTTTTTTGTTTCAAACGTTGGTTACGAAACAACTGCGTAAAGAAGGAAAGTTACGCACGAGGAGAACGCAACAACTTTTTGTTTACGCAAGAACTAAAGTGCTGCAAGCATCCTTCGCGACGTTGCTAAACCTTTCTTTTGAGGTGTGGTGAGTACCGCGACGATCAATTTCACTATGAAGTAATTGATTGATATGTGCGGTTTAACGTCCCAAAACCGCCATGTGATTACGAGAGATGCCGTAGTGGAGGGCTCCGGAAATTTCGACCACCTGGGGTTCTTCAACGTGCAGCCAAATCTGAGCAAGCGGGCCTACATCATTTTTGCCTCCATCGAAAATGCAGGCGCGGCCGCCAGGATTTGATCCTGCGACATGCGGGTCAGCAGCCGAGTACCTTAGCCACTAGACCACCGCGCGCGACAGAGCTCACCATGAAGTAACACAAGATAACAGCGTGTTCCTTTAGTTGGGAATTCTGTACGTGCGCAGGTTGTACAGATGTTGTTAGCTGTCATGTGAAAATAACTCCTGAAAGCTAGTGTGAAATGCACTAAAAACGCCCAAAACATGCTGTACAGTGCAATACCCAAAACACTGTAGGATAACTATTACACGCCACTATAACATGGTGATGATGTGTGGATTTGCCTGGCGAAAGGGCCGAGATCTAGACAAAGAGCGCCAAGAGAGAGGATAGCCATCAAATGACAGAGTATGAATGGTACCACTATAACTTAGTATTGATGGTAGCGAGTAATAGTGGCACCACTATACCACTTTAACACGTAGACATGTCGATAAAATAAATTATTACGAGCAACGTGCTGCAAGTGGTATAACCAGTGCCATTACTAGTTATGTAAATAGCGGCATCCGTTTTACTTCAATGAGAATATGGTTCATAGGTCAATTTTTGGAGAAAAACTGAATGCAATGAATGGAATTTGGCTGCTTTCCAACGAACACTATTTAAACAGGACAGCCCCTTTTTGTAAATTCTAAGATCCTTTGTTTTTATGGCCCTGCGGAGTTTTTAAAACGTAAATGGCACGGTGGTCAGAAATATTAGAACCATTCAACTGTGAAACAGTTCGCGAGTAGGTGCTGGCCGATAAAAAGGTAGCTGAGCGTCTATACTACAAAAACATCTAACTTCATGTGGAAAAGTGGGTGAATTGCTTGTAACAATACATTACGAAAATGCTGTATTGCTGAGCAGTTATTTTTTCTCTTTTCATTCAGGCTTTCTCGATGTGCAAACGCATATTCGAAAGCGTTGTAGGCCGGAAATCGATACCACCCATTCAGCTTGCCAAATAAAAGGTCTAATCGCAGAATCACTATTCTGAATCAAATCAGCCCAGCCAACGCAGTGGGCGATTTATGTGCTAGTTCCTGCGCCTTGCCTGCATTGATATATGCTGGCACCTTCTGATGAAAACAATAGCTTGGCTTTCGAAGCATGCCTGACACTCCTCAGCGATATATCCTCGCGTGGTCGATCGTGCACGTCCAAAAAGCACTCCTTTTTGATTCCATCGGTGAGAAAGAAAGGTGCCGCTCGTTGCAAATGAAATAAAAAGGCAACGGCGTTATTTCAATGGGTGATCATTTGTCTTTGCAATGGTTGCAAGTGCCGCTAGCAGCGTGGTTTTCTCGTATTGACCGTGAGATGCCGCCTCGAATCGGTGTTACTCGGGGCGTCTCGAAGGTCACGTGGCATCCATCGAGGATCGCAAGGACGACAAAAGATAGATATCTTAGCACAAGGAAACGAGAGAGAAATGCCTGATACAGAATGGCAGAGCAATTTATACTTGCAGTGACAAAGTGATCGTAGCGGGGAACGACACGAGTAGGCAGAGAAAAGATACAAGCACTCTGTCTATAGAAGTAGAAAGTTTATTGTACTCGAGGGAATTAGGGCGAAGGGGGGTGGGTGTCCTAGTCCAGGGCCTCATTGGCCTTTGCGCTCCATTTGTATGCGCCAACAGACGCTCGAGATCTCGATGACCGAAGACGCATGTTTGAGAGAACACGCAAAATGCGAGACGACCAGACAAAGCGTTTCAGGCGGCCGATTTTGCGGACTAGAACATTCGGAAAAAAGTGGACGGAGGGCTGGCTCACAGCGCAACATCACAAAGACGTCCCTTCGGACGGACTAAGCATTCCCCACTTTCAGGTCTGAACAAATAATCTTGTACGCGAACCTTGAGAGAAGAGAGAAAGAGTTAAACACCGGAGACCGGAACTTAGAAACGCTATCAGGTAGAAGAAAGTTCGGTATGTCGCCTTGTACTGGAAACAGAGTAGAAGGTGAGTGAAGCAAGTGTGTGCTTAGAAAGAGTGGTTAACGATTTAGAGTACTTGGTACTCTGCTATGGAAAAGCCTTCAGCCTGGATTGAGACAGCCTGCTATATAAAAGTTTTCAGGACAGTTCATGCAACTACATCAACGCCAGAAGAGCTTGCAGCGCCTCGCGCTGCGCTCCGTTTCATAACGACCAAAGCACGCAACGGTGGACAATATTCATGCAAGGCAGCCTTGCAGTCATTTCGGTGAAACCTACGCCGCGCTCCGCAGGTACAGTTGGTTTTTGAGACGGAAGAAATGCTACAACATACAATCAGGGAAAAGGCACCACATTATATTTCAGTGGTTGCCAAGTCACTGTGTAATTATCGGTAATGAACGGGCTGAGCAAGCTGCCCGTTCAGCCCATACAGACCACCACGACCTGTCAATACCTCTCTCTAAGGCGGACGCTGCTAGGAAGCTCCGCATGCTTGCTATCACTTTGAAATGAGCCTTTCTTTACGCATGCAAAATTACGCTCCCTTGATTCTACGTTAGGGTTACGGCATAGACTTTCATACAATAATACCTAGAGGGGAATATGGCGCTATAGTGCACGTGGGCTCCTACAGCGGCACTTGTACCCCCATGAGAATTGTGGGAAGTGCAGGCTTCGGATCTGCTTTAAATGGATTACATTCTTGAGATTCGCGACGTTTGTTTTCCGAGTGTAAAACAAACTGCTATGAACTTGTATTTCATTGAAACTTACTTCATTTATTTGTACGCAAACTTTAGTGCAAAAGGTTTTCGTTACGAAGCGACAAAAGTGAAACTTAGGCAAATTTAACCACCACGGTATGCATCGCTCTGCCACTGCGTTCCAGATTTGGCATGAAGATTTAATGAATTATTCTTTACAACGCTTGAAAATAGGCATGCTTGTTTTTCTCTCGGAAGTACGCATTGTCTATATATGGAAATAACACTACAATGCTAAGTGTGATGCGATGGTGATGCGACTGGTGCGCGTAATTGTGAATGATTGAAAAGTGCGCGAAATTAAAGGATGACCGAGTGCACGTGCTGGGTCGCCTGAACAACGACGACGCCGAGGACCGGTACACGTGAGAGCGTGGAGCGCAAGCATCCAAGACCATAAAGCAAACAAGGGCCAATGGCTGATCACCACGGAGTTTTGAAAGGCCAATCGGGACGAGACAAGTGTGCCCCAGAGGAAGCCAATCCTGAAGGGCAAAAGAGCTAGGAGTTCGAGGTGAACGAGGCAAGAGGAAGGTCACAGCTGGGAGCTGAAGACAGGCAGTCGGGTGGCAGACCTGAGCCTTCTGGACTTCACCCGGTCTGGACCTCCGGACAACGCCTTCCAAGGACGGCGAGCTGCCTCAACGGTCGAGACCAAGGCCTGCAGATTCCGGTGCGGGTGCAGCAACGGCAGTTCGGGTCACGGGCCTGAGCCTTGCAACCAGCCACCTCATCGGGCGAATCTGGGCCGCCACAGGCATCACCGAGCGAGTCCCGTTCCATCGTCGCCGCCAGAGAGCATCGGTACACGCCGTCGCCACCATTACAGCAGCAACGTTTTGGTGAGATCGAACTTGCTCTCTTCCCTGCACCGCCGAATCACCGCGTCAGAACTGCATCATGTAGCTGTGACTTTCCGTCGGCAGTTTCGGGACTTTAGATGTTTGTTTTCCTTCTAAAACCCGCTTTTAGCCAGCTACTCATTTCTTGTAGTTTGTGTTTGAGTTTTGCTTCAGTTCTGCAGTAAATGTTTAGGTGTTGTTTGTTAAGCAAACGGCTTTGTCCTTATTAGAAAAACTCTCCGGGGCTCAACCAGGAGAAACAGATCAGCAACAAGAACCCGCATCACAAACTGGCGTCCGCAGCGGCAGGACAAAGCCGTTGGTTTGACACCTTCATTTATTGACGCGGTTGACATCATGTCGAATATGCGAGAGCTAATGGCCTTGGCGGATCGCATGGGAATTGATGGGGCGGATTTTAAAGCATGGTACGAGGAGAAGGAGGCACGAGCACGAGAGGAACGGGCTGCGGAACGAGAAGCTCGAAAGGAACAGTTGGAACGGGAGACGCAGGCCAAGAAGGAGCAGCTTGAGCTCGAGACGCGCGAAAAAGAAAAACAGCTCGAACTGGAGACACGCGCAAAGAAGGAGCAGCTGGAATTAGAGAACCAAAACCTGCAACTGCGTCTTAGACTTGCCGAAGCTGAGAGTAGCCGTGTGGAGACAAGAACTGTTGACTCAGCACCAGGCTCAGCACAAGAAAGGAGTGTTTCATGCAGCGTGAATCCTCATAAGTTGATACCGGGATTTAATGAAAGCCGGGACGACTTGGACGCCTATTTAAAAAGGTTCGAGAGAGTCGCCATCGGTCAAGAATGGCCTAGGGACAAATGGGCCACAGCTTTAAGTTTATGTTTGAGCGGAGAAGCCTTAAAGGTGTTTGGAAGACTTTCGCCGGAGGATTCACTCGATTATGATAAAGCCAAGTTGGCGTTGCTCCAGCGTTTCCGTTTTACGGCCGAAGGGTATCGGGAAAAGTTCCGACAAAGCAAGCCACAGGACGGCGAAACAGGCAAGCAGTACGCAACTAGGCTACTGAGTTTTTTCGATCGTTGGGTCGAAATGTCGAGGACCGGAAAAGAATATTCGGCTCTTCGTAACTTGATAGTTACAGAACAGTTCTTAAGAAACTGTCATCACCGTTTGGCACTTTTCCTGCGAGAAAAGAACTTCAACAAGCTAGAGGACATGGCCGAGGCCTCAGATAACTTTTTAGAAGCTCAGAGGCAAGTCAACCTGTTAGTTTTCCGAGAAAAAGTGGAATCTAAAAGCAATACGGAAAAAAGTGGTAGTTACTCGGAGAGAGGAGCAGTACGTTGTTTTGTATGTGGCAAAATGGGTCACAGGGCATCGGAGTGCCGATCAAGGTCAAAACAACCTTTCTGTGGATATTGTCAGAAGGCGGGGCATGATTCCAAAACTTGCTCAAAGAAGAACGGTTCAGCCAACAAGACGTCATGTCTTTTGTCGTCAGAGGAGCACTCAACGGAAGTGAAGCTTTCACCGGACAAAGAAGAGGACATGGCGGGCGCCGTGAATACTCACCCGAAGTTTGCCACACACAAAATGCCCGTGTTACAGGGCCGAATCTTTGGCCGAACCGTCTCAGTGTTGCGGGATACGGGTAGCAATACACTGGTGGTGCGTCGTTCTCTGGTACCCGATGAAGCCCTCATAGGTACTACCGCTACGCTATTCTTAGCCGATGGCAGTAGCATCATCGTTCCTGAGGCGGAGGTGGAAATTCATTCACCTTATTTTTCTGGTACATCTATTGTCAAATGCATGACAAACCCACTCTACGACCTTATCGTCGGAAATGTACCAGGTTCACGTGAAGTCCATGACCCCGATACCAAGTGGGAGGAAAGGATTCCGGTAAAAACCTACCCCAACTATATAGCGAGTGGAAAAGGAGCAGATAGAGAGGATGGTACCCTGAAGTCTTCAGTGGTTGGTATCAAAATCCGAGAGCAACGGTCAATCTCATCTGAAATCGATGTACCCACCTTGAAGACGACCCGAAAGGATCTTAGTGCCGCTCAAAAACAGGACAAGACCCTAGATTCTTGCAGGAGTAAAGTAGGTCAAGGGCTACAGGGAGGATCAAAGTCCTATTCGTTCGAGATAGAAAAGGGGCTGCTATACCGCTATTATCACCTACCATCTGGTAAGGTGATTCAACAAGTAGTAGTGCCCCAAAGATTGCGCAGCCAAGTGCTTACTTTGGCGCACGAAACCCTGATGTCGGGGCATCAAGGAATAAAAAGAACGATTGATCGTGTTCTACAATCATTTTACTGGCCAGGAGTTCAAGAGGCAGTGAGGAGATACGTGCGCTCTTGTGACGCATGCCAACGAACCTACCCCAAGAGCAGAGTTGGTAAGGCACCACTAGGTCGAATGCCTTTGATAGACACCCCATTCGAAAGAGTGGCAGTGGACATTATCGGGCCTTTAAAGCCAATATCACACATGGGTAATCGATATATACTAACACTAGTGGACTTCGCTACTAGATACCCAGATGCAATAGCCCTGCCATCCATCGATTCAGCCACAGTAGCCGAGGCACTGGTAGAGATGTTTTCTCGAATCGGGTTCCCGCGTGAGGTACTTTGTGATCAGGCATCATGCTTTACATCGGAGCTAATGAGAGAGGTCAATGACTTGTTGGCGATCAAGCATCTCAGCTCCACACCCTATCATCCCATGTGTAATGGCTTAGTGGAGAGATTTAATGGCACACTAAAGCAAATGTTGCGTAAATTGTGCCAAGAGGAACCCAAGACATGGGACCGACTATTAGCCCCACTCCTGTTTGCGTACCGGGAAGTCCCGCAAGCCAGCTTGGGATTTTCGCCTTTTGAGCTGATCTACGGTAGAAATGTTCGAGGACCTCTCAGTCTACTTAAAGAATTATGGACCGGAGACAATCAAAGCGAGGAAGTGAAGACAACATATGGGTATGTCCTGGATCTCAGAGATCGCCTAGAAAAAACATTGCAGTTGGCACAAGAAAACCTGTCACGAGCTAAAACAACGCAGAAGAAATACTATGACCGGGGAAGTCGGATGCGTCGGCTAAAGGTTGGAGACCGCGCCCTCGTACTACTTCCCACGACGGAAAACAAGCTTATGATGCATTGGAAAGGACCTTTCAGGGTCACAGGAAAGAAGGGTGACTCTGACTACTGGCTGGATATGGGACATACTACCAAGCTGTTCCATATAAACATGTTAAAACGCTACGAAGAGCGTCCTCCAGAAATATCACCCCAGTCCGCATCTTTCATTGTAGTGGAAGAGGAAGAGACAGACACGCCAGTGCCTACCTTTAAAGCTACTGAGGGCTTTGGTACTGAAGCTATCAAGCTTGGTCCTAACCTCAGGAATAGACAAAGGGAAGAAATTGACGAGCTCCTAGCCACCCATAAAGACGTCTTTTCCGAAGTCCCCGGCAAGACAAACTTGTTAGAGTGTCGTCTTAAACTGACAACGTCCGAGCCTATCAACACTCCACAATATCCGTTACCATTCGCAATGAAAGAGGTAGTTGAGAAAGAAGTCGGAGAAATGCTGCGACTCGGAGTGATTGAAAGGTCCGACTCACCTTACAACTCACCATTGGTGCTGGTGAAGAAGCCCGATAAGAGTTACCGTACTTGCATCGACTTCCGTCGCATCAATGATGTGTTGGTCTCCGACGCAGAACCAATTCCGAGAACGGATGTATTGTTTACAGAGATCGGCACTAGAAAATTCTTTTCCAAGTTTGACCTTACGAAAGGATACTGGCAGGTGCCCTTGGACAAAGAATCCCGGCTAAAAACGGCGTTCTCCACCCAATCGGGACACTACCATTTCCTCTATATGCCATTCGGTATCAAAACAGCGTCCGCAGTGTTTACCCGGCTAATGAGACGTCTCCTTCAGGGCATCCCGAACGTCGTTCATTATATCGATGATGTTCTCGTCGCTACGACAACCTGGGAGGAACACATGCAGACTCTGAGTGAACTGATGAATAGGATTCGAGAAGCAGGACTCAAAATTAAGCCCCAGAAATCGGAGATTGGAATGACGTCGATTGTGTTCCTGGGTCATCGACTGGGAGATGGAACAATTCAGCCGGTAGAGGACACGATCATAAAAATCGCCAAAGCCCCATTACCCACTACGAAGAAACAACTACGTTCGTTTCTTGGCTTGGCAGGATATTATCGTGATCTAATCCCTCACTACGCTGAGAAGGCACTGCCTCTGACAGAGATGACAAAGAAAAGGGAGAGTAACAAGATCAATTGGAATATTGAAGGGCAGACAGCTTTCGAAACACTAAAGCAAGCTCTGGCGTCTGGACCTATTTTAAAGGCTCCGGATCTCAAACGTGGATTTGTACTCCGCAGTGACGCCTCCGATTCTTGCATCGGTGCAGTCCTTATGCAAGAGCACGACGGTGTTTTATACCCGGTAAAATACGCCAGTCGTCAGCTACTGCCTCGAGAACAGAACTACTCAACAATCGAGCGGGAGTGTCTCGCGTTGGTGTGGGCAGTGGAAAAGTTCCACATATTTTTATATGGGACATATTTCACGGTTCAAACAGATCACCAACCGTTGCAGTACTTATCTCGAGCAAAACACCTCAACAGCAGAGTTCTGCGGTGGAGTTTAGTACTGCAAGAGTACAACTTTCACGTAGAACATATAAAGGGATCCGAGAATGTTGGAGCCGACTACATGAGTAGGTTGCAGTGAATATGTTCTGTGTGTTATTATTACAAGGTTATGCTTGTGTGGTGGACTGTTACTGGAGTTAATGACTGTATTTGTACTGTTCTTAGTTGCTGCCAAAAACTTTTCTTATTGTTGTTAGTTGAATGTTACGTTCTGTGGACTCGGTGTTTCGACGTGAGACATGTCAACGAAGAAGCAGTGTGGTGCCATCGGTGTGTTGTGATAGCTTGTGTGGTGCGCATCGAACGACAGTTTTTCAACGGGAAAAACTTCTTCGAAAGGGGGCCATTGTGATGCGATGGTGATGCGACTGGTGCGCGTAATTGTGAATGATTGAAAAGTGCGCGAAATTAAAGGATGACCGAGTGCACGTGCTGGGTCGCCTGAACAACGACGACGCCGAGGACCGGTACACGTGAGAGCGTGGAGCGCAAGCATCCAAGACCATAAAGCAAACAAGGGCCAATGGCTGATCACCACGGAGTTTTGAAAGGCCAATCGGGACGAGACAAGTGTGCCCCAGAGGAAGCCAATCCTGAAGGGCAAAAGAGCTAGGAGTTCGAGGTGAACGAGGCAAGAGGAAGGTCACAGCTGGGAGCTGAAGACAGGCAGTCGGGTGGCAGACCTGAGCCTTCTGGACTTCACCCGGTCTGGACCTCCGGACAACGCCTTCCAAGGACGGCGAGCTGCCTCAACGGTCGAGACCAAGGCCTGCAGATTCCGGTGCGGGTGCAGCAACGGCAGTTCGGGTCACGGGCCTGAGCCTTGCAACCAGCCACCTCATCGGGCGAATCTGGGCCGCCACAGGCATCACCGAGCGAGTCCCGTTCCATCGTCGCCGCCAGAGAGCATCGGTACACGCCGTCGCCACCATTACAGCAGCAACGTTTTGGTGAGATCGAACTTGCTCTCTTCCCTGCACCGCCGAATCACCGCGTCAGAACTGCATCATGTAGCTGTGACTTTCCGTCGGCAGTTTCGGGACTTTAGATGTTTGTTTTCCTTCTAAAACCCGCTTTTAGCCAGCTACTCATTTCTTGTAGTTTGTGTTTGAGTTTTGCTTCAGTTCTGCAGTAAATGTTTAGGTGTTGTTTGTTAAGCAAACGGCTTTGTCCTTATTAGAAAAACTCTCCGGGGCTCAACCAGGAGAAACAGATCAGCAACAAGAACCCGCATCACATAAGTGAGAAACACTTAACGTTTCGTCTTCTGCGACGCTATAGGTGCGTCTGTCCAAGTGGTCTGCTTCCAACGCTCCTCTGATTCTGTTATGAAGCCGAGTCAGTGCGGCCTGCCGTTGCGTCTGCTTAGCTTCGTCCCCATTTTGCAGTCGACTTAAATAAGTGTAAGCAAGCCGGGCTCGTGAAAAAAAAACACGAACTTGATGGAATATTCTGCACAGGCATGAGACGCTACATCAAAGCTCAGGGGGGCGCTGCGAGCGCTCGATGGTGACGGACGCACTCCACATCGCCTCCGTAGATTTTCTGCTATTTCTGCGGACATCCACCTTGGTACCCCTGAAACTTGGATTTATCGTCACCGCCAAGTTCTCCGCTTCGCCTAGACAACACCTTCGTCCAGGTGGGTCCAGTTTTGACAACTTGAGGGACGTCCTTCACTCCCGGCTACAACGCCGCCTCGCTAAGGGCTCTCAGCCCGGCGATGGCGGCCGCTAACGTGGTTACGGGCTATGATCCTACCTCAAGACAAATGCTGTCCATGGAGCTTTCATCCTCCGAAAACACTATGCCATCAGAAGATGAATACCTCGATGACATGGTGAAACTGTGGCAACGCAAGCAAGCGAAATCGAAGTCTGCGTCTCAACAACAACGAGACGCCACGGCGGGCCACCATTCCCCAGCCTTGCAAGGAACGCCGGCGCGCCATCCCTCCGGCGGTGTGCCTACCTCTGCTCCGTTCTCGCAGCCAGCGAAGCAACGCAAGTGGCGTCCGCGTCAAACTCCTCGCCTCTCTCGCGACGACTACATCGTAGTGCTGAAACCTCGCGTTCCCTGCGAGCTACGCACATTTGTCCCGGCCGATCGCGCGGGCGACGCCATCCGCAGCTACCTCGGCGACCAGACTACCACGCAAATTCAAGTGTGGCCAATCTGGGAACAGAACATCTTGGTCTGTAGCACCACCATTTTGCTTCTGGCACAGCGACTCCTCGGGGACTTCCAGCTGCAAGTGGGGGATCAGCAGCTGCCCGTTCGAGGCCACGCCAAGGCACCAGGGGATACATGCAAGGGCGTCATCAATGTAAACCCTGCTGAAAGCCCGGAAAAGATAAAGTCTGAACTGTATTGGCCTCAAGGTACTATCCTTGCGGTCCGCAAACTCGGAGATTCCGCGGCGGCGGTGGTGACTTTCGAGGGCACGAAGTTACCCCGCTTCCTCTTCTACCACTGCGTGGCGACGTATATCCGCGCCTATAAGAAAACGGTCCCTGTATGCACCAAGTGCGGTACCATCGGTCATCGACCACCTCAGTGCCCTCACGCCGCTCCAACCCAGTGTGCCAAATGTGGAACCCCCGCACCTGCAGGTCTAGATGCCCACGACTGCCACCCCAAGTGCCTCCTCTGCCATGGCGCCCATGAGACTGGGACCAGTGGCTGCACGGCAAAATACCGAAAATATCGGAAACGCAAGCAGCCCTCAACATCTCCTCGAGGGACCACCTCATGTTCGTCACAGCCAGACAGCAGCACAAACCTGAATCATTCGGCTCCACCACTCCACGCCGACTCTCAAGCATTCCCACCGCTCGAAGCACCAGCGGCGGTACCTCAGGTGAGCAGTTGGGCAGGGAAAGCTGCTTCTAAGCCTCTCTCACCCCCTTCTGTCGATCCTCCTTCTCCCGAACTTGCGGCCCTTCGCCAGCAAGTTGCGGCACTTCAAAAGCAAAATTCTCTTTTAACTAAACAACTCGAACTCTTAAATAAGCGACTTCAACCCCAACAACAGTGTACTGCAAAGCCATCCGGTATTGCCTCCTCTGTCCAGGCGGCTACGCCAGCTATGTCCAAGCTTAGTCCTCGCGCTAAGTCCACTCCCATTAAACCGCCGGTTCAAGCAGCCATGTGTACTCCAGCACTCGGAACCGGTGCTACATCTACTCCAGAAGCTCTTGAGGCTCCTGGGGCACCTCAGGTTCTCTTGCCCGCTAACCAAACTCTCCCTAGCGAAGAGCACACCCCGCGCGTAGAGGAACGCCTCACGCGCGTCGAAGCTTCGATTAATCACCTCCTCACCAGCTTCTCGGTCCAACGCATAGTAGTAGAGGTTACCCAGGCTATTCAAGCCTGGACAATCACCCAGTTTCAACCCAAGGCATCGCGTTCCCGCTCCTGCTCGGTGAGCAGTGAGGGTACAGCTCCACGGCGTCGTCGTAAGGTGGCTACCACCAACCCGTCGTCGGACAATGCGGCCTCCGTGCCCCTCCCTGCCTCTGAGGATTCCGAGCGGGACATGGAGGACCAAATATAAAACCTAGGACAGTCACGATGGCTACCAATCGTACGTCCCGTTCAAACATTGCGTCTAAATTCGAGATCATACAGTGGAACCCTGGAGGCTTCGGGAACAGGCGAAAGCGTTCACATCTTTCCCTTTTCCTCAGCTCACTTGGCTCTCAGCCGGCCGTCTTGGCGCTCCAAGAATCTGGCCCTGCTCCATCCCTTTCTGGATACTGCTCCTATGTAGGCGGCACCACCACATGCCTCCTCGTGCATAAAGCTTACACGGCGATACAGATCGACCTCGATCTGGATCTTCCTTACGACTACTGCATGAAATCAGTGCTGTCTCAGCGGAGGGGCCAACCATCAATACATATCTTAAACGTGTACTGTCCCCCTCGCCTTGCGAGGGCTTCGTTTGCGCATATCTTCCATCGGGCACTGCGTATAGCGGCCCGACAACCACTGGTGATTGTCGGGGACTTTAATGCCCCCAGCCCTCACTGGGGTTACCACTACGAGAAGGCCCGGGGCAGAGAGCTCAAGGAGCTCATTTCCTCGCTGAGCCTGACGCTTCTTACCGATCCGGCACAACCCACACGTTCCGGCAACTCGGTCACGCGAGACACATGCCCCGACCTCTCCCTCACCCGTCACATCCGCGATGCTACATGGGAAAATTTAGGCGAAAACCTAGGCAGCGATCACTTTTTACTCCGCATTTCGTTCACACCGCGGCAGAAAATGCGCCAACACTGGGGCCAAGCCCGTCTCACCGATTGGACTCAGTTCAGAATGCAACCATTCCCCGCCGGCCTCTCCTCGACCGAATATGCAGCGTGGGCATCATACGCTCTTCATATGAAACAAGCGAACACTCGCACCCTTGCAACCTCTAATTTGACTCCTGCAATCGATCCACACCTCCTACATCTTTGGCACGCTCGCCGCGGGCTCATAAGGCGCTGGAAACGCAACAAACTTAATCGGAAACTTTGCGCTCGCATTGAGGCGCTCACTGCAGAGGCGGCCGCATACTCCGCACAACTTTCCGATGCTAACTGGGCAGACACCTGTTCGAAGGCTGCAAACCAGATGAGCTCTAAGAGTGCGTGGCGACTCTTTAGAAGCCTTCTCGATCCCTCCACCACCAGGGGAGAAACGCAACGCCAGCTGCACCGTGTTCTGCATGCATTTCAGGGCACTACGGATGAACTCGCGCGAGAACTTTGTGACCGCTACATCTGCCGCACAATTGATCCCGCAGGCCCAGCATATACGTATTCCGGCGCCCCTAACACCGACCTCGACGCCCCATACACGCTTTCTGATTTACGATTTGCACTCACGAAAATGCGACGGGGCACGGCCCCTGGACGCGACGGAATCACAGTATCGCTCCTGGCAAATCTTCCCGACCAAGCACACCTCTCGCTACTCCAGCTTATAAATTCGATATGGGACGGTTCTCCGCTTCCAACGGAATGGACCACATCGGTCGTGACATTCATTCCCAAATCGGCAAAGTCCGTTAGTATTGAGGCACTGAGACCCATCTCACTTACGTCTTGCGCAGGCAAACTCATGGAAACCATGGTTCGCGAACGCCTTTCAGCCTACTTGGAGGCCAGGAGCACCTTTGCCGACACGATGTTTGGCTTTCGCCCGCATCTGTCGGCGCAGGACGTCCTGCTCCAGCTTCAACACGATATCATAGAGCCGACTACTATGCGCCATAACGATAAAGCCGTGCTCGCTCTCGATCTCCGCGGGGCGTTCGACAACGTCAAACACAGCACTATACTCACTAACCTGTCTACCACAAACTGCGGGCAGAAGACTTTCAACTACATTCGCGCCTTTCTATCACATCGCACCGCCTTCATTCGCCTTAATTCTACCGAACACGGCCCGTACTTATTAGGCACGCGGGGTACACCTCAAGGGGCAGTTCTGTCTCCTCTGCTTTTTAACCTGGCGATGATGAACCTCCCCTCTCTTCTAAACGAGGTCGAGGGAATACAACACGCACTATACGCGGACGATATTACAATCTGGACCAACACCGGCTCCTTAGCGCAAATCGAAGAACGCCTGCAAAAGGCTGCCCTTCTGGTGGACACCTACGCAGGTTCATGCGGCCTGGAGTGCTCTCCAGCTAAATCGGCTCTTCTTTCAGTCTCTCCGCTACCGCCGCCTCCAATTTTTCTTCCGTCCGGGCCCATCCCGTCAGTGCAAAATATTCGGGTTCTTGGCCTTCACCTCACATCGTCCTTGGATCCAAAGGGCACAATAGCAGGCCTCAGAAGCACCAGCGAACAGGTGAGCCGCACGATACGGCGAGTTTCTACCAAGCGCGGCGGCCTCCGCGGGTCTCAGTCCCTCCGATTGGCCCACGCGTTTGTGACCAGTCGCGTCCTCTACGCCTTGCCTTACCTTCACCTGCGTCGTCGACACGAGCACCAGCTGGACGTCCTTCTTCGTTCAGTATACAAACGCGCTCTGGACCTACCTATTGCAACTTCCAACAGCCGATTCACGGCTCTGGGGGTACACAACACCTTTGCAGAGATGCGCGAAGCTCATCGCGTTAACCAAATCAATCGACTGTCGCAGACGCCTTCAGGGCGCCGTCTTCTACACAGACTTGGCCTTAACCCGATATCTGACCAAGACCCTCTGCAGCCGGTACCAGAGCTCTGGCGTCAAAAGCTATGGGTGGAACCTCTACCCCGTAATATGAACCCTGACCTCCATCCTGGCCGTAGACTAGCACGCGCCGCGGCCCTTCATACGCGACACTCCGATCGTCCTGGTGTTTTCTACGTGGACGTCTCGGGTCCCTCCCCCTCGGGTCACTTCACGGCTGCCGTGATTACAGAGGGCAAACACGTAGATGGCCTCTCCTTTCGAGCAGACACAGTAACGCACGCTGAAGAGGTTGCCATAGCTTTGGCCGCCTCTAACCCTGCCTCACGCACCATCCTGACGGACTCGCGCTCGGCCTGTTCTCAGTACCTTCAGGGTTCCATTGCTCCGCTGGCGGCTAGCCTACTACAGGCAGCCTCTTGGCGCTTTAACCCTCATCCCATTCGTATAGTGTGGACCCCAGGCCACTCGGGCCTGCCCGGCAACGAGGCGGCAAATGCCGCTGCCCGCGCTTCTCATGTCCGGGCCGTTGCCCCTCCATGTCCCGAGACGGAATCTGACAATACCAACCTGACGCGCTTTCGCGAAATTTTGGCTTATTACCGGGCTTCGCGCCGCCTCTACCCGGACCCCGCACGCGGTTTGGAGAAAGCGGACGAACGACTGCTACGCCGCCTGCAGACGAACACCTTTATAAGTCCGGCGGTCGCCAGGCACTTTTTGCCGGAAATCAATGGCACCTGCTCGACCTGTCATGTGCTCGCCGACACATATCACGTCGTAGCATCGTGCCCAGTTAATCCCGTCCCTTTCTCATCCCCTTTTCCTATCCCAACTAGAGAGGCTTGGGAGGAGCACCTGCTCGGCTGCTCTACCTTGGCTGCACAACGCTCCTTGGTGGAGCGCGCACGGGCAGCTTCCAGCTCCACTGGCGTCCCGGAATAGGGTCTTGCCACTCTAGCACGCCGATGGGCCACGTCGGCACTCTCTAGTAAACTTTTTCTGAAATAAATGTTTTTTACCACCACCACCACCATCAAAGCTCAGCGGTGAGTGGACGCCGCCTCGTTTAAACTGTCAAATACGACTCCCAAAGCTCGGAAATCACTGCTAAACAAGATACCTAGTGGGTTTTAGCCTCTTCGAACAACAAAGGCATGGCTTCAGCGCTTTTTACCGCACCCCTCTACCCACGCTGTGCGAAGAACAAAACTGAAACTGTAGAAAAAGGTTTGTAGACACTTCGCTAGCTAAACCTATCCAATCCGAAGCCTGTACTTCCCATAATTCCCATGGGGGTACACGATCGCAGCGCCAGATTTCTCTCTAGGTATTATTGTATGAAACTCTATGGCTTACGGCTTCCAACAACACTTCGACGAGGTGACGCTACTGTTTCTTGCAGACTATGGTTGAGCGTCGCGTTTACCCGTGGAAGCGTTCCGCATAGGGATGGCCGACACCACCGCCTATGCGTACTGCGGAGACGATGAGACAATTCGACACGTCGTGTGTGACTGCCAGGAGTACAACTTAGAAAGACAATACTTTTCTAAAAATTGGCATATCCCACGTACAGTGGGAATCGATGATATGCGAAGCACGAATGAGGAAGGTTGACAAGCCACTTTCAAAACACCACAACGTTACTAGCTGGAGGTAAATTATGCCGTACACGACTTCCCTGTCACGACTTTCATGTTTGGATGTGTTGTTTTCGTCATCTATTCCCCTCATGTGACGCCAGATTTAGTATATGTGGAGCTAGTGAAGCGACCGTGAGCACGCTATGAGCGTGGTATGTTGTCATGTTGTTACGTGACACGCGTCTGATGATTATCCTGTTTGTACCAGTCATATTCCTTCGTCATCCATTGACCTCACGTAACTTCAAATTTCGTATATGTGGAGCTAGCGTAACGGCATCGAGTGCTTCATGAAGTGCCCATATACTCCAACATAACGTTGACAGCGACGCTACGTTAGCAAAACGCGAGCACTCTATAGTCTAACGCCAAGGGCGACCGGCACGACCAGCGTCCGTCGGCGCGCCCAGACGGCAACCGGCGCGAAATGCGACATGTTGCATTTGGCGCCAATGCGTTACTATGACAGCACTGCGTCTGCCTCTTTCCGAGACGAAGGGAAGGCAGACGCTCTGAAACGCGCATGCGTCAAAGCAACGCAGCCCGCGCCTGTGAGTATATGGCAGGACCGGCACCTGGCATGGCGACGCCGGCGTGATGCGTCGAAACGAACGCCGGTGAGCACGCACACCGCGTCACGTCGCAATGTATTGGCGCCTTGACTGTAGTATGTACTCATGTTTTCACAGGACACGGATCTCATGATTGTCATGTTTGCACCAGTCACATACCTTCGTCATTCATTGACGTCACGTAATACCAAGTTTGGCATATGTGAAGCTATATAACGAAACAGCCGCGAGCGCATCATGAGTGTGACCTGTAGCGTCACTTATCATGAGCGTCGCATGTAGTGATGTTGTTACATGACACGCATCTCATGATTATCATGTTAGGGTGGGTCGCTTGAGTTCGCCTTGCATTTATGTCATACCATACCAGTTTAGCAACATGTCATGTGAACTAAACCACCGCAAGAGCAGCATGACCATAAAATGTATATCATGACTTTCATGACATAGATGTCATAATTTTCATAATATGACTAGTCAAGTATGCTTGCCATAAAGTCATCTTATGCCATACAAAGGTTGGTATCGATACCGTTATCCAAACAGCCAGGAGAGCTAAAGGTCGTAGGCGCCTAGATAGATAGATAGATAGATAGATAGATAGATAGATAGATAGATAGATAGATAGATAGATAGATACGCTCAACGTCGCTGAAGTTCGCTAAGAAATGCTTGGCACTTAATAAACAAGTTAGATGACCAGCCGCTGTCGGAAGAAAGTATACTGCGCCATCGTCGTGGCTCATCATCACAGAAGAAGGCGGTGCAAGCGCTACTGGGCTTCTTGCGAACTTCTGCCCTATCGGAACGACTCTAAGTGGATTGTTTTTCTTTGTGCGCGTGTGTCCGTGTTTCGCTATTATTTATTTTTTACTCTCTCTCTCTTCTTTCAACCCCTAACCCCAACCCCAGTGTAGGGCAGCATGCCGAATATAGCATCTGATTAACCTCCCTTCTTTCTTTTCTTTGTCGTTTCTCTCTCTCCCTCTCTCTCTCTCCCACTCTCTCTCCCTCGGACGGTTACCCTGGACTAGCTAGTCTAGCTTACCGCCTGGCTCGCTACGCCAGGTGTATATGATGCTGACTATGATTCATGTATTGATCACATATACAAAAATATATCAGATTCCACGTACAAAGGGAATCGATGATATGCGAAGCACGAATGAGGAAGGTTGATATATCACTTTAAAATACACACAACGTTAAGAGGTGGAGGCAAATTATGCCGTACATGACTTGCGTGTCATGATTATCATTTTCGGACGTTTCATTTACTTTCGTCATTTATTAACGTCACCTGATAAAAACTTTGGTATATATGGAGCTGGCGAAACGGCCGCGAGCGTGCTATGAGCTAGCATGTAGTCATGTTTTACATGAAATCCATGTCATGATTATCATATTTAGACGTGTCATTTACATTCATCGTCTATTGACGTCACGTAATACCTAATTTGGTGTATGTGGAACTAGTGAAACGGCCGCGAAAACGCAATAGGCGTAGCATCTAGTCACGTTTTACGAGACACACATATTATGATTATCGGGTTTGGACGTGTCATTTACCTTCGTCGTCTATTCACTTCCCGTGATACCAAATTTGGTACATGTAGAGCTAGTGCAACGGCGGCGAGCGTGTCATGAAGGGCCGAATATACTTCGACGCAACGTTGACGCACGCGCGGGCTGGGTGCAGTGACGCCAAGCTAGCAAAACGCGAGCACTCTTTAATGTGACGCCAGGCGCGACTGGCACAACCAGCGTCCGTCGGCGCGGCCCGGTGGGAACTGGCGTGAAATGCCACGTGCTGCATTTCACGCCAACGACGTTTCTTAGCATCGTGTCTGCTTCTCTTCGTGATGGAGGTGGTGGTGGTGGTGGTGGTGGTGGTGGTAAAAAACAATTATTTCAGAAAAAGTTTACTAGAGAGTGCCGACGTGGCCCATCGGCGTGCTAGAGTGGCAAGACCCTATTCCGGGACGCCAGTGGAGCTGGAAGCTGCCCGTGCACGCTCCACCAAGGAGCGTTGTGCAGCCAAGGTAGAGCAGCCGAGCAGGTGCTCCTCCCAAGCCTCTCTAGTTGGGATAGGAAAAGGGGATGAGAAAGGGACGGGATTAACTGGGCACGATGCTACGACGTGATATGTGTCGGCGAGTACATGACAGGTCGAGCAGGTGCCATTGATTTCCGGCAAAAAGTGCCTGGCGACCGCCGGACTGATAAAGGTGTTCGTCTGCAGGCGGCGTAGCAGTCGTTCGTTCGCTTTCTCCAAACCGCGTGCGGGGTCCGGGTAGAGGCGGCGCGAAGCCCGGTAATAAGCCAAAATTTCGCGAAAGCGCGTCAGGTTGGTATTGCCAGATTCCGTCTCGGGACATGGAGGGGCAACGGCCCGGACAGGAGAAGCGCGGGCAGCGGCATTTGCCGCCTCGTTGCCGGGCAGGCCCGAGTGGCCTGGGGTCCACACTATACGAATGGGATGAGGGTTAAAGCGCCAAGAGGCTGCCTGTAGTAGGCTAGCCGCCAGCGGAGCAATGGAACCCTGAAGGTACTGAGAACAGGCCGAGCGCGAGTCCGTCAGGATGGTGCGTGAGGCAGGGTGAGAGGCGGCCAAAGCTATGGCAACCTCTTCAGCGTGCGTTACTGTGTCTGCTCGAAAGGAGAGGCCATCTACGTGTTTGCCCTCTGTAATCACGGCAGCCGTGAAGTGACCCGAGGGGGAGGGACCCGAGACGTCCACGTAGAAAACACCAGGACGATCGGAGTGTCGCGTATGAAGGGCCGCGGCGCATGCTAGTCTACGGCCAGGATGGAGGTCAGGGTTCATATTACGGGGTAGAGGTTCCACCCATAGCTTTTGACGCCAGAGCTCTGGCACCGGCTGCAGAGGGTCTTGGTCAGATATCGGGTTAAGGCCAAGTCTGTGTAGAAGACGGCGCCCTGAAGGCGTCTGTGACAGTCGATTGATTTGGTTAACGCGATGAGCTTCGCGCATCTCTGCAAAGGTGTTGTGTACCCCCAGAGCCGTGAATCGGCTGTTGGAAGTGGCAATAGGTAGGTCCAGAGCGCGTTTGTATACTGAACGAAGAAGGACGTCCAGCTGGTGCTCGTGTCGACGACGCAGGCGAAGGTAAGGCAAGGCGTAGAGGACGCGACTGGTCACAAACGCGTGGGCCAATCGGAGGGACTGAGACCCGCGGAGGCCGCCGCGCTTGGTAGAAACTCGCCGTATCATGCGGCTCACCTGTTCGCTGGTGCGTCTAAGGCCTGCTATTGTGCCCTTTGGATCCAAGGACGATGTGAGGTGAAGGCCAAGAACCCGAATATTTTGCACTGACGGGACGGGCCCGGACGGAAGAAAAATTTGAGGAGGCGGTAGCGGAGAGACTGAAAGAAGAGCCGATTTAGCTGGAGAGCAATCCAGGCCGCATGAACCTGCGTAGGTGTCCACCAGAAGGGCAGCCTTTTGCAGGCGTTCTTCGATTTGCGCTAAGGAGCCGGTGTTGGTCCAGATTGTGATATCGTCCGCATATAGTGCGTGTTGTATTCCCTCGACCTCGCTTAGAAGAGAGGGGAGGTTCATCATCGCCAGATTAAAAAGCAGAGGAGACAGGACTGCCCCTTGAGGTGTACTCCGCGTGCCTAATAAGTACGGGCCGTGTTCGGTAGAATTAAGGCGAATGAAGGCGGTGCGATGTGATAAAAAGGCGCGAATGTAGTTGAAAGTCTTCTGCCCGCAGTTTGTGGTAGACAGGTTAGTGAGTATAGTGCTGTGTTTGACGTTGTCGAACGCCCCGCGGAGATCGAGAGCGAGCACGGCTTTATCGTTATGGCGCATAGTAGTCGGCTCTATGATATCGTGTTGAAGCTGGAGCAGGACGTCCTGCGCCGACAGATGCGGGCGAAAGCCAAACATCGTGTCGGCAAAGGTGCTCCTGGCCTCCAAGTAGGCGGAAAGGCGTTCGCGAACCATGGTTTCCATGAGTTTGCCTGCGCAAGACGTAAGTGAGATAGGTCTCAGTGCCTCAATACTAACGGACTTTGCCGA
Source organism: Rhipicephalus microplus (assembly GCF_043290135.1). Lineage (NCBI taxonomy): Eukaryota > Metazoa > Arthropoda > Arachnida > Ixodida > Ixodidae > Rhipicephalus > Rhipicephalus microplus. Next base: position 195,507,151 of record NC_134701.1, read on the forward strand.
TTTGGGAATGAATGTCACGACCGATGTGGTCCATTCCGTTGGAAGCGGAGAACCGTCCCATATCGAATTTATAAGCTGGAGTAGCGAGAGGTGTGCTTGGTCGGGAAGATTTGCCAGGAGCGATACTGTGATTCCGTCGCGTCCAGGGGCCGTGCCCCGTCGCATTTTCGTGAGTGCAAATCGTAAATCAGAAAGCGTGTATGGGGCGTCGAGGTCGGTGTGAGGGGCGCCAGAATACGTATATGCTGGGCCTGCGGGATCAATTGTGCGGCAGATGTAGCGGTCACAAAGTTCTCGCGCGAGTTCATCCGTAGTGCCCTGAAATGCATGCAGAACACGGTGGAGCTGGCGTTGCGTTTCTCCCCTGGTGGTGGAGGGATCGAGAAGGCTTCTAAAGAGTCGCCACGCACTCTTAGAGCTCATCTGGTTTGCAGCCTTCGAACAGGTGTCTGCCCAGTTAGCATCGGAAAGTTGTGCGGAGTATGCGGCCGCCTCTGCAGTGAGCGCCTCAATGCGAGCGCGAAGTTTCCGATTAAGTTTGTTGCGTTTCCAGCGCCTCATGAGCCCGCGGCGAGCGTGCCAAAGATGTAGGAGGTGTGGATCGATTGCAGGAGTCAAATTAGAGGTTGCAAGGGTGCGAGTGTTCGCTTGTTTCATATGAAGAGCGTATGATGCCCACGCTGCATATTCGGTCGAGGAGAGGCCAGCGGGGAATGGTTGCATTCTGAACTGAGTCCAATCGGTGAGACGGGCTTGGCCCCAGTGTTGGCGCATTTTCTGCCGCGGTGTGAACGAAATGCGGAGTAAAAAGTGATCGCTGCCTAGGTTTTCGCCTATATTTTCCCATGTAGCATCGCGGATGTGACGGGTGAGGGAGAGGTCGGGGCATGTGTCTCGCGTGACCGAGTTGCCGGAACGTGTGGGTTGTGCCGGATCGGTAAGAAGCGTCAGGCTCAGCGAGGAAATGAGCTCCTTGAGCTCTCTGCCCCGGGCCTTCTCGTAGTGGTAACCCCAGTGAGGGCTGGGGGCATTAAAGTCCCCTACAATCACCAGTGGTTGTCGGGCCGCTATACGCAGTGCCCGATGGAAGAGATGCGCAAACGAAGCCCTCGAAAGGCGAGGGGGACAGTACACGTTTAAGATATGTATTGATGGTTGGCCCCTCCGCTGAGACAGCACTGATATCATGCAGTAGTCGTAAGGAAGATCCAGATCGAGGTCGATCTGTATCGCCGTGGAGCTTTATGCACGAGGAGGCATGTGGTGGTGCCGCCTACATAGGAGCAGTATCCAGAAAGGGATGGAGCAGGGCCAGATTCTTGGAGCGCCAAGACGGCCGGCTGAGAGCCAAGTGAGCTGAGGAAAAGGGAAAGATGTGAACGCTTTCGCCTGTTCCCGAAGCCTCCAGGGTTCCACTGTATGATCTCGAATTTAGACGCAATGTTTGAACGGGACGTACGATTGGTAGCCATCGTGACTGTCCCAGGTTTTATATTTGGTCCTCCATGTCCCGCTCGGAATCCTCACAGGCAGGGAGGGGCACGGAGGCCGGATTGTCCGACGGCGGGGTGGTGGTAGCCACCTTACGACGACGCCGTGGAGCTGTACCCTCACTGCTCACCGAGCAGGAGCGGGAACGCGATGCCTTGGGTTGAAACTGGGTGATTGCCCAGGCTTGAATAGCCTGGGTAACCTCTACTACTATGCGTTGGACCGAGAAGCTGGTGAGGAGGTGATTAATCGAAGCTTCGACGCGCGTGAGGCGTTCCTCTACGCGCGGGGTGTGCTCTTCGCTAGGGAGAGTTTGGTTAGCGGGCAAGAGAACCTGAGGTGCCCCAGGAGCCTCAAGAGCTTCTGGAGTAGATGTGGCACCGGTTCCGAGTGCTGGAGTACACATGGCTGCTTGAACCGGCGGTTTAATGGGAGTGGACTTAGCGCGAGGACTAAGCTTGGACATAGCTGGCGTAGCCGCCTGGACAGAGGAGGCAATACCGGATGGCCTTGCAGTACACTGTTGTTGGGGTTGAAGTCGCTTATTTAAGAGTTCGAGTTGTTTAGTTAAAAGAGAATTTTGCTTTTGAAGTGCCGCAACTTGCTGGCGAAGGGCCGCAAGTTCGGGAGAAGGAGGATCGACAGAAGGGGGTGAGAGAGGCTTAGAAGCAGCTTTCCCTGCCCAACTGCTCACCTGAGGTACCGCCGCTGGTGCTTCGAGCGGTGGGAATGCTTGAGAGTCGGCGTGGAGTGGTGGAGCCGAATGATGCAGGTTTGTGCTGCTGTCTGGCTGTGACGAACATGAGGTGGTCCCTCGAGGAGATGTTGAGGGCTGCTTGCGTTTCCGATAGTTTCGGTATTTTGCCGTGCAGCCACTGGTCCCAGTCTCATGGGCGCCATGGCAGAGGAGGCACTTGGGGTGGCAGTCGTGGGCATTGAGACCTGCAGGTGCGGGGGTTCCACATTTGGCACACTGGGTTGGAGCGGCGTGAGGGCACTGAGGTGGTCGATGACCGATGGTACTGCACTTGGTGCATACAGGGACCGTTTTCTTGTAGGCGCGGATATACGTCGCCACGCAGTGGTAGAATAGGAAGCGGGGTAACTTCGTGCCCTCGAAAGTCACCACCGCCGCCGCGGAATCTCCGAGTTTGCGGACCGCAAGGATAGTACCTTGAGGCCAATACAGTTCAGACTTTATCTTTTCCGGGCTTTCAGCAGGGTTTACATTGATGACGCCCTTGCATGTATCCCCTGGTGCCTTGGCGTGGCCTCGAACGGGCAGCTGCTGATCCCCCACTTGCAGCTGGAAGTCCCCGAGGAGTCGCTGTGCCATAGGCAAAATGGTGGTGCTACAGACCAAGATGTTCTGTTCCCAGATTGGCCACACTTGTATTTGCGTGGTAGTCCGCTCGCCGAGGTAGCTGCGGATGGCGTCGCCCGCGCGATCGGCCGGGACAAATGTGCGTAGCTCGCAGGGAACGCGAGGTTTGAGTACTACGATGTAGTCGTCGCGAGAGAGGCGAGGAGTTTGACGCGGACGCCACTTGCGTTGCTTCGCTGGCTGCGAGGACGGAGCAGAGGTAGGCACACCGCCTGAGGGATGGCGCGCCGGCGTTCCTTGCAAGGCTGGGGAATGGTGGCCCGCCGCGGCGTCTCGTTGTTGTTGAGACGCAGACTTCGATTTCGCTTGCTTGCGTTGCCACAGTTTCACCATGTCGTCGAGGTATTCATCTTCTGATGGCATAGTGTTTTCGGAGGATGAAATCTCCATGGACAGCATTTGGCTTGAGGTAGGATCATAGCCCGTAACCACGTTAGCGGCCGCCATCGCCGGGCTGAGAGCCCTTAGCGAGGCGGCGTTGTAGCCGGGAGTGAAGGACGTCCCTCAAGTTGTCAAAACTGGACCCACCTGGACGAAGGTGTTGTCTAGGCGAAGCGGAGAACTTGGCGGTGACGATAAATCCAAGTTTCAGGGGTACCAAGGTGGATGTCCGCAGAAATAGCAGAAAATCTACGGAGGCGATGTGGAGTGCGTCCGTCACCATCGAGCGCTCACAGCGCCCCCCTCGTGATGGAGGGACGCCGTGTGCGCACAAATGCGCATGCGTCAGAGCAACACAGCGTGGCGCGCGCCTGCGAGTATATGGCATGCAGATCCACAATGAAGGTCAGTATCTCTACTAGGGGAATATTGGCGCCTGGCGTGCCATCGCTGGCATGACGCGATAAAAGGAACGCCGGCGCGCACGTGCACTGGCGCACGTCGAAGTGTACTGGCGCCTTAAGTGTGGCGTGTATTAATGTTCGTACATGACACGCATCTCACGATTATCATATTTGCACCGGTCACATACCTTCTTCATTCATTTACGTGACGTGATACCAAATTTTGGCATATGGGAAGGTAGCGAAACGGCCGCGAGCGCATCAAGAGTGTGAGACGTAGTCATGTTGTTACATGACACGGATGTCATGATGATCATGTTTGGACGTGTCATTTACCTATGTGGTCGGTTCGCGTCCCGTAATAGTGAATTTCGCACATGTGAAGCTAGCGAAACGGCCGCGAGCGCATCATAAGCGTAGCATGTAGTGAAGTTTTTACATGACACGGATCTCATGATTGTGATGTTTGTACCCGTTACATACCTTCGTAATCCATTCACGTCCCGTAATATCGAATTTAGCTCATGAGAAGCTAGCGAAACGGCCGGGAGCACATCATGAGCATGGCATGTAGTCATTTTGTTACATGACACGCATCTCTTGATTATCATATTTGCAGCGGTCACGTATCTTCGTCATCCCTTCATAATATCCCATAATATCAAATTCGGTATATGCAGAGCTACCGAAACGGCCACGAGCACATGATGAGTGTGGCATGTAGTCATGTTGTTACATGACACGCATGTTATGATTTTGATGTTTGGGTCTGTTGCTTGGGTCCGCTATGCAGTCATGTCACACCATACCAGTTTTGCAACATATCATGTGAATGAAACCACCGCAAGAGCAGCAAGACCATGACATGTAAAGCATGACATTTATGAGACGCATGTCATGATTTTCAAGTTATGACTAGTCAGTTATGTTCGTCATACAGTCATGTTACATCATACCAAGTTTGGTATTGATACCATTATCCAAACGGCCTGGAGAGCTTAATGTCGTAGGCGGCTAGATAGATAGATAGATAGATAGATAGATAGATAGATAGATAGATAGATAGATAGATAGATAGATAGATAGATAGATAGATAGATAGAGAGATAGATAGATAGATAGATAGATAGATAGATAGATAGATAGATAGATAGATAGATGGATAGATAGATAGATACGCTTAAGGTCGCCGAAGTTCGCCAAGAAACGCTTCGCATTTAATAAGCAGCACAGTAACGCGCACAAGCATACACGAGAGTTTTATGATCGAAGCTGTTCTGGCGCGGCGTGCAATTTTTATTGTTAGCCAAAAACTATCAACATGAATGGGTATGTGCCACATAAACTGGATTAACATCAGCACTCACCACTGGTATACACTGAAGAAGACAACAGACGGGTGGCTAACAGTACTTAAGATTTCTAGATAGACGTAAGCCGTAATTGATTGATATTGATATGTGGGGTTTAACGTCCCAAAACCACCATTTGATTATGAGAGACGCCGTAGTGAAGGGCTCCGGAAATTTCGACCCCCTGGGGTTCTTTAACGTGCACCTAAATCTGAGCACATGGGCCTAGAACATTTCCGCCTCCATCGGAAATGCAGCCGCTGCAGCCGGCATTCGAACCCGCGACCTGCGGGTCAGCAGCCGAGTACCTTAGCCACTAGACCACCACGGCGGGGCGATATATATATATATATATATATATATATATATATATATATATATATATATATATATATATTTATATTTATTGTTACGTAAAATTAAACGGGACGTTACTATTCGCCAGTGTATTTACACCGATAAAATCGAAGCGCAGCACACAGAGCGAGCAAACAAGTCCTTCGTCTTTTGTCCACAGAATGGTTCACCCTTCATGCGATAGCTACGTACCAATATATATCGTTTTTTCTTCATTTTTTCTTTTCTTCCTTTTTTTCTTTTTTTTTCCACATGCACATACAAAGTGTTTTCGTTCGCCTACCACATGATGACCATTGAAGAGAAACGGACGAAGATTAAAGGTAAAAAGAGCCGACCGACCCATTAGGGGGAAACCCTTTCTTTACGCACGCCGTCACGGACCCTCCCGGCACCACGGCGACAATCTTGGGTGGCCCGACATACGTCGAGAACTGAACAGCACGTGATAAGAAACGTATGTGGACGTACACGGACAGTTGGTTTCGTTCTCAGTGTTGACAGTGGTTCTTCCTCTTTTTTACTTTCTTTCTTTTCTTTCTTTTTTTTCTTTCCCCCCCTTTTTTTAGTTCTCTCTCACTCTCGCAAACATGTTTCAAGGCGAGAGGGACGCGGCAGCAACAAAGTTTGGAAATTCATGTCAGTATAACTCATCCCCTGATGAAGGGAGGACCCCTCCCGAAACTGTTGGGAAATAAATATATTTATCCTTGTTGACAACGCTCCCGTTGTGCCATATCCCATACCTTCACGAAGACTAACTGGCCCATTGAATAATTACTCCCACTATATATATATATATATATATATATATATATATATATATATATATATATATATATATATATATATATATATATATATATATATATCAATTCTTTCGCGTACTAACTCGCGAAAAAGTCGGTACGCCACTGCGCTGGATTTTACCTTTACGTGCAATACACGAAAGGTGACTTGGAGAAACACCATGAAAGACTTGAGTAGTGACCATTACATCATCTCTAAAAGCAGAAAGCGGCCCACAGAAACACGATGGCGGTTGCCAAATGAAGATCACCAATCGGGAACTACTACGAAAAGATCGAGACAAGCAACACGTTGAGGACATCGAAGACATAGAACAATGGACCGACCAACTTCAGTGGGACAAGGAGCGGGTGATGAAAACGATGCCGTCGACAGCTGGGCTTGATAGAATGGACACCCGATTACTGCACAAGGGGCGAGCAAAGACCCGATTGCAGTGTCGCTGGAAACAACAGAGACACAATCGGAGACTGCGAAAACGGATAGCACTGCTCGACCAGGAAAGAGAAAAGCACGCACTTAACGTGCAACAACAGCAATGGCAAGAGAAATGCGTGGAGATGGGCGGTCAACTCACTACGAGTCGCACGTGGCAGACAGTGCGGTACCTCACAGATTCAGCTAACACCAAGACCACACAGAGGCAAGGCATATGCAAAATCATACACGCTTACGGGGGAAAGAAACAAGATTTCCTAAGGGAGTGGAGTTTGCATATCCCAAACTCCACCACATGCACATCAGGAGTATAGGGAGAAGGCAACGCCATTCTAGATGCCAAACGCTCAATCGCTGAAATTGAGGCGGCCCTCGTCAAACTCAACACCAAGTCAGCCCCAGGCCTATATCTAATATCGAACAGGGCACTGCGCAATCTCGATTACAGATCGCTAGAGAAACTCACAGATTATAATAACGAGTGTTGGGTGCATGGAAAGTTACCACAGCAACAGAAAGAAACACGGATACTACTTATACCAAAAACCAGCAAGCAGTTGCAGCTGGAGAACGTACGCCCTATCTCCCTCACATCGTGTGTAGGTAAACTGATGGAGCCTGCGTTTCTCAATTGACTAACAAATTACCTCGAGGAGTACAACCTAATACCACACACAATGATTGGGTTCAAAAGACATTTCTCCACACAGGATGCCGTTCTGCAACTGAAACATCAAATCATAGAAAATCCTGGGCGCTCAACGGGAGCCTTTATCAGCCTGAACCTGAAGAAGGCTTTCGATAACATTCGCCACGGCATGATATTTCGACAAATAGACAGGCTGAATCTCGTAATACCTGTGTAAAAATACGTCCGAGGCTTCCTCACGAGGAGAACCGCACGCATGCGAGGGGGGCAACTAGAATCAAATCAAATCAATATTGCAAGCTCGGGCACACAGCAGAGCTCGGTAATCTCGCCGATGCTCTTCAGCCTCGTCCTGCTGGGGTTACCCGAACGATTACATCAAATTGATGGACTGCACCACACGCTATACGCGGATGATATTACGATCTGGACGACAACTGGCAGTGATAGAGAGATCGAGGATAGCGTACAGGCGGCCATAGAATGTGTGGAACACTACCTCGTAGGCACGGGACTTGCCTGCTTGGCCGAAAAATCCGAATTACTGCTGTATAGACCGGTCAGAAAGGTACGCCCACCCAAAGACTACGTCCCTTCAGAAAAACAACAAATCAAATTAACAGCACCAAACAGCTTACCAATCCCGAAGAAAGGAATTAAGGAAGGAAGGAAAGAAGGAAGGAAGGAAGGACGGACGGATGGACGGAAGGAAGAGAGGGAGGGAGGAAGAAAGACAGAAAGGGGAAAAGAAAGAAAGAAAGGAAAGAAGGAAGGACGAAAGGAAGGAAAGAAAGGAAGGACGGAAGGAAGGAAGGAAGGAAGGAAGGAAGGAAGGAAGGAAGGAAGGAAGGAAGGAAGGAAGGAAGGAAGGACGGACGGACGGATGGACGGAAGGAAGAGAGGGAGGGAGGGAGGAAGAAAGACAGAAAGGGAAAAAAAGAAAGAAAGAAAGGAAAGAAGGAAGGACGAAAGGAAGGAAAGAAAGGAAGGAAGGAAGGAAGGAAGGAAGGAAGGAAGGAAGGAAGGAAGGAAGGAAGGAAGGAAGGAAGAAAGGAAGGAAGGAAGTGCCTGGAAACTGTGGCACACACTCACGCTGGGGGATTGTCCAAGAACCGGGTAGTCTTGACGAAATACTGTTAACTTGTTTGTTCACGGTTTTTAAACTATTGAAAAAAGGGCAAAAATAAATGAAAAATGGACAATTAGAAATAATGAATATAGAAAATGAAACAGATGGTTTTACTAACAACAATGAATAAATGAATGAGTAAAGCAATTTGAAAAAAAAGTAATTTAGGAGTGATATTAGGTACTACAGTCGGAATCTTTTTGAAGCTTTAATAAACTCCTGCAAGGCATCGGCAACTTTCCCGTCAGTGAACCCTAGGGACAAAGCCCCCAAAGAAAGTACATTTGGAATGGTCAACTCCAAACCTACGAGACAGAAGACGATATCTAATGGGAATTTGCTCAATGCAGCATATTTTTTACAATATACCAGATAATGTTCTGATGTCTCAGGGACTCCACAAAACCACCAATTAGGGGAAGCAGCCACGCCATCTCTGTGAAAATAAGAATTGAGATATGAATTATGACACCTCAATCTTATGATTGCGACTTCAACTGCACGCGTGTCACATATTTTATTGTTCCAACGATGATTTAGGTGTTGAAATTTCAATGTGTTTATTATGAATGGCAAAGAAAATTCTTCTAACATCATTTTCCTCCTTAATCTGGTCCCTATAACGAATTAAGATGCTGGAAGTATGTGAATAATTGGGCCATTTAATAATGACTTAGCTAATGTATCCGCGATTTCATTGAGAAAAATTCCCTGATGCCCTAATACCCAAACCAATTTTACCAACTGTATATAAGTTAGAACTAGTGATTTAAAAGTACTCATCACGTGGGAGTTGTCATTTGCAGTGAGAGAAGAACACACCGACAGTGAATCAGTTAAAATTATTGCCGAACTAGTTGGTGCAGTTAATTTGCGGAGAGCCAAGATTATCGGAAAAAACTCTGCTACAAAAATGGGTACAAAATCTGGAATGCGTAGAGAAAATGACCAATCTTGAATAGGGGCGAGTATCCAAATTCCAAATTTTTCTTCATTTTGCGAAGCATCTGTCGCAATGACTTTCCTTATTGATGCAAGAACCAGATAATCACTCAGAATATAACTTGAAGTGTGGTCTGACATTAGTTTTGCTTGTATTGGAAAAATTTCGTCAAACTGTATTTCGATATAACTGTTGCTACCACTGATCGGAGATACGGCACTTTTTGGACATTTAAGTTGTCAAGAAAGCTCTACATATGGAAAACTTGAAGCGTGTGAATTCATAGAGCTTTAAAAATTGATTGTACCACCAACAATTACAAACGTGAATCAAGTTATGGGGGTCTAGCTTCCATATAGAAGACTTTAATTGTTACAAATTTAGGAAGACCTAAACACAGACGCAAGACTTGCCTCTCAAGCATTACCTCTCAAGCATTACACTCGGGCGAAGCTTATATGCAGGAGCGCCAGCGTATAATAACATCCTAATTCCAGGACCGGCAGAACGTACAAGCAGTCTATTGATAAAAGCGTTTGCCTTCGCATGTCAAATCGACTATGACTAACCTTGCGTAACAAACTGACCACCCGAACACCCTTTACTGATATGTATTCGATGTGTTCCTTCCAAGACATGGAACGATCCTATTGCGCACCAAGGTATTTTATTTGCCAAACTTGCAGAATACACTCTAGATGATAATAAAAAGAAATATGAATGTGGTCTTTCAAAGGAAATGACAGTACGGAGATTTTCGCACATTAGGATGCCAATGTATTTAATCAAGCCACCCTTCTAGAGCTGATAAATATGACTGTAGCACCTGATATAGATTGTGAATATTGTCAACCGCAGCAAAAAAAAAGCGATGTCATCAGCATAAACATATATGTGTACATCCAGATGGCGTGGTATAGAACTCATTAGTATAATAAATAAAACAAGAGAAAGGACTGACCCTTGCGGAACGCCTAGTGTTTGCGCGTACGTAGACGAAGAAATGCTGCTTTGGGAACAAAATAATATCTGGGTACGGAAAAATTCCTCATTCCATGTCATAATGTAGTTTGGGAGCTTTGTGTTGTGCAACTGCTCAACTAAATCTCCATGCTCAGCGCTGTCATACGCTTTCACGATGTCCAACGATACTAATGCGGCATACTTTCTTTCATACCGAGCTAACCGAATCCGACTCTCAATATTATATATATGTGCATGCCATATCAAGCACCCTGATCTGAAGCCAATTTGAGACAGATTTAGAATACTTTTATCGCTATTGAACTTTATGGTACGGATGTTAATGAACTTTCTCGGTAATGAACTTTATTATACGGTTGTTTATTATACAGATGGTAAAGAAGATCCGGGTACTGGAGATGGTGATTCAGCAGAACGGCGGCAGTGATGAAGCAGTGCGCAAGATAATGGCAAATGCCACCAGTAGAATGCAACTCATCCGACGCATCACTAAGAAAAACGTGGGCATGCGAAAAGACAGCGTCATACGGCTCATACAAGCCTTTGTCATTTCACAACTAACGTACATATGGCACCGTATCACAAATTAACAGTTGCGGAAAAAGACACGCTTAATGCCCTGACACGCAAGACGTACACGTTCGCGTTGGGCTGGCACCTGGAGTCAGCACAAGCAAACCCCTAGAGCTAGGGTTGCATAACACACTCGAGGAACTCGTGGAGGCGCAACAAGCATCCCAGCTCGAGCGTCTATCCAAGACCCGCCCGGGCCGACACCTGCTCGATCGAAAAACTCGGCATCACATGCCATACGCCACCCGGCATGAAGGACTTAATGCCAAGGATGGTACGCGAGCAAGTATAAGCGCCCCCATTGTTTCGAAACATGTACCCCCAACACCATACGGGACGGCATAAAGCCGGACACAACGCATAACCCAAAGCTACTCTAACGACACGGAAGCAGTTTTCACTGATGCCGCGCGTTATACTTACAAAAAAAATGGCCCCGTATCTGCAGGTTACACTGAAAATGTCATCGAAAGACGATAGTCTTGCGTCTGGAGAGTGCGAACGAAACGTTATTTGATGTTCTGCGCATGAAATTGGTGAATGGTATTCTGAAGGCGCTGCATTAGGCCGCGTTCACACTTAGCATTCCGGCCGCCGAAAGTGCTCCGAATCCGGTTCGGCGGCGGCGAGATCCGCCGAAAGGGCCCTCTCCGCGCCGATCGCTCTCGGACCGATTTTTGCGGCGTCTGCCGCCGAATCGGTCACCGCGGACCAATAGGAGCGCTAGTCAAGGAATTTTGAAAAATGGCGGCCAAGCCCTACTCCCTTGTTATGCCGCAGTGCACGTAACTGAATGTTGAAACCAACGGGAGTTTAACCTGCTCTGTGCCTACTTCGCCTCCGTATTTCGTGGAAGAGGTGACCGAGCTTGCTGTTGGCGGGACCGAGCTTGTTGCGGTCTTGCAGAGCAAAACGAACCCACCAACGACGCTGGCGTCGGTGGTTTTTCTGCTCTTCGTGCATTACAAAACAACCACTTGCCAGCAAAGTAAGCAGTACTGTCTTTTCTTGCTTCTTGCATACGAGAATCGTCGAAGTATACACCACCGGATAGCGTAGTAGCGTTTGCGAGCCGCGACAACAACCGGGTGACAGCGCATCCATCCCGCGTTCGCCCCGTAGTACATGGCATATTCGGCGGCGCGGGGCACGTCCAGTGCGAACGACGCTGCGTTTCGGTGGCAGGGGAATTTCGGTCGCTGTAGAAAGTGGATGTTTCAGTGTGAACTAGGCATCAGAGTGCCTTGAGCGTGTAGAGCAGGCCGACGAGCGCACAAAGTCACGTCAAACGTGAGACATGAGCGCCATCTGGCAGTTATCATTGAAAACGAAGCGTGGCGGCGTGCACGTGCGTCTCGGAGGGGATAAGGTGTCGAACGCAAGGCCACGGCCGTGTCATCGTCTTAGCAAAGCGTTTCAAACACTTGCCTTTTCGTGCAAACGTTGCATGGTCAGCGCAGTGTGATCAACGCTACGGTCCTTATAATTATCTATGAATGCCTTTTCTAATAAAAGACACACATGCAGAATATTGACTTGTTTTTATGGTGCCTCAGATATGCGTAATAATGGCCTTTTAATTGATAATCGTGCAAGTATGAATGCTAAACCTTGAGCACTACTGGTGGGCGCTGCGGATGGGGTCGGCCGTTTGGGGTATCGTTAAAGGCGGACAAACAGACAGACAGACAGACAGACAGACAGACGGACGGACGGAGGACGGACAGACAGACAGACAGACAGACAGACAGACAGACAGACAGACAGACTAAAAGTTTTCTTTCGAAGGTCCCCAAGGAAGACTATCGTCTTTAATAAATTTTGTGGCGTTAGTCACCAGCTATCGCGGCAAATAAATCACGAGCCTCAATATGAAAACGGCACATGCCAAAAGCTGCAGAGAAAGCGGATATAGCACTGGTTCTCACACATACCAAGGCCACGTACGTAATTTGCGATTCGCCAACAGCACTTCGCAATTTCGCCAACGGACGCATCTCGCAAGAAGTGTTGCATATACTATAGCGACATCCACTGCATCCACGAGAGGTCGACTTGATAACCGAAGGCACCTGCTACGGATACCGGCACACACTGGACTGAGCACCCACAACGAAGCGGCTAACCGCGTGGCTCGAGGCCTCACTCCCCGAGCATTGCCGGAAAACAATGAACCCCCGCGAGGTACTGCTAACGTCTGGGCGTGGGAGGATCGTATGACCAGGTTTCACGATATGACCACACACACACACCGATGACATATCGTTGTTTATTCGGGCCATAGATGGATACAGAGCGTTCTTGCGAATATTTCACACGTATAGTTACTTGTCGGGAGCACGTCCTAGTCCCGGAAAAAGCAAGGCATTGTGCTTTGGAGTGCACATTGAAGAGTTCCCAGATGGCGTCCAAATCGTCCAAGGAGTTAAAGTCTTAGGTGTAACTTTCCTTTCAACTGGTGAGGTAGCCCACACCACATGGAAAGAAATCCAACGCATAGTGGACAGACGCACTGAAGTCGCCAGAATTTTTCATTTACCTTTCACTGAAAGAGCTTCTCTTATTAAATCAAGCATAACAGCGCCACTGCTTTATGTAGCCAGAATCGGTCGATCACCTCGTCGGGTTTTGCTAAGAGTGGCCACCGCGTGCGGCTCCTTTTTTTGGGATGGCCACGCTGAAGCTCTTGCTAGAGCCTTGGTCTGCCTGCCAGTAAAATGGAAAGGGCTTAGCATGCCAAACCTTGATGTATAGTGCCGCATGTTGGCTCTCAAAAACACCTGGGCACTCTTAGAAAACTCATCGTATCGATGCAGGCAACTTGTAGTGTATCTGCTAAGTACCTCTAGAAGATTTTTTTGGTTTAACATACGACACGGGACCAGCTGCTGAACAGCCACCGGCGTATTACAGACATGTGATAAAATCTTTGCAACAATGGCGAAACAATTTCCCAGTTCAAGAACTGATGAAAATGTCTCCCACCGACATGAGTGAACAAATAGCTTTTAAAAGTCTAACTGAGGAACAGTGCTGGAAATGCCGCGTGAAAAGACGTTGGACTCTTACAAACACGTCCCTCCCCTCCGAAGTCCGTGATCTAAACTGGCTTAGGGAATGGGAAGCTTTACCAACGGCCAACCACCTTGCGGAATGGGGCGTGGTGCCCAACTTTCTGTGTGCACATAAGCCATGTAAGACATATCTGTAAATAAAATTCTCTTAAACCAGGTACCAAATCGTTCACCACTTTTTTCTAAACAAGTCATCTTTTTGGCGGGACGGCTCAGTGTTCTGTCATAGTAGAGTACCTAGTGCTCTGAATCGTTAATAATTTTTCCTAAACAGTGTGCAGACAGACAGACAGACAGACAGACAGACAGACAGACAGACAGACAGACAGACAGACAGACAGACAGACAGACAGACAGACAGACAGACAGACAGACAGACAGACAGTTTCGGCAAAAAATAAACTGTCGCTGCCTTTAAAGCTGCATCTCATTTCGTTGACGTTTCGGGGTAATAATTAAAACTCTGGTAAATAGACTTAGTGGTCATCCTCAGTTGGGAGTCGCATATACGTACTAGTAATTACATACGCGGCTAGACTAATAACGTAAAATAGTAAATGAAAGCAGAAGGAGCTATGATTTCTAGTTATAGTGAGTGGAGAAACGCAAGAAACTACCAAATCTTGCCGACATTACGTGATATTGATATGTGGGGTTTAACGTGCCAAAACACATTACGTGGGAATGTGAATCATGGCCCCAAAACATCAATTCTCCCCTTTTGGGGAGAACAGCTCGACGGAGGGTGTGGGAGACCTGGCTTGCTAGCAAGGATTTAGAAAGCCAACTAACTGGCTTTGCTCCGCTGAGTCCAGCAAGCCGCTAAGGTCAGTGGAGCCCTGGGCTGAGGACTCCACCCACTTGCCCAGAAACCTTTTAGGGAATAAAAAGAAAGTTTCTTCTCTCTATCTCGTACTAAAGTAACGGCGTGTTTGCATCACACACCACATAGCGTCTGGTCGAATTGATAGACCTCAATGGCTGTGTCTTTATAAAACCAATCGCAGCACATTTACGGAGTGAATGACGATGAGTGGAGCGAAGCGTCCATGAGCGCTTCCGGCCGTCTATGCATCCGTCCGTTCATCCATCCCTGCGCTCGTCCATGCGTATGCCCATCTATGCGACCGTCCGTCAAACAGACAGACGATGGACGGACGCGGCCAGCGGATGATTCGTGGTTCGCGATAAAACCCTCTGAAGATTCACCCCACCCATTCACTCTGTGAATATGCTATGGTGCCAAGAATATTCTAGACACTATAGATAAGCTGAAATATGGTTACTACATGCATGCACACATACAGGTGACGAACGACCCATGCATTAAAGGAGCTTCGCCCTTAAAAGTGGGTGACGACTTAGAGTACCAGGTACTACTATAGGAAAGCATAATGCTGTCCCGTAGACCTCACACTTGATGAGGCTTGTGACCTGTGCTGACTCAGCAACTTGGTGTACAGAAAAAAATGCTCAACGATCTAGAGTACTTGGTACTCCACTAAGGGAGAGTCATAGGCTGTCCCATGAGATGACACGTGTTTAAGAGAATTTTATTTCTGAAAAAGTCATACATACACAGAAAACATTTATGTGTTACATTGTTCGTTCTCACGACATGCTAATATATCTTAATATACATTCAAATGCACAACAGGAATTGTTTGTACCTGTTAACAAAAATTCTAACGTGCATAAGGAAAACTATGCTCAGGGGTACGTACAATTCATGAAAAATAAACGAAAAACAACATTTAAGAAATGCGTATAAGAATAAATAAATACTTATGCAATACTAAATGCAGGTTCAGTGAATACACAAACACCAGCCTACCTTCTCAGTAATGAAGGCAAGGCATGGTCACTTTGTTCTTTCTGAGAATAATAAATCATGTTGACCACCGCAGGAGGAAAGCTTCCTCCCTCAGAATCGTAGTTCTTAAGCATCATGGTTCTTAAGCATCATTCTTAGCGTCATGGTTCTTAAGCGATGTAGCAGAGGAAACATGGCTCTCTGAGGGAGTCCCCGCAGGCATGCCAGTCCCCTACGCTTCTACAATGCAAAACCACCAATGCACTCAACAAAAATGTCTGGGCCGCGACTGCCATTGCATGCTGACTTGAAACATGCTGGTCACCAAATGCCGGAAAGTACGTGCCACAGGACATTCGTGAAGAACATGATTTAGAGTTTCCATCCGGCCGCACTGCGGACATGAGGCGGAGGGCGCCACACTCCACGCCGAAAGACGGTCGACCGTTGGCAACGCCTGCCATTCTCTCGGACTTCAGCGGGTAGGGTGGTGGTTTTCATGAACCAGCGTCGACTTTTGCGGCATTTCTTGCGCTGATCATCATTTAAATTTTTTACAGCAATACATTCACATACTTCAGTGGGTGACATATCCATCAGTTCACAAACTGGTGAGGTTATTTTGCAAAAAGTGCAGAGATTTCACCACGTACGTATAGTAGGGCGGTGGCTGCTCAGCTGCCGGTCCTGTCTCGTATGCTAATCCAAAGAAACGACGGGATGTTCCCAACAGGTACTTTGTGAGTTCTCGTCCTCGGTATGTCGTATTTGAGATGAGTTCCCATGTGGTTCTCAAGGCCGACCCACGACACATAACTTTGGAGTCCGGAATGCTAAAACCTCCCATTTTCGTTGGTAGGCGGACTAGTGCTCTGGCGACGCTTTCCGCATGGCCATCCCAAAAGAAGGAGCCACATGCGGTTGTGTATAGAAAAAGTGGTGAACGATTTAGAGTACTAGGTACTCTACTACGGGAGAGCATAAAGCCGCCCCGTAGGCCTCTTGCGCTGCCCTAGAAAATAGTCGACATTGCAATTTCCTACCAAGGCCAAAGCCTCGCAAGATCAATGTTGTTGTGTGTGTAGAAATAGTTGTCAACGATTTAGAGTACGATGTACCCTAATATGGGAGAGCTGAAAGCCGTCCCTGTTACTTAGCCTATGAATACATGAGTGCCACAGAGATAAAATGTTTTGATGAGAAAAAGTTGTTAACGATTTAGAGTACTAGTGTATTAAAGAAAAATGCTCGACGATTTAGAGTACGCCGTACTCTACAATGTGTTTAGATAAAACTAGTGAACGATTTAGAGTACTTGGTACTCTACTATGGGAGAGTACTTCGAGCCCGCACAGTCACCTTGACGGCTGGCGGAGTCTTGTGTGTTTAGAAAAAGTTGTTAACGATTTAGAGTACGATGTACTCAACTATGGGAGAGCAGAAAGCCGTCCCGTGTAGTACACCATCGATGATGGTGAGTCTAGTGTGTTTAGAAAAAATGTTTAACGATTTTGAGTACTTCGTACTCAACTACGGGAGGGCACTGAGCCGTCCCGCTGAAACGTGACGTACCCAAGAGGGCATATTGCACGGGCAGTAAGACCACAAGACACGTAGGACACGTGCTTCTATAGGAGCCCCATACGTTTGGTCAACGCAACTGGTGCCAGCGGGCGGCCATGCTTTAGAACAAATATTTTAAATTTGCCTTCTTGTTTAGACAGTTTACAATTATATTAGATGCCGGCAGAAACGTTGCGTAGAACTTTTAATCAAATATTAGTACAAAGATTATGTTATTACTACAATGCATTATATCGCCTCAACGTGGTGTATATGTTATACAACACCCAAGATGGGCCCATACTAAACTTACATATAATGCCTCGACGAACTTGAACGGGTCCTCGTGCTAGTAATAGCTTGTTAAACGCTCGTAATATTGAACTCCAAGATTTGCTCGACAAATTCGTTTAAAGAGTCATGAAATTTAATAGGTGCCCAAGTAAAAAAGTAAAAGCTGCTATTACAAAGTCTTTGCTTGTGGTTACAGGGTTTCGACTGTTTTAAATGCGAAGCATTTCTTAGCGAACTTCGGCGACTTTGACCGTATCTATCTATCTATCTATCTATCTATCTATCTATCTATCTATCTATCTATCTATCTATCTATCTATCTATCTATCTATCTATCTATCTATCTATCTATCTATCTATCTATCTATCTATCTATCTATCTATCTATCTATCTATCTATCTATCTATCTATCTATCTATCTATCTATCTATCTATCTATCTATCTATCTATCTATCTATCTATCTATCTATCTATCTATCCGCCTATGTCTTTTTTAGCTCTGCTGGCCGTTTCGATTATGGCAATGATACCAAACTTGGTATGGCATAACATGACTGTATGAAGAACATATTCGACTAGTCATAACATGAAAATCATGACGAGGTGTCATGAATGTCATGACATACGTTTCATGATCCTGCAGCTTTTGCGGTGGATTCGTTCACATGGCATGTTGCAAAACTGGTCTGGTGTGGTATCATTGCATGGCGAACACAAACGACAGACCCTAACGTGAAAATCACGACATGCGTTTCATGTGACATGAGTATATGCTGCGCTCATGATCCGCTCGTGGCCATTTCGCTAGCATCACATTCACCAAATTTGGCATTACTGTACGTAATGGACGGACGCAGGAGCGGATGCATGCACGAAAGCAGGGACGGACGCACAGATCAACGTGCGGACGCACCAACAGACGCACGCACGGACGGGTGGATGAACGCGCGGGTGGTCACATAGACGCAAGCATGGATGGACGGAAGCAAAAACGAATGGACGGACGTGTGCTTCGCCCCACTATCCACCATTCACTCCGTGGACATGCTGCAATTTTTTAAGGTATGCGATTCGGGTTTGAATAGACATGAAGGATTAATTCGAACACAGTTCTATAGTTAAACAAACGCCTCACAAAGTGCAAGGCTGCGGGCCGCATCCGAGGCAACCTGCTGGTGAATCAAAACGCCAGCTCGAATTTCACGCAACGCGCAGCATGAACGCGATGCCTCAACGAGCCCCTAAATCTACGTATACGGGCCCAAAAAAATTTTCCCTTGATCAAGAATGCGGCCACCGTGGCCTGGATTAGACCGTGGGACCTTCGGTTCAGTAGTCGAGCGCCATAATCACTAAACCAACATGGTGGGTGACCTGCATCTATTTATTACGGTGATACAGAAATAAAAAGCTACAACGGAGAACAGATTGATAGATCCCAGCTCGTCCAAAAAATCACAGCGTATCCACTGAGTGAATGATGATGAGTGGGGCGAAACGTCTGTACGTCCATCCGTGCTTCTGTCCGTCCGTGCGCCCGTCCTTGTGTTGGTCCGTGCGTCCGGCCATGCATCCATTCATGCGTCCGTTCGTGCGTACATCCGTCCGTCCGTATGTCTGCCTGTCTGTCTATGCGTCCATGCGTGCGTGCGTCCGTTAATTCATCCATGTGTCCATCAGTCCGTGCATGTGCACCAATCGCATTCTGAAATGCAGACGGCACGCGAGTAACACTGACGTGCCGCGAGCCAAAGAAGCCGAGCGCAAGCGTCTTCAACGCGCCAGCATCTCTGCTTCGTCCATGCTTCATCAATGATCCGCCACGTAGGGCGACTCTACAGGAGACTGAGAGAGGCACTCGTTTTCCTCGTGCCCAGGCACAGCCCGTGCAGCAGCCGATCGGAGAGTAGCGGTAAAGCGCCATCTAGAATATCCTCACTCCAGAGCATTTCTTACGTACTTCTATGAGACAGCGCCGTCTATTGTACTGTTCGAAAGATACTGGTTTCCTTTTTTTTCTCGTCTCTTCTCTCGGTTACACCACACGCAGGACAAGGTTAGACTAAGAGGAGCTTCGTCCCTAAAGCTCCGGGGTCACACGTTTCAGCTTCGCTGATTAACGACCTATGGGAAGTGCAGTGATATTCAGAGCTAAGGCACCTGTTAATGCGTTGAGCAGCGTTTCCATTGATGTAACCAATAGAGTGAACGAGGACGACTAGAGCAAACACGCAGTATGTCTATGTCGCGACCGAAGAGGTTCTAAAACATTTTGAAACCTCCTTGATCACGACTCGCTGGCCTCTAACCTCGCTTTCTTTGTCCGTTGCGTGCACTTGTTCTCGATGGGGGTTAGTGTGAAGGTTTACTGTGACTGGCTTCGCTTGTTCTATGTTTCACTTCGTTGGCGACCCCTGAAATGCATTGAGTGACGTATGTAGCTCCCCAATGCTTGCACTTTATGTGACAAAAAGCAATGAATGTAACAATGCTACCTCCCAACTGCGGATAGTCAAAACTTCAAACACAGTTGGCGTTGCCTCAACGCGAAGCTGCGCGCAGAAGTCGCATTGGGCAGTATCATAAATATAAGTCAACTTTTTTCAGGAGCGAAGCTCCTTAGGCCCGCACCCTACCGTCACCGTCACCGACATTGAAGCTCCCCGCCACATCACCAGTCTCCTCACCAGCGTTTTTAGGAGCAGGTAAGTTTTGCAGCTCCCAACAAATGCTTGTTCTCCGAAGAGAACGTGATGGTCGACGCAAAAACTAGCGAAGATGCAGTTCCATCTTGCATCATAGCTCACGCGTTCTCAAATCACACACAGTGTACAAAGTGAGTACGGAGAAACGTAGAATGCATCACAAGCGCCTACTTTTCGCGCGATCTCAGCTCTATGCGGCGTGTGCGTCACCTCCGTGATTAGCTTCGGAAACGCGCCATTGAGGGCAACGGAGCACTGCCGTATCCAATCCCACGGGAACAGCAAGCGTTAAAGAAATGGCAGCATATGCATGGAGTGAATGATGGAGAGGGGGGCGAAGCATTCGTCCGTCCATTCGTTTTTGCTTCCGTCCGTCCATGCGTGCGTCTGTGTGGCCGCCCGTGCGACCATCCACCCGTCCGTGCGTGCGTCTGTTCGTGTGTCCGCACGTCCATCTGTGCATCCGTCCCTGCGTTTGTCCATGCATCCGTTCCTGCGTCCGTCCATGCGTCTACCCGTCCGTGCCGCCATCCGTGCGTCCATCCGTGCATTTGTCTGTGTGTCCATTCATCCATCTATTCAACACTCCAAGTCTATATATATTCTGCTGGATGGCGGTGCTTCTATATTCCTCATATAGAAGCACCGCCATCCAGCAGACATTCCAAGGACTGAACGAGAGGAGGCACACGCAAACTTTCTTACGGCTTGCGCTTCGTGTCTACTTCCCACCTTTAACCACCTCGAGTTCATGGTATATACTAGTTCACTGTAACCATGGCACTGCGGCCCAACGCCCAGGTTACGCCCAGCGAGTATAACGTAAAAACCCTTTATTGTCAGATAGTGCTCAATATACATGCCAATGGCTGCTAAGGGGGAATGAGAGACAAGAGAATTCAGCTTTTAGTTAACGCGCACGCTGCGAATTTTTCATTGTTCAACAACACACAGAAGAAATCTCCCACCGGCACCACCTTGGAGGTCAAAATGTAAGACTGGTTACACACTACTACTACGACTACGAGGGTGCCGCTATAAGGAGCTTTGCGAGGACTGTTATACGGACACTTGTCCGTTAGCTTTGTTGCGTCCCATGAGAGAATAAACTTTTTCTGAACAGAACTGCAATCACGTAGATCTTTTTTATCCGTTCTGGTGCAGAGGCCCACGGAACGGCTTCAAGCTCTCCCAGAGCAGAGTACCAAGTGCTCTAAATCGTTAACCACTTTTTCTAAACACAAAAATTCCACCATCAGACACTAGTGTGACCTATTAGACGTCAATAAAGTTTTTTCATCGATCTATCTATCCCCCTAAGGGAACCATATGTGGGGATGCAAGGCAGCGCTGATGTTCACTGGTGTTTTCATTTCTCGTTATCATTTACACGTTTTCGTGTATGTTTAATTTGTATGTGGAGTTCTGTACATGATGTGTACAGCTAATGTTACCCCCCCTCCCCTCCAACTTGTGTGTAGTACTATGCGTGTGCCGCGAAGTGAACACCCAGTGCTGATAGCAGATTAGCTGCTGGAGAATGCGCCCACCTTCTCCTCGCGCTCACGTGAGGAGAGTGGCGAGAGTTAGCGCATGCGCAGTGGAGAGTGTACGGTGGCCGAGGTGCGGACATAGCCTCGAGCAAAAGCTGCTTCGCATCGAAAAATTCGAACAGTAGCGTCATAAGTTCACGCTCCAGGCGCGTGTGCATGACTCGCGAGTGGAGCTGTGAAACTGTACTGGTTTTAAAGAAATTGGCAGGTCCTACATACAGCGGGAATCGATTATATGCGAACTACGTTTGAGAAAGGTTGATGTCACTTTAAAATCAGCACAACGACTGAGGTGGAGGTAAATGATGCCGTACATGACTTCCGTGTCATGATTATTAAGTTACATGTGTCGTTTACCTTCATCATCTATTCACGTCACGTGATACCAAATTTATTATATGTGGAGCTATCGAAACGACTGCGAACACGCTATGAGCGCGATATATTGTCATGCTTTTACATGACACTCGTGTCAGGATTAGCATGTTTGCACCAGTCATATATTTAATCATCCATTGACGTCACATAGCACCAAATTTGGTATGTGAGGAGCCAGCAAAACGACCGCATGCGCATCATGAAGGGCCCAATATACTTCAATGTTGTGTTGACGCGCGTGCACGTTGGGCACAGTGACGGTATACTTAAGCAAAACGCGAGAACTTCATAGTCTGATGCCAGGCGCGACCAGCGTCCGTCGGCACTGTCCGATGGCAACTGGCGCGAAATGCGTAATGCTGCATTTCATGCCGATGCGTTAGCCAGACAATACTGCGTCTCCTTGTTTTCGTGACGGAAGAACGATGGACGCGCTGAAACGCGGCTGCGTCAAAACGACGCAGCGCGGTGCGCGCTTGCGAGTATAACGCAGTACCGGTGCCTGGCGTGGCAACACCGGCATTGGTTGGTTGCGAAACTTTGTTGTGGTCCTGCAAAACGCGCGCCCGCACGCAGCGGGCGACTTCCACGCCGGTACCGTTAGGCCAAGCCTATTGGCCGCTCCGCGGGCCTGCTAGACGGTCCAAAATTGGTGGGCTATAAAGGAAGCTGCGTAAGGCCACCTCCCGCCTGACCGATGTAGTGTCGGGGTTAGTGTACATTGCGTTGCACTCCCAGGGCATGTGCGCCAGCGTGGATGCATCCCCACATGCGGGGCAAGCGTCACTGTGGAACACGTCAAGATACATAGCCTGAAGGGATCTCAGGTTAGGGTACGTGTCGGTCTGCAGTAGTCTGAGCGTAAGGGCCTGTGGCCCTTACGCTCAGACTACTGCAGATGAGGATGGATGAGGGAGTGGATGTAGTCTTCGCGCGAGGTAAAAAATGTTTTGTCATTTTGTTGTACGTGGCAGGCGCGTTCCTGTTTTCCGCAACCCTGTTGGCCTCGAATCGTTGCCCGAAACCGGCGCGGTAGGTTAGCGCACGCGCGGTCTCGTGGGCAGATTCGTTCAGGTTGGGGGGAGCACCTTGGATTTGTCCAACTTGTGGTGGAAACCAGACCTGTACGTGGCGCTTGATACCGTCGCTGCCACCGCTCTGAAGTATGCGCAGGGCTTTCTTGGACACGACACCGCACTTAAAAGCGTGAATAGTTGGTCTAGAGTCAATATAGATGACCTCCCTTTCACCTTCCAGGATGGCCAGGGCGATGGCCACTTGCTCGGCAATCGTCGAATCGTCAGTGTGAACCGATGCGCAGTCGGTTATTTGCTGTTTTCAGTAGACGACGACTGCGGAGAAGACGCGGCTCCCGCGGTACGCTGCCGCGTCGACAAAGCTGATGCCGCGCGCCTCACTGTGAATCTGCTTGAGAAGAGTGGCAGCTTCTAGCCCGTCGCCTTCCACGATTGTGCTCGGGATGGACATTCCTTGGTATCGGTGCCACGGTGATGAGGTCGCGAATCTGACGGGAAACCTGTCTCATCTTCTCGTCCACTTCAGCCGGAGATTAACCAAGCTCTCGGAGTATATGTCTGCCGGTCTGTGAGCTCGAAAGGCGCGTGAGCTAGGCCTGCTCCTGCACTTCGGCAATATCCCCCAACGTTTTGTGTACTCCGAGCTGGAGCAGGCACTCGGTGCGCGTCCTGATCGGGATACTGAGGGGCCGCTAGGTAACCTTTCTGAGCAAGACGTTGATCTTGTCACGCTCGGCAAGCTGCCAGTTGTGCATGGCCGCGACATATGAAATGTGGCAGAGCACAAAGGCATTGACCAGGCGGATTAGGTTGTCTTCCTTGAGGCCTTGGTAGCGGTTGGCCACCCGCCGAACCAGCCAAACCGCGTTATCCATCTTGGCGGCGAGCTTCAGTATAGTCTTGCTGTTGGAACCATTGGACTCGATGGTCATGCCGAGTACCCGAATGGAGTCGACTCTGGGTATTGCGCCGCCGTCTCTAGTTTAGAGCTTGATATCTCTCTTTGAGATCGGCTGCCAGTATTTGGGCTTGGGCTCTCGCCTATTGGGTTGGTAGAAGAGGAGCTCGGACTTCTTTGGGGAACACCTCAGGCCTGTGGGACGGAGGTAATCTTCCGTGGTGTCTATGGCCTCCTGCAGGGAGCGCTCGACTTGTCCGTCGCTACCACCTGTGCACCAAATGGTATTATCGTCCACGTAAATTATGTGGTTAATGCATTCGATACATGAGAGCCTCTTGGAGAACCAGACCATGACAAGGTTGAACAGGGTGGGTGATATCACTGACCCTTGCAGCGCGCCGCGCGAGCCCAGCTCGATCTCCTCGGAGACAAGGTCTCCCATTCTGAGGGTGGCTCTCCTACGGGTCAAAACCGATTTGACATATTTGTTGAATCCGAATTCCGAGGCCGAGCTCAGCAATCGACCACAACACGAAAGAGTGAGTAACATTGTCGAAGGCTTTCTCTAGTCGAGGCCGGCAATGGCCCGCATGTCTCGAGTTTTGCAGTCGATGACTTGGTGCTTGAGCAGCTTCATAGCGTCTTGCGTCGAAAGCGTGGCCTGAAAACCAATCATGGTGTGCGGGTAGAGCCCATTGTCTTCCAGGTACCGCGTCAACCTAATGAGTACCACGTACTCGGCTACCTTGCCCATGCAGGACGTGAGCGAAATGGGGCGCATGTTGTCCAAGGCGGTAGGCCTCCCCGGCTTGGGAAAGAGCCCGGTGCGCGCGACGTTCCACGGGTCGGGGACCTCGCCGCTCTTTCATGCCTCGTTGATGACTTCAGTGAGGTAGTCGGTTGACCGGTCGTCTAGGTTTCGCAGGGTCTTGTTAGTTATGCCGTGGGGGCCGCGGCAGACCTTCCATTGAGTCCGTGGAGTGCCGGCCGAACCTCTTCGTGGCATATCTCGGCATCTAGTTCAGTGTTGGCGGGTCCCGAGTACTCGGGGTGCGTTGTTGCGGGGTTCGAGTCGACAGAGAGGTACTTTTGCACCAGATACTTCAAAACCTCCTCTTCTAAAGAGGACTGCTCGGCTTCGTGCATGGCTCGCGCTAGTACGTTCCGCTGGTTAGTTTTGGTGTTAGTCTCATTTAGCAGGTGTTGAGCAGGTTGCATGTCTTGCCATTACCATCTACTGAGTTGCACACCTCGCCCCACAGCTGCTTGGAGAGGACGCGGCAGTGCTCCTCGGTGGTCTTGTTTAGGTCAGAGATCTTCTTGGGCAACCTGCGATTGAGGCGCTGGCCTTTACAGCGGACAAGAAGTGACTGCTTGGCCTCGAGCAGGTGGGCAAGGCGGCGGTCCATTTTTTCAACCAGATGGTCAGTACTAATCTTCTTCGCGGCAATTATAGCGTCCTCTCTGACCTGGCTAATCCACTGCTCGAGGCTTGGCCAGGTTGCAGATAGAGGTCGGTCGTTGCGGACTTTGCGAAACTGGTCCTAGTCTGTCCAAGAAAACTCCCGTGCCCTCTTTCATACCACTAAGAACTGCGTCACCAGGACGTAATGGTCGCTACTTAAGTCAATGTTCGAGTTGGCTCACTGTACAATAAAAAGATTCTTGACAAAGGTCAAGTCGGGAGTCGAATCTCTGAAGGATGAGCTGCCCAACCGAGTGGGAAAGGCCTTGTCGGTGATTAGATTCAGGCCCACGTCAGTTGCGTTCTGCCACGGTTCCGCGACCTCTCTGGTATTTTACGGGTAGCCCCAAAAGTGGTGCGGAGCATTAAAATCGCCCGCCACAACCAGGGGGTTTGGACCCGCCAGGTAATTAGCCTTCTTTATGAGGGCCCTGAAGAGCTGGCTTTGGTCCTTAGGGCTACTGTACACGTTGAGAAAAAGGATGCTGCTTTGGTCCGAGCTGCGCGGCAGAATCTCCGTCATGACATATTCGGCGCTGCTGGTGGCCATTTTGAGGTCGTGAGAGACATGTGTGAGCTTGTTACTGACTGAGGTGCAGACGCCCCGGCCTTCATAACAACGCGAGATGGTCTGGTAACCAGTCAGTGTGATGTTTGGGGTCAATGTTTCCTAAAGCAGAATGATGGGGTTTTTTTCGCAAGAGCATTGGATGTAGTGCTGCAAGGACGCCTTTTAGGGGCGAAGCTCCTTATAGCGGCAACCATTCGTCCCTCGTAGCCGTTGTAGTGTGTAACACATTTTGACCTCCAAGAAGGAGTCGGTGAAAGATTTATTCTGTGCGTTGTTGAACAATAAGTGTCATGAATACAGTGAACTAGTATATACCATGAACTCGAGGTGGTCAAAGGTGGGAAGTAGACCCGAAGCGCAAGCCGTAAGAAAGTGTGCGTGTACCACCTCTCGTTTAGTCCTTGGGATGTCCGTTGGATGACGGTGATTCTGTATGAGGAATATGTGATGAAAAGATGCCAAATGGTGGTACTTGGAGTGTTGAATAGATGGACGAACGGACACACAGACAGATGCATGGATGGACGCATGAACGGACGCAGGCGCGGATGCATGGACGAACGCAGAGACGGACGCACAAACAGACGCACGCACGGTCACACAGATGGACGCATGGACGGTCACACAGACGGACACATGGACGGACGGAAGCAAGAACGAATGGACGGACGAATGCTTCGCCCCACTCTCTATCATTCACTCCATGGATACGGTGCCATTTTTTTTACTGGCGAAGCCCCTGCAGTTCTATTGTCAAATGAGAAACATCTCACTTGGCTTGGCCATATTGGTGCTTTTGTGGGCTGGTGCTGCCCCAGATTGGCTAAGAATGGCGTGGACGATGGGGCGCGTACCGCCGAGCTTGGGTTGTACGACGGTAGTTGAGGTCAAAGCAGGTTTCACTACGCTTTCCAGAAAGGACTCTATGTTAGATACACGGTCGTTTTGCTCGGCCAGAGTGATCTGCAGTGGGGCGAAATTCTCCCCGAGCCTATTGATGCTTTCACTGAGCGCGCATGGCGTGTCTAAAAGCTCGGACCTGACTCGAAACGCTACACCATCCGGTTCGTAGGCGACGGTCCTCTTCTTGGGAGTGCTTTGACATTCACTGCTGCTGTCGCCGGCTTCAGTGCTGTCCACCTCCATGGGTAGAGACATTGTATCGACGACGTAGGCGGCGGCGGGTTGCGGTGGTGGGTTCCCCGCGTTCTTTATCTCGGCAATTTCAGACGTAAGCCTGTTTAGGGTTTCTCTCATCGCAGCGTTCTCGCGTTTCAGCTGGGAAATCTCGCGCGCTCTCTCCACGTCCTCTGGTAGTGACCCCGACAGTACCTCAGCTGGCCCTCCTCGGACCGTGTCGGCCCAGGTTATAGAGCCCGACTCTTTGCTTCTCGCCGACAACCAGCTAGGCTGCTGTTGACGCCCGGTAGACCTGGATCGAGACCTTGAGCGGCGCTCAGACTTGTACCACCCGCTTCTCCTTGGGACCAGGAACATCCCCTGGAATGGGACCAAGAACGTCACCTGGAACAGGCCCTGGAACAGCGTAACTGCTGGAAGCCCTGCCCATCCGTGGAGGGTGGTGGTGGTGCCGTGGCTTGGCCTTGGTCGGTGGCGCGAGACTTCTCCCAGCGCCTTCGTCGCACGACATACGGGATCTGAATCTTTGCCTACACTCCTTGTCAGCCGTGAGGAGTTGCCCTCCGCACAGCCTGCACTTGACGGTACACTTGTGCTGTGCGTCAGGATTCGAAGCCTCGCAGCCCCGACATACGACGTCGCCTGGGCTGGGACATACATCAGCACGGTGACCAAGCCGACCACAAGTGTATTTAATGTTCATTTTTGTGATAAAGTGAACATATCACAAGGGTGGGGACGTAGCGTACAAAGTTTGGGACTCTATGACCGTCGAAGGCGACGATTACTGTGCCGGTGCTGCCTATGCACTTGGCTGCCAGGGTGAGCGGATTTCTTTCATTTACAATCTTGTTGTCCATATCATTCGGGCCGTCGTCGAGTAGAATACCTCGGATCATGCCCTTGCACGTGGAATGAGGGGCAGCCTCGTAGGCACTGACCTCGTATGTTCCGCCCATGACGACGATCTGCCGAACTTTGACGTTGTGGTAGGAATTTTCCCTTCAAGGTGTGCTGACAACCATTATATTCTCCTGCACGTAAGGGCATACCGTGGCGCCCCATAAATCTTCAACGCAGATGCTTGTGGCCACCAGGAGTGCATCAAGCACCACGGTGCAGCTGGCCTTGACATTGAGGCCCCCGCAGGGCCGAACCACGATCTTGGTATCCTCCCTGGGGAGCTGGGGCATCCGGCCAGCGCGTATGATCCTATCCTTGATGGTATTGCCACTGTTGCGGCCTCGCGGGGCCTCAGTCGTTGTCGACTTCGTCTCGTTGAGAGTATCACCATTAAGATTAGCACCTGCCGAGCGCGCGCCAGCTCTTCTGGTGCCTGCAGACTGCGAACCGCGGTCTTCTGTCAGCTCGTCGGGGGTTGTGTCCTCCCCCATCACCTGATATTCAATTTTTCTGGGAATAAACCCTGAGAAGAGCGAAAAGGGCAACCGGGAACGGCGACGTGGCTGGCGTCGTGCCGGCGTGGGCTTACCTTGTTAGGCTTAGCTCAAGCAGCGGCCGGCTCCGTAGAATAAACGTTCCAAAACGTGAAAATAGTCCACTCACGCAGCAGGTTTTGGCATCAAAATGGTCCTGTCACTTTCACTGATGCGAAACATACAAAGCTGAACGCGCACTCGAAAAATTCACTTGAAGATCATTGTAGGAAGCAGGAGCCACTCGAAGGTCGTATAAGCAACACAAACGCCGCGCCTCGTCTTTCCAACACCGGCGTGACCCGACGAAATGAACGCCAGTGAGAACACGCCCCGCGTCATGTCGAAAGGTATTGGTGCTTTGACTGTGGCAGGTAGTTATGTTCTCACATGACACGCAACTCACGATTATCATATTTCCACCAGTCACATACCTTCGTCCTCCATTGACGTCACGTAATACCAAATTTGGCATATGTAAAGCTAGCGAAACGGCCGCGTGCGCATCATGAGCGTAGCATGTAGTCAATCTGCTACATGACACGCATCTCATGTGTATCATGTTTTCACCAGTATCATACATTCATCATGTGTTCACGTACCGTAATATCAAAATTAGTATGACTCGAGTGAAACGCCCGCGAGAGCATAATGAGCTCGGCATGTAGCCATGTTGTTACATGACACGCATGTCATTTTTTTCATGTTAGGGTCTGTCCCTTTCTTTCGCTATGCAATCATGTCATACCATACCATTTTTGCAACATGCCATGTGAACAAGACCACCGCAAGAACCCCAAGACCATGAAATGTAAATAATGACATTCATTACATCCATGTCATGATTTTCATGTTATGACTAGTCAAATATGTTCTTCATACAGTCATGTTATGCCACACCAAGTCTGATATTGATACCATTATCGAAACGGCCAGGAGAGCTTAAAGTCGTAGGCGACTAGATAGATAGATAGATAGATAGATAGATAGATAGATAGATAGATAGATAGATAGATAGATAGATAGATAGATAGATAGATAGATAGATAGATAGATAGATAGATAGATAGATAGATAGATAGATAGATAGATAGATAGATACGCGCAAAGTCGCCGAAGTTTGCTAAGAAATGCCTCGAATTAACGACGCCAGGCCTGCGCGGAACGCGCAGCACAGTCACAGCGAAAGCTAGAAGAGGTGCCTTTCAGGGCATTTTGAAAACACGTATTGGGTAACTACTGCAAGCACACTTGCTTCATACACACTAGGGCACTAAAAATAAACTTTTGGGTAGTACGCCAGCATTCGCTATGCTGTTATTTGTCATTCTTTTGACAAGCGTGGTATCCGCTTAACACTTGCAAGGATTTTCATACCAATTGTTCATGCAGTGGCTGACGACGACAAGGAATTATGCCTGAAGTGGGTATGCGCCACAGTTAATAGGGGAACAAGAACAAGTTTTTGTAATGGGTTGGAGCATAGGATGGCCCGCTAGTTACGCTATTCGCATTGTGCGACGACAGGTTGTTCTTGCGCTGTTTTAAAACGCATTATAAGCCGCATTGCTTTCCCGATATCAAGCCTGCCTAAGGCAAGTTTGACAACAAGTCACAAGCACAGGTGTAGCTAAGTGGCACAATACTGGACTGGTACCCAGTGGACCCGGGTTCGAGCTCCACTGTGTCTTTGTTGACAAACGACTTGTTTTCCAACAATTCGCAAGCGCCGTTGTAGCTCAGTGGTAGAATACTGGGACTTGGGCTTCGAGCCCCACTGTGTCTTTGGTGCTAGGTTTGCCAACAAGTCACAAGCACCGGTGTAGTTTACTGGTTGAATACTGGGCTGACACCCAGAAGACCCGGATTTCTTATTTATAATTTCGCATGATGTGGTTACGGACACCAGAGGTGGTGGTGCGCCAGACAACTGCGCGTGACTCGAGTTGTGATCTCATAACAGCTTTCGCTGTAAAAAAATTGCCGTCCGCATCTTCCCACTTGCAGAGCTCGAGCAAATGCGTCGCAGAGTGGGATGAGTATCGCACAAATGTTGCGTATTGGTTATTATTTAAAAATGCCTAATTGTTTTCTTCTTTATTCTTATTCATTGAATGAAGGAGAAGCGGTGCCTTTAAAGTCAAGCAAAAGCCAAGTAACGACGCCCTTGACTGAATTCCGAACGTGTGATACAGTGCCTACAACGGTTTCGCAGCGCGAGTAGTCTTTTATAAATGGAGAGCACTTCTTAGTCGCACGATGTCGCGCTTCAGCGTCGGCGGTGGCACTGTCCACACCCTCACTGCGAATGCTGGCGTCAGGTTTCGCATGCTCACGACTCGTGCCGGTCCAGGAAGACACCCGCAAAACTGTCGCTCCCCTCCCCCTCTTTCATCTCGCAAGGCTGACGCAGGCAGGTCTGGGGATTCGCTCGCAGGATTTCAAGCTGGACGGTTGTGCCCTCGCGATCTCCGACTTCAGCGTAGCTCCCGCCGACTGGTTCGCCCTCCGCGGTCTCCTGACGCCGTGTAGCTCTCGCATTGTGGCACCCCGCCCTTGGACTGCTTCGACCGGATCCCCACTTTCCTATCTCCTTCTTTTTCCTCTCGTTGGCTGTCTTCTTCTGCTTCTACTTTCCTTCTATTCTTTTTATCCCTCCTTCCCCCCACCCCTATAAGGCACTGCGCCGTGTCGCCTGAAGGCAGACAGAAATTAGGTGCCTTTTTCCTCTTCATTCTAATCACTACCACCACCAGGCAGGTCTGGGACAGCTACGTACTAATCTGAGACGGCTTTCTGCTCCCACATAGTAGAGTACCGAGTACTCTAAATCCTTAAACACTTTTTCTAAGCACACGACCTCAATGCCTCCACAGTGACGCATGCATATAAAATATTGAGAGGCAATGAAGTAAAGCCTCAGGGAGAGCTGTCGCAATTCACACATACGAGGCGCAGCTTACCGATTTAGGAAAAGTCAGTGGATGAAAGGAATAGGCAAGTAGTTGGTCTATTTCCTGGTATTACATCAGTGGGTGTCTTGATTGTTCAGCCGCTCAGTGCGTAGCACCTAGCTGTTTTTCATAAAAACGTCGCGATGTACTCTGCATAGCTCCTTGAGTTAAAACGAAAGTCACGTCACGTTGCTCGAAGTCTCACTTTTCGAGCATAATCGGAGCAAGAGTAGCCCCCGTGGGACTACTGCGAACGTCTTGACATGGTAGGACCGTACGATCAGGTTTCGCGAAATCTTGACTCACCAACAGTTACGCAGAGAGGCGTATGTCCATCCCTTCGCGCTAGGCTAAACAGGATGAAAGCAATACACAGCAGACAAAAAATTAAATAGATTGATACAGAAACCCCTAACTCACGCATGCCTTGTATCCACACATTCACACTACAAACATATGCAGATCGCGTGGCGAAGTTACCACGCTTAGTGACGTGCTGTGGTAAGGTCAGGGCCTGGCAATTAGAGCAGTGGCAACGCGTTCGATTCTTCCTCTGGTTACGCTGGCAGCACAACTCGACCTGGCCCGTCCAGCGTGGCGAACCAACCGTTTCGAGACAGGTCTTGGAGCTGCGTTCGCAGTGGGTGCTCTTTCAATTTTGGGTTCACAGCCCGTTCGGGCAAAAAAAAAAATGTCGCTGACGACGCACTTGGACAGGAGAAGCCAGACAGCTGACACCTTCACGGGGTCAGCGAGTTCACACCGACAGTGTGTAATTGTTTGTCCCGCGCGCCCTGTTGATTGAATTTTGCTCTCGGCATGTGAGAAGCGCTCGGCGAATGACCCCTCGTGACAAAAGAAGCTGGCAAGTAGAAGACTGTACGATCTTCTGCATGCGTCACCGTCCGAAGGATGATGATCCCGTGGTCTTTGGGTGAGGCACAACTGTGCCAAAGCCAACTGAAAGTTTGCCAGACTCCTATCTCATTCATTCGGCAAGTTGTACACTTTTCATCTTCTATACGATTGCGTAATGCACATTACAGGCATTTTCAAGGTCACCCTGTCATGCGTAGATCATTTACAATAATTAATTACGCCCTAATCTACAGACACGCCACGCAAGCTGGTACGACACTTGCAAGGTTGAATAGAGCAGCTCGCGTAAGCGTCTCTCCAATACGCCCCCTTGATTTGCGCAATAAACCTCGAGTTGTTATTCACGGCACGGCGAAAAAAGTTTCACGGTGTCGTAAAGCGAAAAGTTGCATGGTTTAGTCACTCGGAAGATTCTGGCTCTACTCCCTGCCGACTGCAGGATTTGAGCTTAACTTCGGCTCGAGTAGTACTTGTGGGCAAATCAATATCTCTCCCTCCTCAGCTGTCGCTTAAGGCGCATACTAAACACCTCTTCACGGTGGCGATTCAGTGAACAGATGCTATGCAGATGAATCTTAAGCAGCGTGGTCTGTATATGTGATATAAGATAATTTAGAGAACACGATAGTGGCTAGCTAATTGGCGAGAGTATTGATTGTTGCTGTTCCAAGAGTCCCAGTGTGTATGTAAAAGCATTAATCCGAGAGACTGAAATAAATCTGCCGAAGTCGCAGTCCACGACGAGGACTTATCTTTTTAGTCAACTGAATTTATACCGGCGTCACACGGCTACTTTTAATCGCGATGAGAGCGATCTGTATCAGTTTTCTTACTCGCGGTCAAATTTATGGCCTCTGCTACATGGCCCAAGCTAATCCGGTTCAAGCATGGGTCAGACAAAATAAAAAAAAAGTTAGATAAAATGCACCGGGCGGTGGCCCTAAAACACGTCATTGACAAAATTCAGCGTAGCACATTTCTAGAAAGACCTTTATCAGCAATGTTATTCGCGCGAGAACCGCTAGAACGTCAAAAACTTTGCATGCCCCTGGAAAAGTAAATTCACGTATCTATCACTCGATAGAGTTTGCCATGCCCTTACTTGTATTGCAGTGCAAGATTCTTCATCTGAACTTCAATTTCTCATAGCACCCGCTCGTAGCCGTCCAGTCGCAGCGAAGCAACAATCTCGTTGTACACGCCAGGATTTCGCTTCTGGCGTTTTAAGTCTACCAGTCGCTCGCGCCAGCAGTCAATTACTGTCAAGGTATCTTCGTTGGACCAATAAGTGTGAGCACGCTGCGACGTAGTCGAAAAGCAGGCGACACTCATAATCAGCTTGCTTGGAGGTGCTCCAACTGCGCCGATGAAGTGAAAGTTGAACCGACCACGCAAGACAACAGCCGTCTGCTTCTCCAATAACTACACGCGGTCAATATGAATCTTAAAATGTGCAATATTTCAAATTTTCTTCCGAATAAAAGGGCTTATTATTTGCCTTTTTATAAAAATCTAGCTGTCTTTTCATGTTTTTATTCAACTATGCTGAGTTGTGTTTCTTATTGTGCTTTCAACAAGCTTAGCGAAATCGTCATCTTTCAGCCAGATTGCGATCGTGGTCAATCAGAATCGACGCTGATCGCGATATATATATATATATATATATATATATATATATATATATATATATATATATATATATATATATATATATATATATATGCCCCTGTGACACCGGTATTAGGCTTAGTATCGCTTGGCAGGACCAAAGTGCCTGAAGACCTAAACAAGAAGCCGTACTAGCGCATCGGCTTCTCGAGGTACAGTACGTACCGAGTTTCGAAGAGAGAGAGAGAGAAAAAAAGAATCTGCATTGCTTCATGTGGTTGAAACAAAGTATATTTTTTCAGATCTCGCTGTGAAACTGACAGATCGCCTTTATGAACTGAAATAAAGTATTTAAGATTACTGTAGCAATATTCAAACTTACTGCAGCATAGGCAGAAAAACATGTGCATAGAACATGCGCATGACACGTCATGGAACCCCAGGGGGTCGAAATTTCCGGAGCGCTCCACTATACGGCGTCTTTCATAATCATATATTGGTTTGGAACGGTAAACCCTACCTATCAATCAATGTGCATGTGAGACAATGCAATGTACTGTGTGCTGTCCATGACCGTAATATTCTAGCTGTGGCATAAAATATAATATTTAACCATGACACCTACTTTTCGCCACCAGACCATGGCGCTGTATCCATGCTGTCATCAGCACCGTGTTCTCGTGTTTTTCTTGTCTCGTCTCTTTAGCACTGTTTTTCTCATTGATAATTATGAACCAACAAGCCCCAATGCATGGCCTACCGTCCATCGCAATATGATAAAGCTCACTTGAAGGCAACTCGGGAATTATATATTTTATGGCTGCAGCATTTAAAGTGACGTCAAGTTTACTTTTTTAAATGGGCACATTTCTGGCATTAGGGCCTTCCGAGATCTTGTATCAGTAGCACCATCGTAAGTTTTACATCGCAAGGCTTCCAGTCAACAAGCCTCGACATTACTGGCGCATCTAAGTCAGCCTCTTTTGGACAGTCACGAACATATGCAGCAGTAGTGTGCTACCGAATTTGTTACTTTGCAATCGAAACGAATAAGTTCGCGAGATAGCGGCGATGAACTGAACTCGCGGCGAATGCGAGAGAATCACAAGTACGGTCAGCCTTGGTTCATTTCCATTGCTAGTTCATTAGGGAAGTCTTACTAATTTATATATCTAAGCCACGCTACGTCGTGACACTTCAAGGTTTTGCCTTGAGACCACTGGACCTAAAAGAAGAGAGGGGGGAGGGGCAGAAGTACTCAGCGCACAGTGGCTACTGAAAAGCAGCTGTTCAACTGTTTCATTCATCATACATCACGAGTTTACTGATAGATTAAACCACCAATAGAGCGAAATAAGACCCGTTCAAGTCAATGCTGATCCCTAAGACGCCCAGTAGAATAGGTATCCGGAGCATGTTATATTTTTTAGCCTGGTATTGCCATTTCTCTAATTCGAGTGTGTGAGAAACGTTTCTGTTCGTAATGAGATATATTTGCCAGCGGAGGAGTATTCACCAACGCGTGCTACCCTGAACGAAGAGGTAAATGATACAGAGAAAGAAGGTAGAATAAAAAGCACAAGATAATGCAATTTGTTATCTGAATATTACTATGAGCCTTACTCATCCGAATATAAGAGTCGTCTCGACGACACTTATTTAAATAACAGCCATGCTTTCGACAGGAAGCCTTAACCATGTTGCCTTAGGGTTATCGAACGACAAAGGGCTTGAAGTTGCGTTGATCAGGAGAGTTTTTTGATGTGTGTCGTAACATTTGTCAATTATTTTTTTGTAATGATTGTAACCTTAAGCTACTCAACTAAATCACCAGTGTTGAAGTAGCTAAACGTATCACGACCGCGAGAAATTTGAAGTTAGCAAAAGAAAGAATCGTATGTGTCTTATTTTAGCGCCTTTTTTCTTCATTCTATTTTTCTGGTTTTCGTTTCGCTTGCGTAGCGACGAAAAAAAAGCCAGCGTAATACCAAAAGTGTCAGTTTCCCTTATAGATATTAAAACAAAATAAAGGTATTGAGTAAATAAATGGTGAGATGGTTTTACATATCGATCAAGACATAGCGAAATAAGTCTGAACAACACAGCAGCGTGCCTGAATCATCACTACTTAGGCGGCGTCACCAATAATAATTTACGGCTCTTCTTCAATGAGTATGCCGCGTGGTCAATCTTTCACTCGTGCAAGCGTTGCAATGTAAGTAACAAAATAAATACATCAAGCGCATATATTTAAGTTACAGTTGAAGAACAGGCTGCTCTTATTTAGACACTCGCTTCCCTAATAATATTATATGCATGTTTTGGATAACGACCCGAAATGCTCAGAAGCACTGATAGAAAAACGTCAAATAATTCGTCATGATTAATAACAACGGCAAATGTATTTCACACCATACGGTGCTCTGAATGCAAGTCAAGTTATTTTTAGAGGAATACCAGTCTAGATGCACGTATCATTTGTTACTTTTGTTGTAGCAGCAGGAACATTTCACAATGCTACTGCAAACCTTATATTGCTCTTGTGATACAAAAGGACTATCTATAACATAAGGCTAATTACAGCTCAAACTTAGAAAGGTGTCACTTCGCCAGTTGTGGAGCGACATGGCTTGATGAAAATTTCAGATATTCAGATCTATTTTGCATAAATCCTACTCCTAAATTTCCGATAATTTTAACGTCAAACGAAGGCAGAATCTTTGAGACGCTGTTTTATTGCCTCTGGCTGGGTACCGCGAATTTAAAACCCTTCTTACACAACGTTTCACGAGCAGAGAGTCTAGAATGCGTATGTACGCATGTGGGTGAATATTTACACTTTCTATTAGCCCAACCATGACACCAGGACAAAAGGCAACAAATAATACGAGATTCAATTACATGAGACCATAGGCCCTTCAACCTCGAAACAATCCTATCTTCATGCCTGGCAAAAAAGTACACTAATAGCAGTCGACAAGTTCCTAGAAGGGAGTGGTACTTCTAGAAAACATCGAGGAAGCCTTTCCAGGTTAATTTTATTAATTTAATTTGACTTGACCGCATCGCGTTGCGTGTCGCCTCATGTGCGAAATCATTTTGAATCTCTATGACTGAACTTTGACAATGTCTCTGCCTAATTAACGTGGCTGGACGTTTTTCTTTATGGTGTCACGATATTCATGCGACTCCATTTTGTGTGAATACATCGCACAGTACACGGGCCTCTATCCTTACGCCTCCAGCGAAACGCGATCGCTGCGGTCTGAATCAAGCCCGCCATATTTGGGAGACTAGTCAAGCACCCTAGCCAATGTTTTATAACAGCGGACTGCATTTTATGTGAAGTATCATGCTGAAAAGTGGACCGTATTGTGTGCTAATATTTTTATATTTACATGAACGGAATTGCATAAATTTCGTCTAGAAGCCTTTTCAATTATTTTTTTTTATTTTCAGGGCTGCAATTTTTACGTATCCTGTTATCTGTGAAAAGTAGTAGCAGGCGCACAAGAGTGCTGACATCTCTTAAACAGCAAATAATAAAAAATGTGTTCTAATAGCTTAAAGAAAACGGCTGTAAGATTGCAAAATAAAACACACAGAAAAAATTGCCAGATCCCACGGACAATGGACATCGATCATATGCGAAGCACAAATGAGAAACGTTGATATGTCACTTTAAAATCAGCACAGCGTTACGAGGTGGAGGTAAATTAAGCCACACATGATTTTTGTGTCATGATTATCATGCTTAGATGTGTCGTTTACCTTCGTCATCTATTCACGTCAAGTGATACCCAATTTAGTATATGTGGAGCGAGCGAAACGGCTGCGAGCACGCTATGAGCGTGGTATGTTGTCATGTTATTACATGACACCCCTGTCAGGATTATCATGTTTGCACCAGTCACATATTTCGTCATCTATTAACGTCCCGTAATTCCAAATTCGGCATATGAGAAGCTAGTGAAAAGGCCGCGAACGCATCATGAGCAAAGCATGTACTCATGTCGTTACATGAGACGGATCTCATGATTATCACGTTTGAACTAGTCACATACCTTCGTCATGCATTCACGTTTCGTAATACCAAATTTGGTATATGTGGCGCTAGCGAAACGGCCGCGAGCGCATGATGAGCGTGGCATGTAGTCATGTTGTGACATTACATGCATGTAATAATTTTGATCTTAGGGTCTCTCGCTTGTGTTCGCCATGTAATCATGTCATAACATACCAGTTTTGCAACATGCAATGTGCACAAAACCACCGCAAGAGCTGCAGGAGCATGAAATGTAAATCATGACATTCATGACATTTATGTCTTGATTTTCATGTTATGACTAGTCAAATATGCTCTTCTTACAGTCATGTTATGTCGTACCAAGTTTGGTATCGATACCATTATCAGAACGGCCAGGAGAGCTAAAAGTCGTAGACAGACAGACAGACAGACAGACAGACAGACAGACAGACAGACAGACAGACAGACAGACAGACAGACAGACAGACAGACAGACAGACAGACAGACAGACAGACAGACAGACAGACAGACAGACAGACAGACAGACAGACAGACAGACAGACAGATAGATAGATAGATAGATAGATAGATAGATAGATAGATAGATAGATAGATAGATAGATAGATAGATAGATAGATAGATAGATAGATAGATAGATAGATAGATAGATAGATAGATAGATAGATAGATAGATAGATAGATAGATAGATAGATAGATAGATAGATAGGTGCGCTCAAAGTCGCCGAAGTTCGCTAAGAAATGCTTCGCATTTAAAAAACGTCAACGGCCGAAAGAGTTTGGCTCATGACCCATTGGTAACCATGCATACTGCCCTGAAGTTATCTGCACCATAGGTGTGTGACTACGTGGGGTGCCTTCATATTTCAGACGTTTTTTTTTTTCAATAACTCCGCTGATTTCTCGTAAATAGTAGTTGGTATAAAGTTCCCCACCCTTTCGTGCCCTTGCGATTTATTTTCTGGAATCGTCTCACCCGGTTAATATACGAATGTGTTGAAAAAAAAAAAAAAGGAGCTGCAGAAGCTGTGCTACTTGTATAATATCCCTAACTTCTATTTCGCGATACACAAATTTCATGAATTATATGAAGGAAAAAATCTTTGTTTCTCACTGCAGTCCAGGTTTTTCGTGGTTCAACTAACCCTACATTTAATTAGCGACCACTGAAGTGGAGGGAGGCTTAATTTGATCAAGACACCTAAGTGAACGCGAAGTACAGTAAAAATGGAAGTACTAAGAGAAAGGGGGTGGGAGGTGAACGTGTCTCCTTCTGACACGGCTAGATGCACTACATTCAACGTCGCTAGCTAGTTGCGTGCGGCGCGAATCATCTAAAAACCCTGCATAGTTAGTTCTTCCTGACAATTCACTACTCCGATCACGAGGGTAAACAGAGCATCAACTTTGGCTGGTTGGCATGACGTTCCTTGGTGTACATATAGCTCGGGACTCAAAGCACCAACAAACGATGAAAGTGGAACGAGCTTGCACTCACTTGCCAGTCCTTTCTTGCCTTAATTAAAGCAGGCAGTGAGTCTAAGAATCACTTGACTTGACTGAAGGCGGTGCTTGAAGCACCTACCATGCTTGAGCACGCAATTGAAGACGAGAGAGAGAGAATGAATTTGATGGAGAGCTGGAGAAGTCTGTCGGGCTATTCGCCTGACATGCTATTCGAGATACCGGGGGATAACTATGATATGTACACTGATAAAGAGATAACACATACAGTGACACACACACACACACAACACTGTTTACAACATTTCATTTAGGCTTGTGGCCCGCCAAAATAAGGGCACCGAATAAAGTATGGTGCACTACTTCACCTCAACTAGTTTACCAGTTTAAGTGTTTATTTCAGCTTAGAGAGCCAGAAAATGCTTTTGCGCACTGTTTAAACAGCGCTGAACGCAATTAGTGGGGAGTCAGCCCGTATCTCAGTCTTGTGGCTCCCTTTCTCGTTTGATCTCCTCGCGCCGCCTCTAATTAGTGGCTGACACGCAATGCCACGTCAGGCACATCTCAAGTGCACTGCGGGAAAGAGAACGTGGCGCATAGTTGGTTAAGAGGAACTCAAGGGTAAAAAGGCAGAAAGGGAATGTGCTCGGCTTGGCCATGGAAACTTCGCCGTCGTACTATCGAATTTCTCGTCGCCGGCGTCGAAGTTTCTATTCCCAGAGAGCTTGCTACTTGTGTACGGACGAACTCCCGCGTTAGGTCTGACGGAGTGCGCACTCATTGGCGGCAGAGATGCACGTAAAAATTATGAATTTAAGCGTTGATAAACCACGATGAAACCGGTTTTTTGTCGTGCTCTCACACGATATAGGATCTGGTAAACGGGTGTGTGAAAGAGTGAAATTTGGTATGTTATGAAGGAAAAAAAACTAACGCTGAAAGCGTCACCTCAACTCATCTGGGGCAGCTAGTTGACTTTGTCCGTCTAAAGTGATAGTGGCGTTGCGCATTTCAATGGGAACCGAATTCACATGCATGACATGACAAGAAACTCTACGAATAGTCTTGGACTTGATGCGAGCAATTTTTTCCAGTTGCTTAGTGAAAGTGGAGCCAGAGACATTTAGGAAGGCCGCTTTCATCGAACTGTTTGTGCTTCAGTGAAGTTCTTCTCTATTTAGCAATCCACCGGACACTTTAAAAATCTTTAAGGGAAAGCATGTATGGCTAGTCCATACAAAGTACATGCTTTGTTCAAGAATGTTTGTTTCAAGCCCATTGACAGTAAGTAAGTCAGTGGTAAATGGTGTATATGCATAGCTCACTGTTAGGGAGAAGGACAGTATATATGACGGCCTAGTCGGTTAATGCAGCGCGCTGAAATGCGAGGGGTCACAAGTTTGGATCTCCGGTGGGGGCCTTGGAATTCTACTTCCTGAGTTATTTTTACTTGTGCTTTTTATGATTATACACATACATGTACATATCTGGGACATCAAGGCGACGGTAAAATTTAGTTGGGAGGGTCCTTATAATTGCTAATACAATAAAAATTATACAAAACAAGCTCATTATCACCTTAAGACAGCTGTGTTTATATAATTGCGAGCTTATAGTTTTTTAATCCTCTAATTATTATGGATGATTATGTACCAGTGTATTCTGTACAACAAATGCTTGTTGGTGTGTCTATGCTTTTGCTGCAGGGTGGCAACACCTAGTCAGGCGTTTATTTAGCCTTTAGTCGTGTCCCCCAACGTACAGTGTAACGATTTTTCCTTGAATAAAAGAATGAAATGAAATGAAATGAAAATTATAATATCACTTTCAAAGATGTCGTAAGAGCATGTGCTCTTTTAGTCTTTCGTTCAAGCACCTGCCAAACCACTTGCTTCATATCCTTCTTAACAAAACTTATTGTAGTCAGAATTTTACCTTATGAACTACATAAGGAAGTTGTCGATCACTGTAGCCGTTGTGTAAAAGAAAGATGAGAAGGTTTTTTCGGGCGCATCCAAAAGTTTGCCTAACAGCGTAGCTATCATGCTAATTCATTGTGTTACGGCGAAGAATAAAGAGGGGTATACAGCACGAAATAGACATAAAAACAAACACAACACATCACCATGGTTTCAGTGTAAATTAGCGGTAATTAGAGAAAGTACTGAGTGATTTCTTCGTCTCTGTATAGGTTGCAGAAATACTACCATGACGCTACTGTTTAATGAAGTAACTTAGCGGACTACCGATCCTTCATCAATAACAGTGACCTGTCAAGTAAAAAAGAATACAATCAAACGAGTAATTTTACAGGGTGCAATAAAAAAAATTCAATGTTGGATAACGAGTCACTTCGTGTATAGTGCGCCAAGAGAGCTAAGATCATTATCAACCATTATCTGCAGCGGTAGACGGGCTCTTATAGTGCTCGGCTGTCGACCCGGAAGTTGTGAGTTCGACGCCGGCCGCGAAGGTCGCATTTCGACGAAACTGAAATGATAGAGGCCCGGGATTTTCGCAATGCCAGTGCACGTTAGAGTACACCAGATGGTCAGTATTTCCGAAGCTGCTCACACCAGCGTCTATCATAATCATATCGTGGTTCTGGGACGTGAAACCTCAGATATTATTATTATTATTATTATTATTATTATTATTATTAAGAATATCAAAAAGTACCCAAAGCGCAACTATAGCCGTTAACAAGCATTCTTGTATAACATGCCAAACAGCATGTTATTTCAGCGTGCTACAGATATCAGGACTTGTGGCAATATGCCCGCATCACCCCAGCAAGTTGTGAAAATACCCTTCTATAAGGGTGCCTTCGAGATGTAGAAAGTCCCGAACGCAATTCGTCATGGCTGGCTGCAACAGCGTCGACAAACACTTTGTCCCTGATGACGTGTTGACGAACACGTTCGCGTCAATAGTGTCCTATCCTAAATCTTCGGTGAGCACATAAAGTATGACAGCGGAAAAATAATATGTCCTGCACCGTCAACAAAGTGTGTTGCACTTACTTCAACCGGAAGCTGTACAATGGCACGTCGGGGTCTCGGCTCATTAGTCCCTTTCAAAGGCTTACGTCACGTTTCTATATATTGGAGTGTAAGGGTGCACAGGCTTCCTTTATGCGCATGCTCAGTGGTAGATGCCATCGCGAATGACCTCACAGCCAGTGTTACAAACTTAGTTCTAGCATTGTGCGCTTTGTGGGCTTTGTCACCGCTTCAAGGACAATAAATCTTGAAAGGCCGTTGTTTCTTTAGCTCATTCAATAGAGTTGCAAGCACTTTTTCTTTTGGTGAAGGCTGAAGAAACGAAGGGCATATACTC
Organism: Rhipicephalus microplus; assembly: GCF_043290135.1. Taxonomy (NCBI): domain Eukaryota; kingdom Metazoa; phylum Arthropoda; class Arachnida; order Ixodida; family Ixodidae; genus Rhipicephalus; species Rhipicephalus microplus. The sequence goes on from NC_134701.1 coordinate 195,550,270, forward strand.
TGTGAATAAACAAGTTTCGTCTTACTATCAACAACAACAATCCAAAAAGAAACACGCAATCAAAGCGACAAGACCAAAAAGTTCACGACTGCCAACCTCGTATTGTGATAAAAGAGCAGGGGCTTGGGCGAGTTGATTTTGGTTGATGACGCCGTATAAGACAGCGTACGATTGTATGAAAAATGGACTTGACAGAAAAAAAGTCGTGCACTCTTTTTTCTTCGTCATTGTGAAAAATAATGGAGTGCTCTTTTTTCTTCAGTCTGAAAAACCTGATTTGATTGATTGATTGATATGTGGGGTTTAACGTCCTAAAACCACCACATAATTATGAGAGACGCCGTAGTGGAGGGCTCCGGAAATTTCGACCACCTGGGGTGCTTTAACGTGCACCGAAATCTGAGCACACGGGCCTACAACATTTCCGCCTCCATCGGAAATGCAGCCGCCGCAGCCGGGATTCAATCCCGCGACCTGCGAGTCAGCAGCCGAGTACCTTAGCCACTAGACCACCGCGGCGGGGCAGTCTGAAAAACCTGAAAAAGTTCACGCTGCACTCTTTATTCTCTGTTCTTTTTACCCTACATTTGCGCTTTGTGTTACACGCTATCGGGTTCTATGACAGGCTCCACTGTGATTATATATTTGCGAATTTACGCGAAGCTATATTCCGGAGAGTTTTTTCAAGCTATATATAGCAAGAAAACAACCAACCCACCACCCGACAAACTATTGCTGTTTGGAATTGCTTCCAAGCCGTCTACCTTGCCTTCTTTTACTCGTGCGTGGAACTTCGGAAACACTGGCTTCTCTGTGACTTCAGAGATCTGACTTCCGTGCGAAAGGAATATATGGGATGTACTGCAAAGGCCCTCTTTCTTTTAGTGAATATCCAGGCGAAACCACAAAAATTTCTATACATAACCAGATTAGGAGCTTACTAAAAAAAGGAGAAACGCAAACATTTCTTTATTCCTGCTCAAAATTAAAATATCTGCGCTGAGAGAACATGATTATATATTGTAAACAGTAAGAGGCGCAACTATATCTCTGCACTTGTTTCCCGACTATATTGTGGAGCTCACACACTGGGGAAATCGCCTAATAGCAAATCTGTGTATGTCTCTCGTTGGCTTCAGAACGCCAAAAAATTAGGCGTATCTATTATTACACGAGGTAAATTGTGGCGCTCACACAGTGCAACCCCACTTTCTTTTTTAGATGGTGCAATACTCGAGCAATTGCGTTGGCCTATGCATCGTTCGTGAACAAAGCTTTCTTTGCGCAATCACAGCCCCTGGCAAAGAAAAACTAAGCACTTATAGTTTTGCATTTGTCCTGTGTACATTCATAATACATGTTAACGAATGTCTACTTTTGTTTGTGGCGATTGACTATGCACATACACACGGAAGTACTAAAATTACGCGGATAAGATGAGCGCTGTCAAAAAGAGTCAGTGTGGTTCGCGCCGTCTGTAGACACTGATGCATCTGGGAACTCGCTATCTCAGGGAATATCCGCACTCCCCCGGCCATTTTCTTCCTTTCGTGAGATATTCAAGTAATACTGTCATGCTTGCCATCCTTACATCGTTTAAATTTTAGACAGGGGCTGTCTGGCTAAGAAAAAGAACTTACTAAAAGCGACATGTAACGGGCTCACAAAAGCTTCAATATAATTTTTTCCCGATTTTATTTCGTATCCACGTGAAATATTAAAATTTAAAAAATTTCAGAACAATAGAAGAAGCCATATTTTTGATACGATTATCAGGCTTTGAATTACTACGAACTTGAAATTGTTAACCAGCTTTTCTAAATGCTTTGTGGTTCTGTCCCATGCGCTTTTTACTTGCAGTTGTTTTTTCCCGTTTACGAAGCTTTCTTGATGGTCGCAGTTGGTGCGGTGAGAGCCCCGTTGTCGTTCAACGGCAATGCCGTCTATTGCTCGCCGCTTGAGAGGAAAGGTCGCACATGGGGGCAATGGCCTTTCCTTTCGATAGAGCACTCTGGGATACACAACACCAACAGCAAAAGAAAAAAAAAGTGAGTGACACATTACACTCAAGCACCAGCACCTATAGTCCATACAGAAAAAAAAAACAGCAGCGAGACGCAATAGAATGCCCGCAAAATCCACTCTCTTGCATTCGATACTGCGCGGCTCTTAATTTTTTGTTACAGGCAAAAGGTGTTCGTGCTCAGCATAACAATGGTTTCCTGTCAGACAGGCCGGACGCGGATCAATATGGGCTCGCAGCTGTCGGCCCCGAGACCGTCCCACGGCCAAAACACGCGGAAGCACTTTCTTGTCCTTATTACAAATGCGGCGCAGCGGTAAGAGTCCGCTAATGCATTGCCTGTCTCAGCTGTCGCTGATTGGATTTAGGGCTGGATTGCCGTCGGGGATGATTGGCGTCCGTCTACTGAATATTTATCCATCTATATTCCTCACAATGAATACCCACCACAACTGACTGTTCTCTTGGCAGACTCTCACGGAAGAGGTGTGCAATCTAGTGGACACGTTCGTTTCGGCAGAGTGCATTCAGTCAGTAGAGAAAGCTGCTTGCAATATCGTCGTCGTTCTCTTGACCACGTGGACGCATCAAACTTGGGCAAAACACTCCCAGCGTTAGTAAAAGTAAAGTAAACAAAATTTACAGTCACGAAACAAACTTGAGAAGTCCCTCCTTGCAAGTGAGCCCGTCCCAGATGCTTGTGAATGGTGCATAATGTGCCTGGCAACCTTGACAGGTGCGTTGAATGGGAGGCCGCATTAAATTTAAATTTATGGCCATTGCGGTCGGAGAGACCGAGTTAGTGCCCGAGCTCCAAGATTCGCGCAGCCAGAAGAGATTTCATATATGCAACGTTCGCCACGTTCAGGTGAATGCCGGCCTTTTCATTAGGATCGAAAGTTGCGAAAGCTTCGTAATGTCATATTGATGCTGTGCAAAAATATTTGGAGACGGGGCAAGTGCTGTTCTTTAAGCTCCGGTCTATCAGCGGCGGCCGGAATGGACAGTACGCTACATCAAAATAGAGGTGCTCGCGCTTCGACACTTCCGGAATAGCTCCCGAAAATAAACCAATCACCTTGGCCTCACACCAAACTACGACAGGCTAGTTCAACCGGTGCAGGTCGCCGTTATTGCCAGGTACTCACGCTGAAGAGTGACAGTGCTGTTATTAGTGAAGCTGTTTTTCCTTCCCTCGTTTGCACTTGTATTACAATACAGAATAGAAATGCGTTATACAACGGAGCTACTCACTAGGTATATTCTGAATTCGTATACAAACATAAAATATGGAGCCAGTTCACGCAAAATATCGCTTTATATCTTCTTTCATATTTCTGCCATGCTGTTTTATTTTTATCTCTATTAAACCAAATAGATGAACACTTCCTGTAATGCTACTGCTACACAAAAACTTTGGAATGATGAAAAGGATCAAGAACATGGACACCAAACAATCACAAAATATGATGGTTGAAATAAAATAAAGAGTATCTGTTACACAGAAAATAACGTGTTATTTCTAAATGCGGCCTCGGTTGCGCAGTTCCAAATGATGCTCGCATGCAGCGCAGTAGTTATGGCAAAACTATTTTGAAAAAATAATTAGTGGTCATGCCTGGGAACCAAACAGAAAAAGCACATAAAGTGTAACAGAACAGGTGACATACCAATGATTAATGGTAGTAATTGATTGAAGCGTGGTCAATAACATATAGCGGCACTGCCGTGAGGGTGAGTCACATCTCGTTGGGCCCCTTATAAGGTTACCCAAACAAGTAAGAGCTCTTCACTAGAAACAGCATGCAATCCACAGGCCACGACAGATCACCACATGACCTTGACATATTCAGAGACTATGACCGTGACCACGACCAGAACACCTCCCACTTCTGCCTTTCTTGGTTATATATAAAAGAACGTTTATGTACTTTGATTAAAGAGCCTGTTCACGAACCCCAGGTGGTCGAAATTTTCGCAGCTTTACAATACAGCGTCTCCGAACACATCGTGGTTTTGGGACGTAAAACCCCAACAATTGTTATAAATTAGCCACGTGCGAATGTTCCATTAAAATAATTGAGTTTCAATTTTCTTCTTAAGGAACCTCTACTATTATGAATATTCTAAAAGCACTAAACTTCATAAGAAGTGCTAAATTAGCGAAAAACAACTATTTCTTTACTAAATTTCACGAAATTTGTCGCAAGATATATCAGTTTTAGTTGCTACGTGAAACAACAACAACAACAACAACAAAAAACAGATAGGCTCAGAAGATAACTCGTTGGGGCGTCACCTTTAAGTGTAAAACGGTCAATAAAAAGACAGTTATTCGCACATTCGGCATATTGTCATGGTTACCACGCCACTTGATCTGTATAGTGCCTTTAGTAATACTTCCAAAAAACGAAAAGAACCATGCCTTTGATATTGTTGCGAATGTATTTACTACTTTAGAGTAGAAAAGTACTCCAGCAGTCAAGATGGCAGCCGTTGTGTATTTCGAACAGCCCAAAAACGTCGTCGTCTTCTTCTTCGCACCGCCCGCATAGCTGCATAGCCGCGAACCCGCAACATCGACCTCCGGCGGCGAAAAGCGCCGACCCGGCGCTTGTTAGCAGGTGTTGGACGAGATGTACGGCTTGAGGCGAGCGACGTGGACGATGTCGGAAGATGTGGAAGGTATCGAAGGGTTTAGAGGTGCTATTTCATAGGTAACATCAGTTACCTGCCGTAGCACACGATAAGGTCCGGAATACTTGGGTAGAAGCTTTTCAGCCAGACCAACATGTCGCGACGGAGTCCACAGAAGAACGAGGTCACCTGGACTAAAGTGGACGTCCCGATGGTGGCTGTCATAGCTACGTTTCTGACGGAGCTGCGAGTCCGAAAGGCGCTGGTGGGCAATCTGACGGGCTTTCTCCGCGGTGGTAATAGCGCGGCGAGCATATGCTGTGGACAGGTCGGTAGGGTTGGGTACAAGCGTGTCGAACGGCAATGTCGGGTCTCTTCCATACAAAAGGTAAAAGGGAGAATATCCAGCAGTGTCGTGGCGTGAGCTATTGTAAGCGAAAGTGACAAAGGGTAGCGCAATGTCCCAGTCACGATGATCCGTCGACACGTACATGGCGAGCATGTCAGTGAGTGTGCGATTCAGACGTTCTGTGAGGCCGTTTGTTTGAGGATGGTAGGCCGTCGTAAGCTTGTGCTTGGTTGCACAAGAACGAAGTAGATCGTCAATTACCTTAGATAAAAAGTAGCGACCGCGATCGGTGACCAGTTGACGAGGAGCACCATGATGTAAGATGACGTCTTGAATCAAAAAGTCGGCGACATCTGTAGCGCAGCTGCTTGGAAGAGGTCTCGTAATTGCGAAACGGGTCGAGTAATCTATGGCGACGGCGACCCACCTGTTACCGTCGGTAGAAAGAGGGAAAGGGCCCAGCAGGTCGAGGCCGACACGATAGAAAGGCTCGGCAGGTACGTCGATCGGTTGAAGGAGCCCGGCGGGGTGTACCGCTGGCCTTTTGCGGCGTTGGCACGACTCACAAGACCTAACATAACGTTGTACAGAACGGTAGAGGCCGGGCCAGAAAAAGCGTCGGCGGACACGGTCGTACGTTCTGGCAACACCAAGGTGGCCAGCCGTTGGTACATCATGTAGTTGCTGAAGTACGGTCGAGTGCAAATGAGTGGGTATTACGAGTAGTAGTTCGTTTCCCACATGGTGCATGTTGCGGCGGTATAAAATGCCGTCTATGACAACGAACATGCGAAGCGAATTGTCTGTACAGCCTGTGTTCAGGCGGTCGATTAGCTCGCGTAGGGACGCGTCACGCCGTTGCTCACATCCTATGTTGCCGAAAGCAGAGAGCGAGGAAATACAGATGGACGCGTCGTCGGTTACTAGATCTGGAGCGTCAACGGGGTACCGAGAGAGGCAGTCGGCGTCTTGGTGTAAACGGCCAGACTTGTAAACCACTGTGTATGTGAATTCCTGGAGGCGCAGAGCCCAACGAGCAAGGCGCCCCGTTGGATCTTTGAGGGCTGAAAGCCAGCATAGAGCGTGATGGTCAGTGGTAACTGTGAAAGGCCGGCCATATAAATAGGGGCGGAATTTACCAACTGCCCATACAAGCGCCAGGCACTCGCGTTCCGTAATAGAGTAATTGCGTTCGGCAGGAGAAAGGAGCCGGCTGGCATACGCAAGAACTCGATCGTGACCGGATTGACGCTGGGCTAAAACCGCGCCAATACCGTAGCCACTAGCATCAGTGCGGACCTCGGTTGGAGCAGACGGGTCGAAGTGGGCGAGAATCGGTGGCGTGGTCAGAAGTGTTATGAGCTGGGAAAAGGCCGTGCCTTGATCAGGACCCCACTCAAATGGTACATCTTTCTTCAAAAGATCAGTGAGGGGGCGTGCGACCTCTGCGAAGTTTCTGACAAATCGTCGGAAATATGAGCATAGGCCCACAAAACTTCGAACGTCCTTGACACAAGTCGGTACAGGAAAATCCAGGACAGCTCGGACTTTGTCGGGATCGGGGCGGATGCCGGAGGAGTCAACGAGATGCCCTAGAATAGTAACTTGGCGATGCCCAAAATGGCATTTCGAGGAATTAAGTTGGAGCCCAGCCTCTCGAAATACTGAAAGAATTGAGGAAAGGCGCTCGAGGTGAGATTTAAAGGTTGGGGCAAACACAATCACGTCGTCCAGATAACACAGGCAGATAGACCATTTAAAGCTGCGCAAAAGCGTGTCCATCATCCGCTCGAACGTTGCCGGCGCATTGCACAAGCCAAACGGCATTACCTTGAATTGGTAGAGACCGTCAGGCGTTACAAAGGCGGTCTTCTCCCGGTCGAGGTCGTCCACGGCGATCTGCCAGTAACCGGAGCGTAAGTCTATCGAAGAAAAATAGGTTGCGCCATGAAGGCAGTCCAGGGCATCATCAATACGAGGAAGCGGGTAGACATCCCTTTTGGTGACCTTGTTTAAATGCCGATAGTCCACGCAGAAACGCCAGGTATTGTCCTTCTTTTTAACTAAGACTACAGGGGACGCCCACGGACTCGATGAGGGCTCTATGATGCCTTTTGTGAGCATCTTATTCACCTCCTGTTGGATAACTTGGCGTTCTGATGGTGACACTCGATAGGGACGCCTGTGAATTGGAGTTGCATCACCGGTATTAATGCGATGTTTGACTTGCGATGTTTGACTTATGGGCCTACCGTCAAAGTCAAATATGTCCGAATAGCTCGTGAGAAGATCAGTGAGGTCTTTGACCTGAGACGGCAAGAGGTCTGAGGCAATCATCTTAGTTACATTGTTGAGCCGTGTAGATTTGGCTGCGTCGGTGCTATGCAGGTTCGGCGAGGCGACTGTGGCCAGTTCACGTGACACTGATGAGATCTGGCACTCGTGTGACGGTGAAAGAGTGGCGAGAACAATGCCTTGTGGTAGGATTTGAGGGCTGAGTCCGAAGTTCAGAAGAGGAAGGCACGTCTTGTTCGCTGTGACAGTTAATATGGTGTACGGGGAGGAAACGTTGCGGGCCAATAAAACACCGGGAGAGGGAAAGACCACGTAATCCCCATCCGGAACACTGGGATATGGTTCAACTGTGACACAAGTTAGGGCTTGGGGTGGGAGGCGAACAAACTCAGCGCATGAAAGCTTGTTCTGTACCATCTTCGACTCTTCGGTGGCCGCAGGCAAGTCAAGTTGCACGACGCCGGCTGAGCAGTCAATTACAGCGGAGTGGTCGGACAAAAAATCGAGTCCAAGGATGACGTCATGTGGACAGTGAGCGAGAACATGGAATAGAACGGACGTCTGGCGGTCGGCGAATCTCACACGCGCGGTGCACATTCCGAGCACAGCCGGGGTCGCTCCACTAGCGACACGTACAAATAGGGACTCTGGCGGCGTAAGGACCTTGTTTAATCGTGCACGGAGGTCAGAGCTCAGAATTGAAATATGTGCGCCGGTGTCAATAAGGGCAGTAACAGGAAGGCCATCCACTTCTACATCAAGCAGGTTCTTGTCCGTAGTCAAGGTCAGCAGAGGGTTTTCAGGTCGGGAGTCCAATGCAGCGTCACCTCCGGGAGCTGCATTGCTCAGTTTTCCGAAGAAGGGCGTCCACTAGGGTGGGGCGACGAATAGCGGCGGTGCTGAGGTGACCTGGAGCGACGGTCATGCGGGGACGGCGAACGGCTGGACCGGCGGACTGGTGTCGCAGGAGTGCCATTGTACGGTCCATCGTCACGAGCGCTGTACTGCAGGGGCCGGTGGTTGTCGTCACGTCGATAGCCAGGAAACGACCGAGGTGGATACGTGCGGAAACGACAGTAGCGGGAGATGTGTCCTACACCATGACAATGAAAACATATAGGCTTGTCGTCCTGTGTCCTCCACTGAGCAGGATCACGATAGCGGCGGAATCTTTCTGGTGCAGGAGAAGGCGCTATGGTACTGACCCGAGGTTCCGTCAACGAACACACAGGCTGCAGCCCAACGTTTGCCAGCTCCTCTCTCACGACCTGTTGGATCAACGAGATCGTTGGTCGATCATCAGATGGGCGGGTCAGAAAAGACGGAGACGCGGCCTCGATTTCTCTACGAACGATGCGAACCACACTTTCGTTGTTATGTGGTTGACTGCATGGCGGCTGAAGGTCCTCGCAAGATGACGTAGCGGCCGTGTTCGGAAGTCGCAAGAAATTCTTGGCGACCCGGCGACTCTTCAGCTCTTCGAATCGGCGGCACTCTTTGATGATGTCATCAATGGTGGAACAGTCTTTGGAAACCAGTATGTTAAAAGCATCATCTGCAATGCCTTTAAGTAAATGGCTTACTTTGTCTTCCTCGGACATGTTGGGGTCGGCACGATGGCAAAGGGCGAGAACGTCAAGGATGTAGGTGACATATTGTGACGAAGGAACGCGTTTATTTACAGGAAATGGTTGAGATCGGTACAGCTCAGAGCCAGAAACCGGCGACCGAGCTGCTCGTGAGCCAGACCGCTTTCACCTCTTCCTCTTCATGCGCCCATCGAGGTGTGTCATTTCCCCCGTTCGCAGACGATGCCCACTGGGCGAGTCAATAGGAAGGTTGGTGGTGATATGGCTTGAGGCGCGCGACGTGTGTCAGCTGTGTCTTGCTAGAGCGCCGACCATTGCTTGTGACGCCGGAGATGACGTATGTGACGTCACTGAGACGGTCAATGACTACAAATGGTCCGGAGTAGTGGGCCAGAAACTTTTGGCATAAACCACGTTTGCGGACAGGTGTCCACAACCACACCAGGTCACCCTTTGTGTAGGCAACGGAGTGATGGTGGGCGTCGTACCGGGTCTTGGAGCGCTGTTGAGATGCAATGGTTCGAAGGCGTGCGACGCGACGGGCTTCTTCAGCGCGGCATAGTGACTCGGCAACCGATGTTTCCACATCTAACGTAAAAGGCAGAATGGTGTCGAGGCAACTGCGAGGGGAGCGGGCGTAGAGCAGGAAAAAGGGCGCGTACCCTGTTGTCTCGTGTTTCGCGGTGTTGTAGGCGTATGTGATATAGGGCAGTACTTCGTCCCAGTTTTTGTGCTTGGCATCAACATAAATTGACAACATGTTCGTTAGCGTCCTGTTGGTCCGCTCTACGAGGCCATTCGTCTGGGGGTGATACGGGGTTGCGTGGCGGAATTGGCTGGCAGACAGGCGTAGGATCTCTTCAACGACGTCAGCGACGAACTGACGTCCCCGGTCGCTAATGACGACTCGTGGAGGGCCATGACGGAGAATGATATGCCGAAGCATAAACTGCGACACGTGAAAGGCTGTTGCAGTAGGTATAGCCGCAGTTTCTGCGTAGCGCGTCAGGTGGTCGACGCACACGATGACCCATCGATTGGCACTGGCTGAACGCGGAAACGGACCTAGAAGGTCGACACCAACAATCTCGAAGGGAAAGCTAGGAGGTGGTACGGGATGGAGAAGTCCGGGTGATGTAGTCGTGGGACGCTTGTGACGTTGACATTGTTCGCAACCGGCTACGTATTTTTCTGTGTCGCGTCGCATCTTGGGCCAGTAAAACCTTTGCTGGATGCGATGAAACGTTCTGGCGAAGCCCATGTGCCCACTGGTTGCGTTGTCATGGCAGAACCGAAAAATTTGGGGACGTAGAGTGCGTGGAACTACCAGAAGCAGACGGGCGCCTTGGCCAGAATAATTCTTCTTGTAAAGGACGGCGTCATGGACTACAAAAGAGCTTGAACTGGCCGGGTCATTCGCGGAGGCAAACAGGTGATCTAAGCAATGATCCTCGTGCTGTGCTGTCCGGAAAGCCGCGATGTCAGGAAAATGAGAGTCAATAGCTGTGATAAAATCGTCAAAATTATCAGCTTCACACTCGGTCGTTGGTAGAGGAAGCCGTGACAGGCAGTCAGCGTCTGCGTGGCGATTACCGCTCTTGTAGCGGACCGTGAAGTCAAATTCTTGTAACCGTATGGCCCATCGCGCAAGTCGACCAGATGGATCACGTAGGCTCACCAACCAGCAAAGAGAGTGATGATCGGTGATGACTGAGAAACGACGACCGTAGATGTAGGGGCGAAACTTGTGTACGGCGAAAACGACGGCGAGGCACTCCAATTCGGTAACCGTATAATTACGCTCTGCCTTGCTCAGGGACCGGCTTGCATAGGCGACGACGTGTTCAGCATTGTTGTGTCGTTGAATAAGCACCGCGCCGAGACCAACTCCACTGGCATCGGTGTGGATTTCCGTGGAAGCAGAGGGATCGAAGTGGCATAGTATTGGCCCGGAAGTGAGAGCGAACTTTAGTTGCTTAAACGCTGACTCACAATTTGGTGTCCAGTGGAAAGGGGCGTCCTTGCGCAGCAAGTCAGTCAGTGGCTGGGCCTTTTCAGCAAAATTAGGTACAAAGCGGCGAAAATAAGAGCATAGGCCCAGAAAGCTTCGTAGCTCGCGGATAGACTGTGGCTGCTTAAACTTGCTGACGGCGTCCACTTTCTGCGGGTCCGGTCTAACACCAGCTTTGTCCACAAGGTGTCCTAAAACCAGTGTTTGCCGTTCACCGAAACGACATTTTTTTGAGTTCAGTGTCAAGGCGGCTTTCTCCAAACATGTTAGAACAACGTCAAGGCGATGATTATGTTCTTCAAAAGTTCGTCCAAAAATAACCACATCGTCCAGGTAACATAAACAAATTTCCCATTTAAGGCCTCTCAAGACGGTATCCATATAGCGTTCAAATGTTGCCGGAGCATTACACAAGCCGAACGGCATAACATTAAATTCAAATAGACCGTCTGGCGTTACAAAAGCCGTCTTCTCTTTATCAACTGGATCCATGGGAATCTGCCAATACCCGGATCGCAAGTCTACCGAAGAAAAGTAGGAAGCTGAATGAAGGCAGTCAATTACGTCATCAATGCGGGGGAGGGGGTACACGTCCTTCTTGGTTATAGAATTGAGACGCCGATAATCAACACAGAACCTCCAGGACCCGTCTTTTTTCTTTACCAAAATAACAGGTGCAGCCCACGGACTTGACGATTCTTGAATTACACCAGTGGCTAGCATCTCGCCAACTTGTTCAGCAATAACTTTGCGTTCGGACACGGACACGCGATAGGGCTTTTGTCGGAGAGGATGAGCAGAGCCAGTATCGATCTTGTGACGAGCGCGCGTGGTCGGTATCTGAGCCCTAGGCACCTTCCGTGCAAAATCAAATACTTTAGCATGTCTCGCCAGCAGTGCAACCAGGTCTTTGCGCTTCTGTGAGGAAATGGACTTGCTAACCATTTTTGAAAATTCAGCTTCCATACCAGAAGTTTCCGGACCCGCCCTTTCAAGATCGCTTAAAGCCCCAATGCAGGTGCTGCTCTGCTTTTCGAACAGGGCAAGGCGCATACCAGCCGGTAGTACAACCGACTCGGGTGAGCTGTTTATCACCCATAATTGAGCCGTCTCGTCTGCGAGAGATACAATGCATCGTGGTACAAAGATGTTTTTCTTGAGACAAGCTACAGGCAACGGCTCAATCACTATGTCACGTGGATTCAAACTCGAGTTGGTTTCCGAAGTGGTCACTTGTACGCTGGCCGTGGACCACGCCGGCAGAAGTACATCTTTAGCTACAGTGAGGTTACCTTTCTCACAATCAGGCTGCTGGGCGAGAGTAGACAACAGAACCTCACCTGCTCCACAATCCACGGTCGCACGACACTCTCGCAAAAAGTCTATGCCAAGTATAACGTCATGCGTTGATTGAGCCAGTACTGTGAATTCCGCCTTGAACGTTTTACCGGCAACACTAACAGACGCAGTGCAGACGCCGACAGGACGCAAGAATGCGCCGCTCACTGCCCGAAATGTGGCAGGTTTGTCCCAGTGAAACATAACCTTACGGCCCAGTCGTTGCTTAAAAACTAAACTCATCACGGAAACACTTGCGCCAGTGTCTATCAATGCCATCGTGGGAACGTCGTCAACAAGTACCTGAACCTTATTCTGAAGCATAGAAACTGGTGGAGGCATTCTTTGATGAAAATCGGTACGTCCAGCGACCTCACCTCCGTCGGCCGCGCTGGCTAGTTTCCCGGTGGCGGAGACGACATTCGTGACCGGCGCCGTGGAGATGGTGACCGAGGTGGACGGGTGGTGGGCGGCGTTAAGCTGCGCACAGATCCGGGCGAATCACTCCGGTTGATCGGCTGGTAGGCGTGCCGCTCGTCAGTTGGGTTGGGGGGCCAGTAGGTGTAGTCAGGCCGTTGGCTTCGTTGTGCAAACGTCGCGGATCTCTGAGGGAATGTCGAACGTGGATTACGTCGCATTGGGCAAAATCGGGCGATATGTCCACGAACACCGCACTGGTAGCAGACGGGCCGTTCACGGGGCATAGGGAACGTCGCTGGATGTTGAGGGTACGCGGCGCTCTGTTCCCACTGAGACGCAAAAGGAGGTGGATGGCTGTTGTAGCCGTAACGACTGTGGGGAGCATAAGGCGGCTCTACATAAGAAGACGCCGGTGGTGGAGCCCTTAGCTGAGGGCCGCGGTTGGAATAGCTGCGCTCCTCGAAACTCGTAGCATTGATACTTGTGGACGGTGTATCGCACGGTGGTTCTCGGGCGTTCAAGGGCGCGTAAAGGTGACGACGAAGTTCCTCACGTACAATGAGGCGAATCGTTGACGAAAGGTCGGTAGGCACGGAGTCTTGGCACACATCGACAGTGGCGACGGTCGTAACATTGGCAAGGCGTCCGAACTTCGTAGTGATGCGGCGAGTCTTCAGGGCCTCAAACGTTCGGCAGTGCCCAATCACATCGGCCACAGACTCAAGACTCTCCTTGCCGATAAGGAAGTGGTAGACGTCTTCCGCAATTCCTTTGAGAATGTGGCCCACCTTGTCCTCTTCCGTCATGTTGGTGTCCACACATTTGCACAGTTTCAGTACCTCCTCAATGTAGGTTCTGCATGTCTCACCACAAGCTTGAGCTCTCTGCGACAACATTTGCTCTGCACGTTTCTTCTTCGTCGCAGGGTCGCCAAAGCACTTCTTGATCTCCTCCATAAACTGGTCCCATGTTGTCAAGGTGTCTTCGTGATTCTCGAACCACACTAAAGCACTGCCATCGAGAAATAGACCCACGTGGGACAACTGGCTGGCCGCATTCCAGCCATTGGCTCGGCTCACCCGTTGATAGTGGCTGAGCCATTCTTCAACGTCATCGCCAGGTTTTCCTGTAAATGTGCGTGGCTCTCGGTAGTGGAAAGACGGCGCCCTCGCGACCGGCTGCTGGATGTCTCCGTCCAAGTTCATATCTCGAGGTAGTGGTGGCAAGCCCGCTAGTCGACGGCTGCGGCGAAGCTCGTGCTCTTGCGGTTCCGTCGTTAGTAGACGGCTGCTCTCCGGTCTCGCTTGACAGTAGCTGGCTTACCCAGCACCTTCCACCACAACTGTGACGAAGGAACGCGTTTATTTACAGGAAATGGTTGAGATCGGTACAGCTCAGAGCCAGAAACCGGCGACCGAGCTGCTCGTGAGCCAGACCGCTTTCACCTCTTCCTCTTCATGCGCCCATCGAGGTGTGTCAATATGATTCGGTCGTAGTTTGTGCCCGACCAGAGAGTTCTTTAGAAGCGGCCCGCTGGCGTCCGACGGCCTTACCAAACAGGTCACGAAGCTTCTGTTTGCAAGTATCCCAGCTGGTTATGTCCGCTTCATGAGCCTCGAACCACGCGCCAGCTGTTCCGCAGAGATAGAAGCCAACGTTGGCGAGCATCATCGTAGGGTCCCACCGGTACACTGCTGCAAACCGCTCGAACTTCGGAATCCAGTCGTCAACGTCAACATGGTCGGTGCCGCAGAAGTTGCCAGGGTCGCGCGGTTGCGTCAATACGACCGGCTGTACAGGCTGCGCCGGAGTCGCGGCTGAAACAGGAGCGGCAGAATTGGTTTCTGTTGCCATGGTCGGGCAGTCGAGAACACGTCCGCTTCGAAGTTCCGTCTTGCGTCGTACCCAGCGCCACCACCAAAATGTTGCGAATGTATTTACTACTTTAGAGTAGAAAAGTACTCCAGCAGTCAAGATGGCAGCCGTTGTGTATTTCGAACAGCCCAAAAACGTCGTCGTCTTCTTCTTCGCACCGCCCGCATAGCTGCATAGCCGCGAACCCGCAACAATATTTCATTGTGGTGCATACTAGACATTTGTTGTCTAGAATGCCACATATACTTATGTAAAAGCACCCACCTGCACACATTGGACGCTGTCGCACTTCGACAGTACTGTACGGTCCGTAGCCTCGTATATTCAAAATCTCTCAAAGCGATTGAACGTTTAGACTAATGGACACTCGGGAAGGGTGCATCGTCGCCAGAAGACTGTCCGTGGGTGGTGAACTAATAAGCGTATATATAGTGTATTCGATGATGGACTGGTGTATGATTTTCATTTACTAACATGGAATGCCACTGGCTATTTGCTATTCGCCGATGGGAACTCGATACCCCTGCGTCACTGCATGCGATGACTGTGCGTCTCTGCTTGCCTGCTCTACAGCGCATCTCCGCGCGCGCGCACGCACGCGTTCACGTGAACAAGTGCTGAGAGCGTCACCGGTCCAGTCTTTTATAGCGCCAACTTTGCATAGCGATGTTTACAGAGATTGGGGTGCGTGGACTTTGCAAAAAGAAAAAAAAAAGAGGCATGAAGTTGTTTGCAAACATACGCAATGGCGTAGTATGGGTGAATACTTTTCACTTCTGTAGGTAGGAAGGTATAAACGTAGTAGAGCGCTTTTAATATCGAGTGCTCTGGCAATGTCGGAAAAATGTGGGGAAGAGAGGGAGAACTCTATCTTGAAAAGCAGAGCATTTAGCCGGCATATGAAAATTGTGAACTTGGTACTGGGGAAGGGGATTGGAGACCGAAAGTAAGAATAGGGAAAGATATAGAAACGGGGGAAGCTTTGCATCTACCTGTGCGATGTACGTCTTTCTTTCTTTCTTTCTTTCTTTCTTTCTTTCTTTCTTTCTTTCTTTCTTTCTTTCTTTCTTTCTTTCTTTCTTTCCTTCTTTCTTTCTTTGAGCCCCTTCTTAACTGTTTTCCTTCCTCCTTACGGGGAATGGTACCTTCATTCAAGTGCTTACGGGCGCGACACGTCACTTGCTATACATGCAACAGCGATGGTCGTGCGCTCATATCCATATTACGATTAAACTATTCAATGCGAAGTCGCCCCAATAAAAGAACAGACTGCCGTATCAAGGAAAGAAAAGCCATCATCCCCACTGTTGGCTTTCCTTCGGTATTCCCCTTTCTATCCTACCTTTCCCCAACGCCTCTAGCGCTCTTCCGATATGAGTGACACCTGGACGGAGACTCGCTCGGTCGTTGGCTGCACTTATATGGCGTAATCAATGACGTTGTATTACGTTGCCATGGTGGGCGTAGCCAAAACAACAGGGTACGCATAACCCTACTCGCGGTGGGGAAGGTTGTCAAGCACGAACGAGAAACCCACCCAAGCGGGTCGTTGCACACCCTGTTACTCCGACTGGTCACAAAATTCTGTGGCAGCATGTTCATATTGGGCAAGTGTGCAGTTATCGCTTCATTACACATTCTGAACCGTGGTTTTTTTTTAACGGTCTTTCAGTGACACGTCGCAGAATCGTAAAGCTAGCCCTCAACCTCCTCGTGAACACCACTAACCAGCGCCTTCAAGGCCTGAACATGATGAATACGTTTCGGGAGCTTCAAGAGACCCACTTCACAAATCAGTACACTCTACTTTCACAGAAGGTAGTGGAGCGCCTCCCATGAGCCCGCCTACTCATAACAAAGTTCACATCATGGAAGATCGCGTTCAATTCCCATACGAGTGGAGATGCGCCTTCCACGTGCGTCCTCTTCCAAACAAAATGACAAAAGAAGACCACAATGACCGGTGCCTGGCACGGTCGAAAGCCCTTGCCCGCTACAATGGATCAAAACCCGGAGTGTTCTATGTAGGCGCGTCTCCGGCCCACAGCCTGGGGACTGGTACACGGCCGCTGTCGTACGCGAGAACCAAACAGTTAACAGGCTCACGTTTCAAGCCCAGGATATAATCCATGCGGAGGAAGTCACCGTTGCATTGACCAGTTGTCACCCCAGGTCGCAAACCATCATCTCTGACTCTCGAGTGGTCTGTCGAAACATCGTGAACGGTTGTGCCGCGTGCCTGGCCTACCACTTAATGCAACGTTCAGACTATCAGGGAATCCCTGCACCTTGCCGTATAGTCTCGGGCCTGCTCACATGGGACTCGAAGGGAATGAGTCAGCCGACGCCGCCGCTCGCGCTCTCTCTCACCGGGCATTCCCATTCACCTCCGCCGATCAGGACGACTTTGAAATCAAGCCGGTGTATTCTTTCCGCGAAATTGTGGACTATTACCAATTTGATCACAGCCTTTATCCACGTCTATGCAAAGGCCTAAGTAAACCACAGGAGTGACTTTTACTCCGACTCTTCACGAACACTATGCTGCGCCCGGAAGCCCCCCAACATTTCGATCCCGCCGTTTCCGGCAGCTGCTCACACTGTGGGGAGAATTCTTTGGATATCTACCACATGGTGTGGGTTTGCCCGTGCAACCCTGCAGGACCCCGTATACTCAACCCTACCCGGGAGGAGTGGGAGGCGACCCTGTTGGCTGCTCTAACTTTCAGGCCCAAAAGGCTTTGGTTCGACGAGCGCAAGCAGTAGATGACGAGCGCAGGCAGCAGTGTCCCGTACTAGGGATCCCCACTATATACTCGTTGTGGGTCTCTTCCTCTTATGAAGCGGTCACTGCATACCTCCTTTTTTAAAGACGATAGTCTTTCTTGGGGACCTTCGACGGAAAAATTTTCGTCTGCCTGTCTGTCTGTACATTCGTCTGTTTGTCTGCCCTAACGATACCTCAAACGGCATTGAACGGCCAAACCAATTCGCAGCGCCCACCAATATTGCTGAAGGTTTAGCGTTCATAGCTGTGCGATTGTCAATTAAAAAGCAATTATTGCGCATATCTGAGGCACCATAACAACACTTCGCTGTTTTGTATGACTGCCTTTATACTAGAAGAGGCACACACAAGTAACTCCAAGGAATGTAGCGTTTTAGCGCGCTGCGCTGACAGTGCAACGCGATGCCCAAAAAGTTGTTTCCAACGCCTTGCTACGACGTCACGGTGGTGGCACCTGCTCATCGCTTTGCGTTCTACACCTTATCACCTCCGAGACTGGCGCGCATCTTTCTCCGCGGGCTGCACGCCTTCGTTTTCGAAGATAACGGCCAGATGGCGCTTGTTGCAAACGTGCCTGGATGCGCTCGTTTGCCTCCGCCACACGCTCGAAGCACTCTAACGCAGCGCCTCCAGAATACCCTTCACGGATTTTCTTGCGCAGAACATCAAATAAACGTTTTGTTCACTCTCTCCAGACGCAAGACTATCGTCTTTCGACTACATTTGCGGTGTAACATGCAGATTTGGAACCAATGTTTTTGTAAATAAATGTTTTTTATAACCTTCCAGCCTCAATGACACCTGTTAAACGGCCATCGCTCTCATAGGATCTGCAAGCTTCTCAGTGCAGATCTGATTGTTGTCTCATTGTCACATTATATTTCACCTAGAAACATCTATATTGTGACAAGGATTACTGAGAGAAACATTGCTTCAGTTGCATGACACGCAAGACACAACATGTGCATTTCAGCAATAACCCCGTTAGCGCTGACGGCCCTCGTATTTTTGCAAAACGCACCAGCAAACAGAAACGCCGAGCAAGCGGCTTCTTTGTGACGACCCAGGCCGCGAACGAACGCCGTTGACGCGAGGCGGGCGTGCTTTGTTGTACAGCCTCGGGATGCTCTGACCGGGAATGAAGAAAGAAAATGCAGAGGCATGAGAGGATGAGTGCCGATCGTTGTGCTAGCGCAATCAGGGTCTTACAGATTCTAACACACAACGACACATGTTGGCGGAACAATGAGTTATGAACCCTGCAGGCAAAATGTTTCTTTCCTGAAAAAGGAGAGAACACTGTTGCGAGGACGGCTGTGTCGATAATGAGCGCCGTTGACACGCATTGTTCGGCAGGCTGTGAAGTCTAGAGCATAATGGGATTGGCAAGAGACGTAATTGTGTGCTAGCCTCATATTGAAATAGGAGCGAAAAAAAAATAGCACAATAAACTGAAGCTGGAGAAAGAGAGAAACTTACGGGACGCGAAACGAGGGGGGTTTAAATGGAATATAACGATCATCAGGCTTGAAAGTCATATTCTTGAAGAGGGCCGAACAGGAACAGTAATAAGAGAAGCACTGGTACACATTAGATAGATAGATAGATAGATAGATAGATAGATAGATAGATAGATAGATAGATAGATAGATAGATAGATAACATGCATGCCGATTGTACATGAGCCGTCATAAAAAGGAATGCATGCGTATAATGTTATGCGCGGCATTCGTTACCAATCAACCGAGTGACACTATTTGACTATTAACCTAATAGTTTATTTATTAATTCATTTATACATTGATTTATTACAACCTAATTGAATTTTGATTTCTTTATTATACAAAACAACTGCCAAAATTTTCTGACTTCATGCATGGTAGGTGCACGAGGCAATCTTCCGCCTTTCGGCTCCTTCGAATTGTTTTCGATGCATTCATTTACTCAAATTCAAACTTCCACGAGCTAAAATAAGCAGCACCTTCTTCATTTGCTGCTTAATCTCCCGATGTGTTTCTGTTTTACGCAGCCGCTCAGATTCCATTTCGCGCCATGTATGGGGATGGCGCATGTACACATCATTTAACGAACGTTCACACGACTACCTCTCACACCGAAACTTCCACACGTGCCACCGCGTGGCGCCATCGAACAGTAGCAAGCACCATACGGTAAATTACACTCAAACTAAGGGAAATGACATTCAGCTGGTTATACAAAGATGTATGTACAGATGGTTATACAACGATGCTGTCGGAAAGAAATGACAAAAAGGCAGTCTTGCTGCTTCTTTGGTTCGAAAGGTTTATACTTTTCTTAACAAAGGGAGAAGATGTAATACAGAAGGAAGTTCGTATACTGGCATCGCAACTGTTTTGCATGTCGGGTCCGATGAAGCTTGATGTAAGCGCTTGGATCGTAGTGTTCGGGTAAGAGGCTTCTCAGTTCCCGGTACAGTACCTAAATGATGTATATTGCGACCGAAAATTGCTTTGCATACCCATTGCACAAAATTATGCAGACTTATGGCGTA
This sequence comes from Rhipicephalus microplus, assembly GCF_043290135.1. Lineage (NCBI taxonomy): Eukaryota > Metazoa > Arthropoda > Arachnida > Ixodida > Ixodidae > Rhipicephalus > Rhipicephalus microplus. The sequence continues at coordinate 195,570,128 of NC_134701.1, forward strand.
GGGGGAATTCGTGAAAGTGAGCTTGTAGCAGTTCCCCAAAGAGTGTCTAAAGAAAGGCTCTTTAAAGCCCGCCCTTCCAGCTTTTGCTGGGACTGTGCAGCGCTGCGGGCAGGCCTGGCACATTTTTTTCCCTTACAGTTTATCGAATGACCATCACACATGCACACACATAAAAAAGAACAGGCGAGCGCCCACGTGCGCGAAACGTACGCCGAACAAAAATAACTTCATATCTAAACTCAATTTATGTATGAAATGAGTCAAGTGAATTTTTCGTGCGCGATATATTTTTCAAATGGGAGACGAAGGTAAGAGCAAGCAAGACAACGCGTACTTCAAGAACACATGAATGGAAGTTATAGAACCAAAAATCATTACGAACAAAATCTAACAATAAAAATCACAAGGAAACAGTGGCGGACAGTTCGGCGGTGATACGACAAAACTCGCACGCCTCAGCAAAATCCCGATGAAAGTCAAGAGCAGCCACCAGTTGACGCCTGGAGTACATACGAAACAAGAAGAGAGATTTGTAGTCGTCTGGCGGGCACAGATTTCTTTCACTCTTGTCGTCGAAGTGGCAGTCCCCTCCCTCCTTCGATTCTAAGTAGCAGCCGCATCAAAGGAGCCCCGCTGAGCAAAGACATGCTCACTGCTCGCTTCGCACGTCTTTGAGCACTTTCTCTCTTTCCCTTTTTTATTCATTCTGTTTGTCTCCCGTGGCAGTTGTTTCCTGCGATTTCTCATAACCTTTTGCTAGGCAAACCCGAACGTACGCGGGAACGCATTCGCGCGCAGACTGTCGTATATGAATACAGCCTTCCTTCCTCTTTTAGGGCCTGAACAGGGTTCTTAAGGAATGCCGGCTGCGAGTGAAACGACTGGGGAAGGTTTCGCATACAGGATATCCGTTCGTCCGAAAAAGCTTCAACGGAGTAAAAAGGAAAGAAGGAAATCGTAGCACTTACTAACAGAAGAAAGAGTAAGCAGCAAGGCATGAGGATGACAGAAAACACAGACACGAACACACACACACACACACACACACACACACACACACACGCGCGCACACACACACACACACACACACACACACACACACACACACACACAACGTGGAGGTACAATCCAGGTTTCGAAAAGAAATCAGTATAGGTTGCTAGAACGCATGCAGGTGGCATCGAACATTGAGGGAAGTTCGGGTGAATCCTCGCGGCTGTAGCGGGCGTGATCGGGAGGCCGAGTGGGTCATGGCGTGTTGACTCACGTTCGGCCAAGGCTAGCCGGATGCGTATACCGAAGGCGCATTAGAGCGGAAAAAGGAAAATAAGGAAGAGCAGGAAAGACGGGAGGAAGGAGACGGACGAAGCAAGAACGACAAACATGTCCAGGCAGCGTGCGCGCCAGCGGCAGAAGAAGCAAAAAAGGCCGAGTAAGCAAGCTAAAGGCCTGGAATGGCACGTCGAACGCTTTTCAACTAATCCTTCCAGGACCTTCCCTCCGGGGAGGCTACAACCGGAGCAAAGAAAACGACAACAAAACAGAGCGAAAATAAATAAATAAAAACAACAACAGAATAATGATGGATGTGTGTTTGTGTTTAGCGAAGGTAAGGAGGAACCTACGTGATATGGGACATCTGAAAAAAGGAGTGACAGAAAAAAAAAGCGCAACTCTAAAATAAAAAAAACTGCGATGTTCGGCAAGAACGAGACAAAAAACGACGAGAAGTTGTCGTCGTCGTCTCTGACGCGGCTCGCTTTGAAGGTGATTCTCGATTTAATAGTTAGTTTTCTCTCTGTATCCATCCTTAACCTCGTCAACAAAACACAAAAGCATAGCACTTCCCACGTTCACGCCTTAACACAAACACACGTGTGTGAAAGAAAAACAATGAAGTTAGACACTGCGCCAGTGATTTCGCGAAGACTGCTCAAAAAGTGCGAAAAACAAAGATTCCAGTGAACATTAGCTACATCGACAAATCCACGCTTCCCCAATGCTTAAAAAAAATAAATGCCCCATGCACTAAAAAAAGCAAAAAAATGCAATGAAAAAAAGTATTCATATTAGGATCTTAAGCAGCAGAGCGAGTTCTAGGGGACGTATAAAGCAAACGTCTCAAAAGCAAGGTCAATTCGAAGAGCCTGCGAGGTTTCCGCAAGGGTGTGCTTTTTTCCCTGAAGAGCAAACAGGGAGGCGCGGACCCAGGCTTGGCAAACATGGTGGCGCCTAAAGAGGAGGCAGCTGTAGTCCTTGTGCTCAGTACACTGGGAGTGCTGATAGAGGGTTTTTTAAAGCGAGGCAGGCAGCGCAAGGGCAGTCGAGCGGAGTGTAGATTAGAAAGATAAATAAAAAACAAATAGATAGCTGGCTGAGGGATGATGGAAAGATAGCACTATTGGAATGAGGCTGCTTGGACGCTAGGGAGTTGCTTCTGGGACGCCAAAGTGCTTTGTCTTGTCACGGTGCACCTTCCGCTCAGATGCCACCGAAGCAGTATGAAATGACAGCGAAATAAATGCCGGAAGTGCTTTAAATTTTCAATCTTAGGATACTAGAGGTGGGACAAAAAGAAATACGCAATTTTGAGATTGAAAGATAAAGGAGCAGCAACTAAAACGAGAAAAGAATTAAAGGAAGAGAGACGACGGCCCATGTTTTGAGGACCGAGACTGCTGCGTCAACAGACAGCGTGATCTGTTTGTGGTTGCGCTCAATGTCAGTACGAGAAATAGATATCTCCGTTTAGCTTTCACACATCTGGCTGTAAACAAAGTGCGCCTTCACTTCCCAAGTCTGATATTTTCCGTCATTGAAAAGCAATATTAGTTTACATAGCATACCAAGATTTTATTAGGCAAACATTAAAGTCATGAAGGTGTCATCATGCGCCAGGCACAATTTCGAGCCTTCGAATACAGTCAAAGACGGTCTTTGCTGAACCATTTATACATTACATGCAACGCATTTCAACCCATACGTTCTGATTGGCAGTCAAATATTCTATACCGCAGAGTCACGCCAGTGTGTCAGAAAAAAAAGAAAAAAAAAAACTGATGCTATACCGTCTCATAAGGACAACGGCAGTGGTGGTGGTAGGGTCGGCTATCTACTTTCATATCACTGTAACAAGCATTACACGTTCATTCTCAGGCTAAAGTTAAATTCACTGCAAATACGTATATGGCTGCTACGTCTGAGAGACACATCATCGCCCTGTATAGCATGCAGTTTGTGATTATGATACTGTCGTCGCTGTCTCTTAAGCGAGTTTCGACGATACACCGCACTACGAGCTACGTCGCTTTACATGCCAGTGCACCCGGTAGCCTACCACCATCTCTCAAGAAGAAGGTATACAACAGCTGCAACTTACCGGTACTTACCTACGGGGAACCTCCAGGTACGCACTTACCTGGAGGCTTGAAAAGGGTGAAACCTAAATTGAGGGTGACGCAGCGAGCGATTGTAAGGGAAATGATAGGTGTAACCCTATAGGCACCTTTGACGATGATAGGTTCTCCTATCGAAACTTTGGTCTGCCTATCTGAGGCATTTCCACCTGTCGACTCTCATTTTGATTTTGTTGTGAAGAATGCATGTGTTTTTTTAGAAATGGATGCTGATGCTGTCTCTATTACCTAGAAAGTTGCTGAAAAATAAAACATGAAATTTTAATATGTGGTGAAGCTTCATGGGGTGAGGGCTGATCTGTTAATCATCTTTCTTCAGCCGCTGACCTTACCTGTTCGAATATTGACGGTAAAATTCTCTAACTGTAGTATGTATGAAATATCATAATAAATGTGTTTGCTTTCAGTTGAGAGAAAACCTGTGTTGTGGTACATGTACTTGACATTTATCTTACGCCAATATATGTCTACATTTAGGAAGTGGGAAAAGATATTTATCAATAAGTGGAAACGATGTCTACCAAAGCAGCTCTGTTATTTTTGTATAATCAGAAAGTTTTACATAAGGCTGAACTCGCATGGTTTCGCGATACCAAGTGAAACTGCAAATTAAGTTGCTGAATTATGTATATGTCTACATCCTGCATGAGACGTGTGCACTGTTACGGGTAATAATGTTTTCAATATAATGTGTTTCTGTGTCTACACAAACGTATGCATACCAAGCACTCTTGCTGTATCAACTCACTGAGCCACCAATTGATATACCCGAGATGCTTATGCTGTTTAACACTGAATATTTGTATTTAATTGTGTTACTATAACAGGCAGTCTAAATTTCTATAGTCGGCTTTACAAAGAAGGCTTTGAGGAATATCATTGCATTTCAGTAAGCTTGCTTATACACACACACACACACACACACACACACACACACACACACACACACACACACACACACACACACACACACACACACACACACACACACACACATATATATATATATATATATATATATATATATATATTAAGATCAAACAGACAATATTGCCAAAGAAAGTATAGGGGAAGTTATTAGACCGAATTGTAATGTAAATGTGAAGAAAGAAATGTGGGTGAAAAGATAACTTGCCATGGACAGGAACTGAACCTGCGACCTTCGAATAATGCCTTACTTGAAGGTCGCACACCCTTTCAACACCCTCTTAAAAGGGTGTTGAAGTATAAGAACCCCCTAACATTTTGCTGAACACCCTTCGTGTAGGGTGTATCTGAAACACCCTTTCATTAGGGTGTATCTGAAAACACCCATGGGGTGTTCCTCTGGTGACAAGCCAGTTTACACCCTTAAGGGTGTAAAACATTTTACCGTGTGGGGCAAGAAGAGAACAGGGTAGATCAAGGAATTAACGATGGCTAAGGGCGTCAGAGTTAAAATCAAGAAGAAATGAACGTGAGCCTGGCACGCAGAGCGTAGGAAGGTTAACCGCTGGCCATTACGGTTGAGTGAAAGGATTCCCAGAAAAGGCAAACGCGCTGTTGGGAGAGAGAAAATTAGGTGGGCAGATCATATTAAGAGGTTTGCAAGTAAAACATGGCAGCAGAAAGCACTGGATCGGGTTGATTGGCGGAACATGGAGCAGGCCCTTGCCCTGCAGTGCACGCGTAGTTATGATGATGATGATGATGATATACTCAGCCCTCCTGGTAAGCTAACGCTTTGCACTTAACTACCTACATTACCCGAAGACGTCGAACTACCTCACAATGCCTGGCTCAAAGCAAAAAATCCAGCATACACCCATACTATCCAATTCCTTCACATGACATTGATTCTCTCAATGGATGCTATCGGTGAGATTTTGTGTTTAATTTCATATATAACTTTGGTCTAGTGGCTAAGGTACTCGGCTGCTGACCCGCAGGGCGCGGGTTCGAATCCCGGCTGCGGCGGCTGCATTTCCGATGGAGGCGGAAATGTTGTAGGCCCGTGTGCTCAGATTTGGGTGCACGTTAAAGAACCCCAGGTGGTCTAAATTTCCGGAGCCCTCCACTACGGCGTCTCTCATAATCATATAGTGGTTTTGGGACGTTAAACCCCACATATCAATCAATCAATCAATTCATATATAACTTAGATTTGACAGTATATACGACAATAATATTTTATTATTCAGAGCCGCAGAAGTGAACCTAACTGTACTGGTTAGTGTATGATTAAGATGGGAACGAGCAGTGCTAGACGCGGAATAGTGAAGGAACGGTTTCCCATTATAACTGGGAAATTGGTTACTTGCTAAACATGTTACAGCCTGTGAGGTCAACGCATCTAATGCGTTGACTTGGGGTTTTGTATACTCAGATAGTGTGTTTTTTTTCAACGCGAAGCTTCGGTACATACTTAATTACCGACAAGGAAACAACTGGTTAAGCGCCGTGTTGTCTCTTTCTTTGATGGTCCCGCGTTCCCGTCTTGATCGGAGTGTTTGTCTAAAACAATATGGCTAAAATGATACTAATAATGCACGCGCACAGCACACACTCATATAATACACCTAGATATGGAAACAACCCTCGATACGTACCATTACATAGTCGCCTGCATGCTGCACGTTTGCAGCGAACTGTGCAACATATGATACGACTTGATAAAGCAACCATTTCCAAGAACGAAGTTTTATTTAAATCACAAACAAAACGCACGAGTGTATGCTGCTGCGGTCGATCTTCAGCAAAAAAAAAAAATCATTGCACAGAGATGAACCATCGGCTGCCTCAGCATAAGCAGTCATTCTTGTGTATTCCAATAACGTGGGATAGAGACAAGCGCATCGCTGTGCTGTTTCACTCGTCTTTATTTTGTTTTTCTGCTTGTTTTCTTGGCAACTCGTGCGGCGAGCTTCAAAAATAATTTTGTTTACAAGTTCACCCATCCTTCGTCTGCTTCTCTTTTCTTATTCTCGTGTTTGCTTACTGCACTGCTTTCTCCAGCAGGAAACCAGGTTCTTAAATGTAAACCTAGGTGTATATTTTTAAGTTGTGTGTCTCTCATTGCACTTTACAGAGGCACAAGGCACACCCGTGCGCAGCCTTTATACGACACGAGAGTGGTGTGTGTCGGCGCAGTCGGGGCCACTGTTTAGACATAGTCGCTAGCCTGCATGCAAATGACACTTATTGATGCACTTCACCTGCCGTTCACGTTTCTGATGTCAATCCAAAGCCGAGACAGGAGTGCAACTGATGCCTGTACGGTGGCCCGTTTTGTAAAGGATAGATCAAACCACGTGCAGTGATAAGAGAGCGTCGTTGTACACCATCGGTGTAGTGTTGTCCAATCATAAGCAAATATCTAGTGCTGTATATTCTCATTCCCCGCTAATGATGCCCTCCAGTGCAAATACATGAAGTTTAATTCGGGCTCAATGGGCGATGTCGTTATAAAGGACAGTAACTTGTATTTTTTGCGACGCAAACACTTGATTTTCTGGCATGTGCATGGGAGGATCATTCGAAATGGTAAAGATAGCTGTTGTTATAAAGAAATGAAAGAAAAGAAGCCCGTAAAAGAGCACGTCGACACACGTCACGCCCACCCTTTATGTTGATTGATATGTGGGGTTTATTCTCTGAAAACCACCACATGATTACGACAGACGCTGTAGTGGAGGGTTCCGGAAATTTCGACCAACTGGCGTTTTTTGACGTTCACCCCAATCTGTGCACACGGGCCCACAACAATACCAGCTCCATCGAAAATGCAGCCGCCAGTGAAATCATTCGATCCCGTGACCTGCGGGTCAGCAGCCGAGTACCTTAGTCACTAGACCCCCGCGATGGGGCGCCCGGCCTTTGTGTTCATGACTAAGCGTTTCTGTTTTATTTTCTTTGTTTTAATACTTGCAGCGTTTATTCGAGAGATGGAACGCCAAACTAGTTCCAAACAAAAGCGTCTTTGGCTCAGTCTCACTGCAGCACTTTCCGTACGAACGCAAGAGAAAATGAAATACATAGATGTGGTAGAACATATTGGCACGCGTGCTTCCGTTAACACTGAAGCTACTCTTGGTCGATCGTTTCATGTCTGGGATCCGTGGTAACAGTTGTTGGTATTTTAAACAAGTACGCCACTCAGACATTCGGTGAATTGCTTTACTCACCAGTGGTCCTCTAGAAATGATGGTAATAGTTAGAAAAAAACAGAGAGAGACATGATTTATTATAATGCAGAGAGGTCATACTGAGCTAGTTCGGTCCAGCCTGCTACACTGTACATTGGAAGAGGGTCAGGGAAAAAAATGGCCCCGTGTCTGCATGTTTCACTGCAAATGTCGTAAAAGTACGATATTCTTGCGTGTGGCAAGAGTGGACAAAACGTTTATTTGATGATCTGCGCAAGAAAATTGGTGAATTGTATTCTGGATGCGCTGCATTAGAAAGTCTCAATCCGTGCAGCGAAGGTGAACGAGCGCTCAAAGGCACGTTAGACACGAGCGCCATCTGGCAGCTATCTTCAAAAACGAAGGAAGGCGTGCGCACCCGCGGAGAAAGATGCGTGCCTGTCTCGGAGGCGATAATGTGTAGAACGCAATGTGACGGGCAGGTGGCATCACCGTGTCGTCTTAGCAAAACGTTGGAAACACTTTCCTTTTTGAGCATCGCGTTGCACTGTCAGCGCAGCGTAATAAAGGCTACGGCCCTTAGAAATACTTGTGTGTGCCTTCTCTAGTGTAAAGGCACACATACAAAACATTGATGTGTTGTTATGGTGCCTCAGATACGCACAATAATTACTTTTTTTGACAATCACACAAGTATGAACACTGAAACTTGAGCGATTTTGTGGGCACATCAGATAGAGTTGGCCGTTTGAGGTATCATGTGGTGCTATTAGGCCGCGTTGACACTGAGCATTCCGGCCGCCGAAAGTGCTCCGAATCCGGTTCGGCGGCGGCGAGATCCGCCGAAAGGGCCCTCTCCGCGCCGATCGCTCTCGGACCGATTTTTGCGGCGTCTGCCGCCGAATCAGTCACCGCGGACCAATAGGAGCGCTAGTCAAGAAATTTTGAAAAATGGCGGCCAAGCCCTACTCACTTGTTATGCCGCAGTGCACGTAACTGAATGTTGAAACCAACGGGAGTTTAACCTACTGTGTGCCTACTTTGCCTCCGTATTTCGTGGAAGAGGTGACCGAGCTTGCTGTTGGCGTAACCGAGCTCGTTGCGGTCTTGCAGAGCAAAACGAACCCACCAACGCCGCTGGCGTCGGTGGTTTTTCTGCTCTTCGTGCATTACAAGACAGCCACTTGCCAGCAAAGTAAGCAATACTGTGCTTTCTTGCTTCTTGCGTACGAGAATCGTCGAAGTATACGCCACCGGATAGCGCAGTAGCGTTTGCGAGCCGCGACAACAACCGGGTGACAGCGCATCCATCCCGCGCTCGCCCCGTAGTAGATGGCATATTCGGCGGCACGGGGCGCGTCCAGTGCGAACGACGCTGCGTTTCGGCGGCAGGGGAATTTCGGTCGCTGTAGAAAGCGGATGTTTCAGTGTGAACTAGGCATTAGGGCGATCGTTACCGCCGACAGACGTATGTACAGACAGACAGACCAAAATTTTGGCGTTGGAGAACTTCAAAAAAGACAATCGTCGTTAAAAATGTCCCCACATTCCCGAAGGGCATCGTGAGGAAACGCAAACACATTTCTTGCGCCGAGAGAGGGTACCGTTGCCATCAGACATTCGCCTTCGCCGATTTCCGCCATCGCTCCCCACTCTCGACCGTTCGCGCCCAGCCAGCGAACAGGTCGAGAGTGGGGAGTGAGTAGACGGGAGAGTGGGGCGCCAGCATTCTCGGCTCGAGGTTGGCGTTTCACACCAGCGTCTCGAGCACACATTTCCGGATGTTTTTGAGAGGCGCCCAGTCAGAGAATGGTCGTGAGTGAGGCGTGAACACGAAACAGTAGGGGGCAGAGAAGAGAGAGAGCGAATGGGGAAAGAAAAAGCGATGAAGCACTGCACCTACTATCTCCTACACTCTCTCGCACCACGTGTTCCAGTTGCTAGGAGCGAGCATAAGCGCGCGCGCCCACAGCTGTTGCTATGGGAGAGGGATTCAATGCATGGCGTTACATGCATCTAACACTAAATGCATCTACCAAACCCACACCCTCAAGTTCAGCTGCGAGATGCTTTAGGCGCAACGCTACAACGGCCCTGACACGGAGAAGGGTTACAAAATTGCAAATGTGGCTGAACAAACATAGGTGGCCTCTCTAGCGCTTGCTAACTTCACGAAGTATCAAGCAGCTATATACTTTGTGTTCTCTTCAACGCAACAGCTAGCGTCACCTGGACGTTCACACATCTTTTGAATAACATGTCTGCAGAAAACAAACGATTGTTTCTGAACAGCGTGACTATGGTTTCTGGTAGAAGGTTTGCAAACGATTTCTCAAAAATCCATGCAACTGAATTGCGCAATTTTTCGACAAGTGTTGTCCATACGTTGGCCCTTTGCTTACTATTCTTAGACGAAAGTGTCAGCCACCTTTGGGCGACGGGCTCTTGCCTTATGTATCATTACCACAAGCATACGAAAGAACCTAAAGCTTGTAATTTTCGGTATCCCTAAAGCTTCACATTTTACTTCTTTATGAGGTCACAATTAAACAAGTGTAGAAGAAAGAGAACAGGTTTGCCAGCCATACATCACCATAGACAGTCCAAGGCGCTTTTAGTATTCGTTAATGGACCTGCCACGCTACATCGCAATTTTTCGTATCAAGAAGTGCGGCACGTTTTTGTTTGCATCTATTGATTCTATACGAACGAATGAGGCTGCACATTGTAAAATTTAACTATTGGCTACAGCTGCGTGCGACGGGAATTCTTTTCTTTATTTTTATCACTGATTCTAGCCGAGACCAGCAATGGGCCGTACAGCAGGCCCACGAAGCGGCCGCCAGGTACTCCCTGTCGGTCCCTACGAGGGAGACACCCGCTACGCGCTAAGCACGTCCAGCAGGACTGAAATAGAGTTTTGTTCGTTCCATTCCATTCCAGCCGGTCATGCGCAAATAGGGGCGGCGGAACACCATCAATGTGGGTATAACCTTATAACAATTACGTCATGCTCATGTACAATATTTGAAGAAAGTTCTGAAAGAACTATTCCCGCTTTAGCCCTTGTACACTGAATGTCATGCATTGGTTTTGCAGTAGCGTTATCTTACTACTAACATGTGGTAACGTCAATAGGTCAACGTGTTGATTAGCCTTCCTGCTTTATTTTCCAATTTGACAACATATTTCTTCTTCGTTATGGCTGCTCGGTTCCGTGAAATATGAAACTAAGTTAATCAGCATTTTATTGTAAAATGTGCAATTAGTTCTAAAGTACTAAATATGTATATCTGCGAAGATGCCAACAGTGGGGCTTCTTTGACAAATTTATTCATTTTTTACTTTTCTCGAAAGTGTAACAAATCGAAGAAAATTTAAAGCGTACACCTATTTCATGCGTATTGCCAGCCTTCTGGAATTTCCTTACGCAGTAAGCTATACGCAAGTTTAACTATATGTGTAACCTTAGGAGACAGGCGTAATCTTAAGAGACAAGAAAAGAGCAGAGTGGCTCAGGTAACAAACCGGGATAAAGGATATCATAGTTGAAATCAATAAAAAGAAATGGGCATGCATGGGCCGGACACGTAGTGCGTAGGTTGGAAACTGTATTGGTCATTAAGAGTAACTGACTGGATTCCCAGAGAAAGCAAACGCACGAAGAGGAGACAGGGTTAGGTATGTCGATGAGACTAAATAGTTTGCAGGTATTACGAGGCAGCAGAAAGCACTAGACTGGGTTGATTAACGAACCATGGGAGAGGCCTTTGCTCTGCCGAGGGCGTGTAGTCAGGCTGATGATGATGATGATGAGTGGATGAAAAAGCCTCTTTCTTATCCGTCGATAGGATCTCAGTAATGCAGATGGTGCTTTTTTGTCCAGCCCTACTTTCAGTTTAATTCATCGCCATTACGCCGCAATTAAAACAAGTGACTTGCTCACGGTTTCCATTGCTTAATTTTCTGTTAATGCCATTTGTTGTTTCTGACAAGTTCAATAGCACGACGGTACAGAATGTTTGTGCCGTCATCCCTGGATATTCTGGCCAGTGCTTTGTGCTGAAAATTCTTCTATACTTAGGACTGAAGAAGAGATTGTTTATTATTTCTTATCGCAATTCTGCAAATACATTCATGACGATTCTCATATAGCTGCCTCGTAACGTGAAAGTAACCCTAGCGATAGTTCACCTGCAAAACAAATTGAAAGCCCCGCCGCGGTGGTCTAGTGGCTAAGGTACTTGGCTGCTGACCCGCTGGTCGCGGGTTCGATTCCCGGCTGCGGCGGCTGCATTTCCGATGGAGGCGGAAATGTTGTAGGCCCGTGTACTCAGATTTGGGTGCACGTTAAAGAACTCCAGGTGGTCAAAATTTCCTTAGCCCTCCACTACGGCGTCTCTCATAATCAAATGGTGGTTCTGGGACGTTAAACCCCACAAATCAAACAAATTGAAATAAACCGAAAGTTGGAGAGGCCAGACGCAAGCCCAAGGACGGTCGGTCGACTTTGCGTGCGCAACGGTGACAGATAAGCCGTGACTTCGGTGTCTCGTAAGAAGTGACGTGCTTGTTGTATTTGGCGCCGCCAAATCGGGGACGCGTTGAGAGCACAATGAATTCTCTCTGCACTCGGTGAAGGCGTGGGCGGGGGCCCAGCTAGGAGCGTATGCTGCTTGGTGAAACGCATGCCGACAAAAGGAACGTGACAAAGACAGACGGAAGGGGGTGACAACACCCTCCTCCCTCTCCCCGGTGAGGCCGTGTGTCATCAAAGTGGGGGGAGGGGGTTGGGGGGCATGAGGGAGGGTTGAGGCCGAGGGCGAGCAACGAAGCATTCTGTCACGGCCATCGTCGTCGTCGCATGGTTCGTATATTTTACAACAGATAAAAGCGTGCAGCGCGGCGGACGCTAGAATTCCACCTCAAGGTACGGTTGAAGAAGCCATTCGTACAGCTCATTATCGCCGAACACAAAAGCGTAACACGAATGAGACGATTGCATGTCGTGCCTGTTGAATTAACTGTACCATATTTTCGCATGGCGTGTCATATCACGGATTTATGGCACGCAAAACATTGCGTAAACTTCTAGGTACACTGTCACAAGCGTTCAAGCTCTACGACTACCAAAGACGCCATGGCTGTCAGCCGTCTAATTCGTTGTTCACTACATTGAACAAAGAACGCCATGGCTGTCAGGTGCCTAATTCGTTGTTCATTACATTGTTAAATTAATCGATATCATTTTACAGACGTTTGCCAGTGGGTATAGAGCACAAATAGCAGGCGACGCTTTGGTGAATCGCTTTAGGTTACCGCCGCAACATCGACATTCTTTATTTCATGGCGTTAAACGAAAGGCCACATTGTCACATCGATCGATACTACCATTACGTCAGCTTGGTGATCAGTGGGCTCGTTCATCGTTGCGTCCTTGCCGTTCATACGTTCTGACTAATGCCTTCTCGCCCTGGAACGAACTCCTACGTCTCGGCCTTCGAATAAGACACGACCATTGTCACAGTACGCTCTTTTATCGCGACTTGAGCGTAGTTTTGTACGGGCGTGGCGGCTGTTTGTTTAGCTAGCTGCTTCCTTCCTGTCAGCGGCGGGTACCACTGTATACGGGACGAACGTTTTCGCAGCATGGGCAGCCACACGAAGGCGACGGCGGTTTCGGTGCAGCGCAGTCCTAACGTGGGGCAGAGTTGCTCTTCCAGGGACTCCTACGGCGCGAAGCAAGCGGTCGTGACGGCTTGACGTCTGCGGGGCAGCCGCCATTTCCGGCCGGACGCTGGCACTAAGATAGCACGATACCGCCTAGGCAGCGTCGTGAACGTAGATTTCGGGGCAAAAAAGTGCGCTGTCATCCCGAAACGCTCACTGCCTGCGTACGCGTCTGCCGTTGTCGCGCACGCCATGCGACGGAT